>NC_059368.1:40885330-41615330 GCF_019703515.2 Myxocyprinus asiaticus | reverse complement strand
AACACAACAAACTGCAGATACAGTCAGCAAGGAGGCCCAGCCCACCTGAAGGGGAAATCAAATCCCAAAAACAACAGTTACTAGGCTGTAAATCAATAATAATAAAAAAAAATAATTACATGATATGTAAATGTTTTACCTGCTGTGCTCTAATTAGCATGCTGTGCTTTTGCTGTTTGCCAAATTGCACAATAAAACTCTTGGAGGGTTATGTCTTTAAATTCATCCCCTTTAAAAGCACCACCACTAAAGCCATACACATTCAGACGGACATCTTTGGTTGCTGTGAGAAATACATCTGATCGGGGTCAGGGGAACCTAAATTTATACAGGGCTTCCTAAAGGCACCAACAGACAAATGATATTGGCAGGAAATGTTTTGGCAGTACCAAACATTCAAGAACACTTCATATCATCTGTTGACAACTTACTGCCATTGGTCCAAAATGTATGACATTATCTATAGGTGTGTTCTAGGGATGTGCAAGAATGGTCGACTAGTCGTTCAACAACTGACTAGTTGACTAGTGATGTTGACTAGTAATTTTTAAACAAAAAATAAAGGTTTTCACTTTAAATTTTAAGACAGCGTGTTAATATTGGAATTATTGTAGTTTAAATAATTGTTTTAATCACAAATACCATTAAAATTAGTATAAGCATAGTATAAACATTATTTTCATAAATCTGACTGTAGCCACCTCATATTATTTGCTGCAGGCGCTAAACTGTTAGCGTGAGTCACGTCACAGAAAACAAGCCCTGCGTGGACAAAATTCACAAAAGTGGGCACTGATGTAGTAATATGCAATATTTGCAAAATAATGTCAAGATAATGTCAATAATGCTAAGAATGTCAAGGATGTGAGCTCAGAGTCAGGGGCAGAATCTTCATCTGGTGTTGCAGAAGCAAAAGCGATAATGGCCGTCAACTGCATTTTATTTTTTTATTTTTTTTGCGAGGAATACTAGTCAAACATGCTTAGCCGACCTACAGAGCAGGGGATACATGACAAAGATCACTGCATGGACCAGGACTAAAACCCTCTCATATGTTGGAAGATGAATGAGTCGATATCCTAATCTCACGCACAGCTGTCCCTTCCATGTCTGTCACAGCCAAAAGACTGTTTTCTGCGGCAGGAGTCAACAGGTTTTACTCACATCTCCTTCCTAAACATGTAGTCTAGCTTTTGTTTCTGAATAAAAATATGTAGAATGATTAAGCCGTTTTTGTCTGTGAAATATCTAAACTTTTTGGGCGGAAACTTTTTTCTTCTTGATTCTCTCATAAATAAAAAAATATCGTCTCTCAGCGGATAACAAGCAGGCATTTGAAACATTTAAACATGGTGAGGCCTGTTTACAATTTGATGCCCTGTTCAGTTCTTTTTTTATTTAAAATGTATCGACAGAATTTTTTTCCATATACATACTGTATATATAACAGTGCATTCAGAAAGTATTCAGACCCCTTAATTTTTTCACATTTGTTATGTTGCAGCCTTATGCTAAAATGCTATAAAAAATTAATTCACATCAATTCACAACCACTCCATACCCAAAAAAGATGAAGCAAAAACCAGATTTTTGAGAACTTTATGCAAATTAAAAAGAAAAAAACTGAAATATCACACTGACATAAGTATTCAGACCCTTAACTCAGTACTTAGTTGAAGCACCTTTGGCAATACAGCCTAAAGTTTTTTTGGGTATGATGGGACCAGCTTTGCACACCTGGATTTGGCGATTTTCTGCTATCCTTCTCTGCAGATCCTCTCAAGCTCTGTTAGGTTGGATTGGGGACCGTCAGTAGACAGCCATTTTCAGGTCTCTCCAGAGACGTTCGATTGGGTTCAAGTCCGGGCTCTGGCTGGGCTACTCAAGGACATTCACAAAGTTGTCCCTAAGCCACTCTTGCGTTGTCTTGGCTGTGTGCTTAGGGTCATTGTCCTATTGCAAGGTGAACCTTCGGCCCAGTCTGAGGTCTTAAGCACACTGGACCAGGTTGTCATTAAGGATACCTCTGTATTTTGCTGTGTTCAGCTATCCTTCAACCCTGACCAGTCCCTCAGTCCCTGCCACTGAAAAACACCCCAACAGCATTATGCTACCACCACCATGCTTCACCTCTGGGATGGTATTGTGCAGGTGATGAGCGGTGCTTGGTATCCTCCAGAAATGATGCTTAGAATTGAGGCCAAACAGTTCAATCTTCGTTTCATCAGACCATAGAATCTTGTTTCTCACAGTCAGAGTCCTTTAGATGCTTTTTTTGTGTCTTGCACTGAGGAGAGGCTTCTGTCTGGCCACTCTGCCATAAAGCCTAGATCAGTGGAGAGTTGCAGTGATGGTTGTCCTTCTGCAAGTTTCTCCCATCTCCACACATGATCTCTGGAGCTCAACCTGAGTGACCATCGGGTTCTTGGTCACCTCTCTTACCAAGGCGGCCAGCTCAAGGAAGAGTCCTGGTTGTTCCAAACCTCTTCCATTAAAGAATTATGGAGGCCACTGTGCTCTTGGGAACCTTCAATGCAGCCAAAATATTTTGTAGTCTACCCCAGATCTGTGCCTCGACACAATCCGGTCTCTGAGCTCTGCAGGCAGTTCCGTTGACCTCATGGCTTTGTTTTTTGCTCTGATATGCATCTACAGCTGTGAGACTTTATATTGACAGGTGTGTGCCTTTCCAAATAATGTCCAATCAATTGAATTTGCCAAAGGTGGACTCCAATCAAAGTGTAGAAACATCTCAAAGATGATTCAGAGAAATGGGATGCACCTGAGCTAAAGTGTCCTAGCAAAGGGTCTGAATACTTGTGGCAATGTAATATCAGTTTTTTCTTTTTAATACATTTGCAATGTTATCAAAATGAAGGGGTCTGAATACTTTCTGAATGCACAATGTATGTATGTGTGTGTATATATATATATATATATATATATTATACACACTGCCTGTCAAAAGTTTTGAAACACTTTATTATATATACACTTTATATATATATATTTTTTTTCTTTTTTTTCACATTTAAGAATAATAGTCAAGTCATCAAAACTATGGAATAACATAAATGGAACTATGGGAATTATGTTGTGACTAAACAAAATCCAAAATAAATCAAAACTGTGTTATATTTTAGCATCTTCAAAGTAGTCACCCTTTGCCTAGAATTTGCAGACATGTACTCTTGACATTTTCTCAGCCAACTTCTTGAGGTATCACCCTGGGATGCTTTTTAAACAGTATTGAAGGAGTTCCCATCTATGTTGGGCACTTATTGGCTGCTTTTCTTTATTATTTGGTCCAAATCATTAATTTCAAAAATCTTTTATTTTTTTTAATTAATTTTTAGTTTTGTAATTAAATAAATTAATATGGTGGCACAATTATATTTTTGTCTACAAAACTAATTTCAAACATTTAAGCATATGCCTTCAGATCAAAAGATTTTTAAGATCATGAGAAACATTTCAGTCAAGTGTTTTCAAACGTTTGACCGGTAGTGTATGTATGTATGTATGTATATATGTATATATATATATATATATATATATATATATATATATATATATATATATATATATATATATATATATATATATATACACACACACACACACACACACACACACACAGGTGCATCTCAATAAATTAGAATGTCGTGGAAAAGTTCATTTATTTCAGTAATTCAACTCAAATTGTGAAATTCGTGTATTAAATAAATTCAGTGCACACAGACTGAAGTAGTTTAAGTCTTTGGTTCTTTTAACTGTGATGATTTTGGCTCACATTTAACAAAAACCCACCAATTCACTATCTCAAAAAATTAGAATATGGTGACATGCCAATCAGCTAATCAACTCAAAACACCTGCAAAGGTTTCCTGAGCCTTCAAAATGGTCTCTCAGTTTGGTTCACTAGGCTACACAATCATGGGGAAGACTGCTGATCTGACAGTTGTCCAGAAGACAATCATTGACACCCTTCACAAGGAGGGTAAGCCACAAACATTCATTGCCAAAGAAGCTGGCTGTTCACAGAGTGCTGTATCCAAGCATGTTAACAGAAAGTTGAGTGGAAGGAAAAAGTGTGGAAGAAAAAGATGCACAACCAACCGAGAGAACCGCAGCCTTATGATTGTCAAGCAAAATCAATTCAAGAATTTGGGTGAACTTCACAAGGAATGGACTGAGGCTGGGGTCAAGGCATCAAGAGTCACCACACACAGACGTGTCAAGGAATTTGGCTACAGTTGTCGTATTCCTCTTGTTAAGCCACTCCAGAACCACAGACAACGTCTTACCTGGGCTAAGGAGAAGAAGAACTGGACTGTTGCCCCGTGTGTCCAAAGTCCTCTTTTCAGATGAGAGCAAGTTTTGTATTTCATTTGGAAACCAAGGTCCTAGAGTCTGGAGGAAGGGTGGAGAAGCTCATAGCCCAAGTTGCTTGAAGTCCAGTGTTAAGTTTCCACAGTCTGTGATGATTTGGGTTGCAATGTCATCTGCTGGTGTTGGTCCATTGTATTTTTTGAAAACCAAAGTCACTGCACCCGTTTACCAAGAAATTTTGGAGCACTTCATGCTTCCTTCTGCTGACCAGCTTTTTAAAGATGCTGATTTCATTTGGCAGTGTGGGCAGGTGCCAAATCCTGCTGGAAAAAGCACCAAAAGTTGGTTAAATGACCATGGTGTTGGTGTGCTTGACTGGCCAGCAAACTCACCAGACCTGAACCCCATAGAGAATCTATGGGGTATTGTCAAGAGGAAAATGAGAAACAAGAGACCAAAAAATGCAGATGAGCTGAAGGCCACTGTCAAAGAAACCTGGGCTTCCATACCGCCTCGGCAGTGCCACAAACTGATCACCTCCATGCCACGCCAAATTGAGGCAGTAATTAAAGCAAAAGGAGCCCCTACCAAGTACTGAGTACATATACAGTAAATGAACATACTTTCCAGAAGGCCAACAATTCACTAAAAATGTTTTTTTTTATTGGTCTTATGATGTTTTCTAATTTTTTGAGATAGTGAATTGGTGGGTTTTTGTTAAATGTGAGCCAAAATCATGACAACTAAAAGAACCAAAGACTTAAACTACTTCAGTCTGTGTGCATTGAATTTATTTAATACACGAGTTTCACAATTTGAGTTGAATTACTGAAATAAATGAACTTTTCCACGACATTCTAATTTATTGAGATGCACCTGTGTATATATATATATATATATATATATATATATACATATATATATATACACACACACACATACATACACACACACACACACGCACGCGTCAAAAGTTTGGAATAATGTACAGATTTTGTTGTTTCAGAAGGAAATTGGTATTTTAATTCACGAAAGTGGCATTCAACTGATCACAAAGTATAGTCAGGACATTAACAACCTGGAAAAATTACTATTACAATTTGAAAAAATTCATAACTTCTTAAACTACAAAGAGTCCTCATCAAAAAATCTTCCACATGCAGCAATAACAGCTTTGCAGATCCTTGGCATTCTAGCTGTCAGTTTGTCCAGATACTCAGGTGACATTTCACCCCACACTTCCTGTAGTACTTGCCATAGATGTGGCTGTCTTGTCGGGCACTTCTCACGCACCTTACAGTCTAGCTGCTTCCACAAAAGCTCAATGGGGTTAAGATCCATAACACTCTTTTCCAGTTATATATAGAATTCAATTAAGCTGTTAGCTGAGGACATGTGAGGTGTCTATTTCTCAAACTAGAGAATCAAATGTACTTATCTTCTTGTTTAGTTGTATCTGGGCCTTCCACATCTCTTTCTGTCCTTGTTAGAGCCAGTTGTCCTTTGTCTTTGAAGACTGTAGTGTACACCTTTGTATGAAATCTTCAGTTTTTTTGTCAATTTCAAGCATTGTATAGCCTTCATTCCTCAAAACAATGATTGACTGACGAGTTTCTAGAGAAAGCAGTTTCTTTTTTGTCATTTTTGACCTAATATTGACCTTAAGACAGCGCCAGTCTATTGCATACTGTGGCAACTCAAAAACATTCATTTAACGAACCAAATAGATTTCAGCTGTGTTTGATATAATGGCAAGTGATTTTCTAGTACCAAATTAGCAATTTAGCATGATTACTCAAGGATAAGGTGTTGGAGTGATGGCTGCTGGAAATAGGGCTTGTCTAGTTTATCAAAAATGACTTTTTTCAAATAGTGATGGTGTTGATTTTTATATCAGTAATGTCCTGACTATACTTTGTGATGAATTAAAGTACCAATTTCCCTCTGAAACAGTAAAATCTGTAAATTATTCCAAACTTCTGGCCACCAGTGTGTATACTATATATATATATATATATATATATATATATATATATATATATATATATATATATATATATGCCTATTAATTTATTTTCATGGTATTTTGAAACACTGACGTTCGGCCTATCGTCTAAGAGTAAGGTGTGTCATCTTTTTTCTTTATTTAGATTTTTTATGTGTAGATTTAAATACTCTGTAGTTGAAATTAGGTCAAACACAGTTTATTCATTCACTTGGAATTAATTTATGAAATAGAGGTTGGCTAAATTTGCGGCTCATAAAATTACATTATTTCACGCCTATGTAAATGTACTATTCCAAAACTGTGTGAACGTAGCCTCTGTTATTATTAGTTCTATTGTTTTTACTTCATTTATGAATTTTACTTATGTAATGAAGACACAAACAACAAAAGGTGTTGGCAAAAAATGCATTTAAGGGTGAAAAACACTGCTACAGCAAACAAAGCACCACAACAATATTTTACTATCAGATTTTTTGGCTCGGAGCAATGTTCCCATCGTTTCATACAAAATCCGTAAGTTTCTGTTTTGATGACTGTCAGTTTTGTGCACACAAAGGTTATAGTTATTTATTTTTTGTCTATAGCCTATTATTAAGAAATGCATCTGACTGATGTCTTGTGGAAATGACTCCAGCCTAATTATACAGGGCTTTGTTGACCGACTAGTCGACTAACCGTTGGCATAACCCACTGACTAGTCGGTTTTATACATCCCTAGTATTTTTGACCTGTAAGCCATTCACACTTCTGCCCAGAGTGAGACTCACTGGTATGCCTCTAATCAGTATTCTTCTGTCTGTATTCTGCCCATTGCCATTTGACTGTGGCCCACTTATCGCCATTCCAATGCATCTTGCAAGAGATTTTAGAAACAGAATTTGCCCCGCTATTGAAAAATTATATGACATTTACACTTTGAACACTGGATGTCGCTATCACATACAACCAAAGAGATCACCTTTGCATGCATGACAACAATACATGACACATTCTCATATTGTCTTCATGTTTAAAATTTTTACTGTAGTGAAGTTCCATCAATTTGTTAATTTGCATATGTAAATGAATGGTGAAATCGAGAAATGTCTATAAATAAAATCTAAAAAACATAAGAGCTACAGGGTGATATGGTTGCTGGCCATATCACCCTGTAGAATGAATTATTCTTGTATATTCTCTTTCTTCCCAGTGTATAGTCAATAAACATGCAGATTAAGTTAGCATTATCAAAGTTCCACCTGCATTGTTGTCAGTGGATGGAAGTCAGTTTTTATAAATCAATTAAAGTAATTTAAAACAGTTTTTTTTTCCTACTTTAAAGTAATATTTCCAGGCAAAAGTATCCTCCTGGGTTGAGTGCAAAGATCAATCACTGGTGACCAAATATATACAGTGTGTGTGTGTGTGTGTGTGTGTGTGTGTGTACATATATATATATATATATATATATATATATATATATATATATATTCAAAATAAACTGTAGTCTGAATTTGAATTGCTTGGCCCTCATCTAATTTGAATGCAATGCAAATAGAGAAATACAAAAACAATGAATAAAAAAAAAAAAAACAGTCAGTATCTACAACTGCATTATGCTTAAAATACTGAATAAAAATTAATTTAACATGCTAAAACTTTCTATGTAAAATTTTATGTAAAACAGTCTCTTCTTACTTGAGTTGTGTACACTGAGCATTAGCCTGAACAGCCTGAAGCTCCTAATTTTTCCTCAAACATTTTGCCATGACAATTGCCTTACTCAGATTCTGTTGTACAGTAAAACGGTAGATGACACACATAGTAAAGTGGCAAGTTAAACTCTAGAAACTGTTTAAAAAGACTTTATTGCTTATTGTCGTTTAATTGATTTATCAAAACTCTAATCATCCATTGACAACAATGCAGGAGGAACTTCAATAATGCTACTAATCGGAGCCAAATAGACCTCTCTCTTATGCTTTTGATCATCACTGCCCAAATGCCCACCTAGTAGTGAAGTGGAAGCAAGTGAAGATTGAGCATTAGCATTCTACTGCGTTTCCTGCAATGCCAGGATGTCCAAAGTTGAAATTCCAAACAAATTTGAACTTCTGAAATGTTAGAGGCAAATTTGTAAACTAAAATATAATGGACTGAATATTACCTGTCGAAAAATAACGATGGAATTTAAAAAAAAATGTTTTGGAACTTAACTTTGGAAGGTTAATATTTATTATTGAATTTTTAATCATTTTTAGTAAAAGAGTTAAAATATTTTCATTTGAAATATTTACTGCATAAATATACAACAACGTTAAATTGCAACCCACCCCAATGCCCCAAAATGCAAGCACTATTAATAAAAAGCTTTTTTTTTTTATTATTATTCAATTAATTTCAACATGCTTTTCTGTAACAAAGAGAGATTATGCCAAATTTACGGTCACTCCCTCAGCAGCTGTATTAGAAACCTCATCACAGCTGTGGTAACTAGTTTTTTTTAAACTAATTCCAGGGTAGTATAATACAAAGTATAATTTTATAAATTTACACTAAATAATTACATTTGAAAAAAAAAAAAGTTCTAAAATCTAGCAAAGTTTTTTTTTTTAAGGTGGAAATGCACCTGTCTGTGAAATGAGTCTATTAAATAAAACATACTAAATGAAACATTGAACATAAAGGGCGAATTCCAAACTACATTTTTGTGCACTTGAAGGGCACTGCGGGAAGGGGACACCACACGAAGGGCCGTTCCAAATGAAAGTGAGCAACTCAAGGGCCCTTCCACAAGGCTGTTAGCGAAGGGTACATGCAATGATCACTTCAAGTCATTTGACCATTTATGATCACGTGACCCTGGGTGGCATGTCCTCACGATATGTTTTGAAGCATGGTTGTCAGTAAGAACATATTCCATGTTTAAACGCTCGGGCAAGTACTATAGCCCTTTTGTAGCAGATAAGTCTCCTCCTCTGCAGTTTACATTCGTCCTCATACATAAGATAGTAGACAGCCATAAGCAGATATACTCCAAAAACAGGATCAGTTTTTCCTCGTCTAAACTGAGATAACCTAATTAAGCACTCATGCACCAAATAACTTTCGGCGGGAAATGTTCATTCATGTAATTTTTTTTAACATTTATGCAGTAGCCTACAGCTATATATTATCATTATAAAAACAGCACGTGGGGAGAGAGTATGAATAAAAAATAAAAAAGACACAAAAGGCAATGTTAGAAAAAAAAGAAAAAACTATTACAAAACGTATATTTATTTGCAACAACAACTTAATAGCAATAAATAAGAGATTCCTGTTGTAAGAATAAGGTGATGGATGCTGCACTGCATTGTCATGGTAACATTTTATGCGAAGATAAAGAAGTGACGCATGTCTGTCATTACTCCTTTCATCAAGGGTGTTCCAAACAGCCTCGTATGATACGCGAGTGCCCTGCACCCTCCAGAGTTCCCACTTCAAGGGCTCTACCCTTTGGGGTGAGTAGGGCATAGGGATGCTCACCTCCGACTGGAAATCCCCCAAATTCATACTAAATACTAGAGTATGTTAGCGGAGCGGGGTGTAAGGGGAGCGGCATGATTGCTCCATGAGCGCTCCACTAACGCTCCATCATGAGCACAACACCTGTTAATTGCCCATAATGCAGCAAGAATTCACCATGTGTCAAGTGTTATACACTATTGGCATGAAAGAAAGATGTAATTTTTTATACTATCAGAAAGATTGTGTGTATCACCAGTACAATGCAATGTTTTGTCATGTTACAACATAACTCGTTGGAAAATGAGCTTGTTACTGGAAAAGTTACAGTACTACTGTGAAAATAGTATACTATTGTCATGCTACTATATAATGTAAAGTTAGTAGCTACCTTTTCTTTACTGATGCGGGGGCGAGGATCAGCGGGGCGCCACAGAGAACGTTAATGCCTTAGGTGACTGCCTATACTGCAACTGCTAAGATCCGGCCACTGATAATTTCAAAGCTTTACAGAAATCATTGATGTCATTTTCCACATGAAAATTATTTATTTAGTCTACGCTTTGTTTGGATTTCCTTTTGTTTGCTATTAATGCTGGCTACTTTTTACAGAATGTCAGTTCATGTCACTGAATCATTGAAAATAATTTAATCTGATTTTGTATACTGCATTTTTCCTTCATATCATTCAGCCCTATCGTATACTATTATGTAACAAGTAACAATGGAACAGAAATTGTAACAGGACTAGTCCAGGCACCCTGGATGTATGTAACTAATGAAAATGTTTAGATTTACAAGAACAAACCCAAACACTAATGGACACCTGGATTGCAGCAGTAAAGTGAGATGGCTGTATATCTATTAACAATTGTAGGATATGTTGCACACATTTTTATCTCTGGTAAGTGAGCACTTTTTGCCAACTAACTGCAAGTTTGACAGGTAGAGTCTAGCTAGCTAATTAAGTTTAGACAGTATTTCTTTTTGGGCTCTAAAAGTGACCTCATAGATCGTTCCCATTATAATTAAATAAGCTGTGACTTTTCTGCTTTAAGCTGGCACCACACTTGCAAACTTAAAACAACTCTATTATGGCTGAGGGAGTCACACTTTCCGACTGTTTTCCTGAGATCTCTCTCTCTCTCTCTCTTCAGTCAGAGGTATGACTCAGTATCCCCTCGAGAAACCTATGTCTAAATGTGGCTTTCCATTAGTAAATAATTTTTCGTTTAATAAAAAACTACTGTTGTGTCTTTGCTTTATTTCATAGAAAATTTTAATAGTAATTTAACATAGGAGAAAAACAGGAAAAATTATTGGTGACAGACTCAATATGGATCAAAATCGGCATTTGTGATGATATGCAGCAGAGTGCGATTGCGGATGAAAACGTTCATATCAGGTTTTGTATATATTTTATTAGTTCAGTTTTAGCTAGACTTACAAATTATGCAACTTAGCTTTCTCAAAACTCAGCTTTAGTCCTGGGAAGCATCAACAGTCTCTGATCAGAGGACCTTAGATAACAGGTTTGTTTGTACTAGTGCTGGGAAATTTAACATGTTAATTTCTACGAATAATATTTTTAATGCGTTAAAAAAATTTAACAATTAATGCAGTATCCGTTTTTTTCTTCCTGAAACTTTACACAATAGGAGAAAGGAGTCCCAAGTTGGCCAGGGCTTCTGCTGTCTGCCAGGAACAAACCCAGGCACATTTGTACAATGTACATTTGTGCACGTCACTCATTATGCGCAACGCATTTCCCGAGCACAATAAACACTGTAAATGCCATATCTCTTCACATTGCCCAAAAATGCTCACTTAAACTTTCATCTGAACCTCTGTCAAAAGTGAAACAGCCTGAGTGAGACCTAGTGTGTGCGTGATAGAGACAGAGAAGGACATGGCCGTTCAGCAAGCTGCAGCCAGGTATACCTGTACAGACGGAACAGTATCCAGAGAAAATAAGTTACGATTTTAAATTTCAACAAATTAAACTCCAGCATTTCATATGTTTTATATCTGTATGTATAGTGTCTAATAATGCATTGGCAAAGTACACTTAAGTTTCTCTTGCCAATACATTTTCATATTAATTGAATCTGTCAATTTTATCCTATTATTAAAAAAAGCCCACTGGGAAACGGCAGAAGATTTTGCCCAAATTTTAATTGCAACATGTCCATTGATTTTACGACATGTATACATATACTTGTTTTAAAAATTAATACCTGTAAAAATGTGTCTAACCCTATCTGCAAAAAACAAAAATAGAAACTGAACATTTTAACGTACATATTTAAATTAAAATAAATGATGACTAACCAATTTCTTGCAGACAAAGTATAAAATAAAAATATTTATGATGATTTTTTAATGTTTGTTGTAATGTATCATGCACCATAATTTAATCATAATTATAGAAGACGGTGCGATTAATTAGTTAAAAATGTTTAATAGATTCACAGCCCTAATTTATACACAATAGGTAAGAAAAATAAGGCGCCAGTCCATGTAAAGACTTCTATTTAAAAAGCAAAATTTTAAAATCAATTCTTTAAATGGACTGGCAATCAATCAACACAGAGAAATTAAAATTGGAGTAATACGTTCACGTTTGCAAATGGCAGTCAAAAGTCTAGTGGTAGCAATCTGGACCATTGGCAAATGAGCAATGTATGACTGGCTTATTCTTATGTAAAAAGAGTTACAGTAGTTGAGACTAAATTAAAGCATGAATAACTCAAACTCTGTTTAAAAAAAAAAAAAAAAGGCTTAATTATGATCTCAGTTTATTCTCATTAAGGTTAAAAAAATGTAAGGACACTCAAGAATTAATATCAGACAAGCAGGTAAAAAAGGATTCTAAGGATTCTTGTCATTCCGTTTCAACGGCAGATCAATTTAAGTGCCGTCTGCTAGGGCTGGGCATTAGGACGATGTAATCGGATATCGACAATATTTTACAAATATCCCAATGACGATTGCGACACTCATTGACAGAGGATGATCGACAATATCGGAAAATGGCAAAACTATGGATCTGGAAAGTCGGCAAATATATTAAACAGTAGCCCAGGGGGGGCCTGGGTAGCTAGGTGAGTATTGATACTGACTACCACCCATGGAGATGTAAGTTCGAATCCAGGGTGTGCTGAGTGACTCCAGCCAGGTCTCCTAAGCAATCAAATTGGCCCAGTTGCTAGGAAGGGTAGAGTCACATGGGGTAACCTCCTCGTGGTCGCGATTAGGGGTTCTCGCTCTCAGTGGGGCGTGTGGTAAGTTGTGCATGGATCGCGAGAGTAGCATGAGTCTCCACATGCTGTGAGTCTCTGCGGTGTCATGCACAGTGAGCCACGTGATGAGATGCGCGGATTGACTGTCTCAGAAGTGGAGGCAACTGAGAATTGTCCTCTGCCACCTGGATTGAGATGAGTAACTGTGCCACCATGAGGACCTACTAAGTAGAGGGAATTGAGCATTCCAAATTGGGAGAAAAGTGGATAAAAAAAAAAAAAACATTAAAAAACAAGTAGCCCAGGGTGTGAAATTAGCACCCGTCACCCGCCAAATGCAACGAGGCTGAATCCAGTTCGCAAGCTCCTTGTCCAAATGCAGGTATTTCATGCGCGGGTAATTTTGCTCATCTACCTGAAACAGTAGGGCGACCTGTAAGACGTCTTTGAGTGACACATGACAAGAAATGCTATTGGAGACAAAGACACGCGCTTTAAGAAACACACTTTATTATATTTTTAAGAACAGTCAAATGCTAGTGACTGATTCGCTGTTTGTTTAGAGGCGTGCAGCACGAACCTGTCTTGTTTAATTCGTCTGAAAACTGTTTGCAAGAAAAATGTTGTCTATGAGAATGCTGCAAATAATCTCCGATCAACTCAGAGGTGCAGTGAGTTTAGTTCGCTTTATTTCCACAAAACAGTTCACGGTTAACATGCATTGTGAACGCAACACTGCAGGTGCAATAATATATACAGTGCATATAGAAAGTATTCAGACCCCTTCATTTTTATTTACATTTTCTCATGTTGCAGCCTTAAGCTTTAAATTATTATTATTATTATTATTATTATTATTCACATTAATCTACACTCCATACCCTATAATGACAAAGCAAAAAAAAAAAGATTTTTGATAACTTATAATTGTGATAAATTATTTTTGATAACAAAAATATAATTGTGCCACCATATTAATTTATTTCATTATAAAACTAAAATTTTATAAAAAATAAATAAAAAGGTTTTTGAAATTGATGACTTGGACCAAATAATAAAGAAAAGCAGCCAATAAGTGCCCAACATAGATGGGAACTCCTTCAATACTGTTTAAAAAGCATCCCAGGACGTTGGTTGAGAAAATGTCAAGAGTACATGTCTGCAAATTCTAGGCAAAGAGTGACTACTTTGAAGATGCTAAAATATAACACAGTTTTGATTTATTTTGGATTTTGTTTAGTCACAACATAATTCCCATAGTTCCATTTATGTTATTCCATAGTTTTGATGACTTTACTATTATTCTAAAATGTGAAAAAATATTATAATAAAGAATGAGTAAGTGTTTCAAAACTTTTGACCGGTAGTGTAAGTATTTATCTCAGGTGCATCCCATTTCTCTGGATCATCTTTGAGATGTTTCTACACTTTGATCGGAGTCCACCTGTGGCAAATTCAATTAATTGGACGTGGTTTGGAAAGGCACACACCTGTCTGTATGTGGTCTCACAGCTGAAAATGCATATCAGAGCAAAAAACAAGCCATGAGGTCAAAGGACCTGCCTGCAGAGTTCAGAGACAGGATTGTGTTGAGGCACAGATCTGGGGATTTCAGCTGCATTGAAAGTTCCCAATAGCACATTGGCCTACATAATTCTTAAATGGAAGAAATTTGGAACAACCAGGACTCTTCCTAGAGCTGGTCGCCCAGCCAAACTGAGCAATCGGGGGAGAAGGGCCTTGGTGACACTGTGTCCTAATCAGATTCGACGCAGCAACACACGATAAAAGGAATCTTTTTCATGTTAAGAATTTGTTCCTAACCAGCCGCGACACGACGGCGACAGGGCTTTCTATTTTTGGAAAGGTTTCTATTTCTGCAAAAATCGCACCAGGCAGCGCAATCAACAAATGGGTCTAAAATTATTCTTTTTACAGTATATTAAAGCCAGCACCACACTAGTCGGTTCAGAACAACTTGATTTTGGCCGAGGGTGTCACATACCTACCGAATGTTGTGCTTAAGGTCTCGTTCTCTTCACTCAGAATGGCAGAGGGGAGACATACTGTCTCATTCTAACTTTCTCTCTGCTTCCCTGGAGATCAGCGAAATAACAAGAGGAGTACCGCGTGAACATAAACAATCATAACAGACTGAATAAGTATGTGATTCATAAAAGTAACTTTTCCTTGTGTATGTGTGTGATTTTGTATTTATTCCCTCAGGCCTTGCCATAGAAAGCATTAAGGCGCATATGTGAGAAAATGAGTTGCGTTCAATAAACATACTATTCCGTCTGTGATTTCTCTGTTTTGTTATTGTTATTGACAGTTATCCTCATTTTAATGTATGAAAATCACAGTGTCGCGTCGTGCCTAGTGTTGACAGACAGATTCTTGTTGCTGGAATCTTATCGTGTCGCGTCTGGTTATGACAAGGTGTAACAGAGGTGACCAAGAACCCGATGGTCACTCTGGTTGAGCTCAAGAGATCATGTGTGGAGATGGGAGAAACTTGCAGAAGGACAACCATCACTGCAACACTCCCATCTGGGTTTCTTTGGTAGAGTGGCCAGATGGAAGCCTCTCTTCAGTGCAAGACACAAATTAGCACCTAAAGGACTCTCAGACTGTAAGAAACAAGATTCTATGGTCTGATGAAACGAAGATTGAACTGTATGGCCTCAATTCCAAGCATCATGTCTGGAGGAAACCAGGCACTGCTCATCACCTATGCAATACCATCCCAATGGTGAAGCATGATGGTTGTAGGTTGTAATGTTTTTCAGTGGTAGGGACTGGAGGATAGGTCAGGGTTGAAGGAAAGCTAAAACGCAGAAAAATACAGAGATTACCTTAATAAAAACCTGGTCCAGAGCATTAAGGACCTCAGACTGGGCCGAAGGTTCATCTTCCAACAGGACAATGACCCTAAGCACACAGCCAAGACAATGCAAGAGTGGCTTAGGGAAAACTCTGTGAATGTCCTTGAGTGGCGCAGCTAGAGCCCGGACATGAACCCAATTGAACATCTCTGGAAAGACCTGAAAATGGCTGTCCACCGACGGTATTTATCCAACCTGAGAGAGCTTGAGAGAATCTGCAAAGAAGAACAGTAGAAAATCTCCAAATCCATGTGTGCAAAGCTTGTCACATCATACCCAAACAGACTTTAGGCTAATATCGCCGCCAAAGATGCTTCAAATAAGTACTAAGTTAAGGGTCTGAATACTTGTGATAATTCAGTTTTTTCTTTTTCTCAATTAACATTTTTTATTGATTCATAGATATATAACAAAGAAAAACACAACATATATACATTGAATCAACATTTAACCCCCACTACTACCCATCCCCCTCCCCAATCACCAACCCCACTCTGACCCCAAACGAACGCCCCTGTAGTCTCAAATAATACACACAAAATATAATAATCATACATAATTAAAACTAAACTTCCCTCTCCACAGCCCTTCCCCGAGAGCCCCCCAAAAACGCTAAATAACTGCTCCATTTCCAATTAAACAAATCCCAAAACCCCAGCCTTCTACTTGACACCTCCTCGAAAGCTGCCACCCTCCCCATCTCAGCACACCACTCCGGAAATGAGGGCGTTCCGTCCGACTTCCATCCACTTAAAATAATCTGCCTGCCAATCATAACACTGGTCAAAACCTAATTTTTTTATGTTTATCCCCCAAATTGATGACCGCCCCATTGCCCAAAATACAGAGTCTGGGGCAAAATGAAATCTGAGTGCCCAATACGTCTCACATAAAACTCTGAACCCTCAACCAAAATTCTTGGATATTAACACACCACCAAAAAACATGGGTTGTGTCTTCATCTTCTGATTGGCATTGCCAGCAGGTGTGTGTCTTAAAGACCAAGCCTATACAGTCTAGAGGTGTCCAATAGAATCTATGTAAAATCTTGTACTGCATAAGGAACACCCTTGCATCTCTAGATACAGACTTGATGTTTTTTAGAATCCTAGCCCACACTCCTTCCTCCAATACCAAGTTTAAATCTTTCTCCCATAAATCTCTTGATTGAAGTTAAAGCTCCATCCCCCAGACTCTGAATTAGCAGGGAGTAACACACTGATGCCTCATGACCTTTTCCAAAAGCAGTAATCACCTCTCCCAGAGAATCTGTCGCTTTAGGGGGGTGTGTGCTACTCCCAAAAATAGTACAGAGCAGGTGGCGCAGCTGTAAGTACCTATAGAATCTCAAATTGTTGAACCAAATTTTCAAATGATCTCAACACTCCACTCTCATATAGGTCACAGAGTGTAGTAACCCCCCTCACAGTCCACTCTGACCAGCTATTAATACATAATTTGGGGTTCAGCCATATGCTTGAGGCAACATTTAAAAAAATGTCTGAATTAAACACTTGTCGAGTGCAAATGCGAGATAATGGTGTAACTTCTCCACTAGTATGATAGAAAGGCTTTGCAATGGCAAAATAGGGGCAAGAATTTCCTTTTCAATACAAAAACAGGGAGGGGCTCTCTCAGGTGGAAGTGACTAATAAGCCAAATGACTGAGACTGAATGCATAATAATAAAACAAAATCTTGGGTAGGCCTAGCCCACCTTTGTCAATTGGCCTATGTAACTTATTGAAATGTAATCTAGGACGCTTACCATTCCAAATGAAGGACTTTGCTATGCTATCAAATTGTTGAAATAAGAGAGGGGGACATCTGCAGGGAGATATTGTAGCAGGTACTTCCATTTTGGAATATAATTCATTTTAAAAACATTAACCTTCCCAATCATAGATAAATGTAATGAAGCCCACCTGCCCACATCGCTCGAAAACCTTTTTATTAAGGGGTCAAATGATCTCCATCAGACAAATTTGCTGGGAATAAAATGCCCAAATCCTTAATGCCCTGTTTGGGCCACTGGAAGGTGCCCGGCTGAAAAGCTGTTACTGGGCAGTATGCTGTCAGAGCCAAAGCTTCAGATTTAGACCAATTGACTCTGTATCCTGAGAATTTAGAAAAGGAATTAATAATTCTGTGGAGGCAAGGTATAGATCTAATGGGGTCAGAGACTAATAACAAAATATCATCAGCGTAAAGCAAAAGCTTATGCGCCATACCTCCCACCACCACCCGTGGAAAATCATCTTCCCTTCTTATTGCAGCTGCTAATGGTTCCAGGGCAAGACAGAACAATAATGGGGAAAGAGGGCAACCCTACTGGGTGCCCCTATCCAGAGTAAAATAATCTGAAATTAATCCATTTGTTTGTACCGCTGCTACCGGGTGTCAATAAAGTAACTTAATCCATCCAATAAAAGTATTTCCAAACCCGCAAGCTTCCAAAATCTTAAAAAGATAATCCCATTTTACCATATCAAATGCCTTTTCTGCATCAAGTGAGATGGCAGCGACCAGAGTCTGATCATTCGCCACTGACCACATGATATTAATGAAACGCCTAATGTTATCAGAAGAGCTGCTGCCCCGAATAAACCCCACCTGATATATATGTATGAGATGTTATAACTTAATCGGTTAGCCATGATTTTTGTCAATATATTTACATCTAGCTGGATCAGGGAAATTGGACGGTAACTCATACACTTGCTTGGATCTTTGTCCTTTTTAATAATCAGACTGATCCAGGCTTGTGTCATGGTTGGCAGAAGCTTTCCATTCTTTAATGATTCCGTATAAACATCTAACAAAAGTGGAGCCAGTTCTGTAGCATAAGATCTAAAAAATTCAGCGGCAAAGCTGTCTGACCCAGGAGCCTTGCCTGTAGGCAAGGCCTTAATTACCTCGCCAAGTTCCTCCTAGGTTATCTCAGAATCAAGATAATTTTTTTGCTCAGTCGTCAGTTTAGGGAGTTCTAATAGTTCCAAAAGGTTTCTAATATCTTCATCAGTAGAGGAAGATGTGGAACTATAGAGATCAAGATAGAATTCTTTAAAAGCATTATTAATATTAATGGTCAAGGTAAATATTTTACCACCAGCAGATATCACTGAGGGAATGGTAGAAAAACACTCTCTCTGCTTTATATATCTAGCCAAAAGCTTTCCTGCCTTGTCCCCTGACTCGAAGTATGACTGTCTTGCCCTGAATAGCCAAAACTCCACCTTCCGTGACAAAACAGTATTTTATCTGTATTTGATGGGTCAATTCTCTGAGGCCATCAGATGACATTCCGTGCTTCAGCTCTACCTCGGCACTTTTAATATTCCCTTCCAACTCCATGAGTTCTCGTGCTTTAGATTTTTTGGTAAATGAGGCATACTGTATGATCCGACCCCTAAGAACCACCTTAAGTGCCTCCCAAGCCATGTCCACAGAGGACACCGAGGACCAGTTGGTCTCCATATAAACATTGATCTCAGCCTTTAACATTTCTTGGAATTCAGGATTTTGCAAAAGGGATACATTAAAGCGGCAACTATATGATTTCTTTTTCTCCGTATGTGGCAACATCTCTAAACTCACCAGGGCGTGATCTGAGACTAAGATGTTACCAATTGAGCAATCAACAGAGGAAATGTGAGACTAAGATAAAAAAAAAAATAAAAAAAAAAATAATAATAATAATAATAATATTCTGGAATAAATCTTATGGACTGATGAACATTTTTTTTTTTTTTTTTTAATAGTCCCTACCAGATGGGTTCAAAAGTCTCCAAATATCTGAAAGACCAAGATGTTTACACATCCTGTGAAGCATCAATGTTGCTCTAGGAGGCTTGCACACTTTTGCTTCACTATGATCAAAGAATGAGTCCATCAATAGATTAAAGTCTCCTCCCAATATTATATCATGAGGGGTGCCAGCGGCTTGCAACATCCCTTCAAGATCTATAAAAAAACCCTGATCATCAGCGTTAGGTGCGTAAATATTAGCCAAAATCAACATTTGCCCCTGAATTTCTGCTAAAACAATAATGACTCTTCCTAATTTATCTTTAATCTGTTTGAGACATTTAAATTGCAGATGCTTACTTATCAATGTAATGACTCCCCTGCTCTTACTTGAGCCAGTACTAAAGAAAACATGTCCACCCCATATCTTCCCAAATTTTTCAGCTTCCTGCAGGGAAATATAAGTTTCTTGAAGAAACACTATATCATATTTCTTACGTTTAAGAGGAGAAATAACTTTCCTTCTTTTTATGGGGTGCCCCAACCCATTCAAAAGGCCGTTCAGTTTCCTCGGACAGTCAAAAGTATGTTCAATGAGCCGGCCCATTCAACTGCTATATGAGTGCAACAAATGACCCAATCACTCCAATGTCCTGCAAGAAATACTCCACAAAACAAACTCCAACCAATAGAAGGCATGAGCACAAAGAATGTGCAGATTCATCCACAACACTGTCCCGAAGGAGTGCTGCTACACAAAACAAACTCCAGCCGCTAGGCGGAACCAGCACAAAAAGAAACAAAAAAAGGCGCTCAGCTTCCTCGGACAATCAAGTGGATATGGAGTCGGTTCACTTGGCTGCAACGTGAGAACCACAAAATAACTTAGTCCATTGACTTTATGAAGGACATGGCTTTACGGCCATCCTTAGTATCTATTTTCAATTTGGCCGGGAACATCAGTGCAAAAGTGACCTTCCATTGATGCAAGTTTCTTGCATTCCCTGAATCGATTGCATTTCTCTTGTTGAATTAGCAAAGTCTGGGAACAAGAAAATGCTGTGGTTCTTCCAAGAAAGCCTTCCTTTACTTCTCGCCTCACATAACATGAGACCTTCATCGGATGATGTCAGAAATCTGGCCAGAATTGATCGGGGCCTGTCTCCCTCAGCGGATCGCCGAGCCGGAACCCTGTGAGCTCGCTCGTTTTACAGCTTATGGCCTGTTTTTTCGAGTAGACTCGGAAAGAGCCCGTCCAGGAATTTCACCATATCTTGACCTTGTTCGTCTTCAGGAATTCCAACAATTCGGACTTTATTCCGCCAGTTACGATTCTCCAAATCCTCCAACTTCTCCCAGACACGCTCCAAATCCACCCTGGTCGCTAGCAGATTAGCAGTTAATTCCCTCTCCGATGACTCCAGATGATCGATCCGTTTCTCAACACCTCAGCGAATTTCCTTCACCTCTCCGGCCAAATCGACTCCCTGGCTCGAGACCTCTGGAGGGGCGTCAGCTTGAGCACGTAAGTGTATTTTAATGTCTCCAGAGCCCGAGGATTTTGAATTCTTTGACATATTGTCTTCCTAGAACAGCTGTGGATCAGAATACACTCTCACCAGAATTTCACCGGTTTATGACACAAAAAGTATCAAAACTAGCAAAGTGTGCAGAGCTCATCGTTCACACATCCGAACCTCGCATGGCGTCACGTGACTCCCCATCAATACAGTTTTTTCTTTTTATACATTTGCATAAAAAAAATGAAGGTCTCAAAAAACTGTTTTTGCTTTGTCATTATGGGATATGGGAGTGTAAATTTTTATTTTATTTTATTTTTTTAAAGCATTTTAGCATAATGCTACAACATAACAAAATATGAAAAAAATGAACGGGTCTGAATATTTTCTGAATGCACTGAAGTGATTCAATCATAAAATAATACAAGAGATGTTCACCTTGAATCTAAAATTGAGTTCTATTTTATTTTCTTTGGGCATCATTAACTATTACCAAAACACAATACAAACACAAATTCAACAAGAACACACATTTGGCATTATTTTGGGAACACAAAAGGAATTTATTAGGCTTATTTATAATGATTTTTATTATTATCTTTAAATTTACAAAAGTCTTTATTTCTTAATTTGTAGGCTATTAGTAATTTTCCACCTGCTGTTGTTGACGGATTCTTGCGTGATGGGAAATGGGGCCGTTGGAGAGGGTAAATGTTTGGAATTGGGGAGGTGGTTATATAAGATTTTTTGATCACTTGGATATTTGAATTGCTTTTTTTTTTAATTTCATTTAAAGAGCAATTTGAATTTAGAAATGTCTTAAGTTTTTCGTGTTTCAATAAATGAATTTCTTTTTTAAAGCAAAATCAATACACAATATTTTTTAAGACGATTATCGATAAAACCTTTACATATAGCCCAGCCCTATCGTCTACATACCAGTGAAAGGACACTCCATATTTCTTAAAAATAGATCCTAAATGAAGCATATAATGTGAAAACAAAATCAGAGCAAGAATGGAGCTTTGAGGGACCCCACAGTTAAGAGGAGCTACAGAAGATGAATAACCACCCATGGAGACTGAGAAATTGCCATCACTCAAATAAGATATTAACAAATACATTGTTCAAGGTGAGAAATAAGTATACTGTGGTCTACAGTATCAAACAATGAACTTAAGTCTAAAAGCAGAAGTATTTCAGAATTCCCAAAGTCCACAGATAACAAAATATAATTTAAAACTTTTAAGAATAAGGACTCTGATGTACTATGATGTGCTCTAGACCCAGACTGGAATAATTATGGTACTATTTATCTCCAAAAAACTCTGCAATTGAAGGAGAACGACTTTCTCTAAAATTTTAGAAATAAAAAGGTCAATTAGAAATTGGTCTAAATGTAAATAAGGCTGACGGGTCAAGATTTGGCCTTTTAAGCAGGGGTTGAACAGCAGCATGCTTAAAATAATCTGGGACGATCCATTTAAGGAGGCACTAACACAGCCATTAATACAGCCACGCAGCCCGCAACATTTTTTCAGCATCTGCCCCCAAATTAAAAAAATTTGCATTGTCGACAGTATCTATAGTGAGTGCATGAATGGACTTACCCCCTCCTCTTGTAGCAGTAACCTGAGGCCTGGCTTGACTTTCATGACCTCTGACACAAGGAACAGAGCACCGCAAGCAAAGGTGGGGTTCTGCTCACAGCTAACCTGCAGTAACCTCTTCACAAATGCCTTCACACGTCTGAGCACTATATCCGTCTTCAGTGACTTATACAACAGGTTGAGAAACATACTCTGTCTAGAGCTTGCCGACAATCCAGGGTCCAACAACTTCCTGTAGAACACAAAAAATTGAAAACATAAACCACAATACTCTCAATGACATCTGACTTACGACTATATACAGTGGGGTCCAAAAGAGACCACTGGTGAAAATCTTGTATTTTGCATTTTCTAACTTAATCCAATTTTTTTCATTACAAACTACTCTATATAATCATCATAACAATTTGAGTATAAAGTTCCGAATGTCTTAATATTTGGTATATCACCCTTTTGATTTACTAGGGCATTCACTGGAGCTGGCATCAATAAAACCTGATGATCCATGCTATTCCAGCATGATTTGAGAATGTTCTAAAGAGTATCTTGTGTGCTTCAATAAAACAAAGGAGTTAGCATGCTTACATAAATCTCATAATTTACTCACCCTTATGTTGTCTCAAACTTGTATGCCTTTCTCCCCCCCCCCCCGTGGAACACAAAGATATTTTAATGGAGATATGATGTTTGTTGGTCCACACACTGCATGTGAATTGTGACCAAATTCTTAAGTTCCAAAAAGGACATAAAAGTTAATAAGACTGCAGTAGTTTAGTCCATGTCTTCTGAAGCAATCCAATCGATTTTGGTTAAGAACAGACCAACTTTCACTATAAATCTTGACATCAACATAAAATAGTCTCACTCCATTCTTTCACCACTGTTGCTCACCTTTTTTCCAACATGTACTTCAACATGAAAAATTTGAAACTTATTGCAGCACTTTTCATGTCATTACCTCATTTTGATGAATTGCTTTTGCTGTATTGCTCTTTTGCAAGATACTTTGGATAAAAGCATATGCTAATGAATGAAATGTGCATCAGCAGTCTCCTTGGTGATCATGATTTCAAGCTCGATATAGACCACCAGTGATATATGCTAATTTCCTTAGTGAATTTGCTGATTTTCTGTCAGTTCTAGTAGTGTGGACAGAGCTCTAATTGTTGGTGACTTCAATATTCACATACAGTAGATAATGAAAATGACACACTGGGATTAGTATTTATCAATATTTTCAACTCTGTTGGGGTCAGACAAAATGTGACCGGACCATCTAATCACCATAATCATACGCTAGACTCAAGTCTGTCATATGGAGTTGATGTGAATATAGCAGTTCTGCCACTGAGCAATGACATCTGAGATCATTACCTCGTCTCTTATATCTTGTGATATCTAAGGTCACTCAATCTATGCCGCATTATTGATCAGGTAGAACTATATCGACCACTAAAAATACCTTCATTAATAATTTTCCAGATCTGTCTTAAATACTCAGTATTCCTAAAAGTTCAGTAGAACTCGATGTAGTCACAGAAAATATGAAAACAGTCTCAGGGCTCAACACTAAGGATTTTTCTACTGGCCCGATCGGGCCAGTGCTTCAGATTTTTACTGCCGCTGCCAAAATTTTCACTGGCCCCAACACAAAAATGACAAATAGCTGTTTTTACCATCATGGCTTTAAAAATGTGTCCGAAGATAATTATTTTTTTACATATATTATATTTTTAAGAAAATGTCCCCCAAAACTGAATCACATTTATAATTTGCAAAATATGATTGATGCCTTATGTAATCCCATATAAGCGCTTTACAGATATAAATTCATAAATACATCATATTAACCTCAGTCATACTGCCATTTACACATGAGTTTTTTAGCCAAGAGTCCTGTTGTGCAAATGATGGGTTTTCGGTCACCCGTTTAGTTATGCTGTCATGCAACATTTGGCCATGTGTAGTGTATTCACACACAGGATCAAAGATTTAATCACTGAGTTAAAGATGTGATTATTGGCTGAATGTAATAAACATATGAATCCCTGAGAAGAGATTTGCTACCAAATCGATTGTGACGTGTGATATACATTAGGGAGATATTAGGCCTCATCTGTGAATTAAGAATGTGTATATAACATGAAATCAGACAACCTAAAGACCAACACAGACTGATGCACAAAGCACAAAAACAAAAACACCTGTACGGTCCAGAAATGAGAAATATAACTGGTGTTTGAGGATGATATAGACTGTTTCAAATATTCATCTTCACCCTGCAGCTGAACAGCTCTGATAATAATACCCTAATAGCAATAGTGATCTTGCTTCTTTTCATATCAAACGGCATTATCATGTCGAATTAATGTTTACGGTTTGAAACATTACCTAATTAAATGTATACTTACATTTTGGATATTGAGCAGCTCATGATTTCCAGGCACGTGTATAATCAGGGTTTAACAAAGTTTATTACGTTTCATTTGGCGCTTCATCAATAAAAGGCAAATGAATGAGAGAAAATGTATTTGTTTTTTTACAGTGGGAATAAAACTAGCGCTCAGTCCCTTTACGAGAGCACATGCATGTTAAACAGTCTATGCTGCACGGAGAGAGATGATGAGACATGTACGGAGAGACATGGATTTTATAGAAAGAAACTGTTGATTTCTTGTGTTCCAATGTGTGGATTACTATGAAAAATGTGGGGATTTCGCACACCATGAACACGGAATGTGCGGGGATACTTAATGTTGCACAAGACATGCAATCCCACTAAGAAATACATTAAGTGGGTTTTTTCCTGCTATTTTCTACACATTGGTAATAGCTGCTGCTAAAACACTTGGAAAAGTGTGAGGACAGTGCTAGGAGAGTGCGTTCGGTGTCTGCACGATCTTGTGAGTGCACGCCACTGTGCCTTGGTGCATCCAGTATATTATGCATTGCGCGTCTTTGCAAGATAAATATACTCGCGCTCGCTCCTCTGTTAGAATACTTGGTTCGCTCAGTGTAATTGTTGTGCTCTCTCACTTGTTGTTTGCTTGCACTAATGTTATAAATGCAGCACTGGCCCGATCGGGCATGTGACAGTTCTAGCAACTGGCCCGAATCTCTCACACTGGCCCCGGGCCATCGGGCAGTCCTTATTGTCGAGCCCTGAGTCTTCTCTAGCACTCTAGATATTATATTCCTTCTATTAAGGAAAGATAAAGAGAAATGTCCCGCACCGTGGTACAATGATCACACTCATGCTCTTAAGAGAGTAGCTCGGAAAATGGAGCACAAGTGGAAGAGTACAAAATTAGAGGTGTTTCGTGGTGCATAGAGGGATACTGTCTCTAGCTATAGTCAGGCTCTAAAAGCTGCTAGGTCTGCATATTTTAGCAAACTCATAGAAAAGAACCACAACAATCCTTGGTGCTTATACAGTACTGTGGCTAAATTGAAAAGGAATAAAACTTCGACTGAACCAGACATTCCCTTGCAGCACAGTAGTAATGAATTTATGAAATTCTTTACTGATAAAACTGAAACCATCAGAAACAAAATTGGAATTATGCAACCTTCTGCCACAGCACCTCAGAAGACAGTCTCTCACAATATCCCCTATGAGCAATTTCAGTCCTTCGCTGTCATAAGCCAGGAAGAGCTAACAAAACTTAAAGCATCAAAAGCAATAACATGGGGGGGGGGCCTGGGTAGCTCAGTGGTAAAATACGCTGGCTACCACCCCTGGAGTTCGCTAGTTCGAATCCCAGGGCATGCTGAGTGACTCCAGCCAGGTCTCCTAAGCAACCAAATTGGCCCAGTTGCTAGGGAGGGTAGAGTCACATGGGGTAACCTCCTCGTGGTCACTATAATGTGGTTTGTTCTCAGTGGGGCGCATGGTGAATTGAGCGCAGATGCCGTGGTGGATGGCGTGAAGCCTCCACACGCGCTATGTCTCCGTGGCAATGCGCTCAACAAGCCACGTGATAAGATGCGCGGGTTGACTGTCTCAGATGCGGAGGCAACTGGGATTCGTCCTCCGCCACCCGGACTGAGGCGAATCACTATGCAACCACGAGGACTTAGAGTGCATTGGGAATTGGGCATTCCAAATTGGGAGAAAAAGAGGAAAAATCCTAGACCCCATACCTACTAATTTCTTGAAAGAGGTGTTTTTCCTGTATTGTCAGAACCTCTTTTTAATATTATTAACTCCTTGCTATCCTTAGGACATGTCCCCAGAAACTTTGACCAAGCAGCTATCAAACAACTTAAAGAAACCACAGCTCGATCCTGGAGAGTTCGCTAATTACAGACCGATCTCAAAACTCCAATTTATGTTGAAAATACTAGAGAAGGTAATGTCCTCCTGATGATGTCCTTTTTTTTTTTTTTTTTTATTATTTTTTTTTAATTACAGAGAAATGGTATTTGTGAAGATTTTCAGTCAGGATTTAGGCCCAATCATAGTATTGAGACTGCATTTATCAGAGTTATGAGTTATGATCATCTGATCGGTTTCTTCTTAGTGCTTTTAGATCTTAGTACTGCCTTCGACACCATAGATCATGACATGCTCTTAGATAGGCTTGAGAATTATTTTGGCATTTGTGAACAGGCATTAGCTTAGTTTAGGTCCTATTTATCCGACCGTTACCACTTTGTGTAAACAAGGAAGTATCAGATCAAATTACAGTTAAATACGGAGTGCCACAGGGCTCAGTTGTAGGGCCTCTGCTTTTCTCCTTATACAGAATAATTTTTTAAAAAGGCAATCCATCACATGAAATCACTCAACATACCGCAGACGGGCTTCTTGGAATTAAAATACGTGTTGTACTTCTCACAATATCCACCAGGTGGTGCATGAAAGACTTGAGGAAGAGCTCACGCCCCTCTGTCTTGTTAGTGACAGGTCGCCTGCTACAGCTTTTGTGGGTGCGTCATACAGTATCTCATGCATATTTGAATTTATTACCTTGTTAGAAAGGTATTAGGAAAATATTAAAGGCTACAATTCACTCTGATAAGAAATGCTGGACTGTGACTGAAAGTGAGACTGATTCTAATACATGTGTTTCCAAAGTGTGGGCTGCTATACGAGTTTAGTGCAGTGAGGCCACGAGTTCCTTGAAAAATTGTATTAGGTTATCTTAAAAGATTATAAAATGTCAATGTGTAGAACAAATGCATTATTAAATCATGTTTAATATGGATATGCATTGTTAATTTCACTGCAAAGAGCATTTGTGAAGGCTTGTCTTATTTCATAAATGAAAATGTTTGGTGTTATGTAAACAAATATTATGGATAGTTGATAAAACACAGACTCCCTCTGGATTTTGATTGGCCTAAATCATTTACAATTCTTAATGGGAGCAGCATATAGTTAATTCCCTCATTAAATATGTTAAGCACACAGTTTTGAATGCTATTTTGATTTTCAAATATTTTTGCTTGGAATTAAATATTTTAAAGTGATTCATTTCAAACACTGTTGATTTGTGTGGCTGGTCAAGGGTAATGGGCATGATATGTGAATTGATACAGAATTTTGATTGTCTCTCCGGGAAAACGCTGGCTCGTAACTGCTGGTCTAGGATTAGCTACCCCTCCTCAAATTCAAACCTTAATAACCAGTAAGAAGTGAAGGCTCACTCTCAGTGCCTGTGGACGAATTCATCTTCCATTAGTGGTTTAGGCCAAGTGCGGTGTCCATGCGATTTTTGACCCAGAGAATGCCTTCATTTATTATATACAGTTGTGCTCAAAGGTTTGCATACCGTGGCAGAAATTGTGAAATGTTGGCATTGATTTTGAAAATATGACTGATCATGTATTTTAAGGACAGTGATCATATGAAGCCATTTATTATCACAGTTGTTTGGCTCCTTTTTAAATCATAATAACAGAAATCACCCAAATGGCCCTGATCAAAAGTTTACATACCCTTGAATGTTTGGCCTTGTTACAGACACACAAGGTGACACACACAGGTTTAAATGGCAATTAAAGGTTAATTTCCCACACCTGTGTCTTTTTAAATTGCAATTAGTGTCTGTGTATAAATAGTCAATGAGTTTGTTAGCCCTCACGTGGATGCACTGAGCAGGCTAGATACTGAGCCATGGGGAGCAGAAAAGAACTGTCAAAAGACTCGTGTAACAAGGTAATGGAACTTTACAAAGATGGAAAAGGATTTAAAAAGATATCCAAAGCCTTGAAAATGCCAGTCAGTACTGTTCAATCACTTATTAAGAAGTAGAGAATTCGGGGATCTCTTGATACCAAGCCAAGGTCAGGTAGACCAAGAAAGATTTCAGCCACAACTGCCAGAAGAATTGTTCGGGATACAAAGAAAAACCCACAGGTAACCTCAGGAGAAATACAGGCTGCTCTGGAAAAAGATGGTGTGGTTGTTTCAAGGAGCACAATACGACGATACTTGAACAAAAATTAGCTGCATGGTCGAGTTGCCAGAAAGAAGCCCTTTCTGCACAAATGCCACAAAAAAGCCCCGTTACAATATGCCCGACAACACCTTGACACGCCTCACAGCTTCTGGCACACTGTAATTTGGAGTGATGAGACCAAAATAGAGCTTTATGGTCACAACCATAAGCGCTATGTTTGGAGAGGGGTCAACAAGGCCTATAGTGAAAAGAATACCATCCCCACTGTGAAGCATGGTGGTGCTCACTGATGTTTTGAGGGTGTGTGAGCTCTAAAGGCACGGGGAATCTTGTGAAAATTGATGGCAAGATGAATGCAGCATGTTATCAGAAAATACTGGCAGACAATTTGCATTCTTCTGCACGAAAGCTGTGCATGGGACACTCTTGGAATTTCCAGCACGACAATGAACCTAAGCACAAGGCCAAGTTGACCCTTCAGTGGTTACAGCAGAAAAAGGTAAAGGTTCTGGAGTGGCCATCACAGTCTCCTGTCCTTAATATCATCAAGCCACTCTGGGGAGATCTCAAACGTGCAGTTCATGCAAGACGACCAAAGACTTTGCATGACCTGGAGGCATTTTGCCAAGACGAATGGGCAGCTATACCACCTGCAAGAATTTGGGGCCTCATAGACAACTATTACAAAAGACTGCACGCTGTCATTGATGCTAAAGGGAGCAATACACAGTATTAAAAACTAAGGGTATGCAGACTTCTGAACAGGGGTCATTTCATTTTTTTCTTTGTTGCCATGTTTTGTTTATGATTGTGCCATTCATATAACCTACATTTGAATATGAATCCCATAAGAAATAAAAGCAAATATTAAATCGTGTAGTTCAAAACATGGTTGCATTGAAAACAAGTTCATCTAAATTGGTAGCATTTCTTTTTTAATTATTAATTATATCCATTCAATCAAACTCGAAACAAGCCAGCATTGACTTTAGCAGAAATACATTTATCCGACACATTCCTTAAACTTGTCTCCACTGGATTTTATGTTAACTTCAATGCATGGCATTGTCGGTGCAGAGCACTTTATGGCGAATGGGATTCAAGTGTTAAGCGCACTTAACTTTTAATGCCATTTCCAATGAACACAGTCTGGGTTTATGCTTCAAATGATTAGGACAGACAGAGCCTGATTTGTGAAAACTGGTGGCGCAGTTGGTGGCATCTGATTGTGTCTAACAACTTTTGGAGCTACAATATTTGCATAATAAAATAGAGTCAGAATGTTAAAATGACTGATTGCGGAGCAGAAGATATGTATTCACAAACCGTGAAGGAAAAGCATGCAATATTATTTACGTCTACAACTGTTTATCTCATGCGCACTGTTTTATCCTGGTTGGCAGAACTAGTTATTGTAGCTAACATGAATAAAATAGGTGCCTGGCAGCTACAGTAATTATGTGTGTGGAGGATCAGCTGTCTATGATGATATTGTAGAATAGATTATTATTTTTGTGTCAGAGACCTCTTAGGCAGTAAATTATTTTCGAAAATCCGAGAAAACTACATGTAAAAGATATAGGCCAATGTATTTTAAAATGGAGGACATCGATATTTGTTTTTATGCAAATATTGACTTTTTTGTTGTTGTTGTGTTTGGCAAAGTAAACCTGTGTTAAAATATTTAGGATATTTCACAATTTTCTTTTTTCCCCACACAGGCTTGTCAGAAACTGTAACTTGAGTGATGTTCCTTGTTTTGATGTTAAGCATAGAGTTTTGTAGGGTAATATTTAGATTTTTATATATTTTTGTTTGGAATTAAATATTTTAAAATTATTCCTTTTATGCCTGGTTGATTTGTTTCACAAATTAATAAATGGACAAATGCTGGCTTGTAACTTCTAGGATCAGCTTCCCCACCTCAAATTCAAACTTTAAGTTGTGAGAAGTGAAAGGCTGAATCTAGATCAGTGGCTGTGGAAGAATTCATCTTACATCACTTGAGTGGTTTCGGCCAATCGCTGCATCCGTGCGATCATGGATGCAGAGAATGTCTTTAATATTTTTCAAATGTGAAATGATTTAATAAATGGTGCAATTCTTGGATTAAAGTATGGACTATAGAATATGGTAGCACTGAAAATGAGTTCATCACAAGTTTGTAGAGTTCATTTTTTAATTATATCATTTACATTCAAATCAATAATAATCCAATCAAACTCTGAATGAGCCAGCACTGAGATGAGTTTGGTGGAAATAAATTAGTCAGACACGTCCTCAAACTTGTGAAGAAGACTTTCTCCACTGGATTTTATCTTAACTTCCAAAACTTTTCAAGTCATCGCTGCATGACATTGTTGGTGCGGACCACTGGCATATTTGATTCAAGCGGTCCAGACGTTTCTATTTTATTTTGCTTTGAAAATTATTTTTAGAAGTGAAAAATAAAAACTTAGCCTACACATGGACAAATGGTTATGATATTTAAATGTCTCAAATAAAAAGCACTTTTGAAATATTTATGAACATTTCTGGGTTATAATTAGCCTAGGTTGAAGTTAAATTGATATGCAATTGTATGCAGCCTAACTGATGTTTGTAAAAGTATGTGACTTTAGTATCATATTTACATTTATCTATTGTCATAAACCAAAGTTAAATTTAGTGCATCTTAAATGCATTTTATCATACAGTTGAAGTCAGAAGTTTACATACAGGTGCATCTCAATAAATTAGAATGTCGTGGAAAAGTTCATTTATTTCAGTCATTCAACTCAAATTGTGAAACTCGTGTATTAAATAAATTCAATGCACACAGACTGAAGTAGTTTAAGTCTTTGGTTCTTTTAATTGTGATGATTTTGGCTCACATTTAACAAAAACCCACCAATTCACTATCTCAAAAAATTTGAATATGGTGACATGCCAATCAGCTAATCAACTCAAAACACCTGCAAAGGTTTCCTGAGCCTTCAAAATGGTCTCTCAGTTTGGTTCACTAGGCTACACAATCATGGGGAAGACTGCTGATCTGACAGATGTCCAGAAGACAATCATTGACACCCTTCACAAGGAGGGTAAGCCACAAACATTCATTGCCAAAGAAGCTGGCTGTTCACAGAGTGCTGTATCCAAGCATGTTAACAGAAAGTTGAGTGGAAGGAAAAAGTGTGGAAGAAAAAGATGCACAACCAACCGAGAGAACCGCAGCCTTATGAGGATTGTCAAGCAAAATCGATTCATGAATTTGGGTGAACTTCACAAGGAATGGACTGAGGCTGGGGTCAAGGCATCAAGAGCCACCACACACAGACGTGTCAAGGAATTTGGCTACAGTTGTCGTATTCCTCTTGTTAAGCCACTCCTGAACCACAGACAACGTCAGAGGCATCTTACCTGGGCTAAGGAGAAGAAGAACTGGACTGTTGCCCAGTGGTCCAAAGTCCTCTTTTCAGATGAGAGCAAGTTTTGTATTTCATTTGGAAACCAATTTGGAAACCAGCCCAAGTTGCTTGAAGTCCAGTGTTAAGTTTCCACAGTCTGTGATGATTTGGGGTGCAATGTCATCTGCTGGTGTTGGTCCATTGTGTTTTTTGAAAACCAGTCACTGCACCCGTTTACCAAGAAATTTTGGAGCACTTCATGCTTCCTTCTGCTGACCAGCTTTTTAAAGATGCTGATTTCATTTTCCAGCAGGATTTGGCACCTGCCCACACTGCCAAAAGCACCAAAAGTTGGTTAAATGACCATGGTGTTGGTGTGCTTGACTGGCCAGCAAACTCACCAGACCTGAACCCCATAGAGAATCTATGGGGTATTGTCAAGAGGAAAATGAGAAACAAGAGAGCAAAAAATGCAGATGAGCTGAAGGCCACTGTCAAAGAAACCTGGGCTTCCATACCACCTCAGCAGTGCCACAAACTGATCACCTCCATGCCACGCCGAATTGAGGCAGTAATTAAAGCAAAAGGAGCCCCTACCAAGTATTGAGTACATATACAGTAAATTAACATACTTTCCAGAAGGCCAACAATTCACTAAAAATGTTTTTTTTATTGGTCTTATGATGTATTCTAATTTTTTGAGATAGTGAATTGGTGGGTTTTTGTTAAATGTGAGCCAAAATCATCACAATTAAAAGAACCAAAGACTTAAACTACTTCAGTCTGTATGTATTGAATTTATTTAATAGACGAGTTTCACAATTTGAGTTGAATTACTGAAATAAATGAACTTTTCCACGACATTCTAATTTATTGAGATGCACCTGTACACCTTAGCCAAATACATTTAATTGTAGAAAACATTCCCTGTCTTAGGTCAGTTAGGATCACTATCCTATTTCTAAGAATGTGAAATGTCAGAATAATAGTAGAGATAATTATTTATTTAAGCTTTTATTTCTTTCATCACATTCCCAGAGGGTCAGAAGTTTACATACACTTTGTTAGTATTTGGTAGCATTGCCTTTAAATGGTTTAACTTGGATCAACATGATGCTGTCACCCCCATGCTTCATGGTTGTGATGGTTTTCTTCGGCTTGCAAGCCTCACCCTTTTTCCTCCAAACATAACGATGGTCATTATGGCCAAACAGTTAAATTTTTGTTTCATCAGACCAGAGGACATTTCTCCAAAAAGTAAGATCTTTGTCCCCATGTGCACTTGCAAACTGCTGTCTGGCTTTTTTATGGCGGTTTTGAGCAGTGGCTACTTCCTTGTCGATATAAGACACGTTTTACTGTGGATACAGATACTTGTCTACCTGTTTCCTCCATCTTCACAAGAACCTTTGCTGTTGTTCTGGGATTGATTTGCACTTTTCGCACCAAACTACATTTATCTCAAGGGAGACAGCATGCGCCTCCTTCCTGAGCGGTATGATGGCTGCGTGGTCCCATGGTGTTTATACTTGCGTACTATTGTTTGTACAGATGAACGTGTTACCTTCAGGCATTTGGAAATTGCTCCCAAAGATGAACCAGACTTGTGGAGGTTCATAATTTTTTTTTTCAATTAGCTTATCAGAAGCTAATTGGCTAATTTCCTAAAGGCTTGACATCATTTTCTGGAATTTCCCAAGCTGCTTAAAGGCACAGTTAACTTAATGTAATCTTCTGACCCACTGGAATTGTGATATAGTCAACAAAATGAAAATCTGTCTGTAAACAATTGTTGGAAAAATTACTCGTGTTATGCACAAAGTAGATGTCCTAAACGACTTGCCAAAACTCTAGTTTGCTAATATGAAATCTGTGGAGTGGCTAAAAAATGAGTTTTAATGACTTCAACCTAAGTGTATGTAAACTTCTGACTTCAACTGTATGTGCATTACCATGTCAATCAAACCCATCATAACAGAGTGCAATAATTTTGATTAAACTATGCAGGTCTTTTTTTTTTCCATCTGTTTAATTGATTAATCTATTAAATAAATTAGGTTAATCCATGACAATTTCTTTAAATTTTTCAAAATCTTAAATCTTCCAGGTTTAAATGGGAGTCTGAACCCTATATTTTCCAATGTGGACCCAGACTTTTGGAACCCCCTGTATATAAACTAGTATTTGACATTTGCTAAAGAAAATGTGAGTGATGCTTGCCCATGAAAAACTTGCCACAACAATGCTAGGGCAGGTTATTGTCATGGAGTTGCTATGTAGTTTCTAGGGTGTTCTGATTGGCTCTTACCTTGCTGCTATGTGGTTGCTATGATGTTGTGGGTTACTGGCAGGCGTTACTTAAAAGGCCCAAGTCAAAATGACCTGCACCAAGTCTCTGTGATATTCTGGAATATTGAAGGTCCCTCCTTCACTTGAAAATTAGCACACATCTCAACAAGCCGCATGATTTGAGGTATTATTCATGTTCAAAGCAAGTTATGTGCCAAAGTCTAATGTTAAGGATTAGAGGTTTGTTCAAATTACTGACCCCAAATGAGGTTGTCACTAGGGCTGCAACCCAATGATTATTTTGGCAACTGATTGATCTTCCATTATTTCTTTAATCTGATAAAAAAAAATTTATTTCCTGCTTTTTATTTAGATTTTAAAGATAATTTATGATTCCATGCTATTCATTGTGTCTAAAAGGTCTAAAACATAAATATTTATTTCCTTTTCTCTGTTGCTATCTTTTGATTGACATGGATGTGCGCAAGCACGCTCAGTAGTGGAAACACGCACATGACTTGTGAATTCATAAAATTTATACATACGTTATAAAACACTGAACACATCAGCAACATTTTTAAAGTTAGATATTAAGAAGTTATGCACTGGAGAGAAACACCTCTTAAGTGCATCAAACAGCACAAGCACTCCGTAAATGCACCTGACGTGGCAACTGGTCCACATAAAAGATTATGCTTATAATCTTCTTTGAAGTGTTTTGCATAGAGTGCCCCATGCTTTAGGTTAGTGGTCGACCGATATGGGTTTCTCAATGGCTGATGCCAATACCGATTTCTAGAGAGCAGGATGGCCGATGGCCAATTAAAATGCTGACAAACATTTTAACAACAGCAAATCAGATGTGCACAAAATTTCTTAAGTAAAACAGACACTTAAATTTAAAAAGAAAAACCTTGAAAACAGAAATTGACTATCCAATGACAAATTTATTGGTAGAACTAACACAATGGAAAGTTAACACTTCTGTTAATCAGTAAAGCGATGGCCGATGCTCGTAAAATGGCCAAATATCGGCCAATTATTCAGCCTGGCTGATATATCGGTCTATCACTACTTTGGGTCACGTTACAACTTGTGTTGAGCTTTTTTCCCTTAACATGTCTCACCATTTTCCAAACAAATTTTAAATAATAATAATAATGTCAATTATTTTTATTATCAGTAGTTCTTGCAGCACTAGTTGTCACCGGTGAAATACAACAATTCTTAATACTAATTTCAATACCACAAAAAGTAACTGATTCAAGTAATTATTCTAAAATATATAAGAAGTCATTAATAAAATAAGAACACAGAAACAAATAAGCTATAGAACAAATAAAAACAACAGGGGCCTGAACCATGAAGCCGGTTTCGGTGGCTAGCCAGGTAAGTTTCAGTTTAGTTTGCGTCAATCCTAGTTTAAGGTACCATGATGGTGGGTCGGAATTCACCGGTGTTCATAGCCATAGTAACTTACGCTACATGGCTAACCAGCTCTGTGGCAGGTTTTGTTCTGGGTAACAGATCGCTAACATATGCAAACGTAAAAGGTTTTATATTTTAAATAAAAGTTAAGCTTTTCAAATTAATAAGCCTGTGTGTTCTTGTTGTGGACCTACTGTATATGAATTAGGGCAGCAACTAATGATTATTTTGATAATTGATTAATCTTCGATTAATCGAATAAAAATAAATTTTATTTCCTGTATTTCTTTAAAATGTGATTTTTTTTTAAAACAGAAAAGATAAAGGGTGTAAGGATTTGGTTTGTTTTACATTACTGAATTCATGATTCTATACTCTAACAAAACTTTGAACAAAGATCATGAACAATCATGAAGGGTTATCTCTCCTCTTAAGCATAAGAAATATAATATAGTGTTTCTTCATGACACGCATCTTTCCCCGCAGGAAGCTGAAAAATTTGGGAAGATATGGGGTGGACATGTTTATTTAGTGCTTGCTCAAGTAAGAGCAGGGGAGTCATTACACTGATAAGTAAGCATCTGCAATTCAAATGTCTTCAAACAGATTAAAGATAAATTAGGAAGAGTCATTATTGTTTTAGCAGAAATTCAGGGGCAAAGTCTTATTTTGGCTAATATTTATGCACCTAATGTTGATGATCAGGGCTTTTTTATAGATCTTGAAGGGATGTTGCAAGCCGCTGGCACCCCTCATGATATAATATTGGGAGGAGACTTTAATCATTTGATGGACTCAGTCCTTGATTATAGTGAAGCAAAGGTGTGCAAGCCCCCTAGAGCAACACTGACGCTTCACAGGATGTGTAAAAATCTTGGTCTTACAGATATTTGGAGACTTTTGAACCCATCTGGTAGGGACTATACATTTTTTTCATCAGTCCATAAGATTTACTCTAGAATAGATTTTTTTTAAAATTATATCCAAGTCCCTCATTTCATCTGTTGCTGATTGCTCAATTGGAAACATTTTAGTCTCAGATCACACCCTGGTGTGTTTAGAGGTGTTGCCACATATAGATTAAAGGAAATCATACAGTTTCCCTTTTGCAAAATCATGAATTCCAACAAATGTTAAAGGCTGAAATCAATGTCTATATGGAGACCAACTGGTCCTCAGTATCCTTTGTGTGTGTGTGTGGCTTGGGAGGCACTTAAGGCGGTTCTTAGGGGCTGGATCATACAGTATGCCTCGTTCACCAAAAAAATCCAAAGCACAAGAACAAGGAATTGGAAGGGAATATTAAAAGTGCAGAGGCAGAGCTGAAGCGCTGAATGTCATCTGATGGCCTCAGGGAACTGACCCGATTGAAATACAGATATAATACTATTTTGTCATGGAAGTTGGAGTTTTGGCTATTCAGGGCAAGACAGTCATATTTTGAGTCAGGTGACAAGGCAGGAAAATGTCTGGCTAGATATATAAAGCAGAGAGAGTCTTTTTATGCCATTCCCTGCTGGTGAAATCTGCTGGTGGTGAAATATTTATCTTGGCCATTGATATTAATAATGCTTTTAAAGAATTCTATCTTGATCTCTATAGTTTCCCGTCTTCAGAATCAGAATGAGCTTTATTGCCAAGTATGCTTACACATACAAGGAATTTGTCTTGGCTTCCAGTGTACAACAATACAAAAACAGCAGCAAGACATAGATAATAAAAAATAAAACGAATTATACACATACTGTACGTACAGACACACACACACACGGGTAGTGCAAATCTAATACAATCTGTTATGTACAGTGTAAAATACAAATCTGTTATGTACAGTGCAAATGTTTGTTTTGTTTTTTCTCTCAGGAATGAAATGGCAGAAGAGGTTGGATGTGTTGGATAAATATAAGAGACTAAACTGTGTATTGCACATAGTTACTGCTCAATGGGGCAATTTAACTGTTCATGAGATGGATAGCCTGAGGGAAAAAACTGTTCCTGTGCCTGACGGTTCTGGTGCTCAGAGCTCTGAAGCGTCGGCCAGAAGGCAACAGTTCAAAAAGGTAGTGGGCAGGGTGAGTGGGGTCCAGTGTGATTTTTCCAGCCTTTTTCCTCACTCTGGAAGTGTATAGTTCTTGAAGGGGGGGCAGGGGGCAACCAATAATCCTCTCAGCAGTCCGAACTGTCCTTTGTAGTCTTCTGATGTCTGATTTTGTAGCTGAACCAAACCAGACAGTTACTGAAGTGCAGAGGACAGACTCAATGACTGCTGAGTAGAACTATATCAGCAGCGCCTGTGGCAGGTTGAACTTCCTCAACTGGCGAAGGAAGTACAACCTCTGCTGGGCCTTTTTCACAATGGAGTCAATGTGGGTCTCCCACTTCAGGTCCTGTGAGATGGTAGTGCCCAGGAACCTGAATGACTCCACTGCTGCCGCAGTGCTGTTTAGAATGGTGAGGGGGGGGTCAGTGTTGGGGTGTTCCTCCTAAAGTCCACTATCATCTCCACCATTTTGAGCGTGTTCAGCTCAAGTTGTTTTGACTGCACCAGACAGCCAGCTGTTTAACTTCCCTTCTGTATGCAGACTCACCGTCATCTCAGATGAGGCCGATGACAGTGGTGTCATCTGCAAACTTCAGGAGCTTGACAGAGGGGTCTTTGGCAATGCAGTCATTGGTGTAGAGGGAGTAGTGGGGAGAGCACACATCCCTGGGGGGCACCAGTGCTGATTGTACAGGTGCTGGAAGTGAATTTCCCCCGTCTCACAAGCTGCTGCCTGTCCGTCAGAAAGCTGGTAATCCACTGACAGATAGACATGACTGCATCATCCACAGACCTGTTTGCTCGATAAGCAAATTGAAGGGGATCTAGAAAGGGTCCAGTGATGTTCTTCAGGTGGGTCAACACCAGTCTCTCAAATTATTTCATGACCACAGACGTCAGGGCGACAGGTCTGTAGTCATTAAGTCCTGTGGTTTTTGGTTTCTTTGGGATGGGGATGATAGTGGAACATTTGAAGCAGCATGGGACTTCACACTGCTCCAGTGATCTATTGAAGATCTATGTGAAGATGGGGGCCAGCTGGTTAGCACAGGATCTAAGACATGCAGGCGAAACGCCATCTGGGCATTATCCTTTGTTTTCGAAAGACACATCATCCTCACAGATCTTAAGTGCAGGTTGAGTAGCAGGAGGGGGGAGGAGGGGGGTTGCAGGAGGTGTTGGTGTTTGTGTGAAGTGAAGGTCAGAGTGGGTGTGGGGTGTGAGATTGGGCCTTTCAAATCTACAGTAGAACACATTCAGTTCGTCAGCCAGTTGATGGTCCACCACAGGGTTGGGGGTAGGAGTCCTGTAATTTGTAAGTTGTTTCATGCCACTCCACACTGATGCAGGGTCATTAGCTGAAAACTTGTTTTTCAGCTTCTCAGAGTATCTTCTATTAGCCACTCTGATTCCCTTATTCAGTGTGTTCCTGGCCTGATTGTACAAGACTTTATCCCCAACTCTGTAAGCATCCTCTTTGGCCTGATGAAGCTGCCTGAGTTCCGCTGTAAACCATGGTTTGTCTTTGTTAAATGTTAAATAAGTCCTAGTAGGAATGCACATATCCTCACAAAAACTGATATATGATGTAACAGTATCTGTGAGCTCGTCCAGATTGGTGTCTGCAGCCTCAAAAACACTCCAATCAGTGCAGTCAAAGCAGGCTTGTAGTTCCAGCTCTGCTTCGTTGGTCATCTCTTTACAGTCCTTAATACAGGCTTAGCAGATTTCTGTCTGTAGGTTGGAAGAAGATGAACTCTCTGAAGATGAGTGATCAGAGAGTCCCAAAGCTGCTCTAGGGACAGAGCGATATGCATCATTTATTGTTGTGTAGCAGTGATCCAGTATATTTCTGTCTCTGGTTGGGCATGTAATGTGCTGTTTGTATTTGAGCAGTTCACGTGAGGTTTGCTTTGTTCAAATCCCCAAGAATAATAATAACTGAGTTCGGGTATTGTTGTTCTGTGTCTGTGATTTGATCAGCCAGCTGTCGCAGCGCGGCATTCAAACACGCGTTTGGCGCAATCACCAGAATAAACGAGGAAAACTCCTGCAGCGAGCAGAAAGGCTTACAGTTAATAAAAGAGCGCTTCCAAATTAGAACAGCACATCATTTTTAACGTTGTTACAATTGTACACCAACTTTGACTGATATAAAAGCATGTTCCACCGCCTCTCGTTTTCCCCGTTAACTCCGCGATGCGATCCGCTCTGAACAGCTGAAAGCCCAGCAGATGTAACGCGCTGTCCGGAATGGCTTCACTCAGCCAGGTTTCTGTGAAGCACAAGGCAGCAGAGTTTGAAAAGTCCTTGTTTGTGCGGGTGAGGAGATGTAGTTCATCTGTTTTGTTAGGGAGAGAGCGGAGATTCGCTAGATGAATGCTCGGCAGTGCTGTTCGAAAGCCCCGCTGACGGAGCCTGACCAGCGCGCCTGCTCGTCTCCCTCGCCTGCGTCTCATAGCACGTTTAAACAACACAGCCTCTGACTAAAATGCCAAACAAAACGTCCGAATATTCAAAATCTGGGAAAAGATTGACTGGTGTATGCTGTTGAATATTCAGCAGTTCGTCTCTGGTAAAACTGACTGAAAAAAAGATTACTAAACACCAGACAAACAAACAAAAATAACAAAACAATAGAAGCGCTCCACACCGAGGCGGCCATCTGCAGCGCCATCATGATGTATCTATCATTCGTCTACTGATAAGGATATTAGAAACTTTGTGGAACCATTAGAACTTCCTAAACTGATGACTGAGCAAAACAATTCTCTTGAGTCCGAGATAACCTTGGAAGAGCTTGGCAAGGTAATTAAGGCCTTGCCTTCATGCAAGGCTCCGGGGCCAGATGGCTTTGCCGCTGAATTTTTTAGATCTTATGCTACAGAACTGGCTCCACTTTTGCTAGAAGTTCATACAGAATAATTAAAGAATGGTAAGCTTCCACCAACCATGACAAAAGCCCAGATCAGTCTGATACTTAAAAAGGACAAAGTGAGTGTAAGAGTTATCGTCCAATTTCCCTGATCCAGCTAGATGCTAAAATATTGTCAAAGATTTTGGCTAACCGATTAAGTTATCACATCTCTTATAGATCAGGTGGGGTTTATTTGGGCCGTAGCTCTTCTGATAACATTAGGCATTTCATCAATATCATGTGGTCAGTGGCGAATGATCAGATTCCGGTCACTGCCATCTCAATTGACGCGGAAAAGGCATTTGATATAGTAGAATGAGATTATCTTTTTGGGATTTTGGAAATGTTCGGGTTCGGGAATACTTTTATTGGGTGGATTAAGTTACTTTATAGACACCCAGTAGTGGTGGTTGAAACTAATGGATTTATTTCAGAATTTTATTCTGGATGGGGCACCTGGCAGTGTTGCCCTCTTTCCCCCTTATTGTTCTGTCTTGCCCTGGAACCATTAGCAGCCACGATAAGGATGATGATTTCGCAAGGGTGGTGGCGCATAAGCTTTTGCTTTAAGCAGATGATATTTTATTATTCGTCTCCGACCCTACTAGATCTATGCCTTGCCTCCACAGAATTATTATTTCCTTTTCTAAGTTCTCATGATACAGAGTGAAATGGCCTAAATCCGAAGCTTTGGCTATGACAGCATATTGCCCTGTAACGGCTTTTCAACCAGGCACCTTCCAGTGGCCCAAGCAGGGCATTAAGTATTTGGGCATTTTATTTCCAGCAAATTTGAGTGAATTAGTTAGAGTTAATTTTGACACCTTAATAAAAAGGTTTGAGTGATGTGGACAGGTGGGCTTCACTACATTTATCTATGACTGGGAAGGTTAATGTTATAAAAATAAATTTTATTCCAAAATTCAACTACCTACTACAGTCTCTCCCCATTGAAGTTCCCCTCTTATTTTAAACAATTTGATAGTATAGCTAAATCCTTTATTTGGAATGGTAAACGCCCTCGGTTGCATTCCAGTAAGTTACATAGGCCAACAGACAAAGGTGGGTTAGGTCTCCCCAAGATTTTGTTTTACTATTATGCTTTTGGTCTCAGACATTTGGCATATTGGTCGCTTCCACCTGAGAAAGAGCCCCTCCCTGGCTCTTTATTGAACATGAGGTCCTTGCCCCTATCTTGCCATTGCAAAATTTTTCAACCAAGCTGCCCGGAGAAGATACATCCCGTTATCTCGCACATGCATTTAGTGTGGAAAAAAAGTTTCCCGCGTGTTCAATTCAGATATTTACCTGAACGTTGCTGCAAGTATTTGGTTGAACCCTAAATTGAGCATTAACAAGTCCCCTTTCTGCTGGACAGAATGGATTGAGGAGGGTGTTGCTATGCTGGGTGACCTGTATGAAGATGGAGCGTTGAGATCTTATATTTGAGATAATTTAACAGCGGTTTGAGATTCCCAGATTCTCAATTCCCAGATCAAAATTTCATGACTGGTGCACCGAGTTGGGCAGAGTGTTGGCTCTTGCAGAGATGTCATATAGACGGCTGGGCAGTTTGAGTGCTTATGGCAAGAAGTGGGGCACTTATTTGGCCTTCCTAGAAGGTTGCCAGGGGGACAATTTGGATTAAATATATGTAAATTAATTCATATGTGGAACCCTTTTTCTTTATTGTTGTTTAATTTTTAATGTCTTTTTATGTCATCGAGTATTTTCTTTGGACTGTCTGTTTATGTGTCTGTTGTTATTCAATGTCTGACCACTGGGATTTATGATGGGTGATGGGAGGGAGGGGCATATATTGATAAAAGTTGATAACGTATTTTCATGTGCTGTTTGTGTTAATTTGAGTATGGAATCAATACAAATTGTTAATGACAAAAATCAGGGCGTGCTGAGTGACTCCAGCCAGGTCTCCCAAGCAACCAAACTGGCCCGGTTGCTAGGGAGGGTAGAGTCACATGGGGTAACCTCCTTGTGGTCGCTATAATATGGTTCGTTCTCGGTGGGGCGCGTGGTAAGTTGAGCGCGGATGCCGTGGTGGATGGCGTGAAGCCTCCACACGCGCTATGTCTCCGTGTCAACACGCTCAACAAGCCACGTGATAAGATGCGCGGGTTGATGGTCTGGGAGGCAACTGGGATTCATCCTCTGCCACCCGGATTGAGGCGAGAGGACTTAAAAGCGCACTGGGAACTGGGCATTCCAAATTGGGTGCAAATAAAAAAAAAAAAAAAGGGACAAAAATCATTGTGATCAGTTTTACTGACGTGGATGCACGCACTCGCTTAATCAGTGATGTTTAAAGGAGACTCGCATGTGGTGAAAACAAACCGTTTTGCGAAATACGCGCCTGATTTTGAATTAATAAATAATTCATTATAAAACAGAAAATAGCAGTAAAATGTAAGTCATGTGCTGGAGAAACAACTCTTAAGTGCATCAAACGGCACAATCACTCTTTCAACGCACCTGATGCAGCAACCGCTCCACATTAATCTGTGTGCCTATTATGATCTTCTTTGAAGTGTTTATAAAGTGATCTCTTGCGAGGACAACTTGGGTCATTTTTTTTTCTGCTTCAACTTGTCTCCGTTGATTTTCAAATGAGTTTCATCATGCAACAAATTTTTCACCAGGCTGTAAAGTGACATCACTGACGGAGCTTCTCCATGCTCGCTGCATATATTCAACTAATCAAAAATGAAATTCGTTGTCTATGATTTACATTATCAATAATAATCATTTTATCGATTAGTTGTTGCAACCCTAATATGAATTTACATATGCATTGATATATCAGCTGTTTTATATTTTTCATAACATTCAGAATTTGTTTCCAGCAGTCCTCTCGAGTTCTTGCAGCAGCCGCTGTTTCTTCTTGCTGTGTTAACGTCTTTAATTGTACAGTGATCCCTTGTTGAGTAAATCGTGTTTTAATTCATTATTTCATGGTGATCTCGTGCAGTGTAAATGCATTTACATTGTTATAAAAATTTGAAAAATCTCGTTGCTGTTTAAATGTATTTAAATTCTTCATATTTTCATTATGATCGGCAAATCCTGAGTTGACAGAGAAATGATGAGCAGCATCATGGTAACAATTAAGCCTGATTGGATTGGTTTTGTTTTGTCAACTGAAAACCAATCCTGGAACCCTGAGTTTGTTCAACTTGCTTCATGGTACAGGGCCCAAGTCAAATATACAAATGAAGTAAACAGTAAAAAGTTTTCAGGTCTCTTACAAATAGGGGTGTAACTATATGAAATGTTCGCGATATGATAACCTTCACAAGAAATACCGTGGTATTGCGGTATCACGGTATTAACATTAGTTGATGAGAACAGTCTTGGTCGGCCACGTTTTGATTGGTCGGTTGGTCGCAGAAAATATAAACTCCTCAGGAAACCAACGAACACCGGTATTACCGCTGGTTGGACACTAGATGGTACTATGGGGTAATTTACGTTAAGCAGGGTTAGGGTTAAGCCTACACAAAGCAAGACACCTTGATTTCAAACACTGAACTGTATTTTGTATTTATTTTAACTAAACATTCAAATGAAACTGGGAAAAAATTAAGTGCAATTAAAAATGTGTGTTGTTCAACTTTTTGAAAGATGGCTTTACAACAGTTGTGAAGGGCACCATCTCTCTGGCAAAGAACCTACTTCATCTGTGCATTCTCTACAGGTCGGGTAATTCGTGGTCCAGGAAAATACATCATGAATGTGAACAAAATGAATTTATTCACATTCATCATGTATTTTCCTGGACAACGAATTACCCGACCTGTAGAGAATGCAAGCTGAACAAACTCAGGGTTCCAGAATTGGTTTTCAGTTGACAAAACAAAACCAATCCAATCAGGCTTAATTGTTACCATGATGCTGCTCATCAACTTTCTCTGTCAACTCAGGATTTGCCGATCATAATGAAAATATGAAGAATTTAAATACAATTAAACAGCAAGTTATAAAAATTTGAAATGTAAATGCATTTACACTGCACGAGATCACCATGAAATAATGAATTAAAACACGATTTACACAACAAGGGATCACTGTACAATTAAAGACGTTAACACAGCAAGAAGAAACCCGACCTGTAGAGAATGCAAGCTGAACAAACTCAGGGTTCCAGGATTGGTTTTCAGTTGACAAAACAAAACCAATCCAATCAGGCTTAATTGTTACCATGATGCTGCTCATCATTTCTCTGTCAACTCAGGATTTGCCGATCATAATGAAAATATGAAGAATTTAAATACATTTAAACAGCAACGAGATTTTTCAAATTTTTATAACAATGTAAATGCATTTACACTGCACGAGATCACCATGAAATAATGAATTAAAACACGATTTACTCAACAAGGGATCACTGTACAATTAAAGACGTTAACACAGCAAGAAGAAACAGCGGCTGCTGCAAGAACTCGAGAGGACTGCTGGAAACAAATTCTGAATGTTATGAAAAATATAAAACAGCTGATATATCAATGCATATGTAAATTCATATTAGGGTTGCAACAACTAATCTATAAAATGATTATTATTGATAATGTAAATCATAGACAACGAATTTCATTTTTGATTAGTTGAATATATGCAGCGAGCATGGAGAAGCTCCGTCAGTGATGTCACTTTACAGCCTGGTGGAAAATTTGTTGCATGATGAAACTCATTTGAAAATCAACGGAGACAAGTTGAAGCAGAAAAAAAAATGACCCAAGTTGTCCTCGCAAGAGATCACTTTATAAACACTTCAAAGAAGATCATAATAGGCACACAGATTAATGTGGAGCGGTTGCTGCATCAGGTGCGTTGAAAGAGTGATTGTGCCGTTTGATGCATATATATATATATATATATAGCAATATCCAATTACATCGGCCACCCCCGGGCTGAGGGATCAGTGAATATTCTTGCTTTAGTGATTTTGCATTGAAAATTACATTTATTTAAAAAATGAAAAACTTACAAATATATTTCTAAATTCAAATTACACTCCAAACAAAACGAGAAAGCAATTAATGAAGTGATAAAAAAAATAATATATATATATAAGTAACCACCTTTCCATTTACCGTCAGGCAAGTATCCATCTAAACATGCAGGCGGAAAATTACTTAAACAAATGAAGACAAAAACAACTATAAATGTACAAACAAAAATTATGATGATAATAATCACTGAAATATAAATCATGGTTTGAGGTGAACATGTTTTTGTATTATTTTATGTTTTAATCACAGATGTGTAGGCTGCAGAGTTGGTCACAATGAACTGCTCTGTGAAAATAAAGCGAACTGAACTAAAAGCACCTCCTAAACTGAGATGTCTGAGGTAATTTGCAGCACTCACAGATGATACTGTTCTAGCAAAAAAAAAAAAAAAATTCAGAAGACAGAAACAAAGAAAGAGTGAGAACCTTTTACATGCTTGTGTTCCACGAGACTGCACGACTCCGTACAAACAGCATGTCATATATACGCATAGATGGCTTTTCTGTCATCTGTTCTTAATAAAATAATAAAATGCGTTTCTTCAAGCACGTGTCTGTGTCTCTATGGGCAAATCATTTGTAATATTAATTTGATAATAATAATAGCCTAATAATAATTTAATACATTAATGGGACAATGAGCCAAATATCAGCTTGACCTAGTCTAAGTCATCAGCTCTTGGCGATCACTCTGACCATCGTCGATCCCAGAGATCATCGTCTGTCGGCACAACCCTAATGTGCATTTCTCTCTATAAATGAACAAAATGTTCAGACAATCTCCTTGCTGGTTTTTCCTACACATTCAGAATCATTACCGCTTTTGCCGGTGTCGCTGCGGCTCGCTTCCTGCATGAGCTTGTAAAATTTATATTTCAAAGGCCCATTATAACAGTTTAGTATTTCTCTGTAATGTAGAACAGTGTTAACAATGTTACTTATAACATTCTTTCCCAGCCCTGGGACTCAAACATGTATATTTAAATAATTAATATCATAAATGTGCGACAACTAGTCGACTAATAGCTTAAACTTAAGACTACTAGTCGACTAAGAAAATCTTTGGTTGGGGGCAGCCCTACATGCCAACGAGTAAAAGCTATAGTAATAGTGATGCCTGACTTAGCAGTACCAAGTACCATTAGTAATTCCATCATTCTGAAGACAGGCTAAGTTCCTACTAGTGTTTATTGTGTTTACCTGTAGAGCGCTACATAGTAGCGATCTGAGACGGTCTGCTGGGAGTCCATGACCTGAAAGAGCAGCATAAGTGCTTGGACAGCTGTGTTGAATTTGACAACGTGCACTACTTTAAACAGCATGTCCTGTTGCTCGTTCACTTTATCATCTCCGATCTTAGCATACGGATATGCTCTGTTTACTCCCGTTAACAGAGCGCTAAGCATTTTAGACTCCACATCCTTCTTCTTAATACAAGCATGAAACAACGTGAAGTAGATGGTGATGAGCTTGGCGGCAAGATCTGCTTCGTCATGACTCAGAATCACTTGGTTTAGGAAACATATGGCATAGTACTGCGCCTTGGTGTTGATGTTGGACCTGAAAATGAGGCGTTCCACCTCGCAGCACACCACCACCTTCATGTTGGGATGTTTGTGAAGAATGGTCTCCAGCAGGTACGACGCTTTGGAGGCAATTTTGTACTCTGGATCCCCCAATTTATTGACAATCTGTATCAAAAGCGCCTTCTCTTGCTCCGGTCGGTTGCATAGCAACTCGTAAGTGGTGGCTAGTGCTCGCATTTTGGTGGCTTGGACTGTATCGTGGGCGAGTTTGTCCAGGGCGACCACAAACTCTGCTATGTGGAGCTTCAGCTTGTGCTCAAAATACCAGAGGATGAGTCTGCGGTCCCGTGCATCCCTGTTGCCACTAGCTCGTTCCTCCAGCTGCACAAAAGGATGTTGGGAGAAGGTCCGAAGCTTGCGATGTTGTGGAAGCAGATCAGACAGCAGCAGATCCTTGAGGGTGTCCAAAGCCATGAGACCCTGTCTGCGACTGCCTCTTTTTGTCACCAAGGATATAAGGTTTTCGACATGTTCCAGAGCATGAATCGGAGCATCCTGAATTAGCACAGTCATCGCTGCCATCCTGTCGGACACAGTTCCAGTGGACACGACACTCTTCATCCAAGTGGAGTTTGCCCCTTTCTTGAAGTTCTTCTTGCTTTTGTAGAGGGCTGTTTCAGCTTCATACAGCTGCTGAGCCAAAGTGTTGTACTGAGACACCAGCGACTCGTCCTGAGCTTCGGACGTGCTCTCTGAAGTGTACTCTATATCAAACCACTTCCCCCCTGGTTTGATGAGTAAAGTTTGCCGTGGATGAAACTCAAACAGGTTAGTGGGATTTTGCTTTGCCTTCTTTTTAGTGGCATGGCCTAGGCCTGCAGATTGGTTAGAAGTTTTGACCTTTTTTGACTTCTTAGCAGCAGGTTTCACATCAGATTCCTCTTTCATTTTGGAGGGTTTTGCCTTCTTTACCTCTTTTTTGGCAGGCTCTGAAGATGTTTCACCCTGCCCGTTCTCATCTTGAATGATCTGTTGTTCTGCATAAGCTCGGATGCCGAGTTTTGTGATGAAATCTTTGAGTTCTCCCTCCTCCAGATCATCAATTGCGCTCTTCTTTCCACCATTGATGAGATCGCTGGAGTCATCGATGCCTGCCAGCATGACATAATCTGCCTTTGACAACACAACAAGAAGATTCATCAGACAAACCAATAAAATAAAAAAAGAGAAAAAAAGTTGAAGTTTTCCCCAAACAAACAAGTTACATGGCATCCTTAAACTTCAATATATTTGCTAAGAGTTACAGGGTTCCAAACTGCGACTAAATGGTCAAATTTTGCAAATATTTGTCATGCTGGTGTGCCTAATTTTAATGGGAGGTTGCACTGGTGCGACTACAAATTTGGCCAACACTCTTAATTATGCGCTGCAGTTTTCTGTTGCATATGAGAAAAACAGGAGAAAACACTGTACCATACACAGGTATACTGCAGCTACATTAGTGGGTTTATTAATCCACACATCACCACCCTTATATTAAATTACAGTTGATTTACTATAGTAACACTAACTGTATTGTGCTATGTTAGTTTGGTAAAAATATGGTAAATTCACACTAAATATTATGACATATTGTTCTATTAAATATAAAAATTAGCGGAGTGATGGAATATAATTAGTTTGTGTTACAACTATGGCAGTTTTAAAAAAATTATATTTTGTATTTATAGTTTCTAAATGTATTTATTTTCATAACAAAAACGCCATAGATTGTTTTCTAAGAGTAACCAGGGTTGTTAGGAGCATGCACATGTTTTAACCTTTTTACCATGCCCTTATTGCAAATACAACGGTTAAATACCACTGTTAAACCTATGGACACTTTGGATGAACTAGGGTAAATTATCATAATTATTAGAGGTCAAGCTATCAGTTATGCTTTCTAAAATCTAATGCTCTTTGAGAGTAGTAAAAAGTAACTGGCTTTGTTTGCCTTCAGAAATTCCAAGAGATAACTGTACTTAATCAATTGAAGTCCCAACTAAGTCACAAAGAATATTTCAATTTACCACTACAAAATGATAAGGGTGTAACGGATCTCTGTTTAAAAAAAAAAAAAAAACTGTATAACTTGCCACACACGGTTCTCTTAGCATTTGCACCGTGGCCAAACCTCTACGGACACGCTGGAGAAAGAATTGCCATTGGCTAGTAAAACTTTGCTTTTACTCACCAGACTTTTGTTGAAATGTAAACCAGTGGCGATTGCTTTAAAGGAATAGTTCACCCAAAAATTAAAATTGTGTTAACTCACACTCACGCATCTGGGATGTCATGACTTTCTTTCATCTGCAGAACACAAGTGAAGATTTTTTAGAAGAATTTCCCAGCTCTGAAGGTCCATACAATAAAAGTGAATGTTTGCCAAAATGTTGAAGCTCCAAAATGATAGGTGTGGGTAAGAAACAGGTCAATATTTAAGTCATTTTTAACTATAAACTCTCTGCCCTGCTCAGTCAATGCCCACTTTCACTTTTTACATTCTCCTCCTGTTTTTGGTGATTTGCAGTCTTCATGCATATCGCCCCCTACTGGGCAGGGAGGAGAATTTATGATTTTGGTTGAACTACCCCTTCAAGACTACACGGGAAGCACGGCTTCCCTTAAAATCTCATTAAAATTGCACAATGACATGTTTATCAAATTGCATATAACCTCTCAATAATTCAGATAATTATTGTCCCAGTTCAATATTTAAGGTTATAAAAGTGTGCAACAGCATACAACACTTTCGCGATGTTCGTTCCGTTCAATGGAGTCTTTTCGTTCCATTTATGTTATCTGCACGATTATGTCCGTCAGAGTTCGCGGACGCACAGCCCATTGAGTCCCACTGAAGCAGTGCTTCAACGGGAGTCTAAGGCAGGAGGCAGGAGCAATAGATCCATTTTCATTGGACAAGAGGCTCCAAACGTGTAATTCTGGGTCCCGCCCGGACGTTGTGCATCTCTGTGGGTCTATGGGAGCTCCATGAGCCCTATTTGCATGAGGGAAATTATCTGATTGTTGATTGGACAGTGGGCTTTCAATTAATGTATTTTTTTTTTTTTTCCACCTGGAAGCCCGGTTTCTCTATGTGATGATTGGTCGAGCTCTCAAACAGTCTGGTTCAGTCTCTTTCTTATAGGGGAGCCTACAAGCTTAGCCTAAAATAGCATAATGCGGCACTCCCACAGACATTCTATGGAGGTACACTGGCGAGGAGACAAGAGGCCGTTCTTTTTGAATGGATGTCTATGGAAGAGATGCTTCAGTATGTTGAATAAACTGCTTTTGTGATGAAACAGCTCATCACTTAATGAACTGACCACCTTTCTGCTAATCTTCAACATGTTTTACACTAAACAATCCTTCTGGAATTAACTATATGGAGAGTTGACTACGATAAATTGATGTTTTATAAGAGAAGTCACAGACAATTTTGCCCATTCATTTGTATGTTATCCCCAAACGTTGACTCACTGTCGTAACACTAGTTGACCATTACTAGCCGTTACACTCTCTCTTATGATAGAACCACGGAGGTTGTTATCACCATATATAAAACAATTTCTGGCTGAACCATGTAACAAACGCCCAATCATAGAAACAATGATGTACGCGATTGACAGCATTCAAGTCCGGGCTCTGGCTGGGCCACTTAATGACATTCACAGATTGTCCCTAAGCCAATCTTGCATCGTCTTGGCTGTGTACTTAGGGTTATTGTCCTGTTGGAAGGTGAACCTTTGGCCCAGTCTAAGGTCCTGAGAGCTCTGGACCAGATTTTCATTAAGGATATCTCTGTATTTTGCTGTGTTCATCTTTCCTTCAATTCTGACCAGTCCCCACCACTGAAAAACACCCCCACAGCATAATGCTACCACCACGCTTCACCGTTGGGTTGGTATTGCACAGGTGATGAGCACTGCCTGGTTTTCTCCAGACATGACGCTTGGAATTGAGGCCAAACAGTTCACTCTTTGTTTCATCAGACCAGAGAATCTTGTTTCTCACAGTCTGAGAGTCCTTTAGTGCAAGACACAAAAAAGTACCTAAGGAGAGGCTTCCATCTGGCCACTTCTCCCATCTCCACACAAGTTCTCTGGAGCTCAACCAGAGTGACCATTGGGTTCTTGGTCACCTCTCTTACCAAGGCCCTTCTCCCCCGATTGCTAAGTTTGGCAGGCAGCCAGTTCTAGGAAATCCTGGTTGTTCCAAACTTCTTCCATTTAAGAATTATGGAGGTCACTGTGCTCTTGGGAACATTCAATGCAGCTGATATTTTTTTTGTAGCCTTCCCCAGATCATGAGCTTTAAATAAATGTGTGAAGCAGATCGCTCAAACACTGGAAACTCCACAGACTATGAGAATCATCCACTTTGAATGAGAGATGACAGAGCAGAGCACTAATCCACTCTGAAGCATTATTTTTTATATAATTTATATAATTAAATCACAGCATTTGCGCTTTAACGATCACACTGAGCCATGTAGCAAACTGTTTATCCGGAGAGATTAATTTTACATCAAAAATACATGTCAAAATTAAAGCACGATTCATAATAAAAAGCTAAATGCCTGAAATTGAAGAAATGGCAAAATAAATATATTATAACTGTATATTAAAATGTAATCACTGTAGAAATTACAATAACCAGCCCATCTGGCACCAACAACCATCTATGTGATTATCTTTTCAGCCAATCCTGTGGCAGCAGTGCAGTGCATAAAATCATTCAGTTAATGTTCACATCAACCATCAGAATGGGAAAAAGATTTGATCAGTGATTTGGACCGTGGCATGATTGCTGGTGCCAGATGGGCTGGTTTGAGTATTTCTGTAACTGCAGATCTCCTGGGATTTTCACAACAACAGTCTCTAAAATTTACTCAGAATGGTGCCAAAAAAAACAAAACAAAAAAAGGCTACGGTTACACAGATAACCCCTCTGTGCAATTGTAGTGAGCAGAATAGCATCTCAGAAAGCACAACATGTAAAACCTTGAGGCAAATGGGCTACAACAGTAAAAGACCATGTTGGGTTCTACTTCTGTCAGCCAAGAACAGAAAGCGGAGGCTGCAGTGGACACAGGCTCACCAAAAGTGGACAGTTAAAGACTGGAAAAACACAGCCTGGTCTGATCAATCTCAATTTCTGCTGAGGTACACAGATGTTAGGCCCACTGCAGTCTCAGCTTTCTGTTCTTGGCTGACAGAAGTCATCGAACTCGACGTGGTCTTCTGCTGTTGTAACCCATTCTCAAGCACCAGCACCAAAAATCATGCCATGGTCTAATTAAGCTTCAGTGCTGCCACACAAATGGCTGATTAGATAGTCGCATTAATAAGTAGGTGTACAGGTGTACCTAATAGAGTGGTCGGTGAGTGTACAGATTTAACCAGTGGAGTCTTATAGATTACTTTTATTCTGAATTGATGTGCTTTTTGAAGCTTCAAAATTGTGGTACCCATTCACTCTAATCAGGACCTAGAACTGATGAGATATTCTTCTAAAAATCTTCATTTGTGTTCAGCAGAATAAAGAAAGTCATATGGATGAACTATACCTTTAACATTCTTGTCTTATGATAAAAACGCAAATATAAAAAAAAAAAAACTATCATATACAGTCTGTAAATATACAGATATCTAGTTTAAACAGATGTCTTTCACGAACCTCAAGAAAATCCAGCATTTTCTTTGAGCGCTAATATAATATCTTCCTCTGAAGCATGTATTCTATCAGCCAGGATCAAAACTCAGTTCCTCTGATTTACGAATGTTGCTTGACAGAGTGCGTGAAAGCAACTTCAACTTCGCTTCACGTGCGCTATGGAGTAAATGTCATATTCACTATGCACTGCATGTACAATTGGTTTGATTCAGTCTTTTGTGAGAAAATGCAATTGCAAATGCACACATGAAATCCACGGTTGCTAGACAGCTGTGTGCACTGCTATTTCTTCTTCCTAATATATTAACAATTTAAGGGGGTGTCACATGACGATATGCGAGTGGAAGCAGCCAAGTGGCGAGCTCCGCTACACTTTGCTACAATTATCCTTTCAATTAATATTACTCTGAGAACTGATTTAGTTTTGATTGTTAAACTGCGCTGGGGGTGTTGGATGACAAAGAATTTGAAATTGTCAGCCTGTGGGGGCACGTCTGACGCCTCGAGAGCAAGATGGCGGGGGTCCGGTTGGGAATGACAGCATGCTTCATGATGTAGCTCAAGATATTACAAACATTTATGCAGCGCTAACGAAAATCTCAACCGACATGGAGGGCCTCGCCGAAATACATCAAACGACCACATCTGTGGAGACAAAACTTTCCACCTTGATCACAAGAACAGACGAGGTTGAGAAGCGAATCAAGTTTCTGGAAGCGGCCAAGAAAAAGCTGTAGAATAATCTGCCGGCCACCAAAACTGATATGGATCAAGTGTGGAAAAAATTAGAGGATATGGAAAATCGAAGCAGACGTAATCATGTTAATTTCGTTGGAATCTCTGAGGGAAAGGAAGGTCAAGATATGGTCAAGTTTCTGGACGGGTTCATTCCAAATTTGTTCAACACAGCGGGCCATCATCTTGAAACAGAGTGCATGCACAGAGGTCTCGGTCAGCTTCCCAAAGCAGATGACAGGCCCCGATCCATTATGCCTAGATTCTTGTGGTCGGCAGACAGAGACATTGTTTTACGTGTAGCGAGTAATAAAGGCAAGTTGTGCTGGGTTACAACATTATGGTTTTTCCGGACTTTGCCAGTGCTACACAAGCGAAACGGGAGAGATTCAAAGAGTGCAAGTAGTTTGTTCATGCACAGGATGTGAGATTTGCTTTGCAAAACCTGGCTAAACTGGGAATTGATGCCATGGAAGGACTTAAGACTTTCACATGCCCATGACAAGCTATGGCCTTCATTAAATCAATGGAGTGAGTGGGTAACTCTGCCCACATTGAATCAACAATACAGACTACACATGTACATTTGCTGTTGCAGTCTGAAAGGGTTTGTTATTCTGTTGGTTGCCCACTGTGTCTCTCTCTCTCACTTTTTTTTTCTCTCCGTCTCTTTATTGACTTGAGTTTTTTTTTTTTTCATTTTGGGGGTTCGATGTTGTTGTTTACTGGTAATTTCATTACAGTTTATGTATATATAAAAAACAAAAAACAAACACTTTTGTAGCAGATTGAAGTAATTTTGTAGCAGTATTGTTGTTGTGGAAAATCTTGTGAGCATGCATGGACCGTCGATTTCCGGGGGATGAACACCAGTTGAGACTGTTATGCACAAGGTTGAAGCGCATCTATTTTCTGGTTACATCAATTTAGGATAGTGGTCTAAATACGCATGTCATTATGTCACTTTAATATAGGTAAAATGTTTCTCTCCACATGGAATGTTAATGGGCTGAAGCACCCTATGAAAAGGACAGTTGTATCTTTCCTTAAGCGTAAACATTTTTATATAGTGTTCCTTCAAGAAACACACCTTTCTTCACAGGAAGCTGAAAAACTTGGTAGGGCATGGGAGTCATAACATTGATAAGTATTTACAATTTAAATATCTCAAACAGATTAAAGAATTTTTTTCATTGTTTCGGCTGAAATACAGGGGTAAAATCTTATTTTGGCTAATATTTATGCAACCAACGCTAACGATAAGAACTTTTTTATAGATCTTGAGGGAAAGTTACAAGCAGCTGGGATCCTCTATGATATGGTTTTGGATGGAGACTTCAATCTGTTAATGGATCCAGTCATAGTGATACAAAAGTGTGTAGACCATTTAGAGCCAAGTTGACACTTCAGAGGATGTGTAAAAATCTTGGCCTTACAGACATTGAGACTTCTGAATCCATCTGGGTGGGATTATACCTTCTTTTCATCAGTTCACATGATTTACTCTAGACCAGATTTGTTTTGTTATATATCCATGTCACTTTTTCCATTTACCACTGATTGCTCAATTGGGAAAATTTTAGTTTCAGATCATGCTTTGGTGTGTTTAGAGATGTTGCCAAATATAGAGAAGTCATATAGATGGTGCTTAATGCATCCCTCCTACAAGATCCAGCATTTCAACAAATGTTAAAGACAGAAGTTAATGTTTATGTAGAAACCAATTGGTCCTCAGTGTCCTCTGTGTGCGTGGCATGAGAGGCACTTAATACAGATCTTATGGAGCAGATCATACAATATGCCTCACTCATTAAAAAGATCAAAGCACAGGAATTAATGGAATTGGTAAAGAGTATTAAAACACCTGAAACAGAGCTGAAGCACCAAATGTCATCCAAGGGTTCTAGAGAGTTGACTTATGAGCTAAAATATAGGTATAATACTATTTTGTCACAGAAGGTAGTGTTTTGGTTATTCAGGGCAAGACAGACATACTTTGAGTCGGGGAACAAAGCAGGAAAACCTCTTACCAGATCAAAAAAACAGAGAGAGATTTTTCCACCATTCCTTCAGTGAAGTCTTCTGGAGGCAATATATTTACTTCTGCAACAGATATAAGGTTTTCAAAGAGTTCTATTTTGATCTTTATAGTTCCACATCTTCGTCTACTGATAAGAATATTAGCAGCTTCGTAGAGCCATTAGAACTTCCTAAGTTGACAAATGATCAAAAAGACTTTCTTGACTTAGATATTACTTTGGAGGCGCTTTTAAAGGTAAACAACAGGTAAGGCACTGGGGCCAGATTGTTTTGCCACAGAATTTTTTAGATCTTATGGCACAGACCTGGCTCCAGTTATGTTAGAAGTTTACACCGAGTGATTAAAAAAAGGTGAACTGGGGCCTAGGTAGCTCAGCGAGTAAAGACGCTGACTACCACCCCTGGAGTCACAAGTTCGAATCCAGGGCATGCTGAGTGACTCCAGCCAGGTCTCCCAAGCAACCAAATTGGCCCGGTTGCTAGGGAGGGTAGAGTCACATGGGGTAACCTCCTCGTTGTCGCTATAATGTGGTTCGCTCTCGGTGGGGCACATGGCGAGTTGTGCGTAGATGCTGCAGAGAATAGCGTGAAGCCTCCACACGCGCTATGTCTCCGCAGTAACACGCTCAACAAGCCACGTGACGAGATGCGTGGGTTGACGTTCTCAGATGCGGAGGCAACTGAAATTCATCCTTCGCCAACCAGATTGAGGAGAGTCACTACGCCACCACGAGGACTTAGAGTGCATTGGGAACTGGGCATTCCAAATTGGGGAGGAAAAAAAAGGCGAACTACCACCAACCATGACGCAAGCCCTGATCAGTCTCACTCTTAAAAAAAGAGAAAGACCCAAACGAAAAGTAAAAATATTGTCTAAAATTCTGGCTAATCGATTAAACAGAGCAATTACATCTATTATACATCAAGATCAAGTGGGTTTATTTGTGGTCGTAGTTCTTCTGATCATATTAGATGTTTTATAAATATCATGTGGACATTACAGATTGCTATCCCAAATTGCTGCCATCTCACTTGATGCTGAGAAGGTGTTTTATATGGTGAAATGGGACTTCTTTTTAAGATTTTGGAAATGTACAGGTTTGGGAACACTTTTATTGGGTGGATAAAGTTACTCTATAAACAACCATCAGGAGGCAGTGCAAACTAATGGATTAATTTTAGATTATTTTTGTCTTAGTAGGGTAACCCGGCAAGGCTGTCCTCTCTCCCCTTTGCTGGGAGACGCAAGCCCTTGAAGTTCCTTATTGCCCTGGAACAGCCACAATAAGAGGATGATTTTCAGGGTATTGTAGCAGGAGGTGTGGTGCATAAACTTTCTCTATACAGATGACATATTATTTGTCTCCGACCCTAGAAGATCTATACCTAGCCTCAATAGAATCATTAATTCTTTCTCCAAATTTTCAGGATACAGGGTTAATTGGCCTAAACCAGAAGCTCTTGTTCTGATAGCATATTGCCGAACCACAGCTTTCCAACCTGGCATCTTTCTGTGGCCCAAGCAAGGCATTAGGTATTTAGGCATTTTATTTCCAGCAAATTTTAGAGATTTAGTTAGGAGTTCATTTTGACCAGTCGTGTGGCGCCATGCGAGGTTCGGACGTGTGAATGGCAAGCTCTGCGCACTTTGCTAGTTTTAATACTTTGTGTCATAAACCGGTGTATGATTCGATACACCTGGATTCTTACCTGTTCTAGGAAGACAATGTTAAAGAATTCAAAATCCTTGGGCTCTGGAGACATTAAAAGACACTTACCTGCTCAAGCTGAAGACCCTGAGCAGCAGGCCGAAAGACCGGGAGTCAATTTCGATGGTGAAGTGCGGGAAATTCGGCGTGAATTGACGAACGTCTCGGCAATGCTGACGAAGGTCGTTGCTGACTTGGAGGATCTTTCTATAATACATCGATCGATCACTGCCATGGAGACGAAATTCACTGAGTTGGTTACAAGAGTGGCGTATGTTGAGAAACAGATCGATTATCTGGAGTCATCGGAGAGGGAATTAGCTGCTAACCTGCTAGCGACCAAGGCGGACTTGGCGCGCGTTTGGGAAAAGTTGGAAGACTTGGAGAATCGTAACCGGTGAAACAACGTCCAAATTGTTGGAATTCCCGAGGACGAAGAAGGCCGAGATATGGTGAATTCCTAGACAGGCTCTTCCCAAGTCTGCTCGACATACCAGGCCATAAGCTGGAAATCAAGTGAGCTCACAGGGTCCCGGCCTGGACAGGGCCTGATCAATTCTGGCCAAATCGGAGATCATCCGATAAAGATCTCGTGTTATGTGAGGCGAGGAGTAAAGGAAGGCTTTCTTGGAAGAACCACAGCATTTTCTTGTTCCCAGACTTTGAGAATTCGACAAGAGAGAAACATGATCGATTCAAGGAATGCAAGAAACTCTTACATCAATGGAAGGTCCCTTTTGCACTGATGTTCCCGGACAAATTGAGAACAGATACTAAGGATGGCCGCAAAATATCTACATGACTAAGTTATTTGTGGTTCTCATGTTGCAGCCGAGTGGGCCTGACTCACTGAATATTCACTTGACTGTCCGAGGAAGCTGAGCACCTTTTTTGTTTCTTTTTGTGCTGGTTCCACCTAGGGGCTGGAGTTTGTTTTGTGGAATAACACTCCGTCTCAAACAGATTAAAGATAAATTAGGAAGAGTCATTATTGTTTTAGCAGAAATTCAGGGGCAAAGATTGATTTTGGCTAATATTTATGCACCTAACGCTGATGATCAGGGCTATTTTATAGATCTTGAAGGCAAGTTGCAAGCCGCTGGCACCCCTCATGATATAATATTGGGAGGAGACTTTAATCTTTTGATGGACTCAGTCCTTTGGCAGTCCAAAATGAATTGTATTCCAAAATTTAACTACCTGTTACTATATCTCCCTGTAGATGTCCCCCCTCTCTTATTTCAAGCAATTTGATAGCATAGCAAAGTCCTACATTTGGAATGGTAAGCATCTTAGATTACATTTTAATAAGTTACATAGGACTACCCAAGATTTTGTTTTATTATTATGCATTCGGCTCATTGGTCGCTTCCACCTGAGAGAACCCCTCCCTGGTTTTGTATTGAACAGGAAGTTCTTGCTCCTATTTTGCCATTGCAAAGCCTATCAAACTAATCATAGACGTTACACCCCGTTATCTCACACTTGGTATGGACAAAAGTGTCCAGAGAGTTTAATTTGGACATTTATTTAAATGTTGCCTCAAGCATATGGCTGAACCCTAAATTATGTATTAATAAGTCCCCTTTTTGCTGGTCAGAGTGGATTGTGAGGGGGGTTACTACACTTGGTGACCTATATGAGAGCAGAGTTTTGACATCTTTTGAAAATTTGGTTCAACATTTTGGGATTCCCAGATCTCAGTTCTATAGGTATTTACAGCTGCGTCACCTGCTCTGTATTGTTTTTGGGAGTAGCACACACACCCCTAAAGCGGCAGATACTCTGGGAGAGGTGATTACTGCTTTTGGAAAAGGTCATGAGGCATCAGTATCTGTATTACTCCCTGCCAATTCAGAGTCTGGGGGACAGAACTTTAAATTCTATCAAGAGATTATGGGAGAAAGATTTAAACTTGGTATTAGAGGAGGGAGTGTGGGCTAGGATTCTAAAAAACATCAAGTCTGCAAGGGTGTGCCTTATGCAATTCAAGATTTTACATAGATTCTATTGGACCCCCTCTAGACTGTATAGGCTTGGTCTTAAAAGACACACCCACCTGCTGGCGATGCCCATCAGAAGATGGAGACACAACCCATGTTTTTTGGGGGTGTGTTAAGATCCAAGAATTTTGGTTGAAGGTTCAGAGTTGTATGTGTGATGTTTTGGGCAGTCAAATTTTACTTTGCCCCAGACTCTGTATTTTGCGTGATGGAGCGGTCATAACTTTGTGGGATAAACACATAAAAAATTGGGTTCTGACCAGCACCATGATTGCCAGGCAAATTATTTTAAGGGGATGGAAGTCGGATGGATCACCCTCATTTCCGGAGTGGTGTGCAGAGATGGGGAGGGTGGCAGCTTTGCAGCAGGTGGCAAGTAGAAGGCTGGGGTTTTGGGACTTGTTTGATAGGAAATGGGGTAATTATTTAATGTTTTTGGGGAACTCTTGGAGAGGGGCTTGTGGAGAGAGAAGTTTAGTTTAATTATGTGTGTTTATAATATTTTCTTTTTTTGTTTTATTTTTTTAATCCCCTTTTCTCCCAATTTGGAATGCCCAATTCCCACTACTTAGTAGGTCCTCGTGGTGGTGCGGTTACCTCAATCCGGGTGGTGGAGGACAAGTCTCAGCTGCCTCCGCTTCTGAAGACAGTCAATCCGCGCATCTTATCAAGTGGATCGTTGTGCATGACACTGCGGAGACTCCGCATGTGGAGGCTCATGCTACTCACTGCGATCTAATGAACCACTAATCGCGACCACGAGGTTACCCCATGTGACTCTACCCTCCCTAACAACCGGCCTATTTGGTTGCTTAGGAGACCTGGCTGGAGTCACTCAGCACACCCTGGATTCGAACTCGTGACTCCAGGAGTGGTAGTCAGCGTCAATACTCGCTGAGCTACCCAGGCCCCCGTTTGTTTTTTTGTTTTGTGTGTGTGTGTGTGTGTGTATTATTATATGTGACCACAGGGGTGTTCGTTGGGGGTCAGGGTGGGGTTGGTGATTGGGGAGGGGTATTACTGGGGGTTAAATGTTGATTCGATGTATATGTGTTGTGTATCTATGAATCAATAAAAAATGTTAATTGGAAAGTTAATTTTGACCCATTAATTAAAAGGTTCTCGTGCGATGTTAATGGGGCTTCTCTATATTTGTAGATGGCTGGGAAGGTCAATGTTATAAAAATGAATTGAATCCCCAAATTCAATTATCTACTGCAGTCTCTCCCTCTAGAAGTTCCTCTTTCTTATTTTAAATAATTTGATAGAATATCCAAGTCTTTTATTTGGAATGGTAAATGACCTTGATTACATTTCAGTAAGTTACATAGACCAATTGACAAAGGAAGTTTAGGCCTCCCCCCAAAAAAAATTATTACTATGCTTTTAATCTTAGACACATGGCCCACTGGTTTCTTCCACCAGAGAGAGCCCCTCCCTGCATTGAACAAGCACTCCTTGCCACAATCTCACCACTGCAAAGTCTTTCTATTAAATTGCCTCAAGAAGTAAAAATGCATCCTTTTATTTCACACTTACATTCAGTATGAACAAAGGTTTCCAGTGTTCAATTTGTATACCTCCTCAAGTATATGGCTGAACTCCAAATTATGTATTAATAAGTCCCCCCTTTTGCTGGAAAGAATGGAATGAGAGGGGTGTTGCTACACTTGGTGACATTTATGAAAATGGGGCTTTGAGATCATTTGAAAATATAACAGCAATTTGTGATTTCTAGGTTTCAATTATTCAGGTATTTACAGTTGCACCATTTACTTTGTACAATTTTTGGTGGTAGTACACAGCCCTCTAAAGCTGCAGACACTATTTGTATGGTGCTCACAGCCTTTGGAACAGGCCATGAAGCATCAGTGTATTATTCCTTGTTGCTTCAGTGTTTTTGTGATGGAGCCCTTAAGAGGTTATGGGAAAGAGATATGAACATGGTATTGGAGGATGGGGAGTGGGAAAGAATTTAACATTTTAAAACCATGTCTAGGGATGCAAGGGTATGCCTTATTCAGTTTAAGATTTTGTATCATTTCTACTGGACTCCCTCTAGATTGTTTTGGCTTGGTTTAAAAGACAGCTACTTTCTGGCAATATCAGTTGCAGGATGGAGACATAGCCCATTAGGGTTGTGCCAATAGACGATGGTCAGAGTGATCGCCAATAGCTGATGCCTTTGACGATGTCAAGATGATATTTGGCTCATTTTCCCATTAATGTATTAAATCATTATTATTATTAGGCTACTATATCAAATATTACAAATAATTTGCCCAGTGGCACAGAGACACACGCTTGAAGAAACACACTTTATTATATTATTAAGAACAGATGACAGAAAAGCCGTCTATGCGCACGTATGACACTGTTTGAACGGAGGCGTGCAGTCTCATGGAACACACGCATGTAAAAGGTTCTCACTCTTTCTTTGTTTCTGTCCTCTGAATTTATTTTTTTATTTATTTTTTTGCAAGAACAAAAAAAGTCATTTGCAGCACTCACTTTTTGCAGTGAGTGCTGCAAATGACTTCAGACATCTCAGCTTAGGAGTTGCTTTGAGTTCAGTTCACTTTATTTCCACAGAGCAGTTCATTGTGACCACAACTCTGCAGCCTATAAATCTGTGATTAAAACAATATAATACAAAAACACAATTCACCTCAAACAATGATTTATATTTCATTATAATTATTTTCACATTTATAATTGTTTTTGTCTTCATTTGTGTAAGTAATTTTCCGCCTGCATGTTTAGACGGATACTTGCCTGATGGTAAATGGAAAGGTGGTTTTATATATATATATATATATATATATATTTTTATTTATTTATTTTTTTGATCACTTCGTTATTTTAATTGCTTTTTCATTTCGTTTAGAGTGCAATTTGAGTTTAGAAATGTATTTGATTTAAGTCTTTGATTTTTAAAATTAATTTAATTTTCAATGCAAAATCACTCAAGCAAGAATATTCACTGATCCCTCATCCCGGGGGTTGCCGATGTAATTGGATATTGCAAATACATATATATTATATATATATATATATACATACATATATATATATATATATATATATACATACATATATATAATACATATATATTATATATATATATATATATATATATATACATACATATATATATATATATATATATATATACATACATATATATAATACATATATATTATATATATATATATATATATATATACATACATATATATATATATATATATATGAGGGAACAAAAATTTATTCACACACATCATGTATTTTCCCGGACAACATAATACCCGACTGGTAGAGAATGCACAGATGAAGTAGGTTCCTTGCCAGAGAACTGTTGTAAAGCCATCTTTCAAAAAGTTAAACAACACACATTTTAACTACACTTAATTTTTTTCCAGTTTCATTTGAATTTTGTTAACATAAAAAAAGTTTGAAATCAAGATGTCTTGCTTTATTGTGTAGGCTTAACCCTAGCCCTAACCCTAACCCTGCTTAACGAAAATTACCCCATAGTTCCACCTAGCGTCCAACCAGCGGTAATACTAGTGTTTGTTGGTTTGAACGTGAATAATTAATTACCGCATGGACCAGCCGTGTAAACGATCATGTCTGTCCATTGCTGACTGCGTGACTTTGCCACTTCCTGTGGAGTTTCTTTTTTTTTCTGCGACCAACTGACCAATCAAAACTTGGTCGGCCAAGACTCTTCTCATCAACTAGCATTTGGTCGACTATTGGGGGCAGCCCTATTGCTCTATTAAATTGTGCGATACATCTGCATTATATCGGCCGCCCTGCTCTCTGGATATCAGCATCGGTCATTTAAAAAAAAAAAGAAAGAAACATATTGGTCGACCACTAGTTTTTATGTGAAAAGATGTCGTTTTTCAAATAAAAAAAATCTAATCATTTTGTGTCACAACCATATACAAAAGTGCAACAGTGGGTGAAAGTCTTGGGTGCAGTTCCAAGCAACATAGCACTCATGACAGTGATGAGAAATATACCAATTTACAATAAACAGATTAACACATCACAATTTACATATCTAATACACGTAATTACACACAATATAGAATACACAGCATACAATAAAAATAGTATAAACAAAATATACAGTATGTTGTATTGTGCTGTATTTTTTTTATTTTTTTAAAGGGGATTTTCCCCTTTTTCTCCCAATTTGGAATGCCAAATTCCCAATGCGCTCTAAGTCCTCGTGGTCGCATAGTGATTCGCCTCAGTCCGGGTGGTGGAGGACGAATCCCAGTTGCCTCTGCGTCTGAGACAGTCAACCCGCGCATCTTATCACGTGGCTTGTTGAGCGTGTTGCCACGGAGACATAGCGTGTGTGGAGGCTTCACGCCATCCACCGCGGCAACCACGCTCAATTCACCATGCGCCCCACCGAGAACAAACCACATTATAGCGACCACGAGGAGGTTACCCCATGTGACTCTACCCTCCCTAGCAACCGGGCCAATTTGGTTGCTTAGGAGACCTGGCTGGAGTCACTCAGCACGCCCTGGGATTCGAACTAGCGAACTCCAGGGGTGGTAGCCAGCGTATTTTACCACTGAGCTACCCAGGCCCCCACACGTATTGTGCTGTATTGACATTCAGGCTGTCGGTTGATAGTCAGTTGCCAGTATTGTTAAGAGAGAATATAATTTATGACAGTCCAGTGTAAGATAATAAGATTAATAAAGTGCAGTGCTGATGTATATTGATCGTAAGAGATCAAGAGTTCAAAAGTCTGATTGCTTGGGGATAGAAGCGGTCATGGAGTCGGCTGGTGCGGGTCCTGATGCTGTGATACCGCTTGCCTTATGGTAGCAGGGAAAGCAGCCCATGGCTCAGGTGGCTGGAGTCTCTGATGATCCTCCGAGCTTTTTTTTTTTTCCTTCTCACACACCGCCTGGTATGTGTGTCCTGGAGAGAGGAAAGCTCACCTCCGATGATGTGTCTGGCAGTTCGCACCACCTTTTGCAGGGCTTTGCATTTGAGGGATGTGCTGTTGCCTTACCAGGCAGTGATGCAGCCAGTCTGGATGCTCTTTACAGTGCTGGTGTAGAACTGTGTGAGGATGTGGTGGTTCATTCCAAACTTCCTCAGCCGTCTCAGGAAGAAGAGCCGCTGGTGAGCCTTCTTCACAACGGCCTTAGTGTGGACAGACCATGCAAGTACCTCTGTGATGTGGACACCGAGGAACTTGAAGCTGCTGACTCTGTCCACCGGTGCTCCATTGATGGTGATGGGGCTGTGTTCTCTTTCTTTTCTCCTGAAGTCCACCACAAGCTCCTTGGTCTTAATGATGTTGAGGGAGAGGTTGTGCTCCTGACACCAGCATGTCAGAGTGTGCACCTCCTCTCTGTAGGCTGTTTCATTATTGTCAGTGATCAGACCTACCACCGTCGTATCATCAGCAAACTTAATGATGGCACACAGTCATGTGTGTACAGGGACTACAGGAGTGGGCTGAGAACACAGCTCTGCGGGGCTCCAGTGTTGAGGGTCAGTGATGAGATGTAGCTGCCCATTTTAACCACCTGGCATCTGCTTGACAGGAAGTCCAGTATCCAGCTGCACAGCGAGCTGTTTAAGCCCAGAGCTTCACATCAAGCTTGGAGGGCACTATGGTGTTGAATGCTGAGTTGTATTCTACAAACAGCATTCTCACATGTGTGTTCCTTTTTTCCAGGTGGGAGAGAGCAGTGTGTAGTGTAGATGCATAATCAGTGGAGCAGTTGTTGCTGTATACAAACTGCAGGGAGTCCAGTGAGGCAGGCAGCACAGAGCAGATGTAATCTGATTTGTCTCTCAAAGCATTTGCTGATGATGGGGGTCAGAGCAACAGGACGGCAGTCATTTAAGCAAGTAATTTTGGATTGCTTTGGTACAGGCACAATAGTGGACGTTTTAAAGCATGTGGGGACCACAGACAAAGAGAGGGAAAGGTTGAAAATGTCCGTAAAAACACCAGCCAGTTGGTTCGCGCACGCTCCGATGATGCGACCAGGAATGCCGTCTGGACCCGCGGCTTTACAGATATTCACCCGTCGGAAGGATCGGTTACATCCGCTACAGAGACAGAGAGTGAACTAACCTCTGTAGCTTCGGCCGCGAGAGCTCTCTCCACGAGGGTGGTGTTATTTCCCTCAAAACGAGCATAAAAAGTATTTAGCTCATTCGGGAGAGAGGCAGCGGTGTTCACGGCGGAGTTTTTATTCCCTTTGAAGTCCTTGATGATATTAATGAAGTCCTTGATGACATTAATTCCCTGCCACATGCTTCTAAAGTCGGTGGTGTTGAACTGTCCTTCAATCTTGTCCCTGTACCGGCGTTTGGCTGCTCTGATAGTTTTGCGGAGGGCATAACTGGCTTGTGGAATTAAAAGCAGAGGTCCGCATGAACATCGCTATTAATCCATGGTTTCTGGTTCAGGTAGATCCGTATAGTTTTGGTCGGTACAACATCCTCTATGCACTTACTGATGAAACACGTTACGGAATCAGCATAAACCTCGATGTCAAAGGCGGACCGGAACATCTCCCAGTCCGCGTGATCAAAATAGTCTTATAGCACAGAATCTGATTGGTCCGACCAGCACTGAATCGTTCTGAGGCCGGGTGCTTCCCGTTTCAGTTTCTGCCCGTAAGCGGGCAGAAGCAAAACGGAAGAGTGGTCCAATTTGCCAAATGGTGGGCAAGGGAGGGATTTGTAGCCATCCCAGAAGGGAGAGTAGCAATGGTCCAAAACCCAGTCTCCTCGTGTCGAAACTGATGTGTTGGTAGTATTTCGGTGTGTCTGATTTGAAATTGGCTTTGTTAAAGTCCCCGGTCACAATGAACGTGGCCTCAAGGTGCTCAAGGTCTCATACTCCCATACAGTTCCTTGAGTGCCCGGTCTGTGTCGGCATGTACACAGCTGTGATAATGACTGCTGTGAATTCCCTCGGTAGCCAGAATGGCTGACACAGAAGCATGAGAAATTCCAGATCAGGAGAGCAGAAAGACTCGATAGAATGTACGTTCCTCTGATCACACCAGGATTTGTTGATCATAAAACACCACCACCTCTGCTTTGACCTGAGAGGTCTTTCACTCTGTCCGCTCGGTGCACGGAGAACCCCGTGGGTTTTTATGACATACGTATCTTTTTTATTACGGGAAACGATGTCGTTTTTAAGAAATAATTGAAACAGAAAAAAAAAGTATGTGGCAACATTACCCCAGCAAACACCGTACGTTCTGATGACATTGCCAGTAAGTCATCCTTTCATCAGCGCGACATTATGACGACGTTGTGACAAAGTCTTGAAGTTCTATTTTTTAGAATCTTGGTAAACATTCCAGAAATGTCGTGACCACGTCCTCAAAAAATGTCGCTCATTAATCCCACAGAGAATGTTATAGTGACTTGATACTGTGGTCATCTACAGATAACTTTTACAATCACTTTTATTGATAAGGTATTTTATATTTGGAAACCAAATGGAAAATCTCTGCCAATGGGAAATTTACCATATCTGCCAAGCATTTTACTTAAATGTTGATTATTCATAATGCTGTTTGTGAGTAATGCTAGGTGCAAAACGGTTTGAACCAAGTGAGCATCGCTTGCTGAGAAAACAAAGGACTCCCGAGAAAAGCAATAAATGGACCTTCTCACAGATTAACATCATCATACCTCACTGAATGCAAATTGCCTCATTGTTGTCCTTTTCCATTTGGCCCCTTCGACAGTTTCTGGAAGAGGGGTTTTCCCTTGGTGCCGCTTTGGACTGGCACGATCATGGTCACAGGACTGACCTTTTTTATGGAAGTTTTTAGCATTTTTCTTATTGTTTGTTAATATTTCAGGTTTTTTGTTGTTTGTAAGTTCGCTGCTGTTCTTTAAAATGAAGGGGAAGCTACACACAATTAAGCTCAACGTACATTTTAAGCAAAGTATGAGAATTGTTTCATTTAATGTCAATGGTGTATTCAGTCCAGTTAAAAGAGGGAAGATCCTGTCTAAACTAAAGAAGGAAAAGTCAGACATAGCGTTTCTACAAGAAACACACCTTTATGATGCAGAACATGCTAAATTAAACAGAATGGGCTTCAAATATGTGTATTTTTCATCTTAAAAATCAGGGCATAAAAGGGGAGTGGCAACACTTATATCAGGAAAAATTAACTATGAACATAACAGAAATCAAAAACAAAGGGAGATTTATAATGATAACAGGGAAAATAGAGGGCACTGTTGTGTGTTTTCTGAATGTGTGTTTTCAAAATCCTGTTCTTAAAACAAAGATATTATGAGATAGGTATAGATTAAAGAAACAACAAGCAGATAGGACCATCTATAAAATTAGGAATCCTCAAACAGGAGATATAGAATGTAAATTAGAACAAATACAACAGAAGTTTGAAAAATTTTATAAAGCTCTTTATTCACAACCTAAATGTAATAATGATATGCAGATTGAATCGTTCTTAGCCTCTTTAGATTTACCTCCGATCTCAGAGGAACAAAATAACAATTTAGTAGCTAAAATTACAATAGAAGAGCTGAAAATAGCTGTGTTAAAGTTAAAGGCAAATAAGTCCCAGGAGCTGACAGTTTCCCAGCTGAGTGGTACAAATCTATGTTTGAACAATTGGCCCCAACATTGTTAAAAGCTTGTAATTAGGTTTTACAAAAAAAGGAAATTTTACCCTCATGGAGGGAGACGATCGTCCCAGTCATACCAAAGGAGGGGAAAGATAAATTGGACTGTAGCAATTACCGTCCAATTAGTGTTCTAAATATAGATTATATTTTTGCCTTATATTTGAACCATTGAGTCAATGGATTAAACAGAATCATTCAATTAAATGGTATAGATGTGGAAGCAGGGGAGCAAAAGTTAGCTCTCTTTGCTGACGATTTACTTATATATTTGGGCCAACCTACACAAGTCACTTCCAGTACTATTTGACTTCTTAGATGGATATACGGCACTTTCTGGTTATAAGCTTAACATCTCAAAAACCCAAGTACTAAATTTTAATTATGACCCACCTATATAAATTAAAGGGAGATGTAATTTGAAATGGGATGCAGGATCAATTAAATATTTAGAAGTAAATTTGACTGGTGATTGTTCCAAACTATTTGATTTGAATTATGGTCCTCTAAACATGAAAATAAAATTGGATTTATTAAGATAGAATCTCATCCCATTTTTACGTTTAATTTCCAGAGTTGAATCTGTTAAAATGAATATTTTGCCAAAATTGTTACATCTTTTCCAGACACTTCCAATAGAAATACCAATGCAGCAGTTCAAGAGGATGGCTGAATCTTCCTTGCTTACAAATATACTATTATGCAGCCCAATTAAGACCTTTAGTCTGCTGGAGTTGTCCATCGTACTCGGCTAGATGGAAGGACATAGAGCAAAATGATAGAAGGAATTCCACTAGCAGCTCTGATTTCAGATAATAAACTAAAGAATAGATTAGTTGATGAAACAAATCCATGGATTAACCTAGCATTAAAAATTTGGCACAAGGCTGTCGAATTATGTGGTTTAGAAGATACATCCAGAATTCTAAGATGGTGTGAATTTGATACAGATTTTGTCCCAAATAGAACAGATGATAGATTCCAAATCTGGGCTAGACATGGTATTTCAAATTCTCTCACGTTTTTCAAAGTTTTGACTATGAAGGAGAAGTATGGACTCAAAGTTATTTCTATAGATATCTCCAAGTAAGAAATATTAGGCCATTATTGGAATCAACCGAGATAGGAATAATAAAGGTGTTCTTACCAGAATGTACATTTCACCCATGAATTATGGTGATTTCAAAATTATATGACGGGTTTCTCCCTGCTAAACCAGAAAATATATGTTAAAGAGAAATGGGAAAAATAAGGGAAACTTTCTATCTCTAGGGAGTATTGGAGTAATATTTGTAAATTACCATGGAAATCGACAAATTCAGCAATGTGGAGAGAATTTAGCTGGAAAAATGTCATTAGATTTTTTTACTACTCCCTCTCAAAAAAGACACCAGGGGTTAGGTGCAGGCTGATGGAGATCACGTGGGGAAAGTGAAGCTAATCACCACCATATTTTTTGGGAGTGCCAAAGGCTTCTTCCCTACTGGCAAGAGATTGAGGGTACGTTTACACGACAACGATGTACTAAAAACAGAAACGTTTTTCCTTTGCGTTTTTGAAAAGTTTCGTGTACAGTTGACAACCCCCGTTCACACGGATCCGTGAAAATGACTAAAAACGCTGTATTATGCATGCCAGGCCAGTAGTTGGCAATGTCACTTTGTAAAGAAACACTACATGCCGGCGCACATAAGCATTCTTCCACAGAGCGGTGAATACAAACAATGAAGATGGCGAAAGCATCAAGCAATTTTGTCTGGAAGGACGATGAGGTTGCTTTATTACTACAATTACTTTGCTTGAGAAGCGTCAATAAACTAAAAATCTTGAGCAACACAAACACAGTCCTGTAGTCTGCCATTGTAGTTTTGAATGTCTCACACGTTGTTTTGAAGTACTCGCGGGCATGCCTATAGACTGAACTCTCAAGATTATTCAATAAACTCTGCTCATTTTTACCATCACTTCGTCTTCTGCCTTCTTCTGTATTCCCCCTGCTGACTCTTGGGCTGGTAGAGGAGTAAGTTACCATAACAAGCTGTTGATGTTGACTGGTTTTGGATATCAGACAGAACACTGATATATGGATATCTTCTGACGGAGAGAGAGGTCTTGTGTACACTGGATCTAACATGCATTTTCACTGCCTCATGTTTTCATATTCTAAGCATATCATTGAATACTGTACATGGCATCACATCTCTATCTATAGGCTATATACGTAAGCGGTGGGTGAATGAACTGCAGTGTAAAGGTACATCAAATAAAATGAAGTAAATAAATAAATAACATTTAAAATACAAATAAATTTTTCTCTTCTGAATCCATAGATTAATTTCAAGATTTTAAATTGCAGGTTCTGCCTACAGTACAATGTTCACACTCCATACAAAACACTCCAAATTAATAAATTGTTGATTATTGTTATTTGCGCAGACACCAGTATTCATACTGATTCACTATCAATCCATCATTCTTTATGTAACACGTAATACGCGTGTGCATGACGTCATCGTTTTCACAAATTCGCGTTCTTGTATGTTTACACGGAGACAATAACGGCATCGTTTTCAAAAATGTGCACTTTGAAACCCGTTTTCAAAAGTTTGCATTTTCAGGCCCCAAAACGCCGTTGTCGTGTAAACGAACAGCCAAAACGCATAAAGTTTTCCGTTTTTTGTTGAAAACATTGCCGTGTAAACGGCCCCAAAGATGAATTTGGAAGCTATCTTTGGGGTGGTAATTCCTTTCAAATGTGAACCACTATATTTGGGTAACATTTCATTCGAGGGGTGGGATGAAAATGATAAGAAACTAATGTTGATTCTTCTGGCAACCAGTAAAAAAAACAGTAAAAAGACAATCACAAGAAAATGGCTGAAACCAGAGCCGCCCACTGCTGAAGAATGGATAGATATAATACACACACACACACACACACACACTTTCTTTTTCTTTAAAAATTCAGACTGGTTCCTTTTTCCTAATCTCGACTAAATAGAGTGAATACACTAAACCCATACGGTCAGATTTTTACTGAACTGTTTGAAGAAAATTTAAGATATCGTCTTTGTCTTATGTGTTAGCCCCCCAAGTTATATTGTATATAGTTGTTGTTAAATGAGGGGGAAAATGTAAAACCTTTGGAAAATTAAGGTATTTGTATTCAGGATTGATATCTGGTACCATTCTTGGTCAGTGTGCATGTTTTTCTCTGATATACAAAAAATATTTAAAAAAGAAAAACTGAATATTGCAAAAGTGAAGAACTATTTAAGAAATGTTAAATGCACTGAAATTATAACAATTCCACAAATTTCACAATGTAGCACAATGGAGGTGTAACATTTATAACTTAGAATAGTTAAATCTGCAAGAATTTCTTTGGTGTTTTACATCAGGTGTACCAGTGTGAAGACATTTTTCCACATTTGGCTGTTTACTTTTAAAATTCCTTATATTCTTTATATTTTGAGAATAAATACTGTGAATAACTGAATATGTTTTGTGGTTAAATATATGTTCTATGCTTACACAGTCTGATTTATTAATTTAGTCAAGTAATTGAGATTTGAGGAAAAAGATAAAACAGGAAATGAACGGAAGGTCATCTGCAGGTAAGGTGGTATTTAAAACATGATAAATGACAAACATAATAGCAACATTGCAGGTTTGAAAATATATTTTGGTCGTTGGAACGTACTCGCCACGTTCCAGTAACGTGCAATAATAACGTTGCCACGACGAATATGGGAATCACGAAGTTACATCAATACAACATTATTTGGAACGTCGCTACAAAGAATCTGGTCTGGTTACGTTTTCACAATGTAATTGGGTGCTTCTCAATCGGAAAGCTGCAGCCTAGTAAGACTATGTCCTTTCTAGACTGTCTGAGGCTGTAGGCTCGGCTCCTCCTCATCATTCAGCACTATGAATGAGACGGTCAAGTAAGTCCACATGGCTACGTCAAAGGTTTCCGCCTCCATGGTCACGGCATGAAAATGTCTAAAAAAAAATTCTTTCTGAACCTCAAATTACTTTGTAGAAATGGAGGAAGCCACCAGGAGGGTGCACATCCATTTGATTTGTTTTCCGATATTTAAAAAAAAATCTGAATTGTGCAAAGGATTGTGGGAGATTGAAGGCTGTGAATGATGCATCTGATGCATTCTCCAAAATAAGCTGAACGAAGGCTGCGAAACAAGGCTGCCTTCCAAGTGTCCTCACAATTGAGACAGCCTTCGATGGTGTTGATGACATGGCAGCACTGTTCGAAATGAGGGAGGGTTTAGGGGTCCCGGACCCCCCATAAGAGTTAAGGGACCCCTCATAAGACCAAAATAATGTAACTTGGGGGGGTCCCAGGGTGTTTCATCAAAACTTGAATACTAAAAACAAAACAAAAACAAAAAAATTGTTTAAAATGTTTGCAGTGACAGAACGTGAAATTGTCCATTATCTGTCTCAGATTTCATAAATAACCTAAACCAAATTTTTTACGTCGGAAAAGTCTAAACACGAGGGGTGGCTGTGGCTCAGGTGGTAGAGCAGGTTGGCCACTAATCGCAGGGTTGGAGGTTCGATTCCTGGCCCACGTGACTCCACATGCCGAAGTGACCTTGGGCAAGACACTGAACCCCAAGTTGCTCCCAATGGAAGGCTAGCGTCTTGCATGGCAGCTCTGCCGTCATTGGTGCGTGAATGGGTGAACGAGTCACAGTGTAAAATGCTTTGGAACCGCTAAGGTTAAAGCGCTATATAAGTGCAGACCATTTACCATTTAAACACGCCCGAATGTGCCCACACTAGTGCTGCAACTAATGATTATTTTGATAATCGATTAATCTTCGATTATTGCTACAATTAATCGATTAATCGGATAAAAATAAATTTTATGTCCTGTATTTTATTAAAATTATTTTTCAAAAACTGAAATGATAAAGGGCGTAAGGATTTGGTTTGATTTACATTACTGAATTAACAATTCTTTACTCTCACAAAACTTTGAACAAAGCCTGAATCATAAAAAGTTAAGTTTAAATTGATTATTATTATTACTTTCAGGACATATGCGAAACAGTTGCTTAATTTGTAAACTTAAAATAAATAAATAAATAAATAAATTCTCATCATTAAAGAGTAAAATGATCCATAGGGCATCTAGTGGGCCAAAAGCTCAGCCCAGCAGAAGGCAATAGTGACACCAGAATAGAAATATTAATAATTCAACTGAAAAATACATATTTATGTTAGACTCATACAGTATGCTTGTACACTGTCACTGATTATATACATTTAAGTATTTTAATATTATAGTTTATAAAATAGTATTTTCACTGATTACATATTTCTAAACTATTCTTTTCAAAAAATTATGTATGTTTATCCAGCAAAATAATGTTTGCCATTGTATAAATTTACTAGTGAAATCAGACATTACATGTGGCATTATCAGGAGGACTTTCAAATATCAGGACCCTTAGCATTATTATACATTATATTCAGCATTACATACAGTTTAATAAAGTACAATCATCTGTAAACCCTGTGCAAATTCACTCTCGCCCTGAAAAGACTTATCCCGGTGCTCACTTATCACATGCGCTTACATGGGCAGGAGAAAACACTTTAAAAACCGGCACACCTTGACTGCTGAGACTTCTGTCTGATATCCATGAAAGCTGCACAATTGATTACATTGAAACTGAACTCGTGGTATGATGTTGGACAGTTTAATCAAATGATTGCGCTCTCTTTCTCCATTGCGATCGGTTTGATTGACGCGGATGCACGCTCGTTTAACTCGTTTTGCGAAATACGCGGCTGATTTTGAATTCATAACATGTTCACATTATAAAACATAGACAATAGCAGTAAAATGTAAGTGATTCGCTGGATAGAAACAATTCTTCAGCGCATCAAACTGCACAAGCACTCTGTCGCAGCAACCGCTCCACATTAAACTGTATGCTTATTATGATCTTCTTTGAAGTGTTTATAAAGTGCTCTCGTGTGCTGGACAACTTGGGTCGTATTTTTCCGCTACAACTTGTCTCATTGTTTTTCAAACGAGTTTTATCATGCAACACATTTTTCACTGGGCTATGAAGTGACGTCACCGACAGGGCTTCTCCATGTTTATTGCAAATATCCAACTAATCGATAATGAAATTCATTGTCGATGATTTCCATTATTGATAATTATCGATTTTATCTATTAGTTGTTGCAGCCCTAGCCCACAAACATACTAACATTAATCATCTTTTATCTTAGAACTAAACCATCGCTAGAGGTCAGTTAATATGCAAGCAGTTAATGTGCACGTAGATTTGCCAGTCTCTAACATTACTAAGCTATTCAACAAACAGTTGTATCAAACAGTTGTATAGTTAATACATTGATGATATGTGCAGAAGTACCTTGTCCATTTATCATGCTGCACCTGTGACGAGCAACCCTATCCTTTACTTATAAGGATATTTTGGGTATAAGGGGACTCCTCAAGAGCTCTAAAGCCCCGTACACACATGCAGCAACTTTATCGCTTGAGGTCGCTAGTCTCTGTACTATAAAGACGCTCGTGGGCGTTCCTACTGCTCGAACGTTATTTGTGGATTGCACGTCTGACCATATCTTTAAAAATTGTGATCACAGATAAGATCTATTGCCGGAAAACCCAGATATAATTCTAATTTGACAAGGAATTAATTTCCTTGTCACTAAAAATGTACATTCTGCTGTGGAGAGTGTTGTTACATAAACTACAGCAATGCTCAATGGTTTTTTTTTTTCCTCTACTTTTTCACCCCAATTTATAATGGCCAGTTCCCAATGTGCTCTATGTCCTCGAGGTGGCGAAGGACGAATAGCGCGTGTGGAGGCTTCACGCTATTCTCTGTGGCATCCACGCACAACTCACCATGCACCCCACCAATAGCGAACCACATTATAGCGACCACGTGGAGGTTACCCCATGTGACTCTACCCTCGCTAGCAACCAGGCCAATTTGGTTGCTTAGGAGAACTGGCTGGAGTCACTCGGCACACCCTGGATTCAAACTCGCAACTCCAGGTGAGCTAGTCAGCGTCTTTACTCACTGAGCTACCCAGGCCCGTGCTCAATGCTTTTAATCATTAATCAGATTTGCGATCTATCAATGTCCAAAATCTACGACTCAAACCCACTTAGACTGCCAATAATATTTAAAACATCAGTGCAGTGCCCCCGTGTCAATAGACAAGCCACCAGTGTCCCCCCTAAATTGGAGTGGTAGAATGATAAGAGGGGTATTCTAAATTTCCATCCCACTGAGAGTTCAGTGACCCGACATCATAATAATACAGACCAAATAAATTATATTTAAAAAAAAACATCAATGCATTATGACTGCATAATAATATTTAGCGGGGTGAAGTTTAATTAAAGTTCAATATTTTTTAAATATTCGCTTATGGTTCATAAGAGATTGTCTGAAAAGTCAACACACTGTGGTAAAACGTCACTGGTAGCCAAGTGTTCAATGCAGCTGCATAGCATGTTCAGTCTTAAACTGAAACTAAAAAAAAAAAAAACATTCTAAAGATTGTAAACTGTATGCATAACTTACACTTTAATTTAATTAATGAATTAATGAATACTTGGACACCTCTGACGTTTTTGTGCTGTGGGTGGAATTTTCAGACCGTCCCTTACAAGCGCTTGTTAATGAAAGCCCATCTGATAATTTTTAGGCATAATTCTCCGGCTACAACAAGCGTTGACCGTCTGAGTTCAATGTTTTACTCCTGTATGATAGTCATATATTATTTAACCTAACTGTGCTAATGATATAGTTGTAAATTTGTCGGCGCCAGAGAGCACGGGTAGGAGAAACTGAATGTCAAACAAATAACAAGCCAATAACTAACTTCTCTAGATAAGGTAGAAGTTCAGCATTAGTTTTGCATCTTTGGACCTGCCAGCTCCAGTCTCAGTTCTACTTAATGTGGATTATACATGCTGGTGTAAATGTAAGTGTAAGTGAAGTTACTTTTATAGTGCAATTTCCCACGTTATTATCACAAAACCCAATCTAGATTTGATTTTCAGCCTTATTTAATGCACCTGAGCTCAACTCATTATAGATCGCTCTTATTTGGCAAACATTCATTATAAAATATTTTTTGTAAGTGTATCTGTCAGGTTTTCATTTCTGGAACAACATACAGTACATACTTATTATAAATAACATGAGGTATTTTTCCCCCACTGTCTTTAATGTTTTGCACTGTACAATGCAGAAAATAGACAAATGCAGTGCAACAAGTTTGGCAACTCAAACAATGAAGCGACTGACCAAACAGCACGCTGGAACAGATGTAAAGAATACATCAGGTATGAAGAAACAGCAGCTAGCATTATTCAGGGGCATTATACACCTGCAATGGCAAAATTATGATGAATACACTTAAAAACATCAAATTGGAACCCTTTAAACCACCCTACTAAAGCAATGCCTTACCTTCAGTGAGAAAGATTCTTACCATACACAAAGCTCACCTTATCAACGCACTTCAACCTAACAATATATACAGATTAATATTAGTAGGCTACTGTTGCAGGGTTTTTCCTGCATAGAGAATTATGAGGCGGACGTCTCTGTCAAATTTCGTGCCGCCTCCGACTGTCAAGGTAAGGATAATGCTTGCCCTAAACTTCGACATTGTTTGCCACTGCTGTGAAATTAAACCACTATAAAAAAAAGCTTCATAGAGCCAGCAGAACTTAGACAATAGTCCTCCATTAAGCTTAACAACAATCAAGCTAATCAGGCATTGGCTCAAATTAGCGTCGTGCAGGGTCGGAAATGCCCCCAAAATTCAATATTTGAATTGCTCTTGTTTGAGTTGTTTTTTTATATTGATAACATAACAGTCAATCCTCTGTGGTCACCGGAGGCGCCGGCGCAATCACCTGACTTTTTCCCTGATAACAGCAGTAGAAATTACTCCGTCATTTTTTTGGTCATACAGATAAGAGTAAGACATCATTCGAAACTATAAAGGGTTTACTTTTATTTGTGTACACTCACAATAACATAATACAGGATGCGCTTTCTACCGTCTCGGTCTCCGTGAACTTCTGTCTGGAGCACGTCACGAAAATGAACCGAAACTCAGCGTATACTTGCCTCGCAGACATGAGAAATGTCTATAGAAAGCTTGAATTGTCTACTTTTAAATGAACCAATTTAAATCGAAAACAAATATTCTCTGTGTAAACTGTATGAAACCAACGAGAGGTACAGTCTTTCCCATTTGAGCTCATTATCGTTTGTGGAAGAAGACACGCTGTGAATTTACCTCAGAAGAAGAGCATGATCCAATACGGCCTAACACAAAAAGTGTCTCACAAAAGTTAATTTTGTGAGCAAAAACTGGAGTCTACAAAATCTATTATGTGTTTCATGGCCTTATTTCAGTGACTTAATGACTAACCATGCATAATACTGATTATCTCAAAAATGCAAACATGTACATCTCACGATTGGAAGCTCTTATGTTACAACACTGCTGAGAAAGTGATGCAGTTTATTCAAAAAACACATTAAAGGCATCTAATTGGTCACTTATGATTATGATGCATGCAAATGTTTTTAAACTCATAGTAATTGAAATAGATACATGCATTAAAAAAATTTACTTCTTACACTGGACCATTTAAAATGAACTAGTGAATTTAAAAATGTGCTTAATTCTTAAGAATCTTAAATGATTATAGCCTACTGATTAAATTCTAACCTAAAACCTTGATGTAGCCTATCATTCATTTTACCCAAGAATTTTACTACATTAGTCAATCTAAAGTACAGCATGGCAACATGGCTTTAAGTTTGTGGGTAAAACCAGAATGTTAGGGTGTATTGACTAATTGAAACATTTGTCATGAGCCTATTTGTTTATACATTTTAAAATGTAAATTTTTTAATTTACTCAAATTTGGTGAATCTTTGGTTGTCTTTAAAAAATTGCATGTCTGCAAATATTAAAACAGCAAAACAAATGTGTATGTGTACAGTGGACATTTAAGGTACAATACAGTTTTTACAGTTGTCCCCCCACCCCCGTCAAAATGGTCTAGAACCGCCCTTGCCTGCACTCTACTCCGTTACCACAAACGAGATGGGTGATGTGAGCTTCAGTGAACACCGTCTTCACTCCTATTGATTGTCGCCTCCGAAATTCGCTTCTTATTTGCATCAAGTTAAACTTTTCTTAACTTTGTCATGTTGCTCGCCACGCCCAGATCTAATCGCCAGAGGTCGCTGTCGCTCGTGTCGCCAGCTCCCATTGAAAAGGAATGGGATCGTATCGCTGTCACTGCATGTGCATAAGGAGCTTAACTAGGCTGCAACCTTCCGACAGAGAAGCACCTATTGTGTTAAGTCATTGGAACGTAGTCAAAACGTACCAGCAATGTAGTACAATAACATCGCCATAACGAATAGAGAATTCACAAAGTACAACTTTATTTGGAACGTCGCTGCCACGAATATGGCCCAGTCTCGTCTTCACAACATAACTGTTAGCTGGGGTGCTACCATATATTTGGGAAAAAAGCAGCAAAACTTAAATTTTGATCTCACGGGGTCTTTAAGAGCATATCTGAAATTGTTATTTTTACCACTGTTGTAAAAAAGCAACAACAAAAGCCCAAGCACAACACATTTAGGCCAGACGCATGTACAATTTTCAACTAACAGGTTTATCAAATAAAAATATTATGTTAATGCGATCATTAATAGTGCATGTAATGTTTAATTAGTCTTTCTTTAAATTATAGTGTCATAAGTGAGAAGTGAGTGGCCTGATAATGAATGCATTTAGAATAACAACGCTTACACAATATCTTAAACAATTTTGCGTATCAGGTACATTTATCTTGTTTTAAGGATGCTCAGATATTTGAAAATGGATTGGAAAACCAGACAAAGATACTCGGTAAGAATTATTATTATTATTTTTAAGATTTGCTATCTATTGACTGTGGATGGCAACAGTAACACGTGTGTCGCAGAGACCTGGCTATTAGTTTACCTTGGTGCCGCCCAAACGCAACACATCATCCAGTGTGAACTCGTCCTCTTCGTGTTCGATCTGATCTTCTTCATTATCATCATCATCATCATTTCTGTCATTACGAGTCTGATCACATTCTTCAACATCGCTGTGTTCCTCACATGAGTGCTGCTCGCGTTCCTCCATGCCGCCCTGTTGCATACTTCCTGCTCACAGCAGCACGTGTGCGTAGGACCTCGCAGGACGCGTTATTTTGTGCAAAAACAACAGGACGGAGAGAAAGGCTATGGAATAGAACAATGGAAGCTCGAAACGCGTTTTTCACAGTTCCAGGAAGTCCTAAGTACTTTTTTTTAAAACAAAACTTATCAAGCAATACGAAACGAAAGATCCGTCTAAAAAGAGCTCTAAAATACGGTACTTCGGACGCAGAAGGAGGGTTTTCTTCTACTTCTCTTGTTTATTGGCGGTTGGCAAACCAGCTTTTGGTGCATTACCGCCACCAACTGAACTGAAGTGTGAAACAGTCTGTCAGTCTGATGTTAGTGCTATTGGTCTATAGCTAGTGGCTTCAGAATGGTCTTTACCAGGTTTTTTAATAGGAATGACAATTTAATGTTTCCAGCTAGAGGGAAGTATGCCTGTTATCCACACCTCATCAGACAGGTGTTCAGTCATGCTGTAACATATCTCATCAGCCCCTGGGGATGTTTTCTTTGCTCCAGCAATAGCTCTTTTAAGTTCAAATAATGAGAATGGAACATCCATAGAGCTTTAATTCATATGGAAATCAGTCCCATGGTGGAATAATGAATGTGGAGAAGCAATTAAAGCTAGGTATAATGCATTTAGGAAAGTTAAATCATCATATGCTTTTTATGATCTTGTTAATTATAAAAAAAAGCCCAAGCAACAGTCAGAAGAACTATTAGAGCTGCAAAGCGGAAACATTGAAAGGATTTTTGTAATTCTATTGGTTGGGAAACACAGATATCTGACATCTGGGATATGATAAAGAAAATGGGAGGAATCAGGAAAACTATACTAGGCCTGTACTTAAAAATGGTGAAGAAATTGCTATTTCTTACAAAGATAAAGCTGAAATGTTAGCTATAGTGTTTGTTAAGGTACATAGTAATAGTAATTTGACAGAAGAAACTAAGAAATCTAGAGAGACAGTAAGAAGAGAAAATCCTGATGTGCCATATCTTAAGAGATTGCAGGGTTTTCTTCCTGGGCTGCAATCCACTTCAAAGGCCTTGTTCCTAATAGCACTCTAAGCCCTTGCAGTCTTCCTCGGAGTCCAGACTTTGGTGACATAAGCGAGTGCAGACAGATGGGGTGCTAGTCAGCATGTCCATGAGGGTGCATGAGTTACAAAAGTGTGCATTTGGAACAGTTTTCAAGACTTCAATCAGATTAGCATTTTTATACATTATGTTTTTCATATACATGCAGTTTTACAAATTATTGTTTGAAAAGTCATGACATTGATAGATAGGATAAAGGAACACACTTTAAACTAACACTTAGATATTTGTTTTTATTAAATAATTCCAAGCAACACACTGGCAATGAAGCATCATTTTAATCAAAAACCTCATATAACAACAAAACCCCATTGTTTTAAATATTTAGACAAAAAATAAACTTCAGGCACATGGATAGTTACAGGCAGGTGCTTATAACACAGTCAAATGTATACATCTCACACACCGCCACAGATTGCAAATATTATTATAAAAAACACAAAGCCACATTTCTTTAGGTATATACACTCACTAACCACTTTATTAGGAACACCTGTACACCTACTTATTCATGCAATTACATGGATGGATTATGAACCGGGCCAATGAGGCCAGTGCCCCGGGTCCTCTGACTACCTGAGGCCTCGAAGGGCCTCAGGCTGAGAGGCCCGTGGTGGCATGACACTCAGAAAGAAGGCACTGCAAATGCAAAATATAAATAGACAAACAGTGCTTGAATGTGTGCCAGCCATGTTATCTCTTCCTGGGCCCCTAATCAGAGGCCCTAATATACATCACCCAGACGTCTATTTGATGTGTGTGTCTACATCTGGACTTATTTTTTTACAATGTTTACTCATCTGCAATACGTCTTTAAGACGCATGTCAATAAGTATGTCTCAGATGCCAGCAGATGTCTTTGAGATGTTTATGATTAAGAATGTTTGTAAATTTGATCGTTTTAAGATGTTTTGCAGATGTTAATTAGATTGTGATGCTTTCCAGATGAAAAGGTCTAAAACAGACATCTCACAGATGTACGTCTTCTATCTGGGCTGTAATAAAATCATATGTGACAAACAATTATGAATTTTAGCCTATTTATACTTGGCTTCCTTACAGTATATGCATGCGTGTGTGCATGTATCTCTGTCTGTTTTGGTCATGTAAGATGATCCTGCTTTGCGATTTTTTTTTAATGATTATTTTAAATAGTCACGTGACACCATGCAATGTTCGGAAGTGTGAAAGGCGAACTCGGCGCATTTAGCTAGTTTTGATACTTTTTGTGTCATAAACCGGTGAGATTTGATACTCCCTGATCCATAACTATACTAAGAAGACAATATGTCAAAGAATTCAAAATACTCGGGCTCAGGAGACATTAAAAGACACTTACGTGCTCAAGCTGACGCCCCTCCAGAGGCCTCGAGCCAGAGAGTCAATTTGGCCCGGAGAAGTGAAGGAAATTCGACGAGAACTGTTGAACGTGTCGGCAATGCTGACAAAGGTCGTTGCTGACTTGGAGGATCTTGCTGCAATACGTCGATCGATCACGGCCATGGAGATGAAATTCAATGAGGTGGTTACAAGAGTGGGGGATGTCGAGAAACGGATTGATTATCTGGAGTCATCGAAGAGGGAATTAGCTGCTAATCTGCTAGCGACCAAGGTGGATTTGGAGTGCGTCTGGGAGAAGTTGGAGGATTTGGAGAATCGTAACTGGCGGTATAACGTCCGAATTGTTGGAATTCCTCAGGACGAAGAAGGTCGGGATATGGTGAAATTCCTGGACGGGCTCTTTCCGAGTCTGCTCAACATAAAAGGCCATAAGCTGGAAATCGAGCAAGCTCACAGGGTTCTGGCTCGGCGATCCGCTGAGGGAGACAGGCCCTGATCAATTCTGGCCAAATTTCTGAGATCATTCGATAAAGTTCTCATGTTACGCTAGGCGAGGAGTAAAGGAAGGCTTTCTTGGAAGAACCACAGCATTTTCTTGTTCCCAGACTTTGCGAATTCAACGAGATAAACGTGATCGATTCAAGGAATGCAAGAAACTCTTACATCAACAGAAGGTTGCTTTTGCACTGATATTCCGGGCCAAATTGAGAATAGATACTAAGGATGACAGTAAAGTACAGTGCATCCGGAAAGTTTTCACAGCGCTTCACTTTTTCCATATTTTGTTATGTTACAGCCTTATTCCAAAATGGATTAAATTCATTATTTTCCTCAAAATTCTACAAACAATACCCCACAATGACAACATGAAAGAAGTTTGTTTGAAATCTTTGCAAATGTATTAAACAAAATAAAAAATAAATCACATGTACATAAGTATTCACAGCCTTTGCCATGACACTCAAAATTGAGCTCAGGTGCATCCTGTTTCCACTGATCATCCTTGAGATGTTTCTACAACTTGATTGCAGTCCACCTGTGGTAAATTCAGTTGATTGGACATGATTTGGAAAGGCACACACCTGTCTATATAAGGTCCCACAGTTAACAGTGCATGTCAGAGCACAAACCAAGCCATGAAGTCCAAGGAATTGTCTGTAGACCTCCGAGACAGGATTGTATTGAGGCACAGATCTGGGGAAGGGTACAGAAAAATTTCTGCAGCATTGAAGGTCCCAATGAGCACAGTGGCCTCCATCATCCGTAAATGGGAGAAGTTTGGAACCACCAGGACTCTTCCTAGAGCTGGCCGCCTGGCCAAACTGAGCGATCGGGGGAGAAGGGCCTTAGTCAGGGAGGTGACCAAGAACCCGATGATCACTCTGACAGAGCTCCAGCATTTCTCTGTGGAGAGAGGAGAACCTTCCAGAAGAACAACCATCTCTGCAGCACTCCACCAATCAAGCCTATATGGTAGAGTGGCCAGACGGAAGCCACTCCTCAGTAAAAGGCACATGACAGCCCACCTGGAGTTTGCCAAAAGGCACCTGAAGGACTCTCAGACCATGAGAAACAAAGATTGAACTCTTTGGTCTGAATGGCAAGTGTCATGTCTGGAGGAAACCAGGCACTGCTCATCACCTGGCCAATATCATCCCTACAGTGAAGCATGGTGATGGCAACATCATGCTGTGGGGATGTTTTTCAGTGGCAGGAACTGGGAGACTAGTCATGATCGAGGGAAAGATGAATGCTTTAATGTACAGAGACATCCTTGATGAAAACCTGCTCCAGACCTCAGACTGGGGCGAAGGTTCATCTTCCAACAGGACAACGACCCCAAGCACACAGCCAAGATAACAAAGGAGTGGCTACGGGACAACTCTGTGAATGTCCTTGAGTGGCCCAGCCAGAGCCCAGACTTGAACCTGATTGAACATCTCTGGAGAGATCTGAAAATGGCTGTGCACCGATGCTCCCCATCCAACCTGATGGAGCTTGAGAGGTCCTGCAAAGAAGAATGGGAGAAACTGCCCAAAAATAGGTGTGCCAAGCTTGTAGCATCATACTCAAAAAGACTTGAGGCTGTAATTGGTGCCAAATGTGCTTCAACAAAGTACTGAGCAAAGGCTGTGAATACTTATGTACATGTGATTTTGTTTTTTTCATTTTTTTATTTTTAATAAATTTGCAAAGATTTCAAACAAACTTCTTTCACGTTGTCATTATGGGGTATTGTTTGTAGAATTTTGAGGAAAAGAATGAATTTAATCAATTTTGGAATAAGGCTGTAACATAACAAAATGTGGAAAAAGTGAAGCGCTGTGAATATTTTCCAGATGCACTGTATTTACATATCCCCAGCAAGCAATGTCCTTCATAAAGTCAGTGGACTGAGTAAGTTATTTTGTGGTTCTCATGTTGCAGCCAAGTGAACCGACTCATTGAACATCCACTTGATCGTCCGAGGAAGCGGAGTGTCTTTTTTGTTTCTTTTTGTGCTGGTTCCGTCTAGCGGCTGGAGTTTGTTTTGTGTAGTAGCACTCCTTCGGAACAGTGTTGTGGATGAATCTGCACGTTCTTTGTGCTCATGCCTCCTATTGGTTGAAGTTTGTTTTGTGGAGTATTTCTTGCAGGACATTGGAGTGATTGGGTCATTTGTTGCACTCATGTATCAGTTGAATGGGCTGGCTCACTGAACATTCGTTTGACTGTCCGAGGAAATTGAACGGCCATTTTTAAAATTTTAAAACATTTTTATTTTCTTCCCTTTTACTTGCCAATTTGGAATGCCCAATCCCTAATGCGCTCTAAGTCCTCGTGGTGGCGTAGTGACTCGCCTCAATCCGGATGGCGGAGGACGAATCTCAGTTGCCTCCGCGTCTGAGACCATCAATCTTCACATCTTATCACGTGGCTTGTTGAGCATGTTACCGTGGAGACAGAGCACGTGGAGGCTTCACGCTATTCTCCGAGGCATCCACGCACAACTCATCACACGCCCCACTGAGAGCGAACCACATTACAGTGACCACGAGGAGGTTACCTCATGTGACTCTATCCTCCCTAGCAACCTGGCCAACTTGGTTGCTTAGGAGACCTGGCTGGAGTCACTCAGCACACCCTGGATTTGAACTCGCGACTCCAGGGGTGGTAATCAGCATATTTACTCGCTGAGCTACCCAGGCCCCCTGAACGGCCTTTTTTTTGTGTGTGCAAGTTCTGCCTATTGGCTGGAGTTTGTTTTAATCAATTATCTTCTGTTGTGTAATTCTGTTTTACAAAATTTGTACAGAAACACCAGACTTGAGCAATCCAACGGCAAAGTTGTCGTTGGGGCTCTCGTAGGTGTACATGGACTGTTTGAGTTTAGAGGGATGGACGCCGTTTGGCGCTGTTGTGCGCAGGGTTAATGTGCACATTTTTCTTTTTTCTGTTTGTTTGGTTCGGGGGGAAGTTTGGGGTTTGATTGTTGCATTAATGGAGATGTGGTCTTTATAATTTTGTTTTTGACACACAATCTATTTTTTCTAATATGTCAAAATGTCAAATGTTAATATGAGTGGATTGTCTCTTTCCATGTGGCATGTGAATTGGTTGGGGCACCCCATAAAAAGAAGGAAAGTTATTTCTCTTCTTAAACATAAGAAATATGATATAGTGTTTCAAGAAATGTATCTTTCCCCGCAGGAAGCTGAAAAATTTGGGAAGATATGGGGTGGACATGTTTTCTTAGGAGGACTTCGTGGAGGACTTCAGCCACTGAGACCAGCTCCCCAGGCGTGGGAGGCAACACCCTTCCCTATCCTGATGCCCGCCACTCTCCCTCTCAGGGGGGGCACCAGCCGACTCAAGTGCGGGCGTAGCACCTGGGCCAGCCTGCTGGAGGTGTGGGGACCCGGACCACTTCCGGGATCAGTGCCCTCTGATGGAGCTGGGGACAGTGGTGCGGGTCTCAGACCTCCCGCAGGCTGCCCCCGACCGGGCCGGAGCGTACCGGATACTGGTAAGTGTCAAGGAGGGTACTCGCCAAGCGTTGGTGGACACCGGGTGTAATCAGACCACTATCCACCAACGCTTGGTTCAACCCGAGGCTTTGGGCACAACTAAAACGGTGAGGGTGAAATGTGTGCATGGGGATATTCACAAGTATCCGGTGGTGACCCTGACGATTAAATTCCGGGGGAAAAAGCATAGAGTGGAGGCCGCTGTTAGTTCCTGCCTCACCCATCCGCTGATTTTGGGGACTGATTGGCCTGACTTTAGAGTTTTATTAAAGGGAATTTGTGCGGATGGGTCCTGTATGAAATTAGGGAGATGTGCAATGTGCGATGCTCTGGCAGGGGAGGCGGAGCCGAGGCCGTCCTCGACAGCTCCACGTCATAATGATGAGAGGGGGAGAGGCTGCAGCCCCTCCCCTTCTCAGGGAATTCCCTGAGGGGGATTTCCTTTTGGAGCAGTCGCGAGACGAAACCCTCAAACACGTCTTCGACCAAGTGAGAGTCATCGATGGTCAACGACTCCAGCCTGACATCGCCCTTTCATACCCCTATTTTGCGATTATAAATGAGCGGTTGTATAGAGTGACACAGACTAAAGAGGATACAACCCAACTTTTGATTCCACGGAGCCGTCGGGAAATGGTATTCCAGGCGGCTGATTATAATCCCATGGCGGGTCACTTAGGAGAAAAGAAAACACTGAACCGTCTAATAGCCCGCTTCTATTGGCCAGGCATTGGCGGTGATGTCCGCAGGTGGTGTGCGGCTTGCCGCGAATGCCAGCTGGTTAACCCACCTGCCACCCCAAAAGCGTCATTGCGCCCTCTTCCGTTGATCGAGGTCCCCTTTGAGAGAATTGGAATGGACCTTGTCAGACCATTAGAATGGTCAGCACGCGGACATCGCTTTGTATTGGTCCTAGTGGACTATGCAACGCGATATCCGGAAGCAGTGCCTCTTTGCAACATCTCAGCATGCAGTGTTGCGGAGGCACTCTTCAAAATAATCTCCCGGGTGGGGATTCCGAAAGAAATCCTCACCGATCAGGGCACAACGTTTATGTCACGGACACTACGCGAGCTGTACGAATTGTTGAATATTCAATAAATTCGCACCAGCATGTACCATCCTCAAATGGATGGCCTGGTGGAGCGATTTAATAAAACTCTTAGAAATATGATTCGTAAGTTCGTGCACGATGATGCTAGAAATTGGGATAAATGGCTCGACCCCCTGTTATTTGCAGTACGAGAGGTCCCACAAGCCTCCACTGGCTTCTCCCCATTTGAGCTGCTGTATGGGCAACGCCCACGCGGTGTGCTTGATGTATTGCGAGAGGCCTGGGAGGAGGGGCCTTCAAATAGTAAGAATGAAATTCAATACGTTCTTGATCTTAGAGCAAAACTCCACACTTTGGGGCAGCTAACACAGGAGAATTTGCTCCAAGCTCAAGAACGACAGCGCCGACTGTATGACAGGGGAACTCAGCTAAGGGAATTTGCACCGGGAGATAAAGTGCTTGTATTGCTTCCCACATCGAGCTCTAAATAACTCGCCAAGTGGCAAGGACCCTTTGAGGTCACACGACGAGTGGGAGATCTCGATTATGAGGTTAAATGAACCGATAGAGGGGGCGCACGTCAAATATACCACCTCAATCTCCTGAAATTGTGGAGGGAGACGGTCCCTGTGACGTTGGCTACGGTAGTTCCCGAGAAGGCAGAGCTCGGACCGGAGGAGAGTTCAAAACATAAACAGTTCACCCCGGTCACTTGCGGAGACCACCTCTCACCGAGTCAACTCGCAGAGGTTGCTAGGTTGCAACAGGAGTTTGCGGATGTGTTTTCCCCTCTACCGGGGTGTACAAACCTCATTCACCACTACATCGAGACCGAGCCGGGGGTTACCCGAACACAAGAAGAAAATCTATGATCTAAAGGTTGTTTATACACACACACTATATTGCCAAAAGTATTCGCTCACCCATCCAAATAATTGAATTCAGGTGTTCCAATCATTTCCATGGCCACAGGTGTATAAAATGAAGCACCTAGGCATGCAGACTGCTTCTACAAACATTTGTGAAAGAATGGGCCGCTCTCAGGAGCTCAGTGAATTCCAGCGTGGTACTGTGATAGGATGGAATATAGATATAATACTATTTTGTTGCAGAAAGTGGAGTTTTGGTTATTCAGGGCAAGACAGTCATACTTTGAGTCAGGGGACAAAGCAGGGACGCTTTTGGCTAGATATATAAAGCAGAGAGAGTCTTTTTCTACCATTCTCTCAGTGAAATCTGATGGTGGTGAAATATTTACCTCAGCCATTGATATTAATAATGCCTTTAAAGAATTCTAGCTTTATAGTTCCATGTCTTCGTCTACTGATGAAGATATTAGAAACTTTGTGGAAATATTAGATCTTCCTAATCTGAAGACTGAGCAAAAAAAACGCTCTTGATTCTGAGATAACCGAGTGGCATGCACCCCCCTAGTGCGACAGATACTCTGGGAGTGGTGATTACTGCATTTGGAAAAGGTCATGAGGCATCAGTGTATTACACCCTGCTAATTCAGAGTCTGGGGGACGGAGCTTTAAATTCCCTCAAAAGATTATGGGAGGAAGATTTAAATTTGGTTTTGGAGGAGGGAGTGTGGGCTAGGATTCTTAAAAACGTCAAGTCTGCATCTAGAGATGTAAGGGTGCGCCTTATGCAATTTATGATTCTACATAGATTTTATTGGACCCCTTGTAAATTGTATAGGCTTGGTCTTAAGGACACACCCACCTGCTGGCGATGCCATTTAGAAGATGGAGACACCACCCATGTTTTTTGGGGGTGTCGTAAGATACAGGAGTTCTGGTTGAGGGTCCAGAATTTTATGGCCGACATATTGGGTACTGTCTACAGGCAAGGCTCCGGGGCCACATGGCTTTGCCGCAGAATTTTTTAGATCTTATACTACAGAACTGGCTCCACTTTTGTTAGAAGTTTATACAGAATCATTAGAGAATGGAAAGCTTCCGCCAACCATGACACAAGCCCGGATCAGTCTGATTCTTAAAGGACAAAGATCCAAGCGAGTGTAAAAGTTACCATCCAATTTCCCTGATCCAGCTAGATGTAAAAATTTTTGCCAAAATTCTGGCTAACCGATTAAGTTATCACATCTCTTATACATATAGATCAGGTGGGATTTATTCAGGGTCGCAGCTCTTATGACAACATTAGGTGTCTCATTAATATCACGTGGTCAGTGGCGAATGATCAGACTCCGGTCGCTCAGAGGCGTTTGATATGGTAGAATGGGATTATCTTTTTAAGATGCTGGAAATATACAGGTTTAGAAATACTTTTATTGGATGGATTAAGTTACTTTATAGTCACCCTGTAGTGGCGTTACAAACAAATGGATTAATTTCAGATTATTTTACTCTGAATAGGGGCACCCGGCAGGGTTGCCCTCTTTCCCCATTATTGTTCTGTCTTGCCCTGGAATCATTAGCAGCCACGATAAGAAAGGAGGATGATTTTCCAGGGGTGGTGGCGGGAGGTGTGGCGCATAAGCTTTTACTTTACGCAGATTATATTTTATTATTCGTCTCTGACCCCACTAGATCTATGCCTTGCCTCCACAGAATTATTAATTCCTTTTCTTAATTTTCAGGATACAGAGTTAACTGGTCTAAATCCGAAGCTTACACATGCCAGTTGACAAAGGTGGGTTAGGTCTCCCCAAGATTTTGTATTACTATTATGCTTTTGGTCTCAGACATTTGGCACATTGGTCACTTCCACCTGAGAGAGAGCCCCTCCCTGGCTCTTTATTGAACAGGAGTTCCTTGCCCCTATCTTGCCATTGCAAAGTCTTTCCACCAAGCTGTCCAGAGAAGTAAAGACACATCCCGTCTTCTCACACATGCATTTAGTGTGAACAAAAGTTTCTCGCGTGTTCAACTCTGACATTTATCTGAACGTTGCCGCAAAAATTTGGTTAAACCCAAAATTGTGCATTAACAAGTCCCCTTTCTGCTTGACAGAATGGATTGAGAAGGGTGTTACTACACTGGGTGACCTGTATGAAAATGGAGCATTGAGATCCTTTGAAAATATTATACAGCAGTTTGGGATTCCCAGATCTAAACTTTTCAGGTATTTACAGCTGCACCATCTACTCTGTACCACCTTTGGGTGTAGTACGCAGCCCCCTAAAGCGGCAGACACTCTTGAGATGGTGGTTGTTGCTTTTAGAAAAGGTCATGAAGCTTCAGCGTACTATTCCTGGCTAATTCAGAGTCTAGGGGATGGGGTTCTAACATCTCTTAAGAAGTTATGGGAGAGAGACCTGAATTTAGTAAAGAAGATGGAGAATGGGGTAGGATTTTTAAAAATGTCAAGTCTATGTCTAGGGATGCAAGGGTGCGCCTCATTCAATTTAAGATTCTGCATCGTCTTTATTGGACCCCCTCTAGACTGTACAGGCTTGGCCTTAAAGACACAACTACTTGCTGGCGATGCCGGTTGGAGGATGGGGACATGGCCCATGTTTTTTGGTCCTGTGTTGAGATTCAGGAGTTTTGGTCTGGGGTTCAGAGATTTGTCTGCGAGGTCTTGGACACTCAGATTTTATTCTTCCCCAGACTTTGTATTTTGGATGATGGGGCAGGTATTAATATTATAAATAAACACATAAAAAACTGGGTCCTTAACTGCATGATGATTGGCAGGCAGGTGATACTCAGGGGATGGAAGTCGCCGGGTGCACCCTCATTTCATGAGTGGTGCACCGAGTTGGGCAGAGTGGTGGCTTTTGAAGAGCCATCATATAGACTACTAGGCAGGTTGGGTGATTATGGCAGGAAGTGGGGCACTTATCTGGCCTTCCTGGGGGGGTTGAGGGAGAGGAGTAGTGGAGAGGGACAATTGGGTAATTTCTGTAATTAATATGTGAAATCCTTGTTCTTTTTTTTTTTTTTTAGTTGATTAATTTCTTTATGTCTTTTTATGTCACAGAGTATTTTCTTTGAACTGCAGGTTCATATGTGTGTCTGTTGCTATTTAATGTCTGACCACTGGGATGTATGTTGGGTAATGGGAGGGGGGCAAATATGGATAAAAGTTGATTCCGAGTTTTCATGTGTTGTCTATGTTAATTTTAATTTTGGAATCAATAAAATTGTTAAATGGCAAAAAAAAAGTTTGCATACCCTGGCAGAAATTGTGAAATTTTGGCATTGATTTTGAAAATATTCTTTTAACTAGTCTTTTAAGGATAGTGATCATATGAAGCCATTTATTATCACATAGTTGTTTGGCTCCTTTTGATATCATAATGATAACAGAAATCACCCAAATGGCCCTGATCAAAAGTTTACATACCCTTGAATGTTTGGCCTTGTTACAGACATACAAGGTGACACACACAAGTTTAAATGGCAATTGAAGGTTAATTTCCCACACCTGTAGCTTTTTAAACTGCAATTAGTGTCTGTGTATAAATAGTCAATGAGTTTGTTAGCTCTCACGTGGATGCACTGAGCAGGCTAGATACTGAGCCATGGGGAGCAGAAAAGAACTGTCAAAAGACCTGCGTAACATGGTAATGGAACTTTATAAAGATGGAAAAGGATATAAAAAGATATCCAAAGCCTTGAAAATGCCAGTCAGTACTGTTCAATCACTTATTAAGAAGTGGAAAATTCGGGGATCTCTTGATACCAAGCCAAAGTCAGGTAGACCAAGAAAGATTTCAGCCACAACTGCCAGAAGAATTGTTGGGGATACAAAGAAAAACCCATAGGTAACCTCAGGAGAAATACAGGCTGCTCTGGAAAAAGATGGTGTGGTTGTTTCTAGGAGCACAATACGACGATACTTGAACAAAAATGAGCTGCATGGTCGAGATGCCAGAAAGAAGCCTTTACTGCGCCAATGCCACAAAAAAGCCAGATTACAGTATGCCCGACAACACCTTGACACACCTCACAGCTTCTGGCAAACTGTAATTTGGAGTGACGAGACCAAAATAGAGCTTTATGGTCACAACCATAAGCACTATGCTTGGAGAGGGGTCAACAAGGCCTATAGTGAAAAGAATACCATCCCCACTGTGAAGCATGGTGGTGGCTCACTGGTGTTTTGGGGGTGTGTGAGCTCTAAAGGCACGGGGAATCTTGTGAAAATTGATGGCAAGATGAATGCAGCATGTTATCAGAAAATACTGGCAGACAATTTGCATTCTTCTGCAGGAAAGCTGCGCATGGGACACTCTTGGACTTTCCAGCACGACAATGACCATGAGCACAAGGCCAAGTTGACCCTCCAGTGGTTACAGCAGAAAAAGGTGAAGGTTCTGGAGTGGCCATCACTGTCTCCTAACCTTAATATCATCAAGCCACTCTGGGGAGATCTCAAACGTGCAGTTCATGCAAGAGGACCAAAGACTTTGCATGACCTGGAGGCATTTTGCCAAGACGAATGGGCAGCTTTACCACCTGCAAGAATTTGGGGCCTCATAGACAACTATTACAAAAGACTGCACGCTGTCATTGATGCTAAAGGGGGCAATATACAGTATTAAGAACTAAGGGTATGCAGACTTTTGAACAGGGGTCATTTCATTTTTTTCTTTGTTGCCATGTTTTGTTTTATGATTGTGCCATTCTGTTATAACCTACAGTTATGAATCCCATAAGAAATAAAAGAAATGTGTTTTGCCTGCTCACTCATGTTTTCTTTAAAAATGGTACATATATTACCAATTCTTCAAGGGTATGCAAAATTTTGGGCACAGCTGTATGTAATGTTGTTTCTGTGATAGCCTCAGAGATCCGACGCTTTGTGTATATGTCAGTGTCCGAATTCTCACTCATTCCGTTCACTCACTGCTGAGATATAGTGCACTAACTGCCATTAACTATATAGGAAATAGTGAACGAGTGAACGATTTCGAACAAAGACAATCTTCGCCATACGATTGCCTCGTGCCCACACATCTCATGCGCGCGCCCCGCGCACCTCACTGTGCATGCGCAGAAATACTGTCTGTTCGCGCTCCAGTGGTCAATCACGCAAACAGCGGAGACAAGGCATTTATTTACACTTAACTTGGATGTTTACATGGATTTATAGTTAATCCGCCTGAAGTAGCTGCTTTAGTTTCCAGTACCCCCGCGAGGGCGTGGGATAAATGCGTAAATACTGCTCATGACATGCGGGACACGGAACAAAGCGCACTGATATATTGCTGCACTGATTTAAAAATGTACACTTAAAAACTGATGTCATAAGAACCCAGTTACAGAATCACCCTGAAAATTACCATCACCTTCACACAGAAAAGCCCATGTTAGCATTAGAGTCAAAACTTACCTCAGAGTGCTTCCTTAAGTTGAAGCTGTGATTTTAATCTTGAAACATCTGCTTGTCTTGGTGTTAAATGAAGGCATTGCATGAAGAAACGATTATTTTTGTCACTGTGCGGAGCAAAGAGTGTTTCACTTTGAAGAGTTTGATGCTGCAGCAGTGATTGAGTGACAGACTGTGAAAGCAGCACACACAGCTGTGTGAACTTCCACTCTTGTAAAAGTCCCATTCAGTAATCTCTCAATAAATTACACATTAATTAAAATTAAACCCAGTAATGTAACGACAGGAACACCGCCCATTGTAAAGTAAAAGTAAAAAAGTCATTAGAAATTTACTTGAGTGAAAGAAGTACCCACTTTTAAACCCACTAAAGTAATTTTCCCCCAAAAAAGTTAATCAAGTAAATGTAACGGAGTAAATGTAGCACGCTATACCCACCTCTGCACATCCGACCCTCGCATAGCGCCACGCGACTCAAACTTACCTTTAACAATTTTTGCCGCTGCTGCAGCCAATCGATGAGTTTTTATTCTGTTCCTTATGTATCTGTCAGTTGAAGGAGAGAGACCTGGGACATCACTTCCATGTTCATCCATCCACAGTGAGCAGAATAATTTCAAAATGGACAAACTACCTCTACACACAATTGGGATCAGTGTGTGTGTGGCTTTCACCAGCTGAGGTCAGAGCCAACCTTGCTGAGTAATTCAATGACTTCCCGGACACTCAGGACACTTCCCGGATGACTGCACTGAGCTCAGGTATTCATTATCTCTAAATATGGACAACAACAATCTGAACATGAAGATCTGAACAGAGTTGAACCTGATCCCCTAGTTTTCCTGCATACTATTAAACAGTGTGGTGGCTCATTCTTCCTCATTGATCTGTAACACAAGGCTCTAACGCTGACTTCACTTGACAACTTGTGTCTATTTGATACTGGATATCAATAACACATGTGTATTAATTAGCCAGTTAATAAGCCTCCAGCCTGGGAATTAGATGTTTTCTTTCCTTCGTATCTATGAATATATGAAGCGGCATACAATTTAAAACCTTTCTCCAGTTTACTTGAAGGGGCTTTGCTGGTCTTTTGGCAGATACGATGAACATCAACTATATTTATTTCGCACTAAGTAGAACGCGGAAGTAGTTGTGCAAGAAGCCCATACAATCTATATTGTGAACGTAAACAATTCGATTGTGTTTTAAATGCCATTCCAAAAAGTGTTCTTCTTTTACACACATAGGAAAACATAATATTTACATGGAGAAATGCGGATTAGGACCTAGCTCTAGTCACAAGTCACGGTTAAATTTCGTCCAATCAGAATGTATGACTCTGACAGCTTGGCCCAATCACAGCTCGTCTTTTTATGTGTATGACAGCATGTTGCTGGTGTGTTACACGCGAATTTTCCGTGTCATTATTAATATTGCTGTTTATATGAATGAAGTGTTATTGAGAGAAACATGAGGACTCTAGTGAGACTGAAACAGCTCGCGTTAGAGGGTGAGATGAGTATTATAATTTGTTATGGATGAAATGGAATACTAGCATACTGCATATTATTTGCAAAAATAGAATTTGAACCTGTATGAAACAACAGTTTTCAAGCAGTAGTGCGCTACAGTATTGGTCAAATAATGATCATATTCTATGGGTAGAGGAAATTTACATAATATGTAGCCTATAGTTTACATACTGCAGAAATAGGCTATGTTCAAGTTAAGTTTTTTTAAACAGAGAGAGTGAAAGAGTGAGTGTGTGTTCCGGAATTATACACAGCAGTAAACACTAGCGGAATAATGATACAAAATACACATATTTGTTACCGTAGTGAGATATGTGTATGCAGTCTCTGTAGCCTAAGTCTTGTGTTTGTTTGTGTTTGAAGTCTAATTTAAACATAGTAATGAGATTGAAGCACTGAAACCAGCAGAAATTTCAGCATTATAATCGTCAGGTTTTGAAGGTCTTATGACAGACGTTGCTGCTTTCAGGTCATAGTGCCGTCTGGCTTTTTTGCCCATTATCTGAATAAACTTTAGCATTTCTCAAATGTTTGACGCTCTCGGCTTCTCTCAACGCTTGTTCCTGGCCGATTTATTGTTTCATTACAAACCCGAACCCAAAGTCATCCTTTAAGAACTGACCCGAACCCGGCTTGAAACCCGAAAGGTTTTCTGGTCCAGACGGGCTCGGGTCGGGTTGCAGGCAGCAGCGTGCTCGTGCTGTCGCATTTTTACGAACTTGCATGTTACATGTTAATTTGACATGCAAATGCCGCTATAGATGAAATTACTCTGACGTCACACCGCAGGAAATCGCGTTTCCGGGTTCTTTGGAGCGGCAGATTTCAACGGTGGAAATAGGCAGCGCTGCAGTTTTAATAATCTTTTAAGCTTTATAGAATGTAATAATGTCTTTTAATGTTAATAAAAGTTATTATAAATAGTTTATCTCTGGTTTACAGTGAATAAATTATGTGGGTTATTTTCTGAAATATCAACAAAAGTTTAAACTTGAGCCTGTGTGTCAGACATGTAACAGGTTGATGAATACACATCCTCGCATGTTTAACATGCTTCTAAAGCCTAAGAAATGTGATATATAAAAATTAAAATTACCACTAGAAATGCAATATGTGTCTTTACTGCTTAAAGTATTTACCCACATACAATAAATTATAATTTTCTTCAGTATGATCATATTCCATATCAAAACTTAATAACAGCTGTTCTCGATTGAACAATATTATTTACTGAATTAAAACTAAATGCAAAGACATAATTTCCACTGTATGATGTTATTTTTATTCACTTATCCTTTCACAAACAGTAGTGCATGGTCTGTGGCGGTGGAGATGGGATCTGTTCCTCCTGCTATATCGTATATGGTGATCTTGATCAGATAAGATCATTGTTAGATCATATTTGACCTCATATCTGTCACAGTGACAGCACTTTAGAAAAAAAAAAAAAAAAAGCAGTTTGCAATCAGTTTATGTAATTTCTTCATAAAAAATTTAGCTGCTGCAGGTCAGTTGTGTCAAGTCATTTTTATTTGTATAGTGCCTTTCACAACACACATCGTTTCAAAGCAGCTTTACAGAAAATCATGCATTAACAGAAAATGAAACTGTAATATCTATAATGTCTTAGAGTCATCATTGTGTAGTTTGATAAAATACAATTGTTAATTGTGTTAAAAAATAAGTAATTAAGAAATTAAATAATAATTGTATTTAGAACCCCAGTGAGCAAGCCGAAGGCAACTGTGGCAAGGAACACAAAACTCCATAAGATGTAGGTTAATGGAGAAAAATAACCTTGGGAGAAACCAGGCTCACTGTGGGAGCCAGTTCCCCTCTGCCTAACATCATGAATATAATGGCAATATTACTTATGTATAATGCAAGTCATGGTTTAAAATTATTAAACCATCAAAGATTTTGTATGAACTGTAAGATTAATGACTAATGTCTTTGAAGTCCATACTGAATTAACTGCAGAAGTTCACATAGATGCAATTGTCCTCATTAGTTGGCTGATGAAGTATTTTGTTGGCAATTAATTGATAGTCTATGTATTCCATTTCAAGAGTGTAGTCCATCATTAGACTGAGGTGATGCAGGCAGAGATAAGTTAGGTGCATCGCAGTTCAACCGGCCGGTAATTTCAGTGTGGTCTATCGTAAGTCCAAGGTTCAGGCAATGGCATATGAAGTATTCCATGTCTTATGGTTGGAGTTGGCATCAGTTCACTCTCTGAAGTCCATCGTAATAGACTGAAGTGATGTTTGGTTGGCACCGGCTGCTATTAGTCGTCATCAGAGACACGTAGCAGTGGAGTCCAACATGAAGCAGGAATGGAGCTGGATCCAGTCGGTTCTGGTGACCTCAGGAAAGGAGTCCTGAGGTTGAGCGAGGAGTTAATAATATTAAGAAGAGGTTCTGAGATTACAGGGAATACCTCTTTTAAGAGCTTGGTTGGTATTGGATCTAATATACGTCTTGTGGCTTTTGATGTTTCGATAAGTTTTGTTAGCTCTTCATGACCTATGACAGTGAAGGATTGAAGTTGCACGTGAGGAAAATTATGAGACACTGTTTTCTGAGGTACTGTGACAGGTGATTGCATAATTCCAAATTTATTTCTGATTATTTCAATTTTATCAGTAAAGAAATTCATGAAATCATTACTCTTGTGCTGTGATGGAATATCTGGTTCAGTTGAGGCTTTATTCCTAACAAATTTAGCCACAGTACTGAATAAACACCTAGGATTGTTGTGGTTATTTTCTATGAGTTTGCTGAAATATGCTGACCTGGCAGCTTTTAGTACCTGTCTGTAGCTACAGACACTATCCTTGCATGCACCACGAAATACCTCTAATTTTGTATAAATTTTGCGTGAGGACACACGGACGGCCCTGAATCGGGCTAATCAGCCCGGAGGGGGATAAAAGCTAGCCGGAGGCGCCAGTTTGAGAGAGAGCGAGACGCACACGGCCGTGTTACATGTGTGTCTGTGTTTGTTTATGTTGAGTTTTATCATTAAACTTTACGTTGACCGTTTAGCCGGTTCCCGCCTCCTCCTTGCCACCTTACCTCGTTACAAAAGTGCTGACAGCATTTCTCCCAAATTCCAAATTAAAATAGTCATTTAGAGCATTTAACTGCAGAAAATGACAACTGGTCAAAATAACAAAAAAGATTGTTTTCAGACCTCGAATAATGCAAGAAAACAAGTTCATATTCACTTTTAAACAACACAAAACTAATGTTTTAACTTGGGAAGACTTAAGAAATCAATATTTGGTGGAATAACCCTGATTTTCTGTCAGCTTTCATGTGTCTTGGCATGCTCTTTACCAGTCTTTCACATTACTGTTGGGTGACTTTATGCCACTCCTGGTGCAAAAATCAAACAGCTCGGCTTTGTTTGATGGCTTGTGGCCATTCATCTTCCTCTTGATAACATTCTAGAGGTTTTCAATGGGGTTCAGGTCTGGAGATTGGGCTGACCATGACAGGGTCTTGATCCGGTGGTCCTCCATCCACACATTGATTGACCTGGCTGTGTGGCATGGATCATTGTCCTGCTGGAAAAAACAATCCTCAGAGTTGGGGAACATTGTCAGAGCAGAAGGAAGCAAGTTTTTTTTCCAGGATAATCTTGTACAATACTTGATTCATGCATCCTTCACAATGAGAAATCTGCCCGATTCCAGCCTTGCTGAATCACTCCCAGACCATCACCGATCCCAATCCTCCACCTGGTCGTCTTATGGTTAGACGGAGACCTGGAGAGGCCTTCAAGCCACAGTGTCTCGCACCCACTGTGAAATTTGGTGGAGGATTGGTGATGATCTGGGGGTGATTCAGCAAGGCTGGAATTGGGCAGATTTGTCTTTGTGAAGGATGCATAAATCAAGCCATGTACAAGGTTAAACTGTGTCAAATTCATTAGAACAGACATCAATGAAACAATGCGGGATAATGTTACCACATTTTTTTTATAATGTGCAAAACGTCTTTTCTCTGCTCCTTGGCAATTCACATTGAACAAATCTGCTGAAAAGGAAAGTGAAATTATTTGCATCCCCAGTTATACACCCCAAATTATATGGCCAGTTAACACGATCTCCAGTTGATCCATAACACCTGTCCTGCTTTGCCCTAACAAAAGGGCGTGGGCTGGCGCTGTGGCATGACGTCATCGCGTACAAAAATGCATCAACTAATAAATGACTTCATTGCCCCCTCCTTTTCCCCCGACAAACACTGGTCTTGCTCTCTCGCATCAGGATTTTATAGGTGCACAAGCAAGTTTTTCTACAGGTTTTTCACAAAAGTAGTTGCAAAAGTCAAGGCGTGAAGATTTAAAGTTGCAGTGCCAGATTTGAGAGGTTGTAAGTGCAGATTTGTGGTTGTACTGCGAAAATGAATTAAAGTACAAAAGTTAATGTGTAATACAAGTTTGTGTCTGTAGTTGTATTTATGTGAATGTCATTTTACACATCTGTGACTACTTATCTGCAATTGTGAATTCAGAACACAAGCTTTGAATTATTGCCTGTGAGTGCAGATTGCAACATTCAACTTCAAATTTTCACATAGGTGCTTTAAGTGTAAATTTCAAATTAAGAGTACAAATATTTATTGTACAAGTTCTCAAATCCAAATATGCAAGCTCTCAAGTTTTGCTAATGATTTGCCTTCATACATCGCAGTCCGGCTGGAATCTTATGGCAGTTAATTTTGGTGAAGTCCATCCTGAATCCAAGGTTCAGGCAGTGGCATATGAACTCCCATGTCTTGGAGTTGGCATCAGTTGTTTCTGTGTGAAGTGCATCGTAGTAGACTGAAGTGAAGTCTGGCTGGCATAGGCTGCAGTTAGTCGTCATCATTCAGCGACACATAGCAGTGGGAGTCGGACATCAGGCAAGACAGGAGCTATATCTGACAGGCTCTGGTAACCTCTGGATATATAGCCCGAGGTTGAAACAGGGAAACAAATAGAATAATATTAGCATAGATGCAATTCAGTTTAAAGCAGGGTTATAGAATGAGAGAAGTGTTTCTGGTTCCGGCAGACCTAACTACTGCAACATAACTATGAGTTGAGGGATAAATTAGGTGTATGCCTGGCTGAATAGATGAGTCTTTAGTCTAGACTTAAACTGAGTGAAACAATATGCTTGTTGTATTTTATTCCTTCATTAACTTTAGCGACTGTCTATCTGTGGATATTTCTGGTATTTGCAACCCTCTTTGCTCTTATGCACTTATTACCTAATTCACTGACTCAATGTTTTTGCTACAGGTGTGATGAAATGTACACTATATTGCCAAAAGTATTCGCTCATCTGCCTTTAGATGCATATGAACTTAAGTGACATCCCATTCTTAATCCATAGGGTTTAATATGACGTCTTTATGGACCTTGCTTTGTGCACTGGTGCGCAGTCATGTTGGAACAGGGGCCATCCCCAAACTTTTCCCACAAAGTTGGGAGCATGGAATTGTCCAAAATCTCTTGGTAAGCTGAAGCATTCAGAGTTCCTTTCACTGGAACTAAGGGGCCAAGCCCAGCTCCTGAAAAACAACCCCACACCATAATCCCCCCTCCACCAAATTTCACAGTTGGCACAATGCAGTCAGACAAGTACCGTTCTCCTTGCAACTGCCAAATCCAGACTCGTCCATCAGATTGCCAGATGGAGAAGCGTGATTCGTCACTCCAGAGAATGCGTCTCCACTGCTTTAGAGTCCAGTGGCGGCGTGCTTTACACCACTGCATCTGACGCTTTGCATTGCACTTGGTGATGTATGGCTTGGATGCAGCTGCTCGGCCATGGAAACCCATTCCATGAAGCTCTCTACGCACTGTTCTTGAGCTAATCTGAAGGCCACATGAACTTTGGAGGTCTGTAGCGATTGACTCTGCAGAAAGTTGGCGACCTCTGCGCATTATGCGCCTCAAATTCTGCTGACCCCGCTCTGTCATTTTACGTGGCCTACCACTTCATGGCTGAGTTGCTGTCATTCCCAATCACTTCCACTTTGTTATAATACCACTGACAGTTGACTGTGGAATATTTAGTAGCGAGGAAATTTCACGACTGGACTTGTTGCACAGGTGGCATCCTATCACAGTACCACGCTGGAATTCACTGAGCTCCTGAGAGTGGCCCATTCTTTCACAAATGTTTGTAGAAGCAGTCTGCATGCCTAGGTGCTTCATTTTATACACCTGTGGCCGTGGAAGTGATTGGAACACCTGAATTCAATTATTTGGATGGGTGAGCGAATACTTTTGGCAATATAGTGTATTTTGTGGGCATGTGAAGAGTTTGTTAGAACAATAATGTTATGATGGGCCAGAATATTTAAACTGGTTGCATAAAGTACTTTGTAAAGGTAAAATATAGGCTATATAGTATAGGCTTCTTTAAAATGTAACGTAGACTTTATCAGTTCAAACCAGTCTGGCCATTCTCTTTTGACCTCTCTCATCAACAAGGCATTACCGTCCACGGAACTGCCGCTCACTGGATGTTTTTTTGTTTTTTTTTGGCACCATTCTGAGTAAATTCTCGAGACTGTTGTGTGTGAAAATCCCAGGAGATCAGCAGTTACAGAAATACTCAAACCAGCCCATCTGGCACCAACAAACATGCCACGGTCCAAATCATTGAGAGAAAATGTTTTCCTCATCCTGATGGTTGATGTGGACATTAACTGAAGCTCCTGTCTCATATCTGCTTGATTTTATGCACTGCACTGCTGCCACATGATTGGCTGATTAGATAATTGCATGGATGATTGTTGGTGCCAGACGGGCTGGTGCTATTTTGGCGGCACGAGGGGGACCTACACAATATTAGGTAGGTGGTTTTAATGTTGTGGCTGATCAGTGTATATTCTGGAAAATACAGTACTTATTTACACCAAGGGCATGGAACATACTCAGCAATTGATTTAACAATTAGTCAGCCTGAGTTACTTTAAGATCTCTCGTGAAAAGTGTTGCATGACCTCTGTGTAAGTGACCACTTTTCACAAATTTTAACCCTTAAAGGAAGATGAGAAGTATCAAGGCTACAGAGATGGAATCATAAAAAAGCCAACTGGTACAATTTTCAAAATCTATGCTATGAACAGTTCAAAACAGTTCCCATGGATGATCCAAATCCTATTTAAAACATTTTCAGCAGCTTGCAACATCCCTTCAGGATCTATAAAAAAGCCCTGATCATCAACGATAGGTGTGTAAATATTAGCCAAAATACTTTGCCCCTGAATTTCTGCTAAAACAATAATGACTCTTCCTAATTTATCTTTAATCTGTTTGAGACATTTGAATTGTAGATGCTTACTTATCAGTGTAATGACTCCCCTGGTCTTACTTGTGCCAGCACTTAAAAAAACATGTCCACCCCATATCTTCCCAAATTTTTCAGCTTCCTTTGGGGAAAGATGCATTTCTTGAAGAAACACTATATCATATTTCTTACGCTTAAGAAGAGAAATAACCTTCCTTCTTTTTATGGGGTGCCCCAACCCATTCACATTCCACATGGAGAGAGACAATCAGCTCATTAACTTTTGACATTTTGACATATGAGAAAAAATAGATTGTGTGTCAAAATCAAAATTATATAGACCACATTCCAACATTAGTGCAACAAACAAACCCCGAACTTCCCCCAGAACCAAACAAACAGAAAAAAGAAAAATGTGCGCATTAACCCCGTGCATGACAGTGCCAACTGGCGTCCATCCGTTTAAACTCAAACAGTCCATGTATGCCTACGAGAGCCCCGCGACAACTTTGACCTCGGATTGCTCAAGTCTGGTGTTTTTATACAAATTTTGTGAGACAGAATTACACACCAACAGATAATCTATAAAACAAACTCCAGCCAGTAGGCGGAATAAAAACCCAAAGAACATGAAGATTCATCAACATAACTGTCCACATAACACAACTGGTGTGTTATTCCACAAAACAAACTCCAGCCACTAGGCGGAACCAGCAAAAAAAAATAAAAGAAAAAAAAGCCGCTCAGTTTCCTCGGACAGTCATACGAATGTTCAGTGAGCCGGCCCATTTGGCTACAACGTGAGTACCACAAAATAACTTACTCCATTGACTTTATGAAGGACATCGCTTGCTGGGAACATGTAAATGTTTTACAGCCATCCTTAGCATCTATTCTCAATTTGGCCAGGAACATCAGTGCAAAAGCAACCCTCCGTTGATGTAAGAGTTTCTTGCATTCCTTGAATCGATCACGTTTTTCTCTTGTCGAGTTCGCAAAGTCTGGGAACAAGAAAATGCTGTGCTTCTTCCAAAAAAGCCTTCCTTTACTCCTCGCCTTGCGCGACACAAGATCTTTATCGGATGATCTCAGAAATTTGGCCAGAATTGATCGGGGCCTGTCTCCCTCAGTGGATCGCCGAGCCAGAACCCTGTGAGCTCACTTGATTTCCAGCTTATGGCCTGTTATGTCAAGCAGATTCGGAAAGAGCCCGTCCAGGAATTTCACCATATCCTGACCCTCTTCGGCTTCAGGAATTCCAACGATTCGGATGGTATTCTGCCGGTTACGGTTCTCCATGTCCTCCAATTTCTCCCAGACGCTCTACAAATCCACCTTAGTCGGTAACAGATTAGCAGCTAATTCCCTCTCCGATGACTCCAGATAATCGATCCGTTTCTCGACATCCCCTACTCTTGTGACCATCTCAGTGAATTTCGTCTGCATGGCAGTGATCGATCGATGTATTACAGCAAGATCTTCCAAGTCAGCAATGACCTTCGACAGCACTGCCAACATGTTCCCGCATTTCTCCGGCCAAATCGACTCCCGGGCTTGTGGCCTTCTCAGGGGTATCAGTTTGAGCACGTAAGTGTCTTTTAATGTCTCCAGAGCCCGAAGAGTTTGAATTCTTTGACATATTGTCCTCCTAGAACAGTTATGAAACAGAGTGCAGTGAATCTCACCGGTTTATATAATTAAAAGTGTTAAAACTAGCAAAGTGCGCAGAGCTCGCTGTTCACACATCCAAACCTCGCATGGCGTCACGTGACTCCCATTTGTAAATATTTGTATTATTATATTTTTATTTTTTTAATAATTAATATTTAATGTCTACTTCTACAGGGTACCTGGCCATTGTATAATCCCTGGAAATGAGCAAGCCAACACTGCTGCTAAAAAGGCATTATCCGCAGATCTTAAAAAATGGTCAATACCACCCTCAGATCTCCATCCCATTATAATATCTTACATCATCAACAAATGGCAAACTGAATGAGATCAATGAATCACAAACAAACTACACGAAATTGTCCAGAGACCATTATGAAAATTATGAATAATGTTAACAACATAATTAAAACATTTACACAGCACAAGGGATCACTATTAAATCATGACGAATTGAACATTTACACAGGAAGTTAAAGAAACAGAAGTATCTGCTAAAATAATATAAAAAAATAAATACAAAAAAGACGCATTTCTCAATGCGTATGCTTGTCCTTGGGGTTTAAGTGGTATTTAAAATTAAGCAAATTTTGTGGATTTCTAAAATTCTGTCTGAAGTTTGCTTTAAATTGGAATGAGAGATACAGGGGGAGTGACTTTATTGCGTCAGAGATGTCACATTGCTCACTGCTGATTTTTTGCGATCTGTTACCAAGAACAAAACCTGCTTCAGAGCAGGTTAGCCGTGGAGCCTTACTAAGTCACTATGGGGTTGAGTACCGAACACAACCTAAACTCAAACTTACCGGGGTAGCCACTGAAACCTGCTTCGTGAGACAGGCCTCAGAGCTGTCAGTTGTACTGATGCAATACTTTCTGTTGTAATGGTGCAGTGTTGTAATGATGGAGTGCTTTCTGCTGTAATGACACATGGCTGTCTGATGTACTGATGCAACACTGTCTGTTTTAAAGATCCAGTTCTGTCTGTTCTCTGTTGTACTGATGCAGTGGCGTCTGTTGTAATGATGCAGTTGTGTCTGTTGTAGTGCCGTGCAGCATGTGGCGGGATGGATGCTGCTGGAACTTCTCTCTACGGAGACTGCAGTCAAACATGTCTATGCTCAAACATCTCACTTCTAAAATCACAGCCACTGGTCCCATTTCAGTGGCTGAGTACATGAGAGAGGCACTCACCAATCCAGTATCAGTATGTATCATGTCACAGTTCATTTCTGTCCCTGAATACATAGATCAACAGACAGATAGATATAACTGTTAGACACATCCACCTATCTGTCTACACACTTATTTAAACAGTAGGCATTGTTATGTATACATTATAAATGATTGTTAGATTGCAAGTCCTCCACCACCAAAGACCAAAAGTCTTTTGTCTGTGTTTGCAGGGGTATTATGTGAAGAATGACATGCTCGGAGTGGACGGCGATTTCATTACATCACCAGAGATCAGTCAGATTTTTGGTGAGGTAAGCATTTGCTGCAGATTAATAAACATGGGTAATTTGCATGAATGATGCAATGGGGACCCACTGACGAAAATCTCAGGCCATTTACACGACAACGTTTTCAACTAAAAACGGAAAACTTTTTATGCATTTTGGCTGTTCGTTTACACGACAACAGCTTTTTGGGGCCTGAAAACGCGATCTTTTGAAAATGGGTTTCAAAGTGCAAGTTTTTGAAAACGATGCCATTATCGTCTCCGTGTAAACACATTAAAATGCGAATTTGTGAAAACGATGACGTCATGCGCACGCGTATTACGTGTTCAGCCTATAGGCATGCGCGCAAGTACATCAAAACAACGCGCGAGACATTCAAAACTACAATGGCGGACTACAGGACTGTGTTTGTGCTGCTCAAGATTGAGTTTATTGACGCTTCTCCAGCAAAGTCTAGATTTACTGTATCACTACTACGACCAGCGATCGCCATCTTCATTGTTTGTATTCACCGCTCTATGGAAGAATGCTTATGTGCATACCCTTGAATGTTTGGCCTTGTTACAGACACACAAGGTGACACACAGGTTTAAATGGCAATTAAAGGTTAATTTCCCACACCTGTTGCTTTTTAAATTGCAATTAGTGTCTGTGAATAAATAGTCAATGAGTTTGTTTGCTCTCACGTGGATGCACTGAGCAGGCTAGATACTGAGCCATGGGGAACAGAAAAGAATGTCAAAAGACCTGCGTAACAAGGTAATGGAAATTTATAAAGGTGGAAAAGGATATAAAAAGATATCCAAAGCCTTGAAAATGCCAGTCAGTACTGTTCAATCACTTTGCTTATGTGCGCAGGCGCGTAATGTTTCTTTATAAAATGACATCACCAACTACTGGCCTGGCATGCATAATACAGCCTTTTTAGTCATTTTCACGGATCCGTGTGAACGGGGATCGTTTTGACAACGTTGTCATCTGTACGCATAACTTTTCAAAAACGCAAAGGAAAATCTAACTACATACAAAGCTTTGAATGGTCTAGCTCCACAGTACTTTTTTTTTTTTTTTTTTTATAAAGAGGAGGAGGTTACCCCATGTGACTCTACCCTCCCTAGCAACCGGGCAAATTTGGTTGCTTAGGAGACATGGCTGGAGTCACTCAGCACACCCAGGGGTGGAAGTCAGCGTCAATACTTGCTGAGCTACCCAGGCCCCCCCTAGCTCCACAGTACTTAAGTGACCTTCTATCATGCTATATTCCATCATGTTCATTACGATTACAAAATTCTGGCCTGTTAATAGTTCCTAGAATATCAAAATCCACAAAAGGAGGATCCTTTTCTTATTTGGCTCCTAAACTATGGAATAGTCTCCCTAACACTGTTCGGGATGCAGAATAGAGCCCGACCGATATGGGATTTTTGAGACCGATACCGATTTTAGAGGGGGAAAATTCACAGATTGCCGATTATAGTTCATTTTTGAGCTGGAATGAAAACAGACCTTTTCTATGTGGATTGTTCACCGATTTTGCACCGATATGACTTTGCAAAGGTACCAAGAAGGCTGCTTTCTTAAATATTTTTATCAAAGAATATTTGACATTTATTATTATTATACATTATCAACAAATTCTAGAAATGAACACTGAGAAAATAAAGAATAAATAAAAATACAATAAATAGCTTAAAAAACATCAGTGCTGTATGTTTAGTTGCTGACCATTTAAATAAAGAATAAATGAAAATACAATAAATAGATAAATAAACAACAGTACTGTTTAGTATCAGTCAAATGCTGACGATTAAATAAAGAATAAATAAAAATAAAATAAATAGCTAAATAAACATCTGTACTGTATGCTTCGTATCAGTCAAATGCTGACCATTATAATAAAGAATAAATTAAAATAAAATAGCTAAATAAACATCAATACTGTATGCTTAGTATCAGTCAAATGCTGACCATTAAAATAAAGAATAAATAAAAATAAAATAAATAGCTAAATAAACATCAGTATTACTGTTTAGTATCAGTCAAATGCTGACTATTTTAATGCTGCCAGTCAATTATTGGCAGGTTGTAAAACAAGAAGTATTTACACCTGCCGAGACAAGAGAAAAAGAGCAGCAGCGGTGTTACACCGTATTCTGCGATACAAGTTCAGGGGAAACTTTCAATGGTGGAAAACCAGACTTCTAAATATTTCATTTTAAAAAAGCAATGACTGGAATTGTTCGGTTGAAGGGGGTACCAAACTGTGAATCCTTAACAAAACAGTTTGGTGAATACATGTTTACACATTAGCTTCCACTCAGCTGACAAGCGATGAAAGTAGCTTCGTGGTTAGCTAGTTAGCTATAAGCTTGTTGTCACGGAGAGTAAAAGATGGACCAGCATTGCGTCTTACCGACAAGGTAACAGCGTAGCGTGAAATCAACACTCAGCAGACACAATCCACCACCGCACCGTTGTCTGATGAGCTGCAAAAAGATGCTCTGATGCTTACCTTTCTATATGCTACATTACTCAATGCACTGACAAACTATAGCTGGCTAACAGCAAACAGACATGAGTGGCATGGTTGTCAGGGACAGGGTTAACGTTATATTAGTTATATTGAAAAGGGAAAATGATGGGGTCATTGTTTATTAACTTTCCAGTATGTATTTCACAAACTAGTTAGCAACTTACCGCGAAGACACTGCACAACTCCGCACCGCTTAACTCCGCCCTGTCTGCTGAGCCACCGACTTAGGATGGACCCCAACAAACCTCACCTGACCTGCCAGTTGAACTGTGATGCACCTCGTTGATCTCTGTCTGCATCATCTTTGTCTATTGATGGACTACACTCTTAAAATATACATATATACATATACATAGACTATCAATTAATTGACAACAAAAGCCTTCATCAGCCAACAAACAAAGGACAATGCATCTATGTGAACTGCAATTAATCCAGGTTGGACTTCAAAGACATTAATCAAAATCTTTGTTTAAACAGTGGACCTTAACACTTACTTAGTTTACAAATTTTAAACCATGACTTGCGCTGCACACAGATAACTAATATTGGCATTAAATTCATGCTGTTTAGCCAGAGGGGAACTGGCCCCTACAGTGAGCCTGGTTTCTCCCAAGGTCATTTTTCTTCATTAACCAACATCTTATGGAGTTTTGTGTTCCTTGCCACAGTCGCCTTCGGCTTGCTCATTGGGGTTCTAAATACAATTATTATTTAATTATTTATTTTTATACACAATTTACAATAATATTTAATCAAATTAAACAATGATGACTCTAAGACTTTATAGATATTACAGTTTCATTGTCTGTTAAAGCATGATTTTCTGTAAAGCTGCTTTGAAATGATGTGTGTTGTGAAAAGCGATATACAAATAAAAATGACTTGACTTTAATTATTTTGGTCTTAGTTCCTGTTTTGTATGTAGAGATGAACAATGTAAGAATACTATTGTCTATCTTTTCCAAACTCTCCCCAGTAATATTGTTAATCCCATGCCGTACTTGCAGGTATCTATAGAAATCTTGATTATTTAACATATATTATTTTTTAAGTGTCTCAAAATCCATCACAATTCCCTTATCTATAAAAGTTCAGTAGGCTGTGAGACCTTGTTTAGTCCAATCCTTAAACCTATTGTCTGTGTTATTTGGAGCAAACCACGAATCATATGCGGGCCACCTCAATAATGAGTCTTTCTCTTTTAAATTATTATTTTTAATTACGTCTTGCCAAATCTTTAATAGGTTGTAATCAACTTTTATAGATTTTAATCAACTAGTCATCGGCCATTATGGTTTGTATTGGTGGTCCGTTGAGGTTGCCGATCTCTATTTCTTTCCATCTGGCCCTAAAATTTGAATTGCATAGACATACAAGAGGTTGTAGCTGGGCTGCGTGTTAATATTATTTTTAGCATGGCAGGGCTATACTGCCTTTTTCTTACTGTAGTTGTAATATATTTAATTCTTGTTTTTTCCCCTGCCATATATACCGTGATATCATTTTATCCCATTCAGTAAATTGCAGTTTATTTATATCTATAGGACATGTCTGGAAAATATATAAAAGTCATTGTAGTATATTCATCTTAATTGATACAATTCTGGAGAATAGGCCTAGGTAGGGCAGAAGGTTCCATCTATATACAGTATGTCTGATTTATTTCCAGAATGCAGTGGCTTATAATTTACATCATATAATCATGTTATATCTTTAGGTATTTGAACCCCCAAATATTTCAGAAAGTCCTCCCCCCATTTAAACTTGTATTTGTCCCTCAAGTGTTCAGATGGTTGATAACTAAAAGTTAAAAACTGAGTTTTTTTGTATATTTAATTTATAGCCTGATAATTTACCAAAGTGCTCTATCTTTTCCATCAGAACATCTAATGATTTATTCGGTTGACCTAGAAAAATGAATACATCATCTGCAAATAGTGATAGTTTCTGTTCTCCTCTACTCATCTCTATTCCCTTAATGTTCTCATTCTATCTTATATATTGGCTTAGGGGCTCTATGAATAAAGCGAATAGGAGAGGGGAATATGGACATCCCTGTCTACACAACCTTTCTAGAATAAATGATTGTGAAAGATTCCCATTAACTTTAATACTTGCTATTAGTTTGTTGTATAGTGCTTGGAGGACAGTGATGATAGTTGGATGGAATCCAAACTTTTCTAGTACCTTGTAGAAATATTGCCATCTACTGAATCGAATGCTTTTTCTGCATCTAGACCTAGGAAAATTGATTAAATGTTATGCTGTTGTATATGCCACAATATACTGTATGTAGTGTGCATCTAATACTGTCTTATGCCTGTCTATGTCTAATAAATCCTGTTTGGTCTAGGTGAATGAGATTTGGTAAAATACTGTCTAATCTTTTGGCCAAAATCGATGTCTGTATATCTTATAATCTGTGTTAAAAACGGAAATTGGTCGGTAATTTTTACACTCTAATTTGTCTTTTCTGTCTTTGGGGATTATTGAGATTGTCACTTCCCTCCAAGAGGGGGGGATCTCACCCTTTTGGAGACCCCAATTGCATGCTCCTTGCAGTCTCAGGACTATGTCAAATCAAATAAATCCCTTTATTATCACTCAACCAAATACACAAGTGCAACAGTGGGTGAAAGTCTTGGGTGCAGTTCCAAGCAACATAGCAGTATGATAATTATTGTAAACATCTGATATACACATAACACAATTTACACATCTTGTTACACGACACAATATACAATATACACCTAATAATATACATTATACAGTATACACAAAATAAGAAGACTGTAAACAATAAAAATACACTGCCCCTGTCTTGCTGATGTTGAGGGAGAGGCTGTGCTCCTGACACCAGTGTGTCAGAGTGTGCACCTCCTCTCTGTAGGCTGTTTCATCATTGTCAGTGATCAGACCTACCACCGTCGTATCATCAGCGAACTTAATGATGGCATTGGAGCTATGTGTTGCCACACAGTCATGTGTGTACAAGGAATACAGGAGTGGGCTGAGAACACAGCCCTGCAGTGCTCCAATGTTGAGGGTCAGTCATGAGGAGATGTTGCTGCCCACTCTGACCACCTGGCGTCTGCCTGACAGGAAGTCCAAGATTCAGCTGCACAGCGAGCTGTTTAAGCCCAGAGCCCGGAGTTTCACATTAAGCTTGGAGGGCACTATGGTGTTGAATGCTGAGATGTAGTCTGCAAACAGCATTCTCACATATGTGTTCCTTTATAACAGGTGGGAGAGAGCTGTGTGTAGTGTAAGTGCAATGGCATCACCAGTGGAGCGTTTGTTGTGGTAAGCAAACTGCAGTGAGTCCAGTGAGGCAGGCAGCACAGAGCAGATGTAATCTCTGATTAGTCTCTCAAAGCATTTGCTGATGATGGGGGTCAGAGCAACAGGATGCCAGTCATTTAAGCAAGGGATTTTGAGTTGCTTTAGTACAGGCACAATGGTAGACGTTTTAAAGCATGTGGGGACCACAGACAAGGAGAGGGAAAGGTTTAAAATGTCCGTAAAAACACCAGCCAGTTGGTTTGCGCACACTCTGTTGACGCGGCCCAGAATACCGTCTGGACCCGCGGCTTCATAGATATTCACCCATCGGAAGGATCGGGTTACATCCGCTACAGAGACTGAGAGTGAACCTCTGTAGCTTCGACCGCAAGAGCTCTCTCCGTGAGGGCAATGTTATTTCCCTCGAAAACAAGCATAAAAATATTAAGCTCATCCGGGAGAGAGGCAGCGGTGTTCATTGCAGAGTTTTTATTCCCTTTGAAGTCCGTGATGATCTTAATTCCCTGCCACATGTTTGTAGAGTCGGTGTTGAACTGTCCTTCTGATAGTTTTGTGTAGGGCATAACTGGCTTGTTTATGCTTCTCCGTGTTTCCGGAATTAAAAGTAGAGGTCTGTGCAATAAGTGCCGCACGAACATCGCTATTAATCCACGGTTTCTGGTTAGGGTAGATTCGTATTGTTTTGGTCGGCACTACATCATCTATGCACTTAAATCTATGCGTAGACCTCGATGTCGTCATCAGAGGCAGACCAGAACATCTTCCGGTCCATGTGATCAAAACAGTCCTGTAGCATAGAATCTGATTGGTCTGACCAGCACTGGATCATTCTAAGGGTGGGTGCTTCCTGTTTCAGTTTCTGCCTGTAAGCGGGCAGAAGGAGTACAGAAGAGTGGTCCAATTTGCCAGATGGTGAGCGGGGGAGGGATTTGTAGCCATTCCACAAGGTAGAGTAGTAGTGGTCCAAAACCCGGTCCCCTCGTGTGTTGCAACTGATGTGTTGGAAGTATTTCAGTTCGATTGTCTTGATGTTGGCTTTGTTAAAGTCCCTGGTCACAATGAATGTGGCCTCAGGGTGCATCGTTTCCTGCTCACTTATACTCCCATACAGTTCCCGGTCTGTGTCGGCTTGTGGGGGATGTACACAGTTGTGATAGTGACCGCTGTAAATTCCCTCGGTAGCTAGAATGGTCGACATAGAAGCATGAGAAATTCCAGATCAGGAGAGCAGGAAGACTTGATAGAATGTACGTTCCTCTGATCACACCAGGATTTGCTGATCATAAAACATACACCACCTCCTCTGCTTTTACCTGAGAGGTCTTTCACTCTGTCCGCTCGGTGCACTGAGAACCCCATGGTTTCGATGGCTGAGTCTGGAATCCCTGCAGAGATTCGCACTCTCAGCTCGCAGATGTTGTTGTCCAGAGACTGAAAATTTACCAGTAGAATGCTGGGTAGTGGGGGTTGATTTGCGCGACATCTTAGTCTGACTAGAACGCTGGCTGTCCTTCCCCTTTTCCAGCTATGCTTCCGCGGCAGGCAGCCCAGACAAAGGGCTCTGCTGTTGTGTTTGAAAACAGCGGGTTGGCATTGAGGAATTTAAAGTCCGGTTTTCGGTGCGCTATTGAAGAACCAATGTCCAAAAGTCTTTGTCTATCATAGACAATAGGGCAGACGACATCCAAGATGAAAAACACAAGAATTGTAGACAAAACAAACAAAAAACTGCAACATTGGCTGCTGCGCTGCGAGCTCCGAACCATACTCGGCGCCATCTTTTTTTCTGTGTTTCGTAAATGTTCTTGTGGCAGCGGGGGCGTGGTCAAGCATCTCTCCGGAGAGAGAGAAAGTGGTAAGGGCGCTTACACCTGAGCTAAATTATGTCTTAACACCTGTCTCTAATTTCAGTGAGCACGGGGAGAGTGGCATAAAAGAGCCACACCGCCAGTAGACGCGGTGAGAGAGAGACTGGCGCAAGAAAGGCCACGACGTGTCAACAGGCAAGGCTCCGGGGCCAGATGGCTGTGCTGCTGAATTTTTTTAGATCTTATGCTACAGAACTGGCTCCACTTTTGTTAGAACTTTATACAGAATCATTAAAGAATGGAAAGCTTCTGCCAGCCATGACACATGCCCGGATCAGTCTAGTTCTTAAAAAGGACAAAGATCCAAGCGAGTGTAAGAGTTACCGTCCAATTTCCCTGATCCAGCTAGACATAAAAATATTGTCAAAAATTCTTGCTAACTGATTAAGTTATGACATCTCTTATACATATAGATCAGGTGGGGTTTATTTGAGGCCGCAGCTCTTTTGATAACATTAGGCATTTCATCAATATCATGTGGACAGTGGCAAATGATCAGACTCCGGTCGCTGCCATCTCACTTGACGGCGAAAAGGCATTTGATATAGTAGAATGGGATTATCTTTTAAAGATTTTGGAAAAATACGGGTTCGGGAATATTTTATTGGAAGGGTTAAGTTACTTTATAGACACCCAGTAGCGGCGGTACAAACAAATTGATTAATTTCAGATTATTTTACTCTGGATAGGGGCACTTTCCCCATTATTGTTCTGTCTTGCCCTGGAACCATTAGCAGCCATGATAAGAAGGGAAAATGATTTTCCAAGGGTGGTGGCGGGAGGTATGGCACATAAGCTTTTGCTTTACGCAGATGATATTTTTTATTCGTCTCGGACCCCATTAGATCTATGCCTTACCTCCATATAATTATTAATTCCTTTTCTAATTCTCAGGATACAGAGTCAATTGGTCTAAATCCTGAAGCTTTGTCTCTGACAGCTTACTGACCAGTAACAGCTTTCCAGCCAGGCGCCTTCCAGTGGCCCAAACAGGGCATTAAGTATTTGGGCATTTTATTTCCAGCACATTTGTCTGATTTAGTTAGAGTTAATTTTGACCCCTTAATAAAAATGTTTTCGAGCGATGTGGGCTTCATTACATTTATCTATGATTGGGAAGGTTAATGTTATTAAAATGAATTGTATTCCAAAATATAACTACCTGCTACAATCTCTCCCTGTAGATGTCCCCCTCTCTTATTTCAAGCAATTTGATAGCATAGCGAAGTCCATCGTTTGGAATGGTAAGCGTCCTAGATTACATTTTAATAAGTTACATATGAGGCTAGGCCTTCCCAAGAGTTTGTTTTATCATTATGCATTCGGTCTCAGAGATTTGGCTCATTGGACGCTTCCACCTGAGAGAGCCCCTCCCTTGTTTTGTATTGAACAGAAAGTTCTTGCCCCTATTTTGACATTGCAAAGCCTTTCTATCAGTCTAATCAGAGAAGTTAAGTTACACCCCGTTATCTCGCATTTGCACTCGGTATGGACAAAAGTGTCCAGAGTGTTTAATTTAGACATTAATTTAAATGTTGCCTCAAGCGTATAGCTGAACCCTAAATTATGTATTAATAAGTACCCTTTCTGCTGGTCAGATTGGATTGTGAGGGGGGTTACTACACTCGGTGTTGAGATCTTTTGAAAGTTTGGTTCAACATTTTGGGATTCCCAGATCTCAGTTCTATAGGTATTTACAGCTTCTCCACCTGCTCTGTATTGTTTTGGGAGTAGCACACAACCCCCTAAAGTGGCAGATACTCTGGGAGAGGTGATTACTCCTTTTGGAAAAGGTCATGAGGCATCAGTGTAGGGGGTCGGAGCTTTAACTTCTATCAAGAGATTATGGGAGAAAGATTTAAACTTGGTATTGGAGGAGGGAGTGTGGGCTAGGATTCTAAAAAACGTCAAGTCTGCATCTAGAAATGCAAGGGTGTGCCTTATGCAATTCAAGATTTTACATAGATTCTATTGGACCCCCACTAGGTTGTATAGGCTTGGTCTTAAAGACACACCCACCTGGTGGCGATGCCAATCAGAAGATGGAGACACAACCCATGTTTTTTGGGGGTGTGTCAAGATCCAAGAATTTTGGTTGAAAGTTCAGACTTTTATGTGTGACGTTTTGGGCACTCAAATTTCATTTTGCCCCAGACTCTGTATTTTGGGTGATGGGGCAGTCATAAATTTGGGGGATAAACACATACAAAATTGGGTTCTGACCAGTATTATGAGTGGCAGGCAAATTATTTTAAGGGGATGGAAGTCGGATGGAGTGCCCTCATTTCTGAATTTTGATGGGAAATGGGGCAGCTATTTGGTGTTTTTGTAGGGCTCTCGGGGATGGGCAGTGGTGAGAGAAGCATAGTTTTAAATGTGTGATTTTATATATATATAATATATATATATATATATATATATATATATATATATATATATATATATATATAATAATAATAATTATTATTATTATTCTTTTTTTTCGTGTGTGTATACTTATATGTGACCATAGGGATGTTTGTTGAGGGTCAGGGTGAGGTGGGGATTGGGGAGGGGGTTAAATGTTGATTCTGTGTATGTATGTTTTGCTTTTTTTTGTGGTCTTTATGAATCAATAAATATGTTAATCAGAAAATATTCAGTTATCACATGTAGGTAACATATTCCTCTAAAATGAATGTTATTAAAAACTTTAGTGCAGTTTTATGGCGCACTGTGCCCATGGTTGTCTCATCGCTGTGCCTAGAAACGGTGCCTATGTTGGATCAGAGTTTAACGATACTAAAATAAATAATTTATGCTTGTTGGAATGTGTTTTTTCTTGTTGGCAGTTTTATTAAATCATTATGAACAAATTAAAAATGACTAAAAAGTAATTAAGATTTATTGTATTAACGTACCATTTAATGAGAATAACAAATTATATTATTATTATTAGGATATAGGAATAAAGGACAGATATAACGAAGTCGTTTCAGCGACAGCTCCATCACTCTCTCCGACGCATGATGTATACGTCAACTTCCTAATTCATTCACTCATTTTGTTCACTCCTTGGTGATATAGTGCACTCAATGCCATCCACTATATAGGAAAATTTGAATGTGAACAATTTCTAACACAGCATCTGTATCTCTCTCAAGCTAGCTAGAACATGCCAGTAACACCTAGCATTATGCTAGGATTGCCTTGCTACATGCTGTTACGACCCGTGGCTCAAAAGGATGCAACAAAAGTGAGGGACACACGAGTTTTGCTAAAAATGAACTCAAGGATTTATTAACAAAAGATCAAGTACAACAAAAATGAATGTCATGTGTAATTGTCAGTAAAGTCAGTAATGCAATGCAATATGAATACATGGAAATGTAATGTGCTGTAGTGATGTTGTGAGTGTAAAAAAACGAAACTTGCAAACGAAAAAGTCCAAACAAAATTTGCAGCCCCTTCTCGGTCTCCCCTGTGGACCAGTCCATGGCTCCTTTTAAAGACGTACTGGTGCCCAACACAGGTGTGTGCATTGAGACAATTTGGGCAGAGCATTCAATCTAGCCTGCACTGGAAACCAAGTCCCAGACAAGACACAGGGCCGTCACAATGCTAAAAAATGTTAGCAATGCCTAACGACAAGCTAGCAATGCCTAGCAACATGCTAACATGCTAGAAACACCTAGCTAAATGCTAGAAACACCTAGCTACATACTAGCAACACCTAGCAACGTGCTAAAACATAATATCAATGCCTATCAACATGTTAAAATATGCTAGTAATGTTTAGCTACATGCTAAAAATGCTAGCAATAACTTACAACATGCTGGCAATGCCTAGTAACATGTTAGTAGCAACTAGATAACTCTTTCAATCTGTCTCTCTATCTGACTAAAAGGCCTGTAAAAACTTCTTAAACTTTTTATAAATTACTGGCCAGGCTTTGTCAAGCCAAAATCAATGTTTGTCCTGACAAACTTTACCTATCTAGGTATTATGTTTTTAGGTTGCTTTTCAAGCTTAAAAAGAGCTTGGCATAATACAAAGAAGTAGAGAGACTGATGTAACTGTTACTAAAGCCAAGTGCACACTACTGAAGGTCCAGCACACACAACACAACTAATTGCGGGCTATGTGTCTTCCCAACTAAATTTTGATCTTGTAATACATTCTCACACAATCTCACTCAAAGAGTGAGTTTATTATTTACAACATGTCAACAAACAACATGAACGAAGGGCTTGTGGTTGTTTTTGCACTGATTTACACAGAACAGGAAAAACATAACAAAAAAGATTCCCTACGCCCAAAATTGTGCACTGTACTGACAAACTTTACATATCTAGGTATTATGATTTGAGGTTGCTTTTCAATCAACACAAATAAACTTAAAAAAGAAACGTCCTCTCACTTTCAACTGCTTTTATTTTCAGCAAACTTAACATGTGTAAATATTTGTATGAACATAAAAAGATTCAACAACTAAGAAATGGAATAATATGTCCCTGAACAAAGGGGGGGTCAAAATCAAATGTAACAGTCAGTATCTGGTGTGGCCACCAGCTGCATTAAGTACTGCAGTGCATCTCTTCCTCATCTGCACCAGATTTGCCAGTTCTTGCTGTGAGATGTTACCCCACTCTTCCACCAAGGCTCTTGCAAGTTCCCAGACATTTCTGGGGGGGATGGCCCTAGCCCTCACCCTCCGATCCAACAAGTCCCAGACGTTCTCAATGGGATTGAGATCCGGGCTCTTTGCTGGCCATGGCAGAATACTGACATTCCTGTCTTGCAGGAAATCATGCACAGAATGAGCAGTATGGCTGATGGCATTGTCATGCTGGAGGGTCATGTCAGGATGAGCCTGCAGACAGGGTACCACATGAGGGAGGAGGATGTCTTCCCTGTAACGCACAGCACTGAGATTGAGCTTGTTGTCATTGCAGGCAGTCTGATGATGCTGTGACACCGCCCCAGACCATGATGGACACTCCACCTCCAAATCGATCCCGCTCCGGAGTACAGGCCTCGGTGTATCGCTCATTCCTTCGACGATAAACGTGAGTCCGAACATCACTCCTGGTGAGACAAAACCGCGACTCGTCAGTGAAGATCACTTTTTGCCAGTCCTGTCTGGTCCAGCAAAGGTGGGTTGTTGCCGGTGATGTCTGGTAAGGACCTGCCTTTGACAGGCCTACAAGCCCTCAGTCCAGCCTCTTTCAGCCTGTTGCAGACAGTCTGATCACTGATGGAGGGATTGTGCATTCCTGGTGTAACTCGGACAGTTGTTGTTGCCATCCTGTATTCTCCGCAAGTGTGATATTCGGATGTACTTATCCTGTGCTGGTGTTGTTACACGTGGTCTATCACTGCGAGGACGATCAGCTGTCCTTCGTGTCTCCCTGTAGCACTGTCTTAGGCGTCTCACAGTACGAACATTGCAATTTATTGCCCTGGCCACATCTGCAGTCCTCATGCCTTCATGCAGCATGCCTAAGGGACGTTCACGCAGATGAGCAGGGACCCTGAGCATCTTTCTTTTGGTGTTTTTCAGAGTCAGTAGAAAGGTCTCTTTAGTGTCCTAAGTTTTTATAACTGTGACCTTAATTGCCTACCGTCTGTAAGCTGTTAGTATCTTAACGACTGTTCCACAGGTGCATGTTCATTAATTGTTTATAGTTCATTGAACAAGCATGGAAAACATTGTTTAAACTCTTTACAATAAAGATCTATAAAGTTTTTTGGATTTTTACAAAATTATCTTTAAAATACAGTGTCCTTTTTTTGCTGAGTTTATATGACACAAATACACTGGCAGCCAAAAGTTTGGAATAATGTACAGATTTAGCTGTTTCAGAAGGAAATTGGTACTTTAATTCACCAAAGTGTGGCATTCAACTGATCACAGAGTATAGTCAGGACATTACTGATGTAAAAAACAGCACCATCGCTATTTGAAAAAAGTAATTTTTTCACCTTATCCTTGAGTAATCATGCAAAATTGCTAATTTGGTACCAGAAAATCACTTGCCATTATATCAAACAGTTGAAAGCTATTTGGTTCGTTAAATGAAGCTTAACATTGTCTTTGTGTTTGTTTTTGAGTTGCCACAGTATGCAATAGACTGGCATGTCTTAAGGTCAAAATTAGGTCAAAAATGGCAAAAAAGAAATGGCTTTCTCTAGAAACTCGTCAGTCAATCATTGTTTTGAGGAATGAAGGCTATACAATGCTTGAAACTGAAGATTTCATACAAAGGTGTACACTAGAGTCTTCAAAGACTAAAGACAACTGGCTCTAACAAGGACAGAAAGAGATGTGGAAGGCCCAGATACAACTAAACAATTGGATAAGTACATCAGAGTCTCTAGTTTGGGAAATTGATGCCTCGTCCTCAGCTGACAGCTTCATTGAACTCTACCCCCTCAACACCAGTTTCATGTACAACAGTAAAGAGAAGACTCAGGGGAGCAGGCCTTATGGGAATTGCAAAAAAAAAAAAGCCACTTTTGAAACAGAAAAACAAAAAGAAAAGATTAGAGTGGGCAAAGAAACGCAGACATTGGACAACAGATAATTGGAAAAGAGTGTTATGGATCTTAACCCCATTGAGCTTTTGTGGGATCAGCTAGACTGTAAGGTGCGTGAGAAGTGCCTGACAAGACAGGAAGCATGAGGTGAAATGTCACCTGAGTATCTGGATAAACTGACAGCTAGAATGCCAAGGATCTGCAAAGCTGTCATTGCTGCACGTGGAGGATTTTTTGATGAGAACTCTTTGAGGTAGTTTAAGAAGTTCTGAACATTTCTTTCAAGTTGTAATTGTAATTTTTCATGTTATTAATGGCCTGACTATATATTGTGATCAGTTGAATGCCACTTTGGTGAATAAAAGTACCAAATTCTTTCCATAAGGGCAAAATCTGTACATTATTCCAAACTTTTGGCCGCCAGTGTATATGACGTAAAAACAACAACAGCGAAAAGAATCTACTCTGGTTTTGTTAAACAAGAACCATTAAAGCACAAGGAACCACTTGCTTGGTATATGTATCACCTGTTTGATCAATTTTAAGTTTAATTTCAGTTTTAGTTTCAGTATTTTGTCTTTAAAATAAATTGTTTTTTATTAGTTTTTACTTTTAAAAAACATTACTGTTTAGTTACTGCTTATGTTTATTTAGTTTTAGTCATTTTAGTTTTAGGGATTGACCTCTTTAGGAAGTACCTCAGCTGACTGAGTGAAAATGGATGAAGATTAGATTTATGGCACACTTAAGTTCTGGTGGTACTGTTAAACTTACAAACAGACAAACTTACTAACAGAGATAGTGTAATAATTGTTCAAACAAATATACAGATTTAACCAAGATATTATTTATTGTATACAGAAGCAATGCAACATGCTCACATCACTACTGAGATAAATGTATTTCCAATCACTGCCAACTAACGAACAAAAATAACATTAAATAACATAGCAATTTAAAATAAAATGGAAGAACAAAATGACCAATAATGGTCCTAAATGTCTACTTGTACTTTTTAAATGTGTTACAGTTATATAAAACTGAAATCCAGTATCATTATAGCATTTGGTAACATGAACAGAAAATGGGATGTACATATTATTTAAAGTACAACACTGAAGGCCTATGTATGCAAGTTAGGTAGTGAAAGTGTGAGCAACAATGGGAAGAACAGGAAGAAGGGAGTGCGTGTCAGAAGACCTCTGCTTGTTTTTTGTTTTTTGTTTTTTTGTGATTAACATTTTTATTAATTTTTCAAAACAAAGAAAAACAAAACATATATGCAATGACTCAACATTAACTCCCACTACTTCCCCTCCCCAATCAAGAACCCCACCCGACCCCAAACGAACATCCCAGTGGTCTTACGTAATAAGTACACACATAAACAGAGAATAAAATAATAATTATATATATATATATATATATATATATATATATATATATATATATATACACACACATATAGATACATACATACACATATATACACACATACATACACACACACATATATATGTACACACATATATATATATACATACATACACATATAAAAACATACAGCTCTAAACTATACCTCTCTCTCCACAGACCCACTGCGAGAGCCCCCCAAAAACATCAAATATCTACCCCATTTCCCAATAAAAGATCCCATATCCCCAGCCTTCTACATGTTACCTCTTCGAAGGCTGCCACCCTTCCCAACTCCTCGTACCACTCCCGAATTGAGGGTGCTCCCACCGACTTCCAACCCTTTAAAACAATCTGCCTGCCTATCATCGCACTGGTGAGGACCCAATTGTTTATGTATTTGTCACCTACGTCGATGACGCCCCATCACCCAAAACACAGAGTCTGGGGCAAAACGAAATCCGAATGCCCAACACGTCACACAAAACACTCTGTACCTTCAACCAAAATTCCTGAATCTCAGCGCACCACCAAAAAACATGGGCCATGTCTCCATCCTCTGATTGACATCGCCAGCAGGTGGGTGTGTCTTTAAGACCAAGCCTATACAATTTAGAGGGGTTCCAGTAGAACCGATGTAAAATCTTGAATTGTATAAGGTGCACCCTTGCATCTCTCGATGCAGTTTTTATGTTTTTTAAAATCCTAGCCCATCCTCTCTCCTCCAATTCCAGGTTGAAATCTTTCTCCCATAATGTCTTGAGAGTGGTTGAGACTCCGTCCCCCAGACTCTGAATTAATAAGGAGTAATACACTGATGCCTCATGGCCCTTTCTAAAAGCAGAAACTATCTACTCTCCTAGAGTATCTGCTGCTTTAGAGGGGTGTATGCTATTCCCAAAAATAGTACAGAGCAAATGGCGTAACTGAAGATATCTAAAAAACTGAGATCTGGGGATCCCAAAATATTGATCCAGATTTTCAAAGGATCTCATCACACCGCTCTCATAAAGATCACCGAGTGAATTAACCCCCCTCGCAATCCACTCTGACCAACAAAAAGGGGACTTATTAATGTATAGTTTGGGGTTTAGCCATAGGCTCAAGGCAACATTTAGATAAATATCTGAATTAAACACTCTGGACACTTTTGTCCATACTGAGTGCAAATGTGAAATAACGGGGTGTGATTTAACTTCTCTATTTAGTTTGATGGAAAGGCTTTGCAATGGCAAAATAGGGGCACAAAGTTCTTGTTCAATGCAGAACCAGGGAGGGGCTCTTTCAGGTGGAAGCGACCAATGAGCCAAATGTCTGAGACCGAATGCATAATAATAAAACAAAATCTTGGGTAGGCCTAGCCCACATTTGTCCACCGGCCTATGTAACTTATTGAAATGTAGTCTGGGGCGCTTACCACTCCAAATGAAAGACTTCGCTATGCTCTCAAATTGCTTGAAATAAGAGAGGGGGACATTTACCGGGAGAGACTGTAGCAAGTAGTTTTGGAATACAGTTAATTTTAATAACATTAACCTTCCCAATCATCGACAAGTGCAATGACGCCCACCTGTCCACATCGCTCAAACCATTTTATTAAAGGGTCAAAATTAACTCTGACTAAATCAGACAAATTTGTTGGGAATAAAATGCCCAAATACTTAATGCCCTGTTTGGGCCACTGGAAGGCGCCTGGCTGTAAGGCCGTTACTGGACAGTACGCTGTCAAAGCCAAAGCTTCAGATTTAGACCAGTTGACTTTGTATCCTGAGAATTTGGAAAAGGAATGAATAATTCTGTGGAGTCAAGGCATAGATTTAGTAGGTTCAGAGACAAATAATATAATATCATCTGCGTAAAGCAGAAGCTTATGCGTCACACCTGGAAAATCATCCTCCTTATCGCGCTGCTAATGGTTCCAGGGCAAGACAGAACAATAATGGGGAAAGAGGGCAACCTTGATGGGTGCCCCTATCCAGAGTAAAATAATCTGAAATTAATACATTTGTTTGTACCGCTGCTACAGGGTGTCTATAAAGTAACTTGATCCGACCAATAAACATACTCCCGAACCCATACATTTCCAAAATCTTAAAAAGATAATCCCATTCTACCATATCAAACGCCTTTTCGGCATCAAGTGAGATGGCAGCGACCGGAGTCTGATCATTCGCCACTGACCATATGATATAGATGAAAAGCCTAATATCATCAGAAGAGCTACGACCCTGAATAAACCCCACCTGATCTATATGTATAAGAGATGTCATAACTTTACTTCATCGGTTAGCCAAAATTGTAGCCAAAATTTTTATATCTTGCTGGATCAGGGAAATTGGACAGTAACTTTTACACTCATTTGGATCTTTGTCTTTTTTATGGATCAAACTGATCCAGGCTTGTGTCATGGTTGGCGGAAGCTTTCCATTCTTTAATGATTCAGTATAAACTTCTAACAAAAGTGGAGCCAGTTCTGTAGCATAGGATCTAAAAAATTCAGCGGCAAAACCATCTGGCCCTGGAGCCTTGCCTGTAGGTAAGGAGTTAATTACCTCGTCAAGTTCCTCCAAGGTTATCTCAGAATCAAGAGAGTTTTTTTGCTCATTCGTCAGTTTAGGGATTTCTAATGGTTCCACAAAGTTTCTAATATCTTCATCAGTAGACGAAGACGTGGAACTATAAAGATCAAGATAGAATTCTTCAGAGGCATTATTAATATCAGTGGCTGAGATAAAAATGTCACCACCAGCAGATTTCACTGAGGGAATGGTAGAAAAAGACTCTCTCTGCTTTATATATCTAGCCAAAAGCTTCCCTGCTTTGTCCCCTGACTCAAAGTATGACTGTTTTGCCCAGAACAACCAAAACTCCACTTTCCACGACAAAATAGTATTATATCTGTATTTCAATTGGGTCAATTCTCTGAGACCATCAGACGACATTTGGCGCTTCAGCTCTGCCTCGGGACTTTTAATATTTCCTTCCAACTCCACAAGTTCTCGTGCTTTAGATTTTTTGGTGAATGAGACATACTGTATGATCCGACCCCTAAGAACCGCCTTAAGTGCCTCCCAAGCCACGCCCACAGAAGATACTGAGGACCAGTTGGTCTCCATATAAACATTGATTTCAGTCTAACATTTGTTGGAAATCAGGATTTTGCAAAAGGGATACATTAAAGCGCCAACTATATGATTTCTTTTTGTCTGTATGTGGCAAGATCTCTAAGTTCACCAGGGCATGATCTGAGACTAAAATGTTTCCAGTTGAGCAATCTACAACAGATGAAATGAGGGACTTAGATATATAAAAAAAAAACTATTCTAGAGTAAATCTTATGAACTGATGAAAAAAATTTATAATCCCTACCAGATGGGTTCAAAAGTCACCAGATATCTGCAAGACCAAGATTTTTACACATCCTGTGAAGCATCAGTGTTGCTCTAGGGGGCTTACACACTTTTGCTTCACTATGATCAAGGACTGAGTCCATCAAAAGATTAAAGTCTCCTCCCAATATTATGTCATGGGAGACATGACAACATCCCATCAAGATCTATAAAAAAGACCTGATCATCAATGTTAGGTGTGTAAATATTAGCCAAAATCAACCTTTGCCCCTGAATTTCTCCTAAAACAACAATGACTCTTCCTAGTTTATCAAAAATGTCAACACAAACATGAAAGAACAGAAATGGTGATGCTCACGTTTCAAATATGAGTATATCTATTTAATAATGTGTACGTTAATGTGCATACATACAGATTATAAAATAGATATTCATTATATTTGAACTGTACTGTTACTGTATACATATTTTTGAAATATTTTAAATTGCTCAACAACTTTTTATTAACCTTCAAGAAGACCCTATGTTCCAAAGATGTGGTTGTTCTGTTGCACACTCCGGATGACAGCTGTTCTCATACAGAGAATATGCGTTAAATGAGTTAAACGTTAAATGAATGCTTGTGAGGCAGGTGAACAAATTAGATCTAATGCCACAGGGGCAGTCTGTGGATTGACAGAGTACCGTCGCTCTCTATACGCATATTACGCAGTCTACAGAGAGCACCAACTTGCCCTAGGGTGGCACCACAAACTCCACTAGCTGCCCTTCCTTGCACGTTATGTGTTATTCAAGGACCCGCAAGCAGTCGCGAAACAGACGATCACCTCACGCTCGCAGTTTCGCTTCACACCTCATGCATCTATTTATACTCATTTGAACTATTGGCCCAGGCGTGTGACCTTTCAATACACGATGATAACATACGTATTTTGTTTAGTTTGTTTAATGCTGCTCGTCATTACATTGTTTCTGCTGTCTTTGCCACAGTCAAAGAATGCCTAGTATTGCACAGCCCTCGTTTGCTTTCTGCCAACCGCCATGTACCCAGAAACTCCGCTCGCACATTTTGCAGACTCAGCGTAGGCGTGGCTCCAAACACCTCAACCTCCACCTATTATTGTGGTGCAATCTGACTGTTCAAAACCACAGATGAGTTCTTTTTGCCCCTTGATATTCACATAATTCTGGATGGAAAAATTAAAAGTTTTAGTTTTTATTAACTATAATAACACTGGCTCAGATAATGTGTATATGAATTTTATGAGAAATGTCTATCTTGAGTACAGATTGAGACATCTCTGAGCACAGTTTGAGATTGTTCACTCTTCTGAAACTCATGAGTCATGTGAGATTACTGGGGGCTTTTTATTTCAGCAAGTCTCAATTTGTTCTTCGTTTAAACTCATTGCTGTCTAGGAGAAAGAATCGAGATATTAAAGAATCTCATTTGTTATTTTTCTTTCAGCTGCTGGGTGTGTGGTGTGTCAGTGAATGGATGGCGGCTGGGAAATCTAGTGTGTTGCAGTTAGTGGAGCTGGGACCAGGCAGAGGCTCACTGACCAGTGACATTCTGAGGGTAAAAGGAAAATCTTTTATCACACCATTACAGGAAGAAGACCTGTGTCATGTACTTCAGATGATACTGGCAGCTGCTCACAGTACAATTATAGATGCAAACAGCACTGAAAACTATATAGACCATTTCAAGGACTATTTGTTGTTTTAAGGAAGTGATCATTTGTTCCTTGAACATTCAAAACAATAGTGGGAGACGTTTCATTCATAGTGACTTTAACACAATTCACATTGCTAACATTAACACGATTGTCATAAAATGTCATTCTTAAAATGTGGACCATGTTCTTTGAGAAAATATGTTAACTCAGAGCCTTATTTAAGGAATCCGGTAATGATACTGGAAGTGCTCCCAAGCCAGTAGCGTTCTAATTCCTTTGTTATTGTTTACATCCTTGAAATGGTCTATTGAGTACCAAAGGAATGTATTACATCAAGTGCACAGGGATACTAGCGATGCATCAAAATTTCAGCGACCAAAAATCTTCAGTTTAATATGCCATGAAATTTGATGCTCTGGCGAGACACGTGCAGATATATCTGAATGGACAAGTGCAAGACCACAAACTCAATGAATTCTATGGAAGCATATTGTGTTAACATTTCAAATGTGATTGCAATTTCATTTATGTATTTCATTTAATAAAGTCCCTATGCCCAGAAGAGAAATCACTCCCATGGTTATTAGGACATTCATTCAATAAAGTAACATCTAATCTGTTTAGAATAGAGTTTTTTTTCGATGCAATGAGTATTGCATTGAACAAAACATGCATAATTGCACTGTTTGTACATTTATAATTGTATAATATATTTTAAAGTTGTTTTAAGGTGTTTGAGCATAAATGATATTGAAGTAATAGCAACTGAAGTGTAATCCATTTTTTTTTTATTAACAATTTTATTGATTCCAAATATAAAACATACAAAACATAACATAAATAATCGGAATCAATTATGCACATTATTCCCTCCCTCCCCCCCCCCCACACACACAAACATGCACTACTGTGGTCACCAACAACTAGATTATCAAAATAAAATAAGTACAAAAAATACATAAAAAAAAAAAAAAAAAGATATACATTCAAACAAAATCAATAAAAGAGATACCCAACTAAACTACAAATCCCTCTCCATAGCCACTCCCCGAGAACCTTCCAAAAAAGCCAAATAACCCTCCCACTGTCTAACGAACAAATCCCATTTCCCCAGCCTTCTAAAGAACATCTCCTCAAACGCCGCTACCTCTCCATACCATTCCCTAAATGAGGGTGCCCCAGCTGATTTCTGTCCCCTGAGGATGATTTTCCGACCAATCATAACTCCGGCTAGGACCCAACTTTTTAAATATTTGTCCTCTATGGTAAGTATCGACCCATCACCTAGGATACAGAGTCTGGGGCTAAATGAAAGATCAGTGTTCAACACCTCACACATAAAGTTCTGAACCCCCAACCAAAATTCTTGGATCTTTGCACATCCCTAGAATACATGTATTGTGTCCCCATTCTTCTGATTGGCACCGCCAGCAGGTGGGTTTGTCTTTAAGACCCAACTTATACAATCTAGAGGGGGTCCAGTAGAACCGATGCAAAATCTTAAATTGCATCAGACGGACCCTTGCCTCTCTAGATGTAGACTTGATGCTTTTTAGGATCCTAGCCTACACTCCCTCCTCCAATACCAAGTTTAAATCTTTCTCCCATAATCTCTTGAGAGAAGACGAAGCTCCATCCCCCAGACTTTGAATTAACAGGGAGTAATACACAGATGCTTCATGACCTTTTCCAAAAGCAGTAATCACCTCTCCCTGAGTATCTGCTGCTTTAGGGGGGTGTACACTACTCCCAAAAATAGTACAAAGCAGGTGGTGCAGCTGTAAAAACCTAAAGAACTGGGATCTAGGAATCTTAAAATGTTGAACCAAATTATCAAAAGATCTCAACACTCCACTCTCATATAGGTCACCGAGTGTAGTAACCCCCCTCCCAATCCACTCTTGACCAACAGAAAGGGGACTTATTAATATGTAATTTAGGGTTCAGCAATATGCTCGAGGCTACATTTAAATAAATGTCAGAATTAAGCACTTTTGTCCATACCGCGTGCAAATGCGAGATAACGGGGTGTGACTTCAGCTCTCCGGTTAGTTTGATCAGAGGCTTTGCAATGGCGAAATAGGGGCAAGGACTTCCTGTTCAATACGAAACCAGGGAGGGGCTCTCTCAGGTGGAAGCATCCAATGAGCCAAATATCTGAGACCGAATGCATAATAATAAAACAAAATCTTGGGTAGGCCTAGCCCTCCTTTGTCTATCGGCCTATGTAACTTATTAAAATGCAATCTGGGATGTTTACCATTCCAAATGAAGGACTTCACTATGCTATCAAATTGTTGGAAATAAGAGAGGGGGACATCTACAGGGAGAGATTGTAGCAGGTAGTTAAATTTTGGAATACAACTCATTTTAATAACATTAACCTTCCCAATCATCAATGAATGTAATGAAGCCCACCTGCTCACATCACTCGAAAAACTTTTTATTAAAGGGTCAAAATTAACACTAACTAAATCAGACAAATTTGCTGGGAATAAAATTCCCAAATACTTGGGAAATACACTGGAAGGCGCCCGGCTGAAAAGCTGTTACTGGGCAGTACGCTGTCAGAGCCAAAGCTTCGGATTTAGCCCAATTTGACTCTGTATCCTGAGAACTTGGAAAAGGAATGAATAATTCTGTGGAGGCAAGGCATAGATCTAGTAGGTTCAGAGACAAATAATAAAATATCATCTGCGGAAAGCAGAAGCTTATGCGTCACCAACCCTGGAATATCATCCTCCTTTCTTATCGCGGCTGCTAATGGTTCCAGGGCAAGACAGAACAATAATGGGGAAAGATGGCAGCCCTGCCGAGTGCCCCTATTCAGAGTAAAATAATCTGAAATTAATCCATTTGTTTGTACCGCTGCTACAGGGTGTCTATAAAGTAACTTAATCCAACCAATAAATGTACTCCCGAACCCATACATTTCCAAAATCTTAAAAAGATAATCCCATTCTACCATATCAAATGCCTTTTCAATGTCAAGTGAGATGGCAGCGATCGGAGATTGATCATTCGCTACTGACCACATGATATTGATGAGACGCCTGATGTTATCAGAAGAGCTACGGCCCCGAATAAATCCCACCTGATCTATATGTTTTAGTGATGTCATAACTTAATCGATTATCCAAAATTTTTGACAATATTTTTACATCTAGTTGGATCAGGGAGATTGGATTGTAACTTTTACACTCGCTTGGATCTTTGTCCTTTTTAAGAATCAGACTGACCCGGGCTTGTGTCATGGTTGGAGGAAGCTTTCCATTCTTTAATGAATCAGTATAAACTTCTAACAAAAGTGGAGCCAGTTCTGTAGCATAGGATCTAAAAGATTCTGCGGCAAAACCACCCCAGAGTTTTGCCAGTAGGTAGGGACTTAATTACCTCGTCAAGCTCCTCCAAGGTTATCTCAGAATCAAGAGAGTTTTTTTGCTCAGTTGTCAATTTAGGGAGTTCTAATGGTTCCACAAAGTTTCTAATATCTTCATCAGTAGACGAAGATGTGGAACTATAAAGATCATGATAGAACTCTTTAAAGGCATTATTAATATCAATGGCCGAGGTAAAAAATGTCACCACCAGCAGATTTCACTGAGGGAATGTTAGAAAAAGACTCTCTCTGCTTTATATATCTAGCAAAAAATGTCCCTGCTTTGTCCCCCGACTCAAAGTATGACTGTCTTGCCCTGAATAACCAAAACTCCACCTTCCACGACAAAATAGTATTATATCTGTATTTCAAACGGGTCAATTCTCTGAGGCCATCAGACGACATTTGGCGCTTCAGCTCTGTCTCTGCACTTTTAATATTCCCTTCCAACTGCACGAGTTCTCGTGCTTTGGATTTTTTGGTGAATGAGGCATACTGTATGATCCGACCCCTAAGAACCGCCTTAAGTGCCTCCCAATCCATGCCCACAGAAGATACTGAGGACCAGTTGGTCTCCATATAAACATTGATTTCAGTCTTTAACATTTGTTGGAAATCAGGATTTTGCAAAAGGGATACATTAAAGTGGCAACTATATGATTTATTTTTCTCCGTATATGGCATCATCTCTAAACTCACCAGGGCGTGATCTGAGACTAAGATGTTTCCAATGGAGCAATCCAAAACAGATGAAATGAGGGACATAGATATAAAAAAAAAAAAAATCTATTCTAGAATAAATCTTATGGACTGATGGAAAGAAATGTATAGTCCCAACCAGAAGGGTTCAAAAGTCGCCAGATATCTGTAAGACCAAGATTTGTACACATCCTGTGAAGCGTCAGTGTTGCTCTATGGGGCTTACACACTTTTGCTGCACTATGATCAAGGACTGAGTCCATCAAAAGATTAAAGTCTCCTCCCAATATTATATCATGAGGGGTGCCAGCGGCTTGCAACATCCCTTCAAGATCAATAAAAAAGCCCTGATCATCAATGTTATGCGCATAAATATTAGCCAAAACCAACCTTTGCCCCAGAATTTCTGCTGAAACAATAATGATTCTCCCTAATTTATATTTAATCTGTTTGAGAGATTTGAATTGTAGATGCTTACTTATCAATGTAATGACTCCCCTGCTCTTACTTGTGCCAGCACTAAAAAAAAACTTGTCCACCCCATATCTTCCCAAATTTTTCAGCTTCCTGCAAGGAAAGATGTGTTTCTTGAAGAAACACTATATCACATTTCTTACGCTTAATAAAAGAAATAACCTTCCTTCTTTTTATGGGCCCCAACCCATTCACATTCCATGTGGAGAAAGATAACACACTCATTAACATTTGACATTTTTATATAATAGACAAAATAAATTGTTTGTCAAAAACAAGATTATACTTACCACATTCCAACATTAGTGCAACAATCAAACCCCGAACTCCCCCGAACCAAAAAAACAGAAAAAGAAAAACGTGCACATTAACCCCGACAGCGCCAACCGGTGTCAGTTCCTCTAAACTCAAAAGGTCCATGTACGCCTACGAGAGCCCCCTCGACAACTTTGCCATCGGATTGAAGTCCGGTGCTTCAAAGGCAAAATTACATAACAGAAAATACTTTGTTAAACAACCTCAGCCAATAGGCAGAATAAACGCAATGAACGTGTAGATTCATTCACAGAACTGTCTCGAAGGTGAGTTCTTCCACAAAACAAATTCCAGACGATATAAACAAAAATGGCACCCAGCTTCCTCCGAAAGCCAGAGTATGTACAGTGAGTCAATCCACTCACAAAAAAACACCCAATGGTTACTCACCCAATGTTTCAGTAAAAAGACACTGACTGATTGGGACATGTAAATACTTTGCTGCTGTCCTTGGTGTTTATTCTCAGTCTGGCTGGAACATCAGAGCAAAAGTGATCTTCCGCTGATGTAAGAGTTTCTTGCATTCCCTAAACCGATCGCGTTTCTCTCTTGTCGAGTTCGCAAAGTCCGGGAACAAGAAAATATTGTAATTCTTCCAAGAAAGCTTTCCTTTGCTCCTCGCCTGGTGCAACACGAGATCTTTATCGGATGATCACAAAAATTTGGCCAGAATTGATCGGGGCTTTCCTCCCTCAGCAGATCTGTGAGCTGGGACTCTGTGAGCTCGCTCGATTTCCAACTTGTGGCCTGTTATGTCGAGCAGACTTGGGAAAAGCTCCTCTAGGAATTTCACCATATCTCTGCCCTTCTCATGCTCAGGAATTCCAACAATTGAAATGTTATTCCTGTGGCTTCTATTCTCAAGATCTTCAAGCTTTTCAAGAACACGTTCCAAATCAACTTTGGTCTCGGGCGGATTAGCGGCTAATTCCCTCTCTGATGACTCCAAATAATCGACTCGTCTCTCAACATCTGTCACTCTTGTGACTAGCTCAGAGAATATTTTTCCATCGCCGTAATCAATCGACGTATTACAGCGAGATCCTCCAAGTCATGTTGGACAGTTGACGCTGGATTCCTTCTCCCGCCGCGCCATCCAGTTCGAGTCCCCGGTCCACAGGCCTGTCTGGGCTTTCATCTTGAACCCGTAAGTGTCTTTTAATATCTCCAAAGCCCGAGGATTTTGACTTCTTTGCCATGTTTACCTCAAACAGTAAATGTGTAACTGTGTGTATCGAATTTCACCGGCTTATATCATGAAAATAATTAAAAAAAATTAGCAAAGTGCGCAGAACTGTCTCTCACACATCTGCCCTTCGCATGGCATCGCCCAGTGTAATCCATTTAAAAAAATTATAATATTAATAGAATTTAAGTTATTCCAAACAAATGTGGATTTAAAATTAGCATTTTCGGTTTGGCTTTTTTCAATTAACATTTTCCAGTATGTAAAGGATTTTTGGTATTGGCCAATAATTTTCATTTCGGTACATCAATAAGGGATACTTGTAATTTCATGTGAGTATGGGATGTTTGTATGTGTGTGTGTTGGTGGCAGGTGTTCAGTCAGCTGAAAGCTGTTTTGGGTAAGGTGGATTTGTCCGTTCATCTGGTGGAGATCAGTCCAAAGTTAAGCCAAGTTCAGGCTGACTGTCTAACTACAGACCAGACACAGGCGTTTGACGGTGATGACGTACCGGTTTACCGCAGCGGCACCACAAACACAGGCCTGCCCGTGTATTGGTACCGGCAGATAGAGGATGTCCCACGGGGTATGCTCACATTAAACTGACTGCACATGTAATCAGACATACATGCTCTGTGATGGGAAATAAAGCTTGTTTGTTGCAACTAAATTCTATTTTCCTCTGTCAGGTTTCAGTATCTTTATCGCACATGAGTTTATAGATGCTTTACCCATTCACAAGTTTCAGGTAAACCAGACACCTCATCACCTAATTCAATATTCACACACCATATTTGCATATTTCAAATATTCCATTTGCTGTTAAATGTAACAGCACAAAAACTGTTTTTAATCCTTAAGGTGAAGTGTGTTAAAGAAATACTTTACCCAAAAATGAAAATTATGTCATAATTTACCTCAATGTCTCTTCAAACCCAGATTTGACTTTCTTTTTTCAGCGGAACATAAAAGGTGAATTAAAAAAAAAGTATTCACTGGGTTTATTAGCCATATAATGAAAGTGAGCAGGTCTGTTAAGGTTGGAAAAGGACACACACACAAAAAAATCCACAATAAGACTTTCATTTTATGGGTGGGTTGCACCAACAAGGATTAATCTTAAATTGGGATTTATTCAAGGTTTATCTGATAATTCTGTTGCACCAAACTTTACATTTTGTTTAAAATAGTCAGGGATACATATAAATAATCATTTTGTTCCTGATTTAAATTTCACAGTAAATCTATATTAACTTTAATCCTGTTGCTCCATTACTTTAAACTCTGATTTAAATCTCAGTTAGGTATTAACTTTACATTTGCAGATGAGGTGGTTCAAATAAAAAACAGACAGTTTTTACATGCAAGACTAGGTAAGTCTTAGGAGATGTTTGTCATATTATTTATTTTTAGCCTATAATGGCCCGGACACTGACACGAGGGGAGGTGGCCGATCCGAGACCCGTGCCACTCTTTGTTTCATATTGTCTGTCCTTAAAGCTTGTGACAATGTACACACTGCTGCAACATTTTATCAACCTGCATGATCAGCCCTGTGGACTAACAATCTACTACAGCTAGGTTCAGAATCCATCATGGTGGACAAAATTAATCGCAGGTGAAGGTTTTAATCACAGGTTAAAATTTTAATCTCCGATTTGTTGTACTGCATTTAAAATTAAGTGGTGCAACACAACTAATTGTGAATTAAAGTAAAAGTTGGATCAAGAAAACCTGGATTAGCTCTAAAATCTGCTTAATTTAATCCTTATTGGTGCAACCAACCGATAAGTATAAGCAAGTAAACCCTGTGAACGCTTTAAAAAAATTCTTCTTTTGTGTTTCACAGGAAAAAAAGTCATATGGGTTTGGAGAGAGATTACATTTATGCATTTGGCAGACGCTTTTATCCAAAGCAACTTACAGTGCACTTATTACAGGGACAATCCCCCCGGAGCAACCTGGAGTTAAGTGCCTTGCTCAAGGACACAATGGTGGTGGCTGTGGGGATTGAACCAGCAACCTTCTGATTACCAGTTATGTGCTTTAGCCCACTACACCACCACCACTCATAAATTAATAAATAATGACAGATTTTTCAACATAGACAGAATCAAACATTTTTGGGTGAACTATTCCTTTAATTTTTGGAATGTTAAAATACTTACTCCAATATCTGTTTTCTCTGTTTGTTTTAACATTTCAAACAGCTCAAACAATGGCATGAGTTTGGGAGGAGACTCTGTGGTTTTCCAAACAATGTCAGACAGGAAACCTGTTTGAAAACAATCTTTGTTTTTTTTTTCCAAATTAAAATTCATTAATTTAAATTGGTAAAGCTAGTGGCACAGAAAGGATATACAAAATAGTGCACAGTAAGCTCTATTGGCAGCAACTGTGACATGCTGTTGATTACCACAGACAATAATTCTGACTTTTTTATAAAACATTAACAAGATTTGTGTGAACAGTAATGTTGAACAAATATTAAACATTAATATTATCATCAAATACCTTAGCAGATAAAATTGACATAATGCCATAATGCTAGTCACAAATAGTATTTATTTATTTATTCTTCCACATAGAGAACAGAGAAAGGCTGGCGTGAGGTTTTGGTTGATATTGATTCTGAGCAGCCGGATAAACTAAGATTTGTGCTCTCTCGTGGTCCTACACTGGCATCCAGCACACTTATACAGGTGAGCTCTCCTATGTTACGTGTTTTCTTCTAAATTCCTACACCTTCTTTTTCACTGTTTAAAAGGACAAGCTTATGATGTGATAATTTTTAATAGATCTGTAATATTAAGTTATTAAAACTTTACAGTAAGGTTGTATTTGTTAACATTATTTTATTTCTTAGTTAACATGAGCTATCAATAAAAAACAGCTTGCAGCATTTATTAACTAGATAGGTAAAGTTTGTAGAGACAATCTTTGATGTTGGCTTGACAAAGTCTGGCCTGAAAGTTAAAAAATTGTTTAAAAGTTTGGGGTTTGAAGGTTTTACACACTTTACAATAAGATAGATAGATGGATACTAGCAGTGGCGTCAGTTCACCAAAAGCCAAGGTATGGCAAGTTAACATGACATCATCCAATCTTAGTACGTCACATGACAGCATCAAATCAAGTCCCACATATTTTTCTTCATTCCTGACAGTATCAATACGTTAAATACATTCAAGCATTCAATACATTAAAGCGCCTGTATACACACCTTAAATACTCTATTGAAGAGCAGCTTCATATGACTGATTCAGAAAAATATGGGACTGAAGCCATATGACAAATGACAAATTGAAATGCAAGTACAGGTATAATGATAGTAAAGAGAAAAATAACCAAAATATTGTAACAGTACCAGCCTTAAAATATGACACACACGTCTAAAGATATATCACATACGTAGCTTTGTTCATGACCCAGCAAATAAGACAGTTGCTGTTGTAAGAATGAATAAAAATATAACAATAAAGCCAAGTCTTGCATTATGATTATCTTAATTTCATTTAATTTGAAAGTAATTAATTAATCCATTAACAAGATGTTGCATAATGATGTTTCACAGCTTGATTGAATGTCATTTTCATGAAGTATACTGTACATCTAGTGGTGCTTGTACAGTGCGTGTACAGCGCTCTGCGCATGCGTCAAGCGTGAGGAAGTGTTATCAAGCTTCAATACATGTTTGAGACTGCATTAGGGTGAGTAAATATTGAGAGAACATCTAGCCAATGTAATAATAAGTTTAAATGTAATCTCATGTTTTGTCAGGCCAACTTATCTGTTGTATCTGTTAGTGTTCTTATATATAAATGGTGTGGTGTGGCGGTGGTAATCAGAAGGTTGCTGGTTCTATCCCCACAGCCACTACCATTGTGTCCTTGAGCAAGGCACTTAAATCCAGGTTGCTCCAGGGGGATTGTCCCTGAAATAAGTGCACTGTAAGTCGCTTTGGATAAAAGTGTCTGCTAAATGCATAAATGTAAATGTGTGTGTGTGTGTGTATATATATATATATATATATATATATATATATATATATATATATATATATATATATATATATATACAGGTGCATCTCAATAAATTAGAATGTCGTGGAAAAGTTCATTAATTTCAGTAATTCAACTCAAATTGTGAAACTCGTGTATTAAATAAATTCAATGCACAGAGACTGAAGTAGTTTAAGTCTTTGGTTCTTTTAATTGTGATGATTTTGGCTCACATTTAACAAAAACCCACCAATTCACTATCTCAACAAATTAGAATATGGTGACATGCCAATCAGCTAATCAACTCAAAACACCTGCAAAGTTTTCCTGAGCCTTCAAAATGGTCTCTCAGTTTGGTTCACTAGGCTACACAATCATGGGGAAGACTGCTGATCTGACAGTTGTCCAGAAGACAATCATTGACACCCTTCACAAGGAGGGTAAGCCACAAACATTCATTGCCAAAGAAGCTGGCTGTTCACAGAGTGCTGTATCCAAGCATGTTAACAGAAAGTTGAGTGGAAGGAAAAAGTGTGGAAGAAAAAGATGCACAACCAACCGAGAGAACCGCAGCCTTATGATTGTCCAGCAAAATCGATTCAAGAATTTGGGTGAACTTCACAAGGAATGGACTGAGGCTGGGGTCAAGGCATCAAGAGCCACCACACACAGACGTGTCAAGGAATTTGGCTACAGTTGTCGTATTCCTCTTGTTAAGCCACTCCTGAACCACAGACAACGTCAGAGGCATCTTACCTGGGCTAAGGAGAAGAAGAACTGGACTGTTGCCCAGTGGTCCAAAGTCCTCTTTTCAGATAAGAGCAAGTTTTGTATTTCATTTGGAAACCAAGGTCCTAGAGTCTGAAGGAAGGGTGGAGAAGCTCATAGCCCAAGTTGCTTGAAGTCCAGTGTTAAGTTTCCACAGTCTGTGATGATTTGGGGTGCAATGTCATCTGCTGGTGTTGGTCCATTGTGTTTTTTTGAAAAGCAAAGTCACTGCACCCGTTTACCAAGAAATTTTGGAGCACTTCATGCTTCCTTCTGCTGACCAGCTTTTTAAAGATGCTGATTTCATTTTCCAGCAGGATTTGGCACCTGCCCACACTGCCAAAAGCACCAAAAGTTGGTTAAATGACCATGGTGTTGGTGTGCTTGACTGGCCAGCAAACTCACCAGACCTGAACCCCATAGAGAATCTATGGGGTATTGTCAAGAGGAAAATGAGAAACAAGAGACCAAAAAATGCAGATGAGCTGAAGGCCACTGTCAAAGAAACCTGGGCTTCCATACCGCCTCGGCAGTGCCACAAACTGATCACCTCCATGCCACGCCAAATTGAGGCAGTAATTAAAGCAAAAGGAGCCCCTACCAAGTATTGAGTACATATACAGTAAATTAACATACTTTCCAGAAGGCCAACAATTCACTAAAAAATTTTTTTTTATTGGTCTTATGATGTATTCTAATTTTTTGAGATAGTGAATTGGTGGGTTTTTGTTAAATGTGAGCCAAAATCATCACAATTAAAAGAACCAAAGACTTAAACTACTTCAGTCTGTGTGCATTGCATTTATTTAATACACGAGTTTCACAATTTGAGTTGAATTACTGAAATAAATGAACTTTTCCATGACATTCTAATTTATTGAGATGCACCTGTATATATATAGGATGTGAGGCCGTATCTCAGCCACACTGGGGCGTATTGACACAAAACTTGATGTTTCATTACCACCATGTTTTCATTTAGAATAACATGACCTGAGGGTGCATGTGCAATTTTGGGGACAGCGCCACCTAGTGGTGAAGGAATCTGTAAAATATTTAAATTGCTGAATACTTTGGCCTAAAATCATGAGACTCATGAGGTCCCTTTTGATTCCTTGAGCCACACAGAGTTAAACGTTGAGGTGGGTGATATGACCAAAAATCTTATATCACAATATCTAAAATTTTATATCACAATAACAATATATATATCATGATATAGTAACAATGGTTTATATATTAAATGACCATGTTGTAATATTTGGATTGTAATATCAAGAAACTTAACATCTTCTCAAAGAAATGCAACAAAAAAATAATAATACATGAGTAAAAATATATCCAATGAAAATAAAAACTTTTTTCAACGCTCTTTATTAAGTCATCTCTATAGAGAATATAAGAATATCTGAAGGCAAACATGGCCGGTTTGTTTCCTAATATCTAACATCATTCAAACAGAATTTTTGTAAGGGTGATGATGTGTAGTTTAACAACATGCGTTTTGACTCATGACACAGTGTTGTAGCTGTATTCCTTGTAAGTGGTGGTTAGAATGTTGGCCTGTCTAGCTGAGATGTTTGACATCCTCTATAGCGCTTTGATGTAAAAAAAAAAAAAAAGAAAAAAAGAAACTATATTGTAGAATTCAAATGGGTCATGTAAGTTTTGTGGTCTTCTCCGTAATTTTGAGTAGCGCATGTGATCCTGCTCTGCGCTCTCCTGTCTCTGGAGCACAAATATTGGGAAGCCTGCTGGACTCACCTGTGTTTCATGTGAGTATCTCTGGAGCACGCAAGTGCTCGTGATACTTATGTGAAACAGATGCGCATGTGAAATACAGTTGCGTATTATTTCCGATTGTAAAAATGGACCTTCTACATTAAAATTCCACCCATTACAGTGGTCGCCATCTTGGATTGTGACATTTACAGTTTAAGCTTATAACATAATTCAAAGACTTTCTGATTTGCCTTAACAGTGGCTCAAAATAATCTCCAGAGCCACACAAAAGTGATATAGTTCCGAAATTATGCCAATGCAAAGATAACGAAGTCGATGTGAAACAGGAAGTTAGCCTGTATCTCTGCAATGCTTTGTCTTGTCGAAACTGTACTTGATATGCTTCGTTAGGACCCTGATCTGAGGGTACTGTACATGCAGTGGGTTATGAGGATTTCAGCGATACTACATTTTCTAACATTTTGACTTTTTTATAAAAAAGTAATATATCTTTTGAACGCCTTGTCGGATTTAAAAGTGAATTGGTTTGCGTCCTCGACATCATGTCCTGAGGGCACCTGAGCAGTTTGGAGACAGTGTCACTTATAGTTCAAAGATAACTAATCAATACATTTGTGTGCTGACTCTAAACTTGTCATGTTTCATCTTGTCATCTGTCAGCCATGTCAACTGAGTGCTTCAGTGTGTAAATATCTGGGCTACAGTAGCCGCATAATATTTACTTTTCTTTCGCATGTATCTTTTGAACTGTTTTTCCTTGAATTTTTTTTTTTTTTTTTGTCTTATTACTCTCCTAATGATTCAAATGGTCCCCTTACATTAAAACTCTGTCCTATTACAGTTGCCACCATCTTGGATTATGATGTTTGCCGTTTAAAGGTTTCATGTCCTTCAAACTTTGCCCAAACAATGGCTCACAATAATCTCCAGATCGAGCCGCACAGAAATTATATTACATAATTTAGGTTTTTACCTTTGTTTCAAAGTTACGGCATCTCAAAATTCATTTTTGTCCTATCAAAACGAAATTTAGTATACTTTTTAGGGGTGTAATGGTTTATCGTGGCACGATACATCACGGTTCAAAAATGTGATGTTGGCATCGTGTAGATAGGACTTTGTGGCTGATCTCTGCCTTCCCTACAAAGGAGGAAGCAGGAGCCAGGTGAATATCCACAAGCAAGACTTTAATTAGACACAGTTCATTTGGACACAACATAAAACTGCTTTTCAGCACACACTCACCAGCGCGCACACACACACATCTCCGTGTGTCGCTCACACTGTTGCATAAGTTCATCGGCTGCATGCGTCTCTCTCTCTCTCTCTCTCTCTCTCTCTCTTCTCTAACTGGCGTCTCCGACTCTTCTTTATCCTTCTCCCGGCTGACTGGGGTTTTTCAGTGCCAGTCGTCCATCCTTACGGCCTGGCCACGCCCACCTCGTCACAGACATTTTTTTTTTTTTTTTTTTTTTTTGAGTCTGTTCTATCCAATAAGCACGAAGTCCTAAGCCTACATAATGCGGGCATACAAATGGAAATCTCTGCACACAAGGAGCTCTAAAATATGATTGCACACTAGCAGCCACAGGTGTTGTACGATGAGTTTGGCTGAAACTGTGGAAACTGAAACCAGCAGCGGGAGAGAGATGTGCCTTTTCAGCATGAGGGATCGAATCTCCATTTGACGTGCTTGAGAAAATGTATGTTTACAGAGGTTTAATGATAGTGCCATATTAATCTACTATATATAATGCTCAATATTATGTATAATAATGCTATGGGGGAATATAATTCCAATGTCAAATGTCATGCCTGATTTGATTTCATCAGTAAATTATTATTATTTAACTGGATAAGCATGCACTTCCATTAAATATGATTTTTTTTTTAAAAGAATATTTGTTGTCAGAGACTACTATATTATTTTAGAAAAATACAATGTTAATTTAAAATATTTTAAATGTATGTAATCAGTGACTGTGTGTAAGTAGCATATGCAGCTAACATAATTCCGTAGAATTAATAGCTAATATTTCCATTTGGGTTCACTATTGCCCTCTTCTGGGCTGATTTTAAGTCCCAGCACATCTTTGATGGATCATTTAGCACTTTTAGAACAGAAGTGCTGAAGTTCGATTCCAATCCTCAAGAACGCAAGTACGGAGAATGCAGGAAATTACCCGGATGCGTCTTTGAAATCGAGGATGCATCGGGTGGTGACTTGTAGGTAAGAACTCGGTACTACGGTTTCCTCGAGAGTTTCCCGCTGTAATCTCGCGAAAGTCTGACGGCTCATGAGAGTCGTTATACTCTGCCTACATTTTTTTTTGTTTTTTTTTTGGGGGTGGTATCATTTTAATACAGCAATAAACATGGAGAAAACGAGCGTTTACAGATTTTATTCTTTTAACATTTCACTAGTCCTGCAAAACCTCACTGGTGTGATATATATATTTTTTTTCAATTAACATTTTTATTGATTCATAAATATATAACAAAATAAAAAAAAACACAACATATATACACTGAATTAACATTTAACCCCCCCCCCCAATACCCTTCCCACTCCCCAATCAACAAACCCACCCTAACCCCCAACGAACACCCTTGTGGTCACAAATAGATACAAACAACAACAACAAAAACATAATAATCATATATAATTAAAACAAAACATCTCTCTCCCCAGCCACTCCCCGAGAGTCCCCCAAAAACACCAAGTAATAACCCCACTTCCTTTTGAAAAAAATTCTAAACCCCCAGGCTTCTGCTTGACATCCCTTCAAAAGCAGCCACTCTCCCCATCTCTGCACACCACTCTGGAAATGAGGGTGCCCTATCCAACTTCCATCTCCTTAAAAAAATTTGCCCACCATAATGCTGGTCAGAACCCAGTTTTTTGTGTGTTTGTCCCCAAAATTTATGAGTGAAATTCGAGAAATTTTTAGACAAAAAACTCTGAACTTTCAACCAAAATTCCTTGATCTTATCACACCCTCAAAAAGCATGGGTTGTGTCTCCGTCTTCTGACTGGCATCGCCAGCAGGTGGGTGTGTCTTTAAGACCAAGCCTATACAATCTAGAGGGGGTCCAATAGAATCTATGTAAAATCTTAAATTGCATAAGGCGCACCCTTGCATCTCTAGATGCAGACCTTACATTTTTTAGAATCCTAGCCCACACTCCCTCCTCCAATATCAAATTTAAATCTTTCTTCCATAATCTCTTGAGAGAAGTTGAAGCTTCGTCCCCCAGACTCTGAATTAGCAGGGAGTAATACGCTGATGCCTCATGACCTTTTCCGAAAGCCGTAATCACCTCTCCCAGAGTATCTGCCACTTTAGGGGGGTGTGTGCCACTTCCAGAAACAATACAGAGCAGGTGGTGCAGCTGTAAATACCTATAGAACTGAGATCTGGGAATCCCAAAATGTTGAACCAAATTTTCAAAAGCTTAAGCGCCACACCTCCCGCCACCACCCCTGGAAAATCATCCTCCTTTCTTATCGCGGCTGCTAATGGTTCCAGGGCAAGACAGAACAATAATGGGGAAAGAGGGCAACCCAGCCTGCTGCCCCTATCCAGAGTAAAATCTGAAATTAATCCATTTGTTTGTACCGCCGCTACCGGGTGTCTATAAAGTAACTTAATCCATCCAATTAAAGTATTCCCGAACCTGTATAATTCCAAAATCTTAAAAAGATAATCCCATTCTACCATATCAAACGCCTTTTCTGCATCAAGTGAGATGGTCGCGACCGGAGTCTGATAGTTCACTACTAACCACATGATATTGATGAGATGCAATGTTGAGAGAAGAGCTGCGGCCCCGAATAAACCCTACCTGATCTATATGTATAAAAGATGTCATAACTTAATCGGTTAGCCAAAAGTTTTGACAATATTTTAATGTCTAGGAAATTGGACGATAACTCTTACACTTGCTTGGATCTTTGTCCTTTTTAAGAATTAGACTGATCCAGGCTTTTGTCATGGTTGGGGGAAGCTTTCCATTCTTTAATGATTCCATATAAACTTCTAACAAAAGTGGAGTCAATTCTGTAGCATAAGATCTAAAAAATTCAGCGGCAAAACCATCTGGCCCCGGAGCCTTGCCAGTAGGCAAGGCCTTAATTACATTGCCTTGCTCTTCCAAGGTTATCTCAGAATCAAGAGAATTTTTTTTTGCTCAGTTATCAGTTTAGGAAGTTCAAATGGTCCCACAAAATTTGTAATATCTTTATCGGTAGATGAAGATGTGGAACTGTAAAGATCAAGATAGAATTCTTTAAAAGTATTATTAATATCAATGGCCGAGGTAAATATTTCACCACCAGCAGATTTCACTGAGGGAATGGTAGAAAAAGACTCTCTCTGCTTTATATATCTAGACAAAAGCTTCCCTGCTTTGTCTCCCAACTCAAAGTATGACTGTCTTGCCCTGAATAGCCAAAACTCCACCTTCCACGACAAAATACTATTATATCTGTATTTCAATCGGGTCAATTCTCTGAGGCCATCAGACGACATACGGCTCTTCAGCTCTGCCTCAGCACTTTTAATATTCCCTTCCAACTTCACGAGTTCTCATGCTTTGCATTTTTTGATGAATGAGTCATACTGTATGATCTAACCCCTAAGAACCGCCTTAAGTGCCTACCAAGCTACGTCCACAGAGGAAACCGAGGACCAGTTGGTCTCCATATAAACACTGATTTCAGCCTTTAACATTTGTTGAAAATAAGGATTTTGCAAAAGGGATACATTAAAGCACCAACTATATGATTTCTTTTTCTCCATATGTGGCAACATCTCTATACTCACCAGGGTGTGATCTGAGACTAAGATGTTTCCAATTGAGCAATCAACAACAGATGAAATGAGGGACTTAGATATATATATATATATATATATATATATATATATATATATATATATATATACAGGTGCATCTCAATAAATTAGAATGTCGTGGAAAAGTTCATTAATTTCAGTAATTCAACTCAAATTGTGAAACTCGTGTATTAAATAAATTCAATGCACACAGACTGAAGTAGTTTAAGTCTTTGGTTCTTTTAATTGTGATGATTTTGGCTCACATTTAACAAAAACCCACCAATTCACTATCTCAAAAAATTAGAATATGGTGACATGCCAATCAGCTAATCAACTCAAAACACCTGCAAAGGTTTCCTAAGCCTTCAAAATGGTCTCTCAGTTTGGTTCACTAGGCTACACAATCATGGGGAAGACTGCTGATCTGACAGTTGTCCAGAAGACAATCATTGACACCCTTCACAAGGAGGGTAAGCCACAAACATTCATTGCCAAAGAAGCTGGCTGTTCACAGAGTGCTGTATCCAAGCATGTTAACAGAAAGTTGAGTGGAGGAAAAAGTGTGGAAGAAAAAGATGCACAACCAACCGAAAGAACCGCAGCCTTATGAGGATTGTCAAGCAAAATCGATTCAAGAATTTGGGTGAACTTCACAAGGAATGGACTGAGGCTGGGGTTAAGGCATCAACCACACACAGACATGTCAAGGAATTTGGCTACAGTTGTCGTATTCCTCTTGTTAAGCCACTCCTGAACCACAGACAACATCAGAGGCATCTTACCTGGGCTAAGGAGAAGAAAAACTGGACTGTTGCTCAGTGTTCCAAAGTCCTCTTTTTAGATGAGAGCAAGTTTTGTATTTCATTTGGAAACCAAGGTCCTAGAGTCTGGAGGAAGGGTGGAGAAGCTCATAGCCCAAGTTGCTTGAAGTCCAGTGTTAAGTTTCCACAGTCTGTGATGATTTGGGGTGCAATGTCATCTGCTGGTGTTGGTCCATTGTGTTTTTTGAAAAGCAAAGTCACGGCACCCGTTTACCAAGAAATTTTGGAGCACTTCATGCTTCCTTCTGCTGACCAGCTTTTTAAAGATGCTGATTTCATTTTCCAGCAGGATTTGGCACCTGCCCACACTGACAAAAGCACCAAAAGTTGGTTAAATGACCATGGTGTTGGTGTGCTTGACTAGCCAGCAAACTCACCAGACCTGAACCCCATAGAGAATCTATGGGGTATTGTCAAGAGGAAAATGAGAAACAAGAGACCAAAAAATGCAGATGAGCTGAAGGCCACTGTCAAAGAAACCTGGGCTTCCATACCGCCTCGGCAGTGCCACAAACTGATCACCTCCATGCCATGCCGAATTGAGGCAGTAATTAAAGCAAAAGGAGCCCCTACCAAGTATTGAGTACATATACAGTAAATGAACATACTTTCCAGAAGGCCAACAATTCACTAAAAATGTTTTTTTTATTGGTCTTATGATGTATTCTAATTTTTTGAGATAGTGAATTGGTGGGTTTTTGTTAAATGTGAGCAAAATCATCACAATTAAAAGAACCAAAGACTTAAACTACTTCTTCAGTCTCTGTGCATTGAATTTATTTAATACACGAGTTTCACAATTTGAGTTGAATTACTGAAATAAATGAACTTTTCCACGACATTCTAATTTATTGAGATGCACCTGTATATATATATATATACAAAATCTATTCTAGAATAAATCTTATGTACTGATGAAAAAAATGTATAGTCCCTCCCAGATGGGTTTAAAAGTCTCCAAATATCTGTAATACCAAGATTTTTACACATCCTGTGAAGCATCAGTGTTGCTCTAGGGGGCTTACACACTTTTGCTTCACTATGATCAAGGACTGAGTCCTTGAGATCAAAAGATTAAAGTCTCCTCTCAATATTATATCATGAGGGTGGCAGCGGCTTGCAACATCCCATCAAGATCTATAAAAAAGCCTTGATCATCAGCTTTAGGTGCGTAAATATTATCCAAAATCAACCTTTGCCCCTGATTTTCTGCTAAAACAATAATGACTCTTCCTAATTTATATTTAATCTGTTTGAGACATTTGAATTGTAGATGTTTACTTATCAATGTAATGACTCCCCTGCTCTTACTTGAGCCAGCACTAAAGAAAACATGTCCACCCCATATCTTCCCAAATTTTTCAGCTTCCTGCTGGGAAAGATTTGTTTCTTGAACACTATATCTTATTTCTTACATTTAAGAAATAACCTTCCTTCTTTTTATGTGGTGCCCCAACCCATTCACATTCCACGCGGAGAGAGACAATCCACTCATATTAATATTTGACATTTTGACATGTTAGAAAAAATAGATTGTCAAAAATAAAATTATAAAGACCACATTCCCCATAAGTGCAACAATCAAACCCCGAACTTCCCCCCGAACCAAACAAACAGAAAAAAGAAAAATATGCGCATTAACCCTGCGCACGACAGCGCCAGTTGGCGTCCATCCCTCTAAACTCAAACAGTCCATGTACACCTATGAGAGCCCCCGCAACAACTTTGCCATCGGATTGCTCAAGTCCAGAGTTTCTATACAAATTTTGTGGCACAGAATGACATAACAGAAAATACTCCACAAAACAAACTCCAGCCAATAGGAGGCATAAGCACAAAGAACGAGCAGATTCATCCACAACTGTCCCGAAGGAGTGTTATTCCACAAAACAAACTCCAGCCGCTAGGCGGTACCAGTACAAAAAGAAACAAGAATGGCGCCCAGCTTCCTCGGATGGTCAAGTGAATGTTCAGCGAGACAATCTCACTTGGGGGCAATGTGAGAAACACACCATGACTTCCTCAGTCCATTGATTTTGTGAAAGACATCGCTTGTTGTGGGCATGTAAATATTTTGCGGCCATCCTTAGTGTCTATTCTCAATTTGGCCAGAAACATCAGTGCAAAAGCGATCCGCCGTCAATGCAAGAGTTTCTTGAAAGAGTGTTACCACACAAAACAAACTCCAGCCGCTAGGCGGAACCAAGACTAAATTAAACAAAATGGCGCCCTGCTTCCTCAGACAGTCAAGCGTATATTCATCGAGTCAAGTTCACTTGGGGACCACATGAGAAACACCAATTGGCTTACTCACTCCATTTTCTCTATGAAAGACAATGCTTGCTGTGGGCATGTAAATATGGGACCCTGTGAGCTTGCTCGATTTCCAGCTTATGGCCTGTTATGTCGAGCAGACTCGGGAAGAGCTCGTCTAGGAATTTCACCATATCTCGACCTTCTTCATGCTTAGGAATTCCGACAATTCGGACGTTGTTTTGTCGATTACGATTCTCAAGGTCTTCCAGCCTTTCCCAAATGTGCTGCAAATCTACTTTGGTCGCTAGTGGATTAGCAGCTAATTACCTCTCCGATGACCCAAGATAATCGATCCGTTTCTCGACGTTCCCGAGTCTTGTAACCAATTCAGAGAATTTCGCCTCCATCGCCGTAATTGATCAACATATTACAACCAGATCTTCCAGGTCCGCTACGACTTTCGTCAGTGTTACAGACATGCTGGACAGTTGCCGCTGGATTTCTCCCGCTGCACCGTCCAAACTGAGTCCCTGGTCTGCGGGCCTGTCTGAGGTATCAGCTTGAGCACGTAAGTGTCTCTTAATGTCTCCAGAGCCCGAGGATTTTGAATTCTTTTACATGTTGACTTCTTAGAACAGTTATGTAGCAGGGTGTATCAAATCTCACTGGTTTATAACATTAAAATAATTAAAAACTAGCAAAGTGCGCAGAGCTCGTCATTCAAACATCCGACCACCGTGTATCGCCATGCGACTCTCACTGGTGTGATGATATTAATGCTGTCACTGGTGTGATAATGCCAGTAGTTCTCTCACTGGATTCAAATGTGCTGTGATGGTTAATTGCACAACAGGAAGGTCGCAGCACATCTCAAAGCTCGCAACAGATGTGTTCTACATCCTCCTGTCCTTTCGAGTTCATTCTTCCAAGGTAGCTTGGTAAGACTGGTCTTCATAAGAACACAAGTCCATTCTCTCCGTTCTTAGAATTGAGAAACACCCTATGTCTTCAGAAGCGATATGATTAGTGTGGGTGAGAAACAGATCAATATTTAAGTCCTTTTAACTATAAAATTCTCCTCCCTGCTCAGTTGGTGGCGATATGCATGAAGAATGAGAATCAACAAAAACACAAGAAGAAGAATGTGAAAGTGGAAGTGGAGATTTATAGTAAAAAAGGACTTAAATATTGATCTGTTTCTCACCCACACTTATCATATCTCTTCTGAAGATATTGATTTAACCAGTGGAGTTGTATGGGTTACTTTTATCCTGACTTTAAGTGCTTTTGCAGCTTCAAAGTTTTGGTACCCATTCACTTGCATTTTATGGACTAACAAAGAAATTCTTCTAACAATATTTGTTAGTTTTCAGCAGAAGAAAGAAAGTCATACACATCTGGGATGGCATGAGAGTGAATAAATGATGAGAGAATTTTCATTTTTGGGTGAACTATTCCATTAACATGCTAAATCTTTCCTGAAGTTGTCATGATGGAAATGCATTTACACAGCAATTACAGTTGCATAAATAATGTTAAGAGATAAAGAGATAACGTTTTTAATATAAAATTATGAATATAAAAATAAGAAATGGATGAAAATATGTAATTATACTTTTAAATATGAAATTAAATTAACATATGCTCTATGACAGCAACCAAATTTAAGGCTGCTCTGATGCTGCATTTCATTTACAAAGAACCTAAGCAGCATCAGAACTGCCTTTGATACTAGGGGCTTAGGTGGGTCAGAGCAGGCAAAATTTAGTCTGGCATTTATGTGGCACTGGGTTTTTAAACAGAATTTTGAGCAGGCACAGAGCAGCTGTAATTCGGCTGTGTCAAGACACTGTGTAAAGCAATATTGAATCTCTTATCATTCTTTTAGGAAGGTGAGAAAAGGCATCATGTGGAGGTGTGTCCAGAAGGCGGAGTCATTGTTCAGAAACTTTCCAATCGGATTGCAGAGGACGGGGGTGCAGCCCTGATCGCTGATTATGGGCATGATGGGACAAAAACAGACACTTTCAGAGTGAGTAATTCATTTTTATATCTCTCATACTTACCAGGGTTCTTCCTTTATTGATAATTTTTCAGAGGCAAATTTAATGATATTCATTTGCACATTGCGAAAGCCTGATTGAAGCCTGGATTTCCTGCGAGTGTGACGCGAGCCATCACAGAACCACTCGCTCCAATTATCTGCTATACTCTAACTTACTGTATCTCTGGAGCAACCGGGCTTCCCTCGATATCAACTGACACGACCCATTTGAATTCTCAATTTTTGAAGCGCTATGGATAAAGTCAAACCTCACAAATAGTAGACAGCCCAACATGCTAAGTAGCACTGAGGAATAAAAAAAGAACAACTTTGTGCCATGAGCCAGGGGCTCTCAAACTTTTTTGTCAGCCGAACCCCTTTGACATAAATTATTTACTTGAAGTACCCTCTGATATTTTAAATAATGTTAACCTTTTAAAATGTAATAATTTGAGATATTTGCTCTTTATTTTACTTTATTGTTATATTTTAATTAACTTTATTACATCTGTTGTTTTTTTCTTATAATATTTATACATTTTATTTCATTTAATTCACCATTGTCATTTCTATTCTAATCAGAAATTGCACTACAGTCCCAGTAGTAAACAATATTGTCAAATGTGTGCATTTATATATAAATTATATCTTGATATGTTACAGTATAGCCAATATTTACATTTTCAATAATTAAAAATATCTTTTCATTGAAGTAACAAAGCCAGGGCTGTAGTTGTCATTATAAACTGGGGTTGGGGGACATGTCCCCCTTCTAGATATATTTTTAAGGAAATTATACATTATATTTTGTTTAGGAAATTATATACCATATTAGCCTATATTTTAAGTTTCGGTTTAGCCATCACCTGTTGCTTTTCAGGACTACAGGGCAAAAAATGTCAGGGTAATGAAGGTTATTTTAAAACACGATTGCTTTGCTGATAATAAAAGTAATTATGTTATGTCATAATTTTGTAGGGAGAGTAGTGCATAATTTACTTTTGCATTAAAATGTGTTTCTCACCATCAATCAGTTGCATAAGAGTGCACTCTCTCATGCTCTTCTCACAAACACACATGCAGCGCACACAGGGAGAGAAAGGGAGTGTGCGCTCACAGTGAGAAAATGTCACTGAACCCACAAGATTGGTTAAAATGAAAATTGACGCACTTAGTGTAAGTTGTGTTCTTTCTTGTTTTTTTATTTGTCAGATGATGGACAACATTTGGAATTATCCGTCAGTGTTTTTAAAAATCAGTACATAATGAAAATATTTTCGTACACAACCTCTACACTCTCTCACAAACCCCCTGGAGTTTCCTCAAGAATTGCAAACCCCCATTTGGGAAACCCTGCCATGAGCAATATATATATATATATATATATATATATATATATATTTTTTTTTTATTAAAATTTTTTATTGATTCCAAGACAGACAAAAATAAATTTAACCAGAAAATTATACATTAGGAATCAACTTATAACCCTTTATAACCCCCCCCCCCCCGCACAAATATAAAATAGCAAAATACCCACATATAAACATAAGAACATAAAAAAAGACAAAGTTCAACATATAGGGAAAAAAAAAGAAACTAAAAAAATTTCTCCTCCCTCCACTGCCCCACACTAGGACCTCTCCAAATGAGACAAATAACTGCCCCATTTTCTGCCATAACTCGACAGGTTCCCCAGCCATCTGGAAGTCATCTCCTTGAAAGCTGCCACTTTACCCAACTGGGTGCACCACTCACGAAATGAGGGTGCATCAGTTGACTTCCAACCCCTAAGGATTAGCTGTCTGCCAGTCATCACGCTGGTTAGGACCCAGCTTTTCATACATTTATCTCCTATATTCAAGACCCCTCCCATAACCCAAAATACAAAGTCTGGGGCAAAATGAAAACTGAGTGTCCAGTACGTCACACACAAAACGCTGGATCCTCAACCAAAATTCCTGAATCTTAATACAACCCCAAAAAAGCATGGGTTGTGTCTCCGTCTTCTGACTGGCATCGCTAGTCTTTAAGACCAAGCCTATACAATCTAGAGGGGGTCCAGTAGAACCGATGCAAAATCTTAAATTGCATAAGACGGATCCTTGCATCTCTAGATGCAGACCTGATGCTTTTTAGGATCCTAGCCCACTCTCCCTCCTCCAATACCAAGATTAAATCTTTCTCCCATAATCTCTTGAGAGAATTAACAGGGAGTAATACACAGAAGCTTCATGATCTTTCCCATAAGCAGTAATCACCATTTCCAAAATATCTGCCGCTTTAGGGGGGGTGTACACCACTCCCAAAAACAGTACAGAGCAGGTTGCACAGCTGTAAAAACCTAAAGAACTGGAATCTAGGAATCTTGAATTGTAAATGTTTATTTACCAGTATAATGACTCCCTTGCTCTTACTTGAGCCAACACTAAAGAAAACATGTCCACCCCATATCTTCCCAAATTTTTCAGCTTCCTGCGGGGAAAGATGCGTTTCTTGAAGAAACACTATATCATATTTCTTATGTTTAAGAAAAGATATAACCTTCCTTCTTTTTATGGGGTGCCCCAACCCATTCACATTCCATGTGGAGAGAGATAGTACACATTAACATTTGACATTTTGATATAGTAGAAAAAAATAAATTGTGTGCCAAAAATAAAATTATGAAGACCACATTTCAACATTAATGCAACAATAAAACCCCGAACTTCCCCCTGAACAAAACAAACAGAAAAAAGAAAAATGTGCGCATTAACCCCGTGCACGACAGTGCCAACCGGCGTCAATCCCTTTAAACTCAAAGAGTCCATGTACGAGAGCCCCCGCGACAACTTTGCCATCGATTGCTCAATACATAACAGAAAATACTTTGTAAAATAAACCCCAGCCAATAGGAAGAATGAACACAAAGAACGTGTTGATTCATTAACAGAACTGTCTCAAAGGTGTGATCTTCCACAAAACAAATTCCAGCTGATATAAAACCGTTCAGATTCCTCGGACAGACAAATGAATGTTCAGTGAGCCAGCTGTTATGAGTTCAGCGGATGATGTGATCATTCCAATGTCCCGTAAAAATACTCAACAAAACAAACTTCAGCCAGCAGGAGGCATAAGCATGAAGAATGAACAGATTAATCCACAGCTGTTCCAAAGGAGTGTTATTCAAATGAACAAGCTCCAGTCGCTAGGCGGAACCAATACAAAAAGAAGCAAAACCGGCATCCCGATTCCCTGGATGGTCGAGTCAATTCACTCGGAGGCCACATAAAAGTATATACTTCGACTTACACAATCCGTAAACTTTATAAAAGACATCCTTTGTGTGAGCATGTAGATATTTTGCAGTCATCTGTAGTGTCCACTCTCAAACTGGCCGGGAACTTCAATGCAAAATTAATCTTTCGTCAATGCAAAAGTTTCTTTAAGGAAAAGTTTTATTCACAAAACAGGCTCCAGCCACTCGGCGGAGCCAACGCAAAAAGAAAAAAGAAACCAAAATGATGCCCAGCTTCCTCAAAAGACAGAGTAAGTACAGTGAGTCGACCCACTCACATGAGAAACACCCAATGGTTTACTCACCCATTGATTCAATAAAAGACATTGCCTGATTGGGACATGTAAATACTTTGCGACCGTCCTTCATTTCTATTCTCAGTTTGGCCGGAAACATCAGAGCAAAAGTGATCTTTCACTGATGAAAGAGTTTCTTACATTCCTTGAACCGATCGTGTTTCTCTCTTGTCGAACTCGCAAAGTCCGGGAACAAGAAAATATTATGGTTCTTCCAAGAAAGCTTTTCTTTGCTCCTCGCCTGGCGCAACACAAGATCTTTATCGGATGATTTCAGAAATCTGGCCAGAATCGATCGGGCCTGTCTCCCTTAGCAAATCTGTGAGCTGGGACTCTGTGAGCTCGCTCGATTTCCAGCTTGTGGCCTGTTATGTCGAGCAGACTAGGGAAAAACTTGTCTAGGAATTTCACCATATCTCTGCCCTCTTCATGCTTAGGAATTCCAACAATTCGAATGTTATTCCTGCGGCTTCTATCTCAAGATCTTCAAGCTTTTCAAGGAGATGTTCCAGATCAACTTTGGTCACGGGCGGATTAGCTGTTAATTCATCTCTCAACATCAGACACTCTTGTAACTAAATCAAAGAATTTTATTTCCATCGCCGTAATCGATCGACGTATTACAGCGAGATCCTTCAAGTCAGCAAAAACCTTCGTCAGCATCACCGAAATGTTGGACAAATGACGCTGGATCACCTCTCCCGCCGCCCCATCCGAATCGAGTCCCCGGTCTGTAGGCCTGTCAGGGTTTTCATCCTGAACACGTAAGTGTCTTTTAATGTCTCCAGAGCCCAAGGATTTTGACTTCTTTGCCATGTTTTGCCTCAAAGAGCAAATGTGTAATTGGGTGTATCAAATTTCACCAGATTATAACATGAAAATAAGAAAAAATTTAGCCAAGTGCGCAGAGCTCGTCGCTCACACGTCTGCTTCTTGCATGGCGTCACGTGACCCCCCCACTCCACATCAGTAATGTCTTGACATTATTCTAAAGAATAATATTTGAAGCAATTCATGTAAACATAAAAGGGCTATTTCAAAGTCTGTTAAAATTGGCTTACTGCCAGTTGGTGGCGCTATGCCCGTGACCCATAATAGCCCTGTGTAAATGTGATCAGCCCCATTACAAAACATACAGCTCAATTTTCATCAAAATCATATAATGCACACTGATGTTATAAGGAACTTCCTGTTTCACATTTTTGCCCTTCATTTATTGCCTCGCCATGGCAACACCTTTCAAAATATCAAAAATCTGCGTGCAATTCAGCATCTTCAGTGTCTTGGCCTAATATTGCCTAAGTTTGGTGTCACATGAATCCTCCAGGAGGAGTATTCAAAATTCAGGGAGCTTGATGAGTACAGTATATGTAGCATGTTTGGTGACTGTAGAAGAAACTGACCCCACCACTTTGTCAAAAGGTGGCGCTACAGAGCTCCCCAGCCACGCCCATGTGTTAACTTTTGCCCAGGCCTAATGGCCGACAACTCTGTGTGTGCAAAATAATATGAAAATTCAAGCATAATTATAATAATTTATAATTATAATTTATAATTATAATTATAATTATAATTTATAATTATAATTATAATTATCTTTATTTATCACACATTATACATTTGCACATATACAGTGAAATTCTTCTTTTTCACATATCCCAGCTAGGCTGGGGTCAGAGGTCCACGCATGCCAGGTACCTCAAAAACATGTGAATACACATAAAAAGAATAATATAATTTAATGCGTTGCCATGGCAGCAGTATTTAAGAGATCAAGAATCCCTTCAGAATTTAAAATCTGCACTGTCTGCACTGCACTGGCAGTGGTAGCTCAGTGGTTAAGGCTCTGGGTTACTGATCAGAAGGTCAGGGGTTCAAGCCCCAGCACTGCCAAGATGCCACTGTTGGGCCCTGAGCAAGGCCCTTGACCCTATCTGCTCCAGGGGCGCTGTATCATGGCTGACCCTGCACTCTGACCCCAGCCTAGCTGGGATATGTGAAAAAAGAAGAATTTCATCATATATGTGCAAATGTATAATGTGTGATAAATAAAGAAAATTAATTAATTAATTAATTAAACAAAAGAGGGATCTTTCAAAGTCTGTTAAAAGTGCCACACTTCCTTTCGCCAGTTTGTGGCGCTAAGACTGTGACCTGTCGCCACATCAATGTGATCAGCCTGCAAGGCCAAACATTTGGCTCAATTTTGATGTAAATCACATGATGCACGCAGAAGATATGAGACACTTCCTTTTTCCCATTTTTTGACATTAATTTATCGCATCGCCATGGCAACACCTTTCGATATATCAAAAATCTGTTTACAATTTAGCATCATCAATGTCTTGGCATGATGTCGCACACATTTGGTACCTATAACATGAAATACCTAGGAGGAGTATTTCAAATTCCAGAGCATGCATTTTTCAAACAATCCAAAATGTCAGCATGAAAGTTGTCCAGCGTGATGAGATCAATATGTGTGCAAAGTTTGGTGACGGTAGCTCAAAAGAGATGTGGTTCTGAGCCCCCCGAACAGGCCCATCTTCTAGGTGGCGCTACAGAGCCCCCCTTGCATGCCCCCCCCCCCCACCCCCGCAAATTTGCCCAGCCCTAATGGCCGACGACTCCGATGTGTGTGCAAACTTTCAAGAGTTTTCATGCACATTAAGTACCATAAAAGTACCGAAAACCTTGAAAAGAAGAAAAAGAACGAGGGAGGACGTTGGGCCCTCACAAATTGTAGCCAGGGCAAACTGGCAAACATATTTTCTCAGTCTCAGTTTTAAAGTGTATCAGTTTCTAATATTGATTTGTGTAGACAGTTGAGTTGGTGATTATTATACTAGGGTTCTGTCTTTCAAACTACAGTAAAATATATGTAAAACTTACAACTGTAATTTACCTCATACTGTATAATGATTTACAGTATATTGTTACTGTAAAATAAATTATATTTAATTGCATACATTATATTAAAATACAGTATATTTTCTTTACAGCAAATTTAATTACGGTAGTTAATTGCATAACATATATTAAAATACACTATATTTACTCTACAGCAAAAATAATTATAGTAGTTGATTGTATGTCATAAATTGTAACTGTTTTTGCTGTTTAACATTTCAGCTTAGAAATTATATTAAAATTGCAGTATATATAAAGTACTGTAGAACTAATCACTGTAGATGTGTAAATTTAACAGTTAAAGTGTGTTTACAGCTATAGAGTAAAATCACTTTAGTACTCACTCTTTAGTAGGTACAGTCCATTAAAGGTTAAAGAAATGTATCCTTTTTTCATGTAAAACAATTTATTGAACGTTTAATTCATTCAAATTTATTTAAATGATTAGTACAATTTTGTTACTGAAGTAACAATAAGCAGAATCCATATCTTGTCCTCTCCAGACCTAGTAAACAAAATATTCAAATCTGACTATTATGAAAATTATCAAATGCATTTGCATAATAAAATTTGTTTGAAAAATATCAGAGATGAGTTAAAGCAGGAAAAACGCACAAAACAAGTTGTCAAACGAACTTATACGTGTTAAAACTAAAATGATGTCAACTGTTTAGGGATGACATGAGGGTGACATGAGGGTATGCTAGTAGGTATTCTTTTGAACGTCATTCTGGGGGGAAACGGCTGTCTATGAATGAAATCTGTGCATAAAATGCATAATATAAAATATAATCGTGAAACAACGCGTACTTTGTGCCCTTGCAAGGCTAGTTTTTTTTAAATTTATTTTATCCCCTTTTCTCCCAATTTGGAATGCCCAATTTCCACTACTTAGTAGGTCCTCGTGGTGGTGCGGTTACTCACCTCAATCCGGGTGGCGGAGGACAAGTCTCAGTAGCCTCCGCTTCTGAGACAGTCAATCTGTGCATCTTATCACGTGGCTCGTTGTGCATGACACGAGGAGACTCCGCATGTGGAGGCTCATGCTACCCTCCGCGATCCATGCACAACTTACCACACACCCTATTGAAAGCGAGAACCACTAATCGTGACCACGAGGAGGTTACCCCATGTGACTCTACCCTCCCTAGCAACCGGGCCAATTTGGTTGCTTAGGAAACCTGGCTGGAGTCACTCAGCACACCCTGGATTCGAACTCGTGACTCCAGGGGTGGTAGCAGAGGTGGGTAGTAATGCGCTACATTTACTCCGTTACATTTACTTAAGCAACTTTTTTGGGGGAAAATTACTTTTAGAGTAGGTTTAAAAGTGGATACTTCTTACTCTCACTCAAGTACATTTCTAATGACATTTTTTTACTTTGGGCGGCATTCCTGTCATTACATTACTGGGTTTAATTTTAATTAATGCATAATTTATTGAGAGATTACTGAATGGGACTTTTACGAGAGCAGAAGTTCACACAGCTGTGCATGCTGCTGTCACAGATTGTCACTCAATCACTGCTGCAGCATCAAACTCTTCAAAGTGAAACACTGTATTTGCTCAGCACAGTGAAAAAAGTAATAGTTTCGTCATGCAATGCCTTCATTTAACACCAAGATAAGCGGATATTTCAAGATTAAAATCACAGCTTCAACTTAAGGAAGCACTCTGAGGTAAGTTTTGGCTCCAATGCTAACACAGGCTTTTCTGTGTGAATGTGATGGTAATTTTCAGGGTGATTCTGTAACTGGGCTCTTATGACATCAGTTTTTAAGTGTACATTTTTAAATCAGTACAGCAATATATCAGTGCGCTTTGTCCCACGTCCCGCATGTCATGAGCAGTATTTACGCATTTATCCCGTTCCCTCGCGGGGGGTACTGGAAACTATCGCAGCTACTTTAGGCAGATTAACTATAAATCCATGTAAACATCCAAGTTAAGTGTAAATAAATGCCTTGGCTCTGCTGTTCGCGTGATTGATAACTGGAGCGCGAACAGACAGTATTTCTGTGCGTGCACAGCGAGGTGTGCGGGGCGCGCGCATGAGAGATGTGCGGGAGCGAGGCAGTCGTATGGTGAAGAGTGTGTCTGTGTCCGAAATCGTTCACTCATTCACTATTTCCTATATAGTTAATGGCAGTTAGTGCACTATATCTCGGCAGTGAATGAACGAAATGAGTGAGTGAATTCGGACACTGACGTATACACAAAGCGTCGGATCTCTGAGGCTGTCACAGAAACAACATCACATGTTAACTTTTAAAATACTTGGGCCTTACTTGTTATTCTTATTTAATAATATATTAATACAATAAATCTTCATCCTGTTTGTCATTTTTAATATATACTGTGTGTTAATATAAAGAGTAAACACATTTGATCAAATAGAGTACATTTTAAAATGTATATATATGTTTTGCCTTTCTATATGTTATGTTAATTTAATCATGTAATGATTTGTCAAAAAGTAATTTAATACATTCAGCATGAAAGAAAACATTGCAGGAGTGAAGGAAGCAGTAAACTCCCAGCTCGTACGTATTCCCTGTGATGGATTATGGGCAATTAACCATTGTCAAGTGTACATCAAATGTACACTCGAAATTAGAGTGCATTGTGGGTAAGAATGAGTGAACAAAAGTAGGGAAGGAGTGGCTCACTCAGAGTTCAGACACTCCTACAAAATGGCAGACACTCGAAATAGTGCACTATATAGTGGATAGGAGGTGGTTTCAGACACAGCGAGGGTTCCACGACCGTTGGTGCCCTACGCACTAGGCTGCGTACTCTGCATTTAGAGAGCAGTGGTACTGCTGTACAGAACTAATTATCTAAATTCTTTCGACACTGAAAACTGTAACTACACTGAAATAAGAATCCACGCAGGACTTTAAAAGCTATGAAATATCAAAATAAAGCATGATCTTGCTTTGGTTTATATTTCAGCATTATATATAATGTCCTTGTGGGACATTTTCATGTTTTCACCATAATAATTACTAGAAATGTTTCCAAACCTCTCTTATTGACAACTTCATCCAGATCTGACAAGAACCCTTAAAGGGATAGTTCACCCAAAAATTTAAATTCTCATTATTTACTCACCCTCATGCCACCCCAGATGTGTATGACTTTCTTTCATCTGCTGAACTCAAATGAAGATTTTTAGAAGAATTTCTCAGCTCTGTAGGTCCATACAATGCAGGTGAATGGGTGGCAACATTTTAAAGCTAAACAAAATCACATAAATCAGCATAAAAGTAATTCATAAGACTCCAGTGTTTAAATCAATATCTTCAGAAGCGATGTGATAGGTGTGGATGAGAAACAGAGAAACAGATCACCTTCACATTCTTCTTGTTGTGTTTTTGGTGATTCACATTCTCTGCATTTCGCCCCCTGCTGTCTAGCAAAAAATGACAAATATTGATCTATTTCTCACCCACACCTATCATATCACTTCAGAAGATATGGATTTAACTACTAGAGTCTTATGGATTACTTTTATGCTGCCTTTATGTGCTTTTTGGAGCATCAAAATTTTGGCCTACAGAGCTCAAATATTTTTCTAAAAATCTTAATTTGTGTTCTGCAGAAGAAAGGAAGTCATACGAATCTGGAATGGCATGAGGGTGAGTAAATGATGAGACAATTTTCATTATTGGGTAAACTACCCCTTTAAAGTGATAGCTCAACCATAATTTAATATTCTGTCATCATTTCCCTACCCTCATGTTGTTCCAAACCAGTGTGACGCTTTGCATTATGTGGAACACAAAATATGTTAGACAGAATGTTAGGGACTGACAGTCTCGCTCACCATTCACCATTCTTTCAAAATATGGAGAAAAAAAATTCACTGAAAGTAATTAGTGACTCAGGCAATCATTCTGTCTAATATCTACTTGGTGTTGCATGGAAGAAAGAAAGTCATATGGGTTTGGAACAACATGATGACAGAATTTCCATTAATAATAATAATAATTCTGCAATACATGTTAAATGTGTATTATGTAATGAAATATAGGGGAGTTAACGTCTATTATGTCATTTGTGAAAGTAACGAGTTACTCACTACTTGAGTACACTTTTAATTGGATGCTTTCTTACTCTTACTCAAGTAATTAATTATGTCAGTACTTTTACTTCTATTTGAGTAATTTTTTTTTTTGTAATTTGTTTTTTAAGTAATTGTACTTTTACTTGAGTACAGTTTTTGGCTCCTTTACCCACCTCTGGGTGGTAGTCAGCATCAAACAAGTTTGAAGCAATTCAGGTAAAAATGAAAGTGCTATTCCTAGTATTTAAATCACACAATGCATGCCGAAGATATGAGCACTTCATGTTTCTCATTTTTCACCATAAATGTATCGCCTTGCCATTGCAACACTGTTTGATATATCAAAAATCCGTTCGCAATTTAGCATCTTCAATATCTTGGCATGATGTTGGCTATGTTTGGTGCCTGTAACATAAATCCTCTTGGAGGAGTATTTCAAATTCCAGAGCATGCATTTTTTCAAACAAACCAAAATGGCCGACTTCCTGTTGGGTGGAGCTAATACAAGCCAATGGGAAATACGTTCTGTCATGGTGAGAACAATGTCCCCACCAAAACTTGTGAATATCAGACAAACTCTGTGGCAACCACAGCTTTAAACACATTCAAAAATGTTAGGGGGTGCTATGGAGTCCACTGGCCACACCCAAGACAAATGACAAAAGAATTATAAAATCTTGCCAAACTTTGATGGGTGTGCCAAGTTTCAAGAGTTTGAGTATTCCAAAGGCATGAAATATGCATTTACGAACTAGGGGGCACTGTGGAACTGATGAGGCACGTCTATGCTGAATTGCAATATCAAATCAAAAGATGTCCTAAGACAAATGTATGTGTAAACTTTATGTTTTCAGCCATCGTAAGCCCCTCAAAACACCACAGGAAAATGTGAAAATCCCACATTCCATCCAACATGGCTTACTTCCTGTTGGGCGGAGTCAGATACAACCAAGTGAACTTTGTTCAACATGATGAGAGCAGTAACCATACCAAATCTTGTGCACATCTGAGCAAATTCATCCGAACCATTGCCTGCTTTAAAAGGCGCTGTAGAGCTCCTCAACCATACCCAAGCCTAAACACTACATAACTTTTTTAATTCACGTACTGTAGGTATGATGTGTGTGCCAAGTTTCTTTTTTTTTTCAAGACTAACATTTTTATTGATTCATAGAGATGACAAAGAAAAACAAAACATATATACAATGAATCAACATTTAACTCCCACTACTACTGGGGTCTGAGGGTGTTTTGGGCCCTGGAGAAGTTTTGACATGCCTTGACATTTGTGCTTTTTTCAGTTGCTTAAAAACATATAAATGGCTAAAGTCTGATAACACTGTATTCAGCACAAACTGGGCTACAATAATATGTGAGCAACATGTATGTACATGTTTGTATTTTTGAGAAAATAACGTTTATGCGAATTAAATCACTGAAATAAGGCCATATAACACATACTAAACTTTTGTTCACAAGAGTTTTGAGAACTGGATCTTGTAGCCTAGAGTTTTTGCTACAAAATGATGTGAAAACCATCCTGATCACTCATTCATACAAAACAATATAGTCATTTAACTTTTGTAAGTCACTTTTAGTGTTAGAAAGGCCAAATGCGAGGAGGCGTGGATGATCATGAATATTGATGTGATTTACACCTGAGGAGACAAAGACCCCTCCCCTGGGCCTATGAATGAGGAATGTGACTGAGAGAGAATGAATGTGAGGAGACTTAATGATTGAATGTATTGTTTGTAGCTTATTCACAAAATCAAGTTTAAGTTAAAAGAAGTAATCTGACTATACACTTTCTTTACGTAAAGACTTTACTTAACCTGTTGATGTGCATGCCACCCCCCACCCCCAGAACTGATGTCACTTTGCTTAAATTAGTTCACATATACTATATAGTCTAGTCAAAAAAGAGTTAATAATGTTGACATATTATAAAGATGTATAATTTGTCAACATTATGAACAATTTTGAACAGCACACTATATGGTAAATGTGAACTAATTTAAGCAAAGTAAAGTCAAACCCATGGGTGGGGTCAATGAGCATCAACAGGTTAACCTTAGATCTACAATACCATTTAAACGTTTTAGATCAGTAAGATTTTTAATGTTTTTAAAAGAAGTCTCTTCTGCTCACCAAGGCTGCCTTTATTTGATCCAAAATACAGCAAAAACAGTGATATTGTAAAATATTTGTACAATTTAAAATAACTTTTTTCTATTTGAATATATTGTAAAATGCAATGTATTCCTGTGATCAAAGCTGAATTTTCAGCATCATTACTTCATCATTATTTTTATATCATATTACATATCATATTTATATCATACAGCATACAGTTGAAATACCTGCTTTAGCCGAAACAACATTTAAATGTAACTAAAACTTGCCTATTAGGACATCAAATTTCAATACACTGAATACTGGCTGGCAAGTCTGGAAATAGTCCAACTAGTAAAATATGTACATGTTTATATAAAATAGCATGTCAACTAATGTAAGTAAAGATTTACTCATCCGAAATTGTATCCTCGGCTGGATCAAGTCACTCTTCAAAATGCAAACGTTCATCAGAGTCCTGCTCTTCTTCTGAGGAAAATGTGAACTCTTAAATGTGCAGGAAAGTGAATGAATCTGATTATGAACTTGATGCTTTTTAAGGCATTGTTGGGGGCGTTTAGCATTTGCATTGATCGCCTCAGCACATTACCGTATGAATAGTGCACTCTGCTGGTGGGTGTGATCACATTAGCGATAATTAGCTGAGCCAGGAGAAACTGTACATCTCTTTGTTTCATACAGATTACATTGCAGGAGAATTTTTGTTTTAAATTTGAATTGTTTTATTTAAAATAGACATTTTAAGCTTTCTTTAGACATATGTTTCATGTTTGTCTGATAAGTATTCGCAGAGTTCCAGTTCATTTTTGTGACTGTTTCAGAAAGATGCTCGCAGAGACAGAGACGGCTGAAAGCGCACCCTGTTTATTTTCTTTATTTTACAAAAGCACAAGGTTTTGTTGTTATTGTGAGTGTACACAAATAAAAGTAGACCCTTTATAGTCTCTAATGATGTCTTACACTTATCTGTATGCCCAAAAATGACGGAGTATTTTAAGTTGTTTCCGCTGTTATGAGGAAAAAATCCAGCAGGACGTGCCGGTGCCAGAGGGTTAATTCAGATGCACAATTAGCCAATTTATTGAAAAAATTTTATCTTCGTTTTGATCGTTGTGATTTTAGTTGTTTAATTAAGTGTTAAGTAAGTTGAATTTTTAGTTAATTGTTTGTTAAATGTTTAGAAATTGTTCAGATACAGAAAGGCCCCAGGACCAGAGAAGTTTTTAACCATGTGTGCAGAGCAACATGTGGTATTTTTTTGTGGTATTTTTTTATTCTATTTTATAAAGTCACTCCAAATGCAGAAAGTACCCACCCACATTGTGGAAACATGCAACTATTGTTGAAGTTGCCAAGAAGCTGAAGTATTTCAGATCTGTAGCACCATCATTCCTGGTAATGAGGTATTTCAGAAGCTGGTTAAGAAAACTGTTCTCAGAGAGAGACACGTGACCCCATGTGAGGATCGGACGTGTGAACGCGAGCTCTGCGCACTTTGCTAGTTTTAATAACTTTTAATGACATAAACCGGTGAGATTCGATACACTCTGTTCCATAACTGTTCTAGAACGACAATATGTCAAAGAATTCAAAATCCTCGGGCTCTGGAGACATTAAAAGTGTAGGGCTTTACCGGTTGTTTAGATCAGTGTTACTATCAGAAATAATTAATAATTATTTCTGTAGTTATTAATTAATATTTAAATTAATTAATTGGATCTAACTCATTAAAACCTCATATGGGACTCCAGTAAATGTAGTGTGCTACGTTTAGGAGCAAGTTTGGTTATTAGCAAAGATAATTACTAATTATTAAAATCAATAGAACATTGATGAGAATCAATGTTAGCTTTTTTTAATCCTTTAAAATCAACAATTATCAAAGATAATCGTCAATTGTTAACATTGATGAAACATTAATTAAAATTAACACTAGCTTATTGATCATTCAAATTCAACAATCATCAAAGATAATTATCAATTATCAAAAATCAATAGAATATTAATAAGGATTAACATTGACGGGGCACCACCCTGGAATCAGGGACTAATAACCGAATATTAAAACAGTCTCAATATTAGATTGTTTTCTTAGGAAAATCGACATCCGAAAAATATTGATTTTCGGGAAAAAAACAATGAATGAAGGTTTGAATCCGAGCACTGACCTCCCGTCAGCATGACACAGGCGTATGCAAAACAAACCAAAACACTTCTCTTTGTAATATAAACAAAGTTTATTTATGCAGTAATATCAATTAATAATGAATACAATGCAGTCAATAAACTTCCGACTTACAACTACAAACTAAACAGTGACATGATTAGATATGGAAATAAAAATAATCCTATAACACATAAGGTGTGTGTGTGAGACAGTGTGTGTGTGTGTGTGTGTGTGTGTGTGTGTCAGTGTGGTTAGTGAGAGAGAGATTATTAAGTGACAGCCCGAAAGCTGATTTCGCGATAGCTGGAGAGAAAGCAGCCGTGTTCATCACTCAGAGACGCGGTTTTACGAGTGGGGCTCGTAAAAGTCCTGCGTTATTTGACTCTAATGGATGAACTCAGTTTCTGTCTCACCCGTGATGGCGAAAATGCACAACAATCCAATTTGTTTGGACCACAATACAGCAAAACAAATTTGTGATAATTAATACCCTGAGTATTAATAATGAGCGGACATGTCGGTCCGTAAACTGTACAAGCAAAAACCTTGAAACACAAGAATAACACACTATAATATTCTATCTCTGCCCAGACGTAACCTCTTACTTGAATCACATGAGGACACAGGTAGAATGTGTTTTCCTCCGTCCTTTAACTTTGACCCGGTTCCTTGAGGCTCGGGTGATGACGGGAGGCCGTTTCCTCGCTCGGTCGGTGGGCGGTACGGCTGTTGATTCTCGGCGGGCTGGCGGAGAACTCAGAAATGTCGACTTGATTGAAGATGGAAGAGAAATCTTTAATCTCTTCACTTCTGTAGGCAAACGGATGAAGATGCGAATTGCTCGGCGATCTCCTTCGGATCCGTTAGAGTGTTTGGTTGAACACAGAGTAATCTCAACTAGTCCAGCGAGATGGAGATTGTATGGCTACAGTTTCAATTCGGACATTACTCCCTTGTGCCACGAGGTTGCACCGGAGAGCAGCAAAAGCTACGTCTTTATTCGGTGAACGAAGTCGCTGGAAGCATTTCAGAATGATTTGAACTCCTGATGATGTCATGTTTGAGGGACGTTCTGTTGTGTGCCTCATCCAATAGGAGTTGAGAATTCGATCCTTTAGTGAGCAAGGCTCCATAGATTTGTAGTCTGTTTTGGACTCCCTTTGTTTGATTTTGGCGCGATTTTTATCAGTAAAATTTACGACATGGAATGTGTGGGGGCTGAGTTAGGTTTTACGACTGTTAGGCCTGCCTTTGTCTTCTATCTGAATACATGAGGCCCAACAAAAGACACTTATGTCCTCAGGCTGACACCCCTGAGAAGGCCGTGACCAGGGAGTCGATTTGGTCGGAGAGTTGCAAGAAATGCGTTGAGAGATGTTTAACATGTCGGCAATGCTGACGAAGGTCGTTCCTGACTTGGAGAATCTTGCTGTGATGCGTCGAATGATTACTGCCATGGAGATGAAATTTACTGATATGGTCACAAGAGTGGGGGAGGTCGAGAAACGGATCAGTTATCTGGAGTCATCAGAGAGGGAATTATCTGCTAATCCACTAGCGACCAAGGTGGATTTGGAGAATGTCTTGGAGAAGTTGGAGGACATGGAAAACCGTAGCCAGCAGAATAACGTCCGTATCGTGGGAGTCCCGGAGGGAGCAGAGGGACAGAATAGGGTGGAATTATAAGCTGGAAATCGAGCGAGCTCACAGGGTTCTGGCTTGGCGATCCACTGAGGGAGACAGGCCTGGGTGGACCGGCTCACTGGACATTCGCTTGACTGTTTGAAGATTCTGCACGCTCTTTTTATGCTGGTTCCGCTTAGCAGCTGGAGTTTATTTTGTAGAGTATCACACATTCGGGACGGTTTTGGGGATGAATCTACACACTCTTGTGCTTATTCTGCCTATCGGCTGGAGTTTATTTTGTGGAGTATTTCTGGCAAAGTCATTGGAGTGAGTAAGTTATTTGCTTAAACTCATGTTGCAGCCGAGTGGGCCGGCTCACTGAGCATCCGCTTGACAGTTTGAGGAACCTGCACTTTTTTTTTGTGCCGGTGCCGCCTATTGGCTGGAGTTTATTTTGTGGAGTATTTCTTGCAGTGTCATTGGAGTGAGTAAGTTATTTGCTTGTACTCATGTTGCAGGCAAATGGACCGGCTCACTGAACATTCGTTTGACTGCCTGAAGAATCTGCACGCTCTTTTTGTGCTGGTTCCACCTAGCAGCTGGAGTTTATTTTGTGGAATAATACACATTTAGGACAGTTTTATGGATGAAGCTACACACTCTTTATGTTTATTCTGCCTATTGGCTGGAGTTTGTTTTATAGATTATCTTTTGCTGTGTAATTCTGTCTCACAAAATTTGTATAGAATCACCGGACTTGAGCAATCCGATGGCAAAGTTGTCGTGGAGGTTCTTGTAGGCATGCATGGACTGTTTGTGTTTGGAGGAATGGATGCCAGTTGGCACTGTCATGCGCAGGGTTAATGCGCATATTTTTTTTCTGTTTGTTTGGTTCTGGGTAGTGTTCAGGGTTTGACTGTTGCACTAATGTTGAGTTTAATGTAGTCTTTATAATCTTGTTTTTGACACACAATCAATTTTTTCTTACATGTCAAAATTTCATATGTTAATATGAGTGGACTGTCTCTCTCCACGTGGAATGTGAATGGGTTGGGGTACCCCATAAAAAGAAAGAAGGTTATTTCTCTTCTTAAGCGTAAGAAATATGATATGGTGTTTCTTCAAAAAACGCACCTTTCCCCACAGGAAGCTGAAAAATTTGGAAAGATATGGGGTGGGCATTTTTTTTATAGTGCTGGCTCAAGTAAGAGCAGGGGAATCATTACACTGATAAGTAAACATCTACAATTCAAATGTCTCAAACAGAATAAAGATAAATTAGGAAGAGTCATTATTGTTTTAGCTGAAATTCAGGGACAAAGTCTTATTTTTGCGAATATTTATGCACCTAACGTTGATGATCAGGGTTTTTTTATAGATCTTGAAGGGATGTTGCAAGCCACTGGCACCCCTCATGATATAATTGGGAGGAGATTTTAATCTTTTGATGAACTCAGTCCTGATCATAGTGAAGCAAAAGTGTGCAAGATCCCAAGAGCAACAGTGACGCTTCACAGGATGTGTAAAAATCTTGGTCGTACAGATACAGTGGTATGAAAAAGTGTTTGCCCCCTTCCTGATTTCTTATTTTTTTGCATGTTTGTCACACTTAAATGTTTCAGATCATCAAACAAGTTTAAATATTAGTCAAAGATGACACAAGTAAACACAAAATGCAGTTTTTAAATGAAGGTTGTTATTATTAAGGGAACAAAAACAAAATCCAAACCTACATGACCCTGTGTGAAAAAGTATTTTTCCCACCTGTTAAAACATAACTGTGGTTTATCACACCTGAGTTCAATTTCTCTAGCCACACCCAGGCCTGATTACTGCCACACCTGTTCTCAATCAAGAAATCACTTAAATAGGACCTGCCTGACAAAGTGAAGTAGACCAAAAGATCTTCAAAAGCTAGACATGCTTTTCAAGATCCAAAGAAATTCAGGAACAAATGAGAAAGAAAGTAATTGAGATCTATCAGTCTGGAAAAGGCTATAAAGCTATTTCTAAAGCTTTGGGACTCCAGAGAACCACAGTGAGAGCCATTACCCACAAATGGCAAAAACATGGAACAGTGGTGAACCTTCCCAGGAGTGGCCGGCCGACCAAAATTACCCCAAGAGCGCAGCGACGACTCATCCAAGAGGTCACAAAAGACCCCACAACAACATCCAAAGAACTGCAGGCCTCACTTGCCTCAGTTAAGGTCAGTGTTCATGACTCCACCATAAGAAAGAGACTGGGCAAAAATGGCCTGCATGGCAGAGTTCCAAGACGAAAACCACTGCTGAGCAAAAAGAACATTAAGGCTCGTCTCATTTTTGCCAGAAAACATCTTGATGATCCCCAAGACTTTTGGGAAAATACTCTGTGGACTGACGAGATAAAAGTTGAAAATTTTGGAAGGTGTGTGTCCCATTACATCTGGCGTAAAAGTAACACCGCATTTCAGAAAAAGAACATCATACCAACAGTAAAATATGGTGGTGGTAGTGTGATGGTCTGGGGCTGTTTTGCTGCTTCAGGACCTGGAAGACTTGCTGTGATAAATGGAACCATGAATTCTGCTGTCTACCAAAAAATCCTGAAGGAGAATGTCCGGCCATCTGTTCGTGACCTCAAGCTGAAGCGAACTTGGGTTCTGCAGCAGGACAATGATCCAAAACACACCAGCAAGTCCACCTCTGAATGGCTGAAGAAAAACAAAATGAAGACTTTGGAGTGGCCTAGTCAAAGTCCTGACCTGAATCCTATTGAGACGCTGTGGCATGACCTTAAAAAGGCAGTTCATGCTCGAAAACCCTCCACTGTGGCTGAATTACAACAATTCTGCAATGGTGAGTGGGCCAAAATTCCTCCACAGCGCTGTAAAAGACTCATTGCAAGTTATCACAAACGCTTGATTGCAGTTGTTGCTGCTAAGGGTGGCCCAACCAGTTATTAGGTTTAGGGGGCAATCACTTTTTCACACAGGGCCATGTAGGTTTGGATTTTGTTTTCCCTTAATAATAACAACCTTCATTTAAAAACTACATTTTGTGTTTACTTGTGTTATCTTTGACTAATATTTAAACTTGTTTGATGATCTGAAACATTTAAGTGTGACAAACATGCATGCAAAAAAAATAAGAAATCAGGAAGGGGGCAAACACTTTTTCACACCACTGTATATGTTTTGCTTCATTTAAAACAATACAAAATGTTAATCACAAAAAATAAGTGTTAATCAGAAGAAAGAAAACTTCTCAGTCAAGTGGTAAGTGTTTTAGAACGCTTACAGCTTGCCTTTACAACTAGTAGGGGAGTGACCTTGTTAACATTGACCCCGTTTACACCTGGTATTAAGATACCTCTAGGGTGATCTGATCACATGTGGGCAGAGGAGACACATCGCTGTTTAAACCTGGTATTACAATTAGTGCCCGACCGATATATTGGCCGGCCGATATTATCGGCCAAAATTAGCCTTTCACCAATATATTGGTATCAGCGTATATTTTACCGATATGCGCTGATATGAAAACATTTTTTCGGAACATATAATGTAGAAAACAATGCTTTAGAATTGGTGTCATAGCGTAGTTTGTCCAGCAGAGTGCGCTCCGTCTCCATTGTTTACAGAGCTGAACTGACGGTGGCTCTGCAGACAGGGCGGAGTTGAGCTGTGTGGAAGATAAATAGTTTGTGAAATACATACTGGAAACTTAATAAACAATGACCCCATCATTTTCCCTTTTCAATATAACTAATATAACATTAACCTGGTCCCTGACAACCATGCCACTCATGTCTGTTTGCTGTTAGCCAGCTATAGTTTGTCAGTGCAGTCAGTAATGTAACAGATTGAAAGGTAAGAGAGCATCTTTTTGCAGCTCAGTAGACAACGGTGCGGTGGTGGATTGTGTCTGAGTGTTGATTTCATGCTATGTTGTTACGTAGTTGGTTTGACACAATGCTGGAAAGTAAAATAAACAACGTCCGTCTTTTACTCTCCGTGACAACGAGCTTATAGCTAACTAGCTAATCACGTAACTACGTTTCCATTCAAGAAAAAGTTTTAGCGCATCAAAATAAAGCTGATGGAAATGCAAATTATCAACATAATATTTTTCCGTTTAACTCTAGCGCATAAACTCTATGTCGATACTTCAGATGTCGCGAAAAACTGGTTTGGAAACACTTTTTGTCAAGAAAATTGGCATTAACTCAAATGTAGTGTCACATGACAGAATTTACCCCAATTGTTAGCCTGTGTTAATGATGATGACAAGGTATACATCCATAAAAGCCAATTTATTGTACGTGATTATGGATTGATCTGAATGGCATACAGATCCGATCGCTGCAAACATGACACTTTCAGGAGTGCCAACATAAATATCTCGTGTCAAGACATGCACATTGACAAGTGCATGGAGAACAAATGGATGGCCACTCTGCGATTAATTTAATCGTGGTAGCCGTCCGTTTATTTATTAAAGTTGCTTTTACACACCATTCAAAATAATAGACGGCAGTCACGGAATTAGCCCACAATACAAAAAACATATAATTTCTGTGCACAAAGATGTTTTAAATTACAAATAAATACACAATACTAGAAGGAAAGCTTCAGTGTGCTTTTTTGGAACACTAACATAGCCCAATTATATTAAATTATTGTTTAGCTTTTGAAAAAATGCTGGCAAAATTCCATGTATTAAATAAATTACCAAGCGAAAAACGCATTAAATTAAAAAAATAAATTACCAAATGAGAAAATTATATATTTTTAGACCTATATATGCCTTTTCTTTACACAAACTTAAATTAGCCTTACCCTGTTCTGTAGACGAAAAAAGACGGCTGAATGACATTCTCAGAATGTTCTACACTTTTTTCAAGTCTATAAACTATCAGAACTATTTGTCCAATGCTGAGATCACTTTCAGAAAACGAGCTTTTGAACATTTTAAAACTTTAATATATCTTAAATCTAACCCTCTTTACCTCGGATCGCATTTGCTGAGCTTCTTCAGAAAATGTAAATTGCATTATGATGCTAAAATTAATTTTAGATGATAATCAAGTTCAGTTGGTCGTTAAAAGTTGTGGGACATAATTCAACTGTGATGGCAATGCTTTAGATTAGATGACTAGATAGCACACAGCATATACACATCGATGGATGGTCCTTACACTAAGACCGAAAATGTCCCCACTACTTGGTGCAGGTTGCCAGCTTGAACAGGGCCATGACTATTCGCTTTCGGATCGGAATATGTGGCAATCTGCGATAGGCGCAACACCAGGACCAATATTATAGTCCAATCAGAAGGGCAACTGCTCCCTTTTGATTGCAATTCCTCCTCCTGATTGCATTTATTTGTGAAATTAAAATTACAGTAAGCTGGTTAATTTCAATGAATTGTCTTAATACTCACCCCATTTTCCCAAAACTTCGGAGGAAAAAAATTAGGGACATCTGGGAGGCGAATTAGCGATAAACACACATTTCTGTATGGAAAAGGCTTAAGGGCAGATTTGTTTTGCGATAAACCAAAACTTATGCGACAGTGTTTTTTTTTAGGCATGACGTCATCACACACACCATTTTTATCAATAAAAGGTCATTTGAATGGAAACAGGCAGAAGACGGCAAATTTCGCAAAAAATGTTTTATGCATTTTCACTTTGTCGATAACAAAATAGCGCAAAAAGTGGATCGAAAATAGGCTATTGTTGTCAGCTGAGTGGAAGCTAATGAGTAAACATGTATTCACCAAACTGTTTTGTTCAGGATTCACAGTTTGGTACCCCCTTCAACTGAACAATTCCAGTCGTTGCATTTATAAAATGTGATATTTAAAAGTCTGGTTTTCCACCGTTGAAAGTTTCCCCTGAACTTGTATAGCAGAATATGGTGTAACACCGCTGCTTATCTGTTTATCTTGACTCGACAGTATTAATATAGTCAGCATTTGACTGATACTAAACAGTACTGATGTTTATTTAGCTATTTATTGTATTTTTATTTATTCTTTATTTTCTCAGTGTTCATTTCTAGAATTTGCTGACAATGTATAATAATGTCAAATATTCTTTGATAAAAAATATTTAAGAAATCAACCTTCTGAGTACCTTTGCATAGTCATATCGGAGCAAAATCGGTGAAATCCACATAAAAAAAGGTCTGTTTTCATTCCAGCTCAAAAATTAAATATATCGGCCACCATATCAGTAATCGGTGAATTTTCCCTCTCTAAAATCAGTATTGGTATCGGTCTCAAAAATCCCATATCAGTCGGGCTCTAATTACAATGCATCTCAAAAGAGTCTCCTGTGACCACTTGTTTTTGGATTTCGAGGGGAAGGGTCTCTGGTTTTATGACAACATACATCAATCACTATGTCAGTATATATAAACTGTAAATAAAGTCAGAAAAGACAAACAAAAGTGCTTAAAAATAACAGCACACTGTTTTTCCTAGATGCAGTTGAGATTCAATCGAAGCACAAACTCAACATTTGCAAATTATCCATTATTTTAGTGGATTACCTGTATTAAATGAGCTTCAACTGTCAGGGTTGGGGAGTAACGGAATACATGTAATGGGATTATGTATTTAAAATACAAAATATAAGTAACTGTATTCCACTACAGTTACAAATTTAAATAATTGGTAATTAGAATAGTTACATTCAAAAAGTATTTTAATTACTGAAGAGATTGCTTTGCATTTTATTGTCATTTGTTTCATTTAATATTTAGTCCTTTCAGATGGAAAACATTTATATATATATATATATATATATATATATATATATATATATATATATATATATATATAAATGATGCGATCCAAAGTGCATTTGAACAGCAGTGAAACACTTTCTTATGATGTTACATTCATACAAGCAGACAGAGAAGTAAATTTGGATCAGAAGAAATAGAAATAAACCTTGTGTAAATTGTCAGCTTTACATTAAGCTAAAATGCTATTTATAACCATTTACATGCACATGTTACCATGCACAATCATATTTTTCCAAATTAGGGAGAAAAATCTCTTTTCAAAAATCGTATTCTGTTTTTGTGTGTGTGGTTTGTTTTTGTTTTTTTTGTTTTTTTTCTCTCTCCTTTTTCTCCCCAATTTGGAATGCCCAATGCACTAAGTCCTCGTGGTGGCGAAGTGGCTCGCCTCAATCCGGGTGGCGGAGGATGAATCTCAGTTGCCTCTGCGTCTGAGACTGTCAATCCGCGCATCTTATAACGTGGCTTGTTGAGCGCATTACAGTGGAAACATAGCGCGTGTGGAGGCTTCACGTTATTCTCCGCGGTATCAACGCACAACTCGCCACACGCCCCACCGAGAGCGAACCACTTTATAGCGACCACGAGGAGGTTATCTCATGTGACTCTACCCTCCCTATTAACTGGGCCAATTTGGTTGGTTAGGAGACCTGGCTGGAGTCACTCAGCACGCCCTGGATTTGAACTTGCGACTCCAGGGGTGGTAGTCAGCGTCTTTACTCGCTGAGCTACCCAGGCCCCCAAAAAATCGTATTCTATCTAAAAATCCTTAAAACAAGATCAGTTTGATTCATCTTGTTTTAGAAACACTGAATAAGATATTTAGGTTTTTATAGTCAAAACATGTGAAAAAATCTACCAGTGCTGAAGAAGTAATCCAAAATATTTAGAATACGTTACTGACCTTGAGTAATCTAATGGAATACGTTACAAATTACATTTTACAGCATGTATTCTGTAGTCTTTAGTGGAATACATTTCAAAAGTAACCCTCCCAAACCTGTCAACCGTTATTACTTCTCATCAGTGTCCCTGCAAGTTGAAATCCGACACACTAAAGATCTGTGAAGTTCTCGTTTGCGTATGTATCCGCTTTTTCACATTTTTCGATCTGACTTATTTCCTTTGAAAGCCCCAAGTAATTGGCAAAGAGTATTCTCTTGTTGTAGTGCAGCGGTTGATTGTTCGGGGAGGGGTGGTGTTTTACTGCTGTCTGGTACGCATAAGGCCCTTTCCCACCCACAGTCCTGGTACTTTTCCCTTAGTAACTTTCTAGATGAGTACTCTTAAGAAGAACGGGACACCAGCAGACAACATGTTGAAAATGCACTATAAATCTTTTAAGAACACGGTCTTTTACAATAAAGCCTTTTATGACTCAACATAAATTACTGCACTGAAATATTCACTCATTGACTTTAAAAAGACGTCTTGATGCAAGCAGTCAAGCACAAAAAACCCACTCAATTCCACAACACACTCACAACAGAGATAAATATTTCAATGTTTATGTTGGGCACTTTGCTGTGTATCAATAATGAGACAGAACTGTGAACGTGTCTAGAGTGAAGATAATAGAACCATCTGCAAATCAAAGATTTGGATATTTTGTGTAAACTTTTGAGAATGAAGTGAAAATAAAGGAGAGCAGACATTTGCAACCAAAACCAGGACTGCTTTGAGATTTAACATTAATTCATAAATATTTATTTTTACAAGGAATGTTTCAGGTTTAATGTAAGTTAAATTTAACTGACAGTGTTTGTGGCACAAAGTTTATACCACAAAGTAATTTAGATTCATCCCTCTTTTTCTAAAGAAAAATAAAATGATGTTCAGTAAGGCACATATAAAGAACGTAAACGTGTCTAATACACAACATTAAATACACACTGTTTCATATATAGCCTATATATATATATATATATATATATATATATATATATATATATATATATATATATATATATATATATAATATATGCCAATAAATCGTGATTCTGGGCTGATCGGTCTTCCCCTGTGTGTTATGCCTCTCTTGTTGTGGGTGCGTGTGTCACCTCGTGTTTGTGTTTACGTTTGGTGTGTTTGTCAGTTGTCACGTGTCGGCGTGCATGGGTTGCCTTTCAGGGCAATCAGTGTGCCGGCTTGTTGTGTGATTGTTCCCAGCTCTGTGCTGTTTGTTTGTGTGCATATATTCCCTCTTTCTCTGCCAGTTCCTCGCTGGTTTATTTCTGAACATTCCCGTTTTGTTTCCAGTGTAGGAGTGATCACCCGCTCTCCGTAGTTATTTACTCTGGCTATAGAGTGATATATACTCTCTCAGCTAATCATTTACTCCCGTAATTCTTTTTTTTTTGCTGTCTGTTCTGCTAATCTCAGTCTCCTCCGACTCGTACTCACTGGTGCGGGTATCCTCATTCTCGACCTGACTCTTCTGTCTCTCTCTCTCTAACTCCAGCCCAGTGTTGGCATCCTCTGTTCCCTCTCAGACCCTGTGGAGCGGCTGGCAGTGGTGGCGCTCAACTTCTGCCTCCTGCTTGGGCGGAGCCTTGTCCCTGGGTGGATTGGAATCTTCATTGCGAGTTCGTTAGCAATCCCTCTGCTGTGCGCACGTATTTGTGTACTGTCTGAGTGATCCTCTCTCTCGCCCTGCAGGGCATTCCTTAAGCCTCAATAAATCTTGTTAATGATCATCTACATCTGGGTCCTGCGCACTGTGTGTCTTGACATAAACATCGTTTGTTAGCATGACTGTAGTGCAATAAAACCGCTTACTAACCCTATTTGTGTAAAGTTATCTAGTATTTCAACTTCGTGTCATGAAGACATAATGCTGGTAAACCCTGTAGGCCTAAATCCCTCTCACTTTCACACAATGTAAAGCATACCAAAAAGAGAGTAAACATGACTAAGTTTTCTTCTGTTTTTGAGCAAGTCATCATATTATCCTTTTCATAATCAGACATACGGAGAAGATTTGATTGAATATGTGCATCTCTAAACAAACAGCTGATATATGTTTGGAATATGAGTAGGAGAACTGCGGCCAAAAAACATGTTCGCTCTGGTCAGGTTAACAATTGGTCTGTTTGATCTTACCATCTCTCACATCTAACCGCTGTCACATCCATGGGTGTTTTTAAAAACAAAACTTAAAGCAACGTCATAAAATTTTAGCTGTATGTGTAAACTCTTGAGTTGTGATTGGAAGGAGAGTACGTCTCTACATCATTCAATTCTGAGTGTTACTCCATATTATTCATGAGAAGCTATGCTTACATTTAGTCTCTGTGCTGAGAGTTTAAAATGGATGAACAAAAATTCTGCCACCCCCACACCACCGTTAACAGCTCAAATGTCTAAAGGCCTGAGTAGACTTCGGTTGTTAGCGTTGCTGGTCGCTCCGCGCACCATATGCATGATGTAAATTCCATCATCAGCACCATCCACGTGGCCTGACTGTGAGTGGCCCAGTGGTTGGCCGGGCACAATCCGATCTGGAATGCAGAAAAAAACAAGAGTATACCCGGGCCTTGACAATCCCACCCCCACCCCACATCCCAGAGTGCATGCATTGATGACTGAGAGCCAGTAGGCAGAGACTGAAAAGGAGAACTGTTTTACCTACTGCAACAGAGCAACAGCTTTTAGACATTTCAACACAACCCACAACTTCATTCTGACCATACTGTAGACTGGAGGATGAAATAGATTACTTTTTCCTCAGTTCAGTGCCTAAACTGGACTGGCTCCTTCCCAGAAACCAAACCAGGGCCCAAATTCATATTCTCAACTACCTGTCAGACCTAATTGGAAAATGGTAATCAGATACAGCAACACACAACAGCACTAGCAGTGTTGTCAAGCACAAGCAGCCAGCTCCCACAAATATCAGAATTTTAACAATACCACCGAACCCCTCCTACCATGAAAGCCAGAGTGAGCATCACCTGACACATCATCTCCATAAAGTGCCGCATCCCCCAACAACAACCTACCAGCAACAGGGAGCATCAATTGAACATCATTCCTCACCAGTGTAGCACAATTTTTTTTATATAAATAAACAGCCTTTTTGTCTTTCACTTTGGTGTTTCTTTCTAGCCTCTGAAACGTTTAACCTCTAACTTTGATTATAATGATTATTAACATTGTTGTTTTTATAGTGTGAATTTATTCTTAACAGTATTATATTGTAAATAGGCAAGTGGTTTCTGCATGGCTCTTTGGTAATGTTTGTAAATCCATTTGGAAAAATCTATCATTATACCTAATACTTTTTTTTAATTTTTTTTTTTATTAGAATTGTCAAGTTATTTTCTTTTCTAAATAGCCCTTGGTTTTAACTCACAGACAACCTTGCCAAGTATGCTAACATATTTACTTATTGTACATTAGATAGGTTAGGTTTTTTTTACAGAACACAATAGGTAATTTAGCATATTTTTAAAGAAAATAAATAACTGTTGTTGTTACCTCAGTGTAATAACAAGCACCTCTTTGGGTTTGATGGCTGCACGATTATTTGTTGTCTGCCTTGTGAGGTCGGCACCAACCAGAGAAAGAAGATGGTCCATTTGCTCTGCAGTCATCCTGAAGTATTTCAGGTGCCGGCCACTGTCAGGTGTAGCTCAGCAACGATCTCCTGCGCTGGTTGACTAGATGAACCCACAATCTTATCCTCATCCTTCTCCGTAACCTTCTGAGCAAAAGAAAGGGCGATGGCTTTTCCTCTGTCTATGAATTTATATGGAAAAACAAAAGCAATGAAACTATTTCGATTAAAATGTCACTAGTGCCAGAAGTTGCGAAAAGACATGAAAGCAAATTAAACTATTTAAAGTAGACCAATAGTAAAATAAGTTTTTTAATATGGAATATACACTATCTTCAGCAGAAACACTGCCAATGCGACAGCACAAGTGTTGGTTACTGCTGAAGTTGGCCTGACACGTTGCTTCGCCGCTGCTCACACTCTGCTTCAGCGTGCGGTGTGAACAGGCATTACTTTGCACCCTTTACCAGATTGATGCAGCTTGTCTGATACAGAACCAAAGTGTGATATATATAGATACTTTCTCTAGTTGAATATAGAAAATAGTCAAGAGTCTAAATACTTTTACAAAGCACTGTTTTACTTTTTATGTGGTCAAATGTGTATTTATGCAAGAAAGATATAACGCTCGTCTAATGGGCACATTATACTTTTCCACTTCTTTCCAAACAAAAAGCTGTTACAAGTTAACTCAAAATGTGAGCCTGTGTATTCTTGCACTGTAGTCGAACACTCTACCATGCAACCAATAAGTCTCTTCCTAAGTCAGAGGAATATTTTCAAATACTGTCCACACCACAGTACCCCTAATGTCAGCCCTGTCCACAACCCTAATTTTTAATGCATGTCACACACAATAACGACAAAATAAATACTTTTACATGTTATTATGCTTATGAGCGGGGTTAGAACCACGCTATGTTAACTCGCAACTACTGACTCTTCAGGTCAATTGAAACATAGCATAGCGCCACCATTTATTTGCGGCGTTGTTGTTTTTTCAGTAGGGATAGCAAATAAAATTATGATAATTCACAAGATCTTTTTATTTTTAGGGTAAGGGACATTTTGGTCTAGTACCTACTGTATTAAAGCAATATCACACTCACAAACGGCATAGCCTTATGCCTACAGCCATGGTGAAATACAGACCAAAAGCACTTGTGTCATAGTCTTATTGATGTGTTGGCAGTAGAATTGTAGTTAAAGTCTCTTTTCTACTCCAGGGCTTTAAAGGTCATCAGCTCCACAATGTTTTGGAAGCTCCTGGCACAGCAGATCTCACAGCAGACGTGGACTTCAGTTACTTGAGGAAGATGACAGAAGATCATGTGACCTGCCTGGGACCAATCACACAACAATCCTTCCTGAAGAACATGGGCATTGACACACGCCTTCAGGTGAGTGAGTGAGGTTACATTGTTTGGGGCTGTTCACAGAGGACCAATGAGAGGTGTAAACTGGTGTTAAATGCATTTGCAGTAAATGTCATGTGACCAGTGTTGGGCAGAATACTTGAAAAGTACTGAATGAAAAAAGAATCATGGCTGAATTCTAAATATTAATGATTAGTACTTTTTTTTTTTTTTTTTTTTTTTTTTAAATTACACACACAAAAAAAACAAGAATACTTTTAGAATACATGGAAATACTTAGTTTGTATGTTCTCCCAGTGTTCCTCATGTTCGCCTATTCCTCATGTTTATACTTTATATTTAGAAATTAGGCTTTTAGAGCCCTCCAGAAAATATCGTCACTGACGAAATCTACTATAATATAAATATTTGTGATTTATATGTTCCTTGGAAAAATAAATCATAACAGAACACAACTTTGGAATGATTATCAATAGAAAAATATTTTTTGGGCCAGATGGTGCACAAATCTGCGCTAATAAGTAGAAAAATGCACCATATAGACATCTTTAGACATTGCATTGTGTCTCACTTATAAAGGCATGGCACAATTGGAAGAATTCCATCAATTTTCTATAGCCGCTCATCCTATACAGGGTCACGGGCAGTGCTGGAACATATCTCAGATGTCTTGGACTTTTGCACCGTAGTCGAACACTCTAGCACACACAAAAAAAAAATATTGTGTTTATGCAACCCATTTCAAATCCTTAATCTATTCCAAGAGCCAAATCTGACAATAAATTCAGCTGAAAAGGGGCATTTACCTGCGACTTACTTGCCTTGCATTATGATCATTGTACATTAAATATAGAACATGACAGACATTCACTGAATCAACATTAGCGAATACAGGCATATTCATTGAAAACAATTGAATGAATAGTGCACAGGGTTGGGGAGTAACGGAATACATGTAATGGGATTACGTATTTAAAATACAAAATATAAGTAACTGTATTCCACTACAGTTACAATTTAAATCATTGGTAATTAGAATACAGTTACATTCAAAAAGTATTTTGATTACTGAAGAGAATACTTTGCATTTTATTGTCATTTGTTTCATTTAATATTTAGTCCTTTCAGATGGAAAACATTTATACATATAAATGATGCGATCGAAAGTGCATTTGAACAGCGGTGAAACACTTTCTTATGATGTGTTACATTCATACAAGCAGACAGAGAATTACGTTTGAATTAAGTTTGGAGCAGAAGAAATAGAAATAAACCTTGTGTAAATTGTCAGCTTTATGCTAAGCTAAAATGCTATTTCTAGCCATTTTAAATGCACGTTACCAGGCATGATCATTTTTTTTTTAATCAAGAAAATTCACGTTGGATCATAATTTCTTTTTTTCTAGTAAGACCTTTATTACTTTGGTGTGCGTATTTTTATAGAACATTTTTGAACACGCCATGTCGTCCACCAGACACATCCGGTGTGCGACCCCCTTTAGCCAATGATCTAATATGACAGCTGTTCGGTTAAGAACATTAACCAATAACAATTATGATGTGAAGAAAAAGAAATAGCAATGATAGAAAAAATAGGCCTGTGAGAAATGTACAATAAACCTAATGTAGATGGGACACCCCGGACCCCATGCAAGGAGCAGACGTGTGAGCGACGAGCTCTGCGCACTTTGCTGAATTTTCGATTATTTTCATATTATAATCTGGTGAAATTTGTTACACCCAGTTACACATTTGCCCTTTGTTGCAAAACATGGCAAAGAAGTCAAAATCCTCAGGCTCGGGAGACATTAAAAGACACTTACGTGTTCAGGATGAAAGCCCCGACAGGCCTACAGACCGGGGACTCGATATGGATGGTGCGGCGAGAGAGGAGATCCAGCGTCAGTTGTCCAACATATCGGTGATGTTGCCGAAGATTCTTGCTGACTTGGAGGATCTCGCTGTAATACATCGATCGATCACGGCGATGGAAATAAAATTCTCAGAGTTAGGTACAAGAGTGACTGTTGAAAAACGAATCGATTTTCTGGAATCTTCGGAGAGGGAATTAACCGCTAATCCACCCGCGACCAAAGTTGACCTGGAACATCTCCTTGAAAAGCTTGAAAATCTTGAAAATAGAAGCCGCAGGAATAACGTTCAAATTGTTGGAATTCCTGAGCTTGAGGAGGGCAGAGATATGGTGAAATTCCTAGAGGAGTTTTTCCCCGAGTCTGCTCGACATAACAGGCCACAAGCTGAAAATTGAGCGAGCTCACAGAGTCCCGTCTCACAGATCTGCTGAGGGAGACAGGCCTAGATCGATTCTGGCCAGATTTCTGAGATCATCCGATAAAGATCTTGTGTTGCGCCAGGTGAGGAGCAAAGGGAAGCTTTCTTGGAAGAACCATAATATTTTCTTGTTCCCGGACTTTGGGAGTTCGACAAGAGAGAAACGCTATCGGTTCAAGGAATGTAAGAAACTCTTACATCAGAAAAACATCTCGTTTGCTCTGTTTCCTGCCAAACTGAGAATCGAAACGAAGGTCGGTCGCAAAGTATTCATGTCCAAATCTGGCAATGTCTTTTATAGAATCAATGACTGAGTAAACCATTGGATGTTTCTCATGTGAGTGGGCCTGACTCGCTGTACTTATTCTTGAGGAAGCTGGGCGACATTTTGGGTTTTTTGCGTTGGCTCCGCCGTGCGGCTGGAGCTTGTTTTGTGAATAACACTTTCCTTAAAGAAACTTTTGCATTGAAGTTCCCGGACAGATTGAGAGTGGACACTACGGATGACCGCAAAATATCTACATGCTGCTCGCACAAAGGATGTTTTTATGAAGCTGATGGATTATGTAAGTCATGGTATATACTTTTATGCAGCCACCGAGTGAATTGACTCGACCATCCGGGGAACCGGGATGTCGGTGTTTCTTTTTGTATTGGTTCCGCCTAGCGGCTGGAGCTTGTTCTGTTGAGTAACACTCCTTGGAACAGCTGTGGATTAATCTGTTCGTTCTTCGTGCTTATTCCTCCTGCTGGCTGTAGTTTTTTTTTATTTTTTATGGGACATTGGAATGATTACGTCATCCGCTGAACTCATAACAGCTGGCTCACTGAACATTCGTTTGTCTGTCTGAGGAATCTGAACGGTTTTATATCAGCTGAAATTTGTTTTGTGGAAGATCACACCTTTAAAACAGTTCTGTGAATGAATCTACACATTCTTAGTGTTCATTCTTCCTATTGACTGGGTTTATTTTACAAAGTATTTTCTGTAATGTAATTTTGCCTCACAAATTTGTGAGGCAAAATTGAGCAATCCGATGGCTCGTGGGCGTTCATGGACCTTTTGAGTTTAGAGGGATTGTCGCCGGTTGGCGCTGTCGTGTGTGGGGTTAATGCGCACGTTTTTCTTTTTTCTGTTAGTTTTGTTCAGGGGTTGATTGTTTCACTATTGGGGAATGTGGTCTATATAATTTTGTTTTTGACAATTTATTTTTTCTTCTATATCAAAATGTCAAATGTTAATATGAGTGTACTATCTCTTTCCACGTGGAATGTGAATGGGTTGGGGCACCCCATAAAAAGAAGGAAGGTTATTTCTTTTCTTAAACATAAGAAATATGATAGTGTTTCTTCAAGAAACACATCTCTCCCTGCAGGAAGCTGAAATATTTGGGAAGATATGGGGTGGACATGTTTTCTTTAGTGCTGGCTCAAGTAAGAGCAAGGGAGTCATTATATTGGTAAATAAACATCTACAATTCAAATGTCTCAAACAGAGCAAAGATAAATTAGGAAGAGTAATTATTGTTTTAGCTGAAATTCAAGGGCAAAGGTTGATTTTGGCTAATATTTACGCACCTAACGCTGATGATCATGGCTTTTTTATAGATCTTGAAGGGATGTTGCAAACCGTTGGCACCACTCATGATATAATATTGGGAGGAGACTTTAATCTTTTGATGGACTCAGTGCTTGATCATAGTGAAGCAAAAGTGTGCAAATCCCCTAGAGCAACATTGATGCTTCACAGGATGTGTAAAAATCTTGGTCTTACAGACATTTGGAAACTTTTGAACCCATCTGGTAGGGACTATACATTTTTTTCATCAGTCCACAAGATTTATTCTAGAATAGATTTTTTTTTTTTAATATCCAAATCCCTAATTTCATCTGTTGTTGATTGCTCAATTGGAAATATCTTGGTCTCAGATCACGCCCTGGTGAGTTTAGAGGTGATGCCACATATAGAGAAAAATAAATCTTATAGTTGGTGCCTTAATGTTTCCCTTTTTGCAAAATCCTGATTTCCAACAAATGTTAAAGACTGAAATCAGTGTTTATATGGAGACCAACTGGTCCTCGGTATCTTCTGTGGGCCTGGCTTGGGAGGCACTTAAGGCGGTTCTTAGGGGTCAGATCATACAGTATGTCTCATTCATCAAAAAATCCAAAGCACAAGAACTCGTGGAGTTGGAAGGAAATATTAAAAGTGCAGAGGCAGAGCTGAAGCGCCGTATGTCATCTGATGGCCTCAGAGAATTGACTCATTTGAAATATAGATATAATACTATTCTGTCACAGAAAGTGGAGTTTTGGTTATTCAGGGCAAGACTGTCATACTTTGAGTCAGGTGATACAGCAGGAAAACTTTTGGCTTGATATATAAAGCAGAGAGAGTCTTTTTCTATCATTCCCTCAGTGAAATCTGCTTGTGGTGAAATATTTACCTCGGCTATTGATATTAATAATGCTTTTAAAGAGTTCTATCTTGATCTCTATAGGTCCGCGTCTTCGTCTGCTGATGAAGATATTAGGAACTTTGTGGAACCATTAGATCTCCCTAAACTGACGAATGAGCAAAAAAACTCTTGATTTTGAGAACCTTGGAGCTTGATGAGGTAATTAAGTCCCTGCCTACAGGCAAGGCTCCAGGGCCTGACGGCTTTGCCGCTGAGTTTTTCAAATCTTATGCTACAGAACTGGCGCCACTTTTGTTAGAAGTTTATACTGATTCATTAAAGAATGGATAGCTTCCGCCAACCATGACACAAGCCCGGATCAGTCTGATTCTAAAAAAGGATAAAGATCCAAGTGAGTGTAGGGCTTTACTGGTTGTTTAGATCAGTGTTACTATCAGAAATAATTAATAATTATTTCTGTAGTTATTAATCAATATTTAAATTAATTAATTGGATCTAACTCATTAAAACCTCATATGGGACTCCAGTAAATGTAGTGTGCTACGTTTAGGAGCAAGTTTGGTTATTAGCAATAATTAAGAATTAAAGAATTATTAAAATCAATAGAACATTGATGAGAATTAATGTTAGCTTTTTTAATCCTTTAAAATCAACACTTATCAAAGATAATCGTTAATTGTTAACATCGATGAAACATTAAAATTAACACTAGCTTATTGATCATTCAAATTCAAAGAAAATTATCAATTATCAAAAATCAATAGAATATTAATAAGGATTAACATTGACGGGGCACCACCCTGGAATCAGGGACTAATAACCAAATATTAAAACAGTCTCAATATTTGTTTTCTTAGGAAAATCGACATCCGAAGAATATTGATTTTCGGGAAAAAACAATGAATGAAGGTTTGAATCCGAGAACTGACATCCCGTCAGCATGACACAGGCGTATGCAAAACAAACCAAAACACTTCTCTTTGTAATATAAACAAAGTTTATTTATGCACTAATATCAATTAATAATGAATACAATGCAGTCAATAAACTTCCGACTTACAACTACAAACTAAACAGTGATATGATTAGATATGGAAATAAAATAATCCTATAACACAAGGTGTGTGTGTGTGTGTGTGTGTCAGTGTGGTTAGTGAGAGAGAGAGAGAGAGAGAGAGAGAGAGAGAGAGCTTATTAAGTGACAGCCCGAAAGCTGATTTCGTGATAGCTGGAGATAAAGCAGCCGGGTTCATCACTCAGAGACGCAGTTTTACGAGCGGGGCTTGTAAAAGTCCTGCGTTATTTGACTCTAATGGATGAACTCAGTTGCTGTCTCGCCCGCAATGGCGAAAATGCACAACAATCCAATTTGGTTGGACCACAATACAGCAAAACAAATTTGTGATAATTTATACCCTGAGTATTAATAATGAGCGGACATGGCAGTCCGTAAAGTGTACAAGCAAAAACCTTGAAACACAAGAATAATACGCTATAATATTCTATCTCTGCCCAGAAGTAAACCTCTTACTTGAATCACATGAGGACACAGGTAGAATGTGTTTTCCTCCGTCCTTTAACTTTGACCCGGTTCCTTGATGTGCTTGTGTGATGACGGGAGGCCATTTCCTCGCGCTGTCGGCAGGCACGGCTGTTGATTCTCGGCGGGCTGGCGGAGAACTCAGAAATGTCGACTTGATTGAAGATGGAAGAGAAATCTTTAATCTCTTCACTTCTGTAGGCCAACGGATGAAGATGCGAATTGCTCGGCGGTCTCCTTCGGATCCTTTAGAGTGTTCGGTTGAACACAGAGTAATCTCAACTCGTCCAGCGAGATGGAGATTGTATGGCTACAGTTTCAAGTCGGACATTACTTCCTTAAGCCACAAGGTTGCACCGGAGAGCAGCAAAAAGCTACGTCCGTATTCGGTGAACTAAGTTGCTGGAAGCAACTCTGGAAGCATTTCAGAATTATTTGAAGTCCTGATGATGTCATGTTTGAGGGACGTTCTGTGGTGTGCCTCATCCAATAGGAGTTGAGAGCTCGATCCTTTAGAGGGCAAGGCTTCATGGATCTGTAGTCTGTTTTGGACTCCCTTTGTTTGATTTTGGTGCGATTTTTATCAGTAAAATTTACAACTTAGAAGGTGGGGGCTTGAGTTATGTTTTTATGACTGTTAGGCCTGCCTTTGTTTTCTGTCTGAACACGAGGCCCAACACTAGTGTAAAAGTTACCGCCCAATTTCGCTGATCCAGTTAGATGTAAAAATTTTGTCAAATTCTGGCTAATCGATTAAGTTATGACATCTCTTATACATATAGATCAGGTGGGGTTTATTCGAGGCCGTAGTTCTTCTGATAATATTAGGCGTTTCATCAATATCATGTGGTCAGTAGCAAATGAACAATCTCTGGTTGCTGCCATCTCTCTTGACGCCGAAAAGGCGTTTGATATGGTAGAATGGGATTATCTTTTCAAGATTTTGGAAAGGTATGGGTTCGGGAATACATTTATTGGTTGGATTAAGTTACTTTATAGACACCCTGTAGTAGCGGTACAAACAAATGGGTTAATTTCAGATTATTTTACTCTGGGTAGGGGCACTCGGCAGGGTTGCCCACTTTCCCCATTTTTGTTCTGTCTTGCCCTGGAACCATTAGCAGCCACGATAAGAAAGGAGGATGATTTTCCAGGGGTGACGGTGGGAGGTGTAGCACATAAGCTTCTGCTTTACGCAGATGATATTTTATTATTTGTCTCCGACCCCGCTAGATCCATGCCTTGCCTCCACAAAATTATTAACTCCTTTTCCAAATTCTCAGGATACAGAGTCAATTGGTCTAAATCCGAAGCTTTGGCTTTGACAGCGTACTGTCCAGTAACGGCTTTCCAGCCGGGCGCCTTCATGTGGCCCAAACAGGGAATTAAGTATTTGGGAATTTTATTCCCAGCAAATTTGTCTGATTTTAGTTAGTTAATTTTGATCCCTTAATAAAAAGGTTTTCGAATGATGTGGACAGGTGGGCTTCATTACAGTTATCGATGATTGGGAAGGTTAATGTTATTAAAATGAATTGCATTCCAAAATTTAACTATCTGCTACAATCTCTCCCTGTAGATGTCCCTCTCTCTTATTTTAAGCAATTTGATAGCATAGTGAAGTCCTTCATTTGGAATGGTAAGCGTCTCAGGTTAAATTTCAGTAAATTACATAGGCCGATTGACAAAGGTGGGTTAGGCCTACCCAAGATTTTATTTTATTATTATGCATTCAGTCTTAGACATTTGGTTCATTGGTCGCTTCCACCTGAGAGAGCTCCTCCCTGGTTTTGTATTGAAAAGGAAGTTCTTGCCCCTATCTCACCACTGCAAAGCCTTTCGATTAAACTAGCTGGAAAGGTTAAGTCGCACCCCGTTATTTTGCATTTACACTCGATATGGACAAAAGTGTCGAGTGTTTAATTCTGATATTTATTTAAATGTTGCCTCGAGCATATGGCAGAACACTAAACTATGCATTAATAAGTCCCCTTTTTGTTGGTCAGATTGGATTGTGAGGGGGGTTAATGCACTTGGTGACCTCTATGAGGGTGGAGTATTGAGATCTTTTGAAAATTTGGTTCAACATTTTAGGATTCCCAGATCTCAGTTTTATAAGTATTTACAGCTGCGCCACCTGCTCTGCTCTGTTTTTGGGAGTAGCATACACCCCCCTAGAGCGGCAGATACTCTGGAAGTGGTGATTGCTGCTTTTGGGAAGGGTCATGAGGCATCAGTGTATTACTCCTTGTTAATTCAGAGTCTGGGGGACCGAGCTTTAAATTCTCTTAAAAGATTATGGGAGAAAGATTTAAACTTGGTATTGGAGGAGGGAGTGTGGGCAAGGATTCTAAAAAACAAAGTCTGCATCTAGAGATGCAAGGGTTCGCCTTATGCAATTTAAGATTTTACATAGATTTTATTGGACCCCCTCTAGATTGTATAGGCTTGGTCTTAAGGACACACCCATCTGCTGGCGATGCCATACTGAAGATGGAGACACCATCCATGTTTTTTGGGGGTGCCTTAAGATCCAAGAATTTTGGCTGAAGATGCAAAGTTTTGTGTGTGATGTGTTGGGCACTCAGGTCTTGTTCTGCCCCAGACTCTGTATTTTGGGTGATAGGAAGGTCATGGATTTGGTAGATAAGCACATGAAGGACTGGGTTTTGACCGGTGTGATGATTGGTAGACAGGTTATTTTGAGGAGTTGGAAGTCGGATGGAGCACCCTCGTTCCCGGAGTGGTGCGCGGAGATGGGGAGGGTGGCTGCCTTCGAGGAGGGGTCGAGTATTAGGATGGGGGTTAGGGAAACTTACAATAAGAAATGGGGCAATTATTTAGCATTTTTGAGGGAATCTCGAGGTGGGGCGGTGGAGGGAGTAATTTTAAAGGTTTTTTTTTTTTTTTATTTTTTTTTTTTAGTTTTTTATTATTATTTTACTTGATTATTGTATGTTATTTTATGTTGTTGTTTTAGTTTTCTGTGTGTGTGTCTATATTGTATTGACCACAGGGGTGTTCGTGGGGGGTCAGGGTGGTTTGAGAGTTTGGTAATGGGGAGGGGATATAGTGGGGATTTAATGTTAAAAGTTTTTGATTCATTATATAGATGTTGTTGTATTTCTTGTGTTAATTTATGAATCAATAAATTAATAACCAAAAAAAATAAACCTAATGTAATGTTCTTAACATGGCGTGCACACAGAATAAAATAGTTTAACCACTTAATCTGTCGGCACATTGTTGAAAATAGCCTCCTTGTTCAGCAGTGTAAAAATAGTTTGGGGAAAAAAATAAATACAAAATTGGCATACCTACCTTGCCTAAAATAGTCATTTTCTAGGCTACTTACCTAGACCATTAATTTTTTAGCTGCAAAATGAACATCAACATGGTCTGGTGAAAGATGGGACATGACTCATTATCGATTATCCTGCACTTGAAAAGCCCACTCGGTGGGAAAATAACGTTCATGCACGCACAGATTTAAAGAAGACTCAAATGTGAAGACATCCATAGTGACTTGCAAGCTAACGTTTTGGAAATCCACTTCCCTCACCACCAACGAATTGATTTCCATAGCTACTTTGTTCGTCTTGCAAGAGAACATTTTCCTGCATGCGCCGCAAGTGAGACAGAAGCACGCGCTGCCTGAGGTGAAATGAAACTTTGTATACATCTGCTCCAGATATCCTCTTTTTTTTTAAATAATTTTACAGTATTGTTAATTATATTTAAAATGTCACATTAACATGACAGTAATTTAAGCACATCCTTTGTAAAAAAAAAAAAATAATAAAAAAAAAAAAAAAAATATATATATATATATATATATATATATATATTTGCAAATTCTAGGCAAAATCTACTTTGAAGATGATAAAATATAACATAGTTTTTATTTATTTGGATTTTGTTTTAGTCACATAATTCCCATAGTTCCATTTCTGTTATTCCATAGTTTTGATGACTTTAGTATTATTCTAAAATGGGGGGGGGGGGAATAAAGAATGAGTAATTGACCCCAAACTTTTGAACGGCAGTGTATATATATCTATATCTATATATATCTACATCTATATATCTATACATATATATGTATAGATATATAGATATAGATATACACACACACACACACACACACACACACAGTTGCAATCGAAATTATTCAACCCCCCCCAAGACAGTAAGGATTTACAAAGGTAAATTTTTCTGATGACCCAGAATTTTTAAACTTTACATTTATATCAATTGAGTGACACATTCAAAGTCATAGTGTGAATATATAACCTAATATTTCTAAATAGCAGGATTTTTTTTAAAATACAGCCATGTCATAATTATTCAACCTCTATTGCATGTAGCTGTTGCTTTAAGCATGTAAGGCTACACAAGTAATTGTTTTAAAACAAAATTAAGTCATCAATCTGCAATGGCACTTATTTAAGTTTAAAATATAAATTTAGCGTTGTAAGCAAAAATGTATTTCTATGCAAAAAATGCAATTAAAAATAACCTGTCTCAAAAGCTAATAGAGGAGATTATTTCATTACACAAGAAAGGTCTTGGCTAAAAGTACATTTCTAAGGCACTTTAATTTCCGATAGACAAAGTTGGCAGCACCATTCATAAATTTTTTTAAATATGGTACAACAGCAACCTTCTTGAAAGCAAAACTTCACCAAGGGAAATGTTGACTTGAATATTCAAGAAGTAATTAGGAAAGACCTGTGGAGTCCTGGAAGAAGGTTTTATAGATGTATGACACTAAACTGAAAATGAGTTTTAGACCCATGGGTCAGCAGTACGTCTGGAGTAAGATGACAAGGTGATTACAAGAATGTCACCATCCCCACTGTCAAGCATGGAGGTGGGTCAGTCCTGTTATGGGGGTGTTTTGCGGCTGCAGGAAATGGCTATCCTGACTATGTGACTGATACCATGGATTCTTTCAGGTATCAGGCCATTTTGGCATGAAAAATGTGATGACTTCAGTGTGTAAATTGAAGCTCGGTGATCACTGGACTTTCCAGCAAGACAATAACACCAAGGATATATCCAAGTTGTCTAAAATCTGGTTCAGGGATAGGTCGTGGAATGTCCTTAAATGGCCCTTTCAGTCCATCATTAAAATCCCATTGCAAACCTTTTGTTGGGATTTCAAGGAAGCAGTGGCAGCACAGAAACCAAAGAATGTCAATGAGCTGGAAGCTTTTGCTCATGAGAAATGTGTAAAAATTCTAATAGAGAGGTGTCCGAAGCCTGAGAACACTTACTTGAAACATTTATTTGCTGTTATTAAGGATAAAGGATGCCCATAGTGATAAAATGTTGCATAGTGAGGATGTCTTCAAATATAATGACATAAATAGTTTTAATTTAACACTTAATGTCATACAAAGTCCAGTAAACATAAAGCTAAATCAGTAATTCGGTGTGACCACCTTTGCCTTTTAAAACAGCACCAATTTTCCTAGGTAGACCTGGACACAGTTTTTCTTGTTTGTTGGCAGAAAGCTTCTTGGAGAATTCGCCACAGTTCTTCTATCTATTTAGGTTTGTCTCAATTGCTTCTGTCTCTTTATGTAATCTCAGACTGACACGATGTTCAGTGGGGGGCTTTGTGGGGGGTGTGGCACTTGCTGGCCTGGAGGTAAGAGGACAGACACTATCAAGGCAAGAAGTTAATGTATGCTAATTTGTAGCTTCAATTAAATCAAGTGAAGAGAAATGGTTAGTGGAGGGAAGTAATGCAGAGACTATGGAAGAGAAACGAGTGGGTGAGAGAAAGCAAAGGTTGTGGCGGAAGGAGACAATAGGTCAGGGCTCCAGACTGCGACTAAAATGGTCACAAATGTGACCAAAAATAATTGATTGTGACAATTTAAAATCTAGTCGCCACTGGCGACAGTCGAGTTGTGTGCATTCATTTGCGGTTTCGTCAGATATCATCTTGTGAATTATTGAATATATTTTTAGAACACGCACAACCAGTGTATCTCACGCCGCTTTTCGCCCATTCTGTTTCTGATGAGCTCGCTTCAACAAACCCAGCACGAGAGAGTCGAGAACAAATTACTCTTTTGAACCGGATCTTTTTCATGAATCACCCAAAAAGAACTGAGGGTTTGAGCTCAGGTTAGCAGTTTGAATCAGATTCACTTTCTCAGCGAATCAGCCATCAGTGAGTTCACAACTGGGAGTGTAGACATTTCAAAATAAGAGTCCCATGTGTATTTCGGGCTTCTTTATAGTTAAAAGTCCTGTATTGTGTACCACTTTTTTTCTTCTGGTAATTATTAATTGGGATTGGAGTAGCACAATAAACTGCATCTGGGATTTCATTCAGTTTGCACTGTTGTAGTCTCTGTGTCTGAGGCCACTAACAGTAGAGAAGAATAAGGAAATATTTTAAAACAATTAAAATATATATATATATATAATATATACACAGTACTGTGTAAAAGTCTTAGGCATATAAGATGCTTCACAAAAACATTTGTCTTAAGACGGTTATTTATATTTTCAGCTTTAGTGTGTCAATAGGAAATATACATTTTAGACTCCCAAACATTTATTTTGCAAATAGAATAGAAGAGCAGGGAGCCCTGCAACAGATGACATGGAACCCACAGAGCATCCCACTAAATATTGAGCAGGTCTGGGATTACAAGAAGAGACAGAAGATGGAAGAACTGTGGCAAATTCTCCAAGAAGCTTGGAACATCCTATCTGCCAACAACCAAGAAAAACTGTATCCAGGTGTACCTAGGAGAATTGGTGCTTTTTTGAAGGCAAAGGTGGTCGCACCAAATATTGATTTAGCTTTTAATTTTTTAATGTTTACTGGACTTTGTATGACGTTAATTGATAAATGAAAACTATTTATGGCATTATTTTTGAAGACATCCTCACTATGCAACATTTTTCCCAAGTGCCTAAAACTAATTAATTTTATATAATATATATAAAATCAAGCTTTTGACACTTAGGACAAATGAGGGACTTGTACACAGCTATTACACAAAATGCAAACATTCATTGATGCTCAAGAAGACACACTACTATATGTATATATACTTTATGTAAATATCTGTAATGTAGATTCTGAAGAGCAGTACTAAATAAAAACCATCTTTTATCTCTTATATTTGTATAAATTATGAAAGGGGTGTGAACATTTGAGACAAAAGGGAATGCAAACTTATCTTCTCAACTATACTGTTTATTAAACCTTCAATGAATGGGTTATCAGCTGACTTCCTTTTCTTTGGTTTTCTATCTTGTTTCTGAACAGCAATCTAAATTGAGAAAATCTGTGATTTGGCTACCAAAAACAGCCATTTGGCTCCTTAATGTTTCAGTTTAGGAGCCAATGGCTCCTAAGTCATTTTTTTTAGTCTGGAGCCTTGCCATAGGTGGAGTAAGAGGTAAAGAAGAAGGGAGAGTAACAGACAACTGGATGAAGAAATGGTCAGAGATACGTAGAGGGGTAACAAGGGGATTTTTGGAGATACAATTACGTGTAAGGATGAGATCTAGCTGTTTCCCTGCTCTGTGTGTTGCAGGGGTGTGCAGTCTCTGTGACGAGTGTTTGCGAACGAGACAGAGTACTTGCATGTGCGTACCCATATCCTGAGCAGTGTGGCAGACTTTGGGCACTTTTATTTAGTTCCCTGTTAATTCATCTGTTCCATATTGAGATGTTTTTGTGTGTTTGTATTAAAATATAATTTAACAAAATTACTTCAGTTTGCAATGTATATCTCTATGTACACTTTATCATGTCAACAAACATTAATAAAACCAAAAGTTGTACCAAAGTGTTTACACATATTTATACATGTATATATTTGTAATAATTGAACTGAATTTAATTTAAAATAAAAACAAGGCTCGAAGGAGCAGCGCTCCTATTGTAAATGTGTGACATTTGCCACATGCATTGCAGTAATCATATCAATTCCTGACTCTGATCATCAATCTGTCCAATTTTGTTAAATTGACATTTTAACAGCTAAAATCCTTTGAACCATATGGCCTGCACACATAAATCATATATCCTCTCATTCTTCTGCCAGTTATCTTTTCAACAGAGCCAATCACTTTAATCCCTGCCTTCTATGTTTTCCAGCATCTTGAAATATAACTTAATCATACTATTTCGAACTCTTCCCACAGCCTTTATCAGATCTTCCCCAAATTTGTATTAGATCGTCTTGAGACACTCCTGGCCAAAAGTAATAAACACTTTTTAATTGACCAAACCATTTCTGTACAACACATCAACGAATTCAACAGCGAGGATGCCAAACAGGAAGTGAGGCTAAATCTTTGCAACACTCTGGCCAATGGAAACATACTTGGTAGGTTTCATTAGGACCATGATCTAAGGTGTCATGCCAAATTTGGTGACAGCGCCACCTATGGGCCAATAAATTAAAAAAAAAAATTGCTGTTTATCCATAACTTTTTAACCGTTTGTCCTTGGGCTGTATGGAATCCAATGGTACCAATTTTTTTTCATGATCGGCCAGATTGCATGTACACTATTTTGAAATTTGTCAAGAAATGATGTATTGAAGCAAAACTTGGGACACATTATTAGCACCATATGCCCTAAATTAACCTGAGCCTTTTGGGTACTGCACCTAGTGTTAAATCATATACAGTAAAATTCCTTATAACTTTAGAAATATATCTTATATTCATGACTCTATTTAGATTCCTTGTGTCTTACTAAATGCAATGATACCCATCTTCCCAAAGTCTGCAATATTGCATGACTTTCATTGTCATCTGCTGTTTTAAACTCATCCTACGGCTTTCATCAGGTCTCTCCCAAATTTTGGTAAATTAATCTTGAGAACCAGCTGGTAATAAGTTATCAAAAGATTTTTCATATTCCAAAGTGTTTTCCTGTCACATGCCAACGAAATTGACCATGAAGATTTTATCTTGGCAACGCTTTGGCCAATTCTCACATTTGGCTCAAATGATTGCCAAACCATGCCAGACAAAAGCTATCTAATGGATGCTGTATATTATAGTTTGCAACAGCAGCATCTTAGCAATGTTTTTGTGTGCTCACTCTCATATTGGTACGCCTCTTTTGCAATTATTATTATTATTTTTTTTATGTCTGGTGTGCTGACTTGTCATCAACAAGACATTGATGTTAAGCCATGTCTTGAACAAGAACATAAATGCTTCTTGACTTTGCATCTTGCTGCGCACAATTTAGCCTGATCTCATGGGCTCAAGTCTCAAGTAATCAAATAGATGCTTTAATCAGTGGTTCTCAACTCTGGTCCTAAGGACCCACAGAACTGCACTTTGTATGACTCTTTTGTGACACACTCAGATCAGTTCATGGATCTCTCTGCTAACGAGCTGATCATTTTAATCAGGTGTGTTAAACAAAAGAGACATCCAAAATGTGCAGTGCTGTGGATCCCCAGATTCAGAATTAAAACCCACTGCATTTAAATTAATGACAGATTGCAACTGCAGTATCTTACAGTATATTTTGTTTACTAAGTCTTGTATTGATATGCCTGTTCCACAACCAGCTAACAGTGCCTCCAGTGTGGTGCAATGTGTTTGTGTGCTGACTGATTCTAAGGTTGTGAGTTTGAATCCTGTCTTGATAGTAAATACTTATAAATGTATTTTCTTGACTTGGCTTCTTGCTGAGCTCATGGTCTGAATGAATCAAATGGAAATGCTATATGATAAGATACTGCTGTCTTTATATCTGGATATCTCATTGGCATTTTTGAGATATGTCAACTGAGTGGTGTAGTGTGGAAAGCAGTGAGCTGACACTACAAACGCACCCCAGTTGGGTGTTCGAGTCACACCTAGACTGTGACTGTTGACCTTTTGAGTCCTCATTTGTTGCTTACTGCAACAAATCACTTGCTTTATATTTGCCTGGCCCTGATAATTGCTGGTTGCAGCTATATTTTTGTATTTATTTTTTTCTATTTCTATACATATTTTTATGCAATAATATAACCCCAAAAAAACTTACTGAAACTTCAAAAAGTGTCACTTGGGGTTCCTCTGTTTTCTTTCTCTTTTTTCCCATGTTTTAATTTTTATAAACTTTTTATTTGTATTTTATAACATAACCCCAAAAATGTATATACAGTTGAAGTCAGAAGTTTACATACACCTTAGCCAAATACATTTAAACTCAGTTTTTCACAAGTCCTGACATTTAATCATATAAAACATTGCCTGTCTTAGGTCAGTTAGGATCACTACGTTATTTTAAGAATGTGAAATGTCGGTGGTTCACGTGATGCCATGCGAGAGACAGATGTGTGAGACACGAGCTCTGCGAACTTTGCTAGTTTAATTATTTTCATGTTGTGATCCGGTGAGATTCGATACACCCAGTTACATACTTGCTCTTTGAGGTGAACATGGCAAGGAAGTCAAAATTCTCAGACTCTGGAGACATTAAAAGACTCTTACGTGTTCAAGCTGAGGCATCTGACGGGACTGCGAGCCAGGGACTCGATTTGGATGGGGTGTCGGGAGAAGATATTCAGCGTCAGTTGTCCAACATCTCAGTGATGTTGATGAAGGTTCTTGCTGACTTAGAGGATCTCGCTGTAATACGCCGATCGATTACGGCGATGATAACAAAATTCTCTGAGTTGTTTACAAGAGTGACAGAAGTTGAGAAACGAATCGATTATCTTGAGTCATTGGAAAGGGAATTATCCACTAATCCGCCCGCATCCAAAACAGATTTGGAATTAATTCGGAAAAACTGGAATATTTCGAAAATATGAGCTGAATGAATAACATAAGAATTGTTGGAATTCCTGAGCATGAAGAGGGCAGAGATATGGTGAAATTCCTGGACGAGCTTTTCCCGAGTCTGCTCGACATAACAGGCCATAAACTGGAAATCGAGCGAGCTCAGAGTCCCGGCTCGCAGAACTGCTGAGGGAGATAGGCCTCGATCCATTCTGGCCAAATTTCTGAAATCATCCGATAAAGATCTCGTGTTGCGCCAGGCGAGGAGTAAAGAGAAGCTTTCTTGGAAGAACCATAATATTTTCTTGTTCCCGGACTTTGCGAATTCGACGAGAGAAACGTGATCGGTTCAAGGAATGTAAGGAACTCTTACATCAACGGAAGATTGCTTTTGCACTGATGTTCCCGGCCAAACTGAGAATAGAAACGAAGAATGGTCGCAAAGTATTTACATGTCCAAAACAGGCACTCTCCTTTATGGATACATTGGAGTAAGCCATTTGATGTTTCTTATATTAGTGGACTGACTCGTGGTTCAGGTACTCTATTATCTGAGGAAGCTGGGTGCCATTTTTGTTTCTTTTTGCATTGGCTCCGCCTAGCAGCTGGAGTTCGTTTTATGGCATGACTCCAAGAACCTTTTGCATTGACGGAAGATTTTTTTTTTACACTGAAGTTCCCGGCTAGATCGAGAATGGACACTTTGGATGACCGCAAAATATCTACATGCTCACATAAAGGACGTCTTTTATAAAGTTGACGGGCTGAGTAAGTTATGGTGTTTTTTTTTTTTTTTTTTGCACGGCCTCAGAGTTAGTTCGGCTCTTGATCATCCAAGGAACCAGGATGCCGGTTTTGTTTTTCATGCTGGCTCTGCCTAACGGCTGGAGCTTTGTTTTGTGGAGTTACACTACTTCGGGACAGTTGTGGTTAAATATGTTTGTTCTTTGTGCTTATGCCTCCTAGTAGAATGATTACCTCATCTGCTGCACTCATAACAGCAGGCTCACTGAACAATTGTTTGTCTGTCCGAGGAAACTGAACGGCTTTATATCAGCTGGAGTTTGTTTTGCGGAGGAACACACCTTCGAGACAGTTCTGTGAATGAATCTACATGTTTTTTCTGTTATTCTGCCTGTTGGCTGGGGTCTGTTTTACAAAGTATTTTCTGTTATGTAATTGTGCCTCTCAAAATTTGTGCAGAAGCACCGGACTTGAATAATCCGATGGCAAAGTTGTCGCGGGGGTTCTCGCATGCGTACATGGACTCTATGAGTTTAGAGGAATTGTCGCCGGTTGGCGCTGTCATGCGTGGGGTTAATGTGCACGTTTTTCTTTTTCTGTTTGTTTTGTTCGGGGGGAAGTTCGGGGTTTGATTTTTTTCACTAATGGGGAATGTGGTCTGTGTAATCTTGTTTTTGACACACTCATTTTTTATTTTTTATTATATCAATATGTCAAATCCCTATAAAAAGAAGGAAGGTTATTTCTCGTCTTAAGCGTAAGAAAGATGATATAGTCTTTCTTCAAGAAACGCATCTTTCCCCGCAGGAAGCTGAAAAATTTGGTAAGATATGGGGTGGACATGTTTTCTTTAGTGCTGGCTCAAGTAAGAGCAGGGGAGTTATTATATTGTTAAATAAACATCTACAATTCAAATGTCTCAAACAGCCTAAAGATAAATTAGGAAGAGTCATTGTTGTTTTAGGAGAAATTCAGGGGCAAAGGTTGATTTTGGCTAATATTTACGCACCTAACGTTGACGATCAGGGCTTTTTATAGATCTTGATGGGATGTTGCAAGCTGCTGGCATCTCTCATGACATAATATTGGGAGGAGACTTTAATCTTTTGATGGACTCAGTCCTTGATCATAGTGAAGCAAAAGTGTGTAAACCCCCTAGAGCAACACTGACGCTTCACAAGATCTGTAAAAATCTTGGTCTTGTAGATATCTGGCGACTTTTGAACCCATCTGGTAGGGATTATACATTTTTTTTCATCAGTTCATAAGATTTACTCTAGAATAGATTTTTTTTATATCTAAGCATTTCATCTGTTGTTGATTGCTCAATTGGAAATGTCTCAGATCACGCCCTGGTGAACTTAGAGATGTTGCCACATACAGAGAAAAAAATAAATCATATAGTTGGCGCTTTAATGTATCCCTTTTGCAAAATCCTGATTTCCAACAAATGTTAAAGACTGAAATCAATGTTTATATGGAGACCAACTGGTCCTCAGTATCCTCTGTGGGCGTGGCTTGGGAGGCACTTAAGGCAGTTCTTAGGGGTCAGATCATACAGTATGCCTCATTCATCAAAAAATCCAAAGCATGAGAACTTGTGGAGTTGGAAGGAAATATAAAAAGTGCAGAGGCAGAGCTGAAGTGCCGAATGTTATCTGATGGTCTTAGAGAATTGACCCAATTGAAATACAGATATAATGCTATTTTGTCGCGGAAAGTTGAGTTTTGGTTGTTCAGGGCAAGACAGTTATACTTTGAGTCAGGGGACAAAGCAGGGAACCTTTTGGCTAGATATATAAAGCAGAGAGAGTCTTTTTCTACCATTCCCTCAGTGAAATCTGCTGGTGGTGAAATATTTACCTCAGCCATTGATATTAATAATGCCTTTAAAGAATTCTATCTTGATGAAGATATTAGAAACTTTGTGGAACCATTAGAACTCCCTAAACTGAAGACTGAGCAAAAAACTCTCTTGATTCTGAGATAACCCTGGAGGAACTTGACGAGGTAAGTAAGTCCTTACCTACAGGCAAGGCTCCAGGGCCAGATGGTTTTGCCACTGAATTTTTTAGATCTTATGCTACAGAACTGGCTCCACTTTTGTTAGAAGTTTATATGGAATCATTAAAGAATGGAAAGCTTCCGCCAACCATGACTCAAGCCCGGATCAGTCTGATTCTTAAAAAAAACAAAGATCCAAGCGAGTGTAAAAGTTACCGTCCAATTTCCCTGATCCAAAAATTTTGGCTAACCAATTAAGTAAAGTTATGACATCTCTTATACATATAGATCAGGTGGGGTTTATTCAGGGTCATAGCTCTTCTGATAATATTAGGCGTTTCATCAATATCATGTGGTCAGTGGCGAATTATCAGACTCTGGTCGCTTTCATCTCACTTGACGCCGAAAAGGCCTTTGATATGGTAAAATGGGATTATCTTTTTAAGATTTTGGAAATGTATGGGTGCGGGAGTACGTTTATTGGTTGGATCAAGTTACTTTATAGACACCCTGTAACAGCGGTACAAACAAATGGATTAATTTCAGATTATTTTACTCTGGATAGGGGCACACATCAGGGTTGCCCTCTTTCCCCATTATTGTTCTGTCTTGCCCTGGAACCATCAGCAGCCGCGATAAGAAAGGAGGATGATTTTCCAGGGGTGACGGCGGGAAGCATGGCGCATAAGCTTCTGCTTTATGCAGATGATATTTTATTATTCGCCTCTGACCCCACTAGATCTATGCCTTGCCTCCACAGAATTATTAATTCCTTTTCCAAGTTCTCAGGATACAAAGTCAACTGGTCTAAATCCGAAGCTTTGGCTTTGACAGCATACTGTCCAGTAACGGCCTTCCAGCCAGGCACCTTCCAGTGGCCCAAACAGGGCATTAAGTATTTGGGCATTTTATTCCCAACAAATTTGTTTGATTTAGCCAGAGTTAATTTTGACCCTTTAATAAAACGGTTTTCAAGCGATGTAGACAGGTGGACTTCATTACATTTATTGATGATTGGGAAGGTTAATGTTATTAAAATTAACTGTATTCCAAAATGTAACTATTTGCTAAAGTCTCTCCCGGTAGATGTCTCCCCTCTCTTATTTCAAGCAATTTGATAGCATAGCGAAGTCTTTCATTTGGAATGGTAAGCGCCCCAGGCTACATTTCAATAAATTACATAGGCCGATTGACAAAGGTGGGTTAGGCCTACCCAAGATTTTGTTTTATTATTATGCATTCGGTCTCATTGGACGCTTCCACCTGAAAGAGCCCCTCCCTGGTTCTGCATTGAACAAGAACTACTTGCCCCTATTTTGCCATTGCAAAGCCTTTCCATCAAACTAAATAGAGAAGTTAAATCACACCCCATTATTTCACATTTGCACTCAGTATGGACAAAAGTGTCCAGAGTGTTTAATTCAGATATTTATCTAAATGTTGCCTCGCCTATGGCTAAACCCCAAACTATTCATTAATAAGTCCCCTTTTTGTTGGTCAGAGTGGATTGCGAGGGGGGGGGGGTTAATTCACTCGGTGATCTTTACGAGAGCGGTGTGATGAGATCCTTTGAAAATCTGGTACAATATTTTGGGATCCCCAGATCTCAGTTTTTTAGGTATCTTCAGTTACGCCATTTGCTCTGTACTATTTTTGGGAATAGCATACACCCCCCTAAAGCAGCAGATACTCTAGGAGAGGTGATTTCTGATTTTGGAAAGGGCCATGAGGCATCAGTGTATTACTCCTTATTAATTCAGAGTCTGGGGGACGGAGTCTCAACCACTCTCAAGAGATTATGGGAAAACCTGGAGTTGGAGGAGAGAGAATGGGCTAGGATTTTAAAAAACATAAAAACTGCATCGAGTGATGCAAGGGTGCGCCTTATACAATTCAAGATTTTACATCTGTTCTATTGGACCCCCTCTAAATTGTATAGGCTTGGTCTTAAAGACACACCCACCTGCTGGTGATGCCAATCAGAGGATGGAGACATGGCCCATGTTTTTTGGTGGTGCACTGAGATTCAGGAGTTTTGGTTGAAGGTACAGAGTGTTCTGTGTGACGTGTTGGGCTTTCGGATTTCGTTTTGCCCCAGACTCTGTGTTTTGGGTGATGGGGCGGTCATCGACGTAGGTGACAAATACATAAACAATTGTGTCCTCACCAGTGCAATGATAGGCAGGCAGATTGTTTTAAGGGGTTGGGAGTCGGTGGGAGCATCCTCAATTCGGGAGTGGTGTGAGGAGATGGGAATGGTGGCAGCCTTCGAAGAGGTAACGTAGAAGGAGGGGATATGGGATTCTTTTATTGGGAAATGGGGTAGATATTTGATGTTTTTGGGGGGGCTCTCGCAGTGGGTCTGTGGAGAGAGAGGTATAGTTTAGAGTTGTATGTTTATTATAGGTTTGTGTGTATGTATGTGTGTGTGTGTGTGTGTGTGTATGTATGTGTTTGTATGTGTATATGTACATTTTATATATATATATATATATATATATACACTATATTGCCAAAACTATTCGCTCATCTGCCTTTAGACGCATATGAATTTAAGTGACATCCCGTTCTTAATCCATAGGGTTAAATATGACGTCGGCCCACCCTTTGCAGCTATAACAGCTTCAACTCTTTGGGAAGGCTTTCCACAAGGTTTAGGAGTGTGTTTATGGGAATTTTTGACCATTCTTCCAGAAGCGCATTTGTGAGGTCAGACACTGATGTTGGACGAGAAGGCCTGGCTCGCAGTCTTCGCTCTAATTCATCCCAAAGGTGCTCTATCGGGTTGAGGTCAGGACTCTGTGCAGGCCAGTCAAGTTCTTCCACACCAAACTCGCTCATCCATGTCTTTATGGACCTTGCTTTGTGCACTGGTGCGCAGTCATGTTGGAACAGGAAGGGGCCATCCCCAAACTGTTCCCACAAAGTTGGGAGCATGGAATTGTCCAAAATCTCTTGGTATGCTGAAAAATTCAGAGTTCCTTTCACTGGAACTAAGGGGCCAAGCCCAGCTCCTGAAAAACAACCCCACACCATAATCCCCCTCCACCAAACTTCACAGTTGGCACAATGCAGTCAGACAAGTACCGTTCTCCTGGCAACCGCCAAACCCAGACTCGTCCATCAGATTGCCAGATGGAGAAGCGTGATTCGTCACTCCAGAGAATGCGTCTCCACTGCTCTAGAGTCCAGTGGCGGCGTGCTTTACACCACTGCATCCGACGCTTTGCATTGCACTTGGTGATGTATGGCTTGGATGCAGCTGCTCGGCCATGGAAACCCATTCCATGAAGCTCTCTACGCACTGTTCTTGAGCTAATCTGAAGGCCACATGAACTTTGGAGGTCTGTAGCGATTGACTCTGCAGAAAGTTGGCGACCTCTGTGCACTATGCGCCTCAGCATCCGCTGACCCCGCTCTGTCATTTTACGTGGCCTACCATTTCGTGGCTGAGTTGCTGTCATTCCCAATTGCTTCCACTTTGTTATAATACCACTGACAGTTGACTGTAGAATATTTAGTAGCGAGGAAATTTCACAACTGGACTTGTTGCACAGGTGGCATCCTATCACAGTACCACGCTGAAATTCACTGAGCTCCTGAGAGTGGCCCATTCTTTCACAAATGTTTGTAGAAGCAGTCTGCATGCCTAGGTGCTTCATTTTATACACCTGTGGCCATGGAAGTGATTGGAACACCTGAATTCAATTATTTGGATGGGTGAGCGAATACTTTTGGCAATATAGTGTATATATATAATAATTTTTTTTTTTTATTATTATTTATTTATTATTATTTTATTCTCTGTATATGTGTGTACTTATGTAAGACCACTGGGATGTTCGTTTGTGGTCGGGTGGGGTTCTTGATTGGGGAGGGGAAGTAGTGGGAGTTAATGTCGAATCATTGTATATATGTTTTGTTTTTCTTTTTTTGAAAATTAATAAAAATGTTAATCACAAAAACAAACAAAAAAAAAGAATGTGAAATGTCAGGATAATAGTAGAGAGAATTATATATTTCAGCTTTTATTTCTTTCATCACATTCCAAGTGGGTCAAATGTTTGCATACACTTTGTTAGTATTTGGTAGCATTGCCTTTAAATTGTTTAACTTGGGTCAAACATTTGGGTGACCTTCCACAAGCTTCTCACAATAAGTTGCTGGAATTTTGGCCCATTCCTCCAGACAGAACTGGAGTAACTGAGTCAGGTTTGTGGGCCTCCTTGCTCGCACACGCTTTTTCAGTTCTGTCCACAAATTGTCTATCGGATTGAGGTCAGGGTTTTGTGATGGCCACTCCAATACCTTGACTTTGTTGTTCTTAAGCCATTTTGCCACAATTTCTGAGGTATGCTTGGGGTCATTGTCCATTTGGAAGACCCATTTGCAACCAAGCTTTAACTTCCTGGCTGATGTCTTGAGATATTACTAAAGAATATCTTTTCATAATTAATTTTTTATGAAAAAATGACAATTTTCCTTCCTCATGATGCCATCTATTTTGTGAAGTGCACCAGTCTCTGCTGCATCAAAGCACCCCCACAACATGATGCTGCCACCCCCATACTTCACGGTTGGGATGGTGTTCTTCGGCTTGCAAGCCTCACCCTTTTTCCTCCAAACATAACGATGGTCATTATGGCCAAACAGTTCAATTTTTGTTTCATCAGACCAGAGGACATTTCTCCAATAAGTTAGATCTTTGTCCCATGTGCACTTGCAAGCTGTAGTCTGGCTTTTTTATGGCAGTTTTGGAGCCATGGCTTCTTCCTTGCTGAGCAGCCTTTCAGGTTATGTTGATATAGGACTCGTTTTACTGTGGATATAGATACTTGTCTACCTGTTTCCCCCAGCATCTTCACAAGGTCCTTTGCTGTTGTTCTGGAATTTATTCGCTTTTTTCACACCAAACTACGTTCATCTCTAGGAGACAGAATGCGTCTCCTTCCTGAGCATTATGATGGCTGCATGGTCCCATGGTGTTTATTATTGCATACTGTTGTTTGTACAGATGAACGTGGTACCTTCAGGTGTTTGGAAATTGCTGCTAAGGATTAACCAGACTTGTGGAGGTCCACATTTTTTTCCTGAGGTCTTGGCTTATTTCTTTTGATTTTCCCATAATGTCAAGCAAAGAGGCACTGAGTTTGAAGGTAGGCCTTAAAATACATACAAAATACAAGGAATAAATGCTGAAATAAATCCTTCTCTCTACTTTTATTCTGAAATTTCAAATTTTTTAAATAGTGATCCTAACTGACCTAAGACAGGGAATGTTTTCTACAATTAAATCTCAGGACTTATGAAAAACTGAGTTTAAATGTATTTGGCTAGGTGTATGTAAACTTCTGAATTCAACTGTATATATATATATATATATATATATATATATATATATATATATATATATATATATATATATAATGGTGACTTTTCACAGATTCTCTCAGAATGACAGCAGGCTCCACGCTATATTCTAGTCCTCTTACTGATTTCATAATAATTTAATAACCCTTATTATCCTTTGCTTTGTCATGTTCTCTTTCAGATCCTTCTGAGAAGTTGTCCTGACTCATCCAGTAGAGCTCAGCTCATGCACGGCTATGACATACTGATGAACCCTGAGAAGATGGGCCACAGGTTCCACTTCTTCTCTGTGCTGTCCCGAAGTCGGCTAGCAGCAATTAAAGCGACACTGCTTCCTGTGGCGGGATTTACAGAGCTGCGCCTGCACTGAACAATCTTTGATGTGATGCATGTAATGAATGTCTGATTATAGTCAAGAACATATGTGGGGGGGGGGGGTCACTCTGTTATACATTGTATAAAATAATTAACGATTTTTATTTTTATGGAATGGCACATAGAAATTCTACCTGACAGATAAATTGAATGAGGTTTCCTGAATAAAACACCTGTCTCTGTGACAACCCTTGGATTTGATTCGTTTAATCAGAAGACTTTCTAGTTCTAAGATGTTACCATTCTAAATCATGGGTAAACGGAATCCTGGGTTATCTTGTTTAATGTTTCACACTGTTCATTCTTTACCATGGTTAATAATAAATCCTGGGTGTTCATGTTTCGATGTTTCACACTGTACATTTGTAAACCCTGGATTAATGTTTTTATTTGCATATTTTCTGTGTCAAAAACAATGATTGGACGAAATCAGCTCACGACAGTCACGCAACCTGACCCCAGCTTAGCTGCGATATGCGAAAAAAGAATTTCACTGTATATGTTAAAAAATGTATAATGTGTGACAAAAATAAAGGCTTCAACCTGTCAGATGAGCTGCTCTTCTGTGGAAACATTGCCAAACAAATCAACTCTGTTTGTCTTTCGTCTTCTGAAACATGTCACGAAAACACGGAATACTGTCTCTTCATCTCATATGTTGCTAAACATCTTTCTGTAACATTCTAACACTTCATTGTTTCACACCTTTGGCACCGCAATGTGGGGTTAACCCCGCAAATTGGTGCTAACCCTGCTCCGGAGCAGGGTTTCTTAACCCCGTGTTAAAAGCAGTGCTAACCCCCTTTCAAAATTACAAGTGTGAAACGTTGCTTTACGCTGGGTTAAAAGCGGGTTTAGAATGATGATAACCCAGGGTTAAGTGCATGTGAAAAGCCCTTAAGTCACTTTTTACATCACAATCATTTTGTGCATTCACAGGGCAGCCTACATATGCTGAGCAGGAAGCTGAGGGTGTGATAGTTCAGCTGATCATTTAAGTTTAACCTCATATTCAGCTTCATAATTTAGGCTTAGTTTAAATTTCCCTGGTAGTATATTTGATGTAGTCAACATTTTCAGTTAAAAATGGCAATGCGTAGTACGCCTGAGTCTGGCGAAACAGGTGTTCTATTTAACAATGCACAAAAAAAGCTGCTGCAGAAATTGCTGCAACTGAAGCAACTTTAGAAATATTACAACAACAATAATGTGAAACAGAAGAACTCCAAAGACTTGAAGCTGAAGATAAAAAGAGAATAGCAGAACAAGAAGCTGAAGCATTGAAGCACCATCTGGAAAGAGAAGTCAGAATGTGTGTTAAGATTGAAGCTGAAAACACTGCCAGACAGAAGGCATTAGAAGACAAGCACAGAACGCTAGAGCGCTTGGAGACACTCAAGAAGTTAAATAATGCAATGGCACGGATGCAAGTTTATGAGCATAAGGAAGACATGAAACAAGAAAGGAAATGATGAAACAAGAGAGCTACTTCGTGACTATGCACCTGTGCAGAAGCATGCACTTAACCCAAGCAGCTCCTTGTTCCACCGTATGTCTCTACAGCAAAATGTGATGAACTCACATCAAGAAGAAAGCACTGCAGACCTCGTTAGGGTGTTAGCAGAATCCATCAGTGCAAGTTGTCTCCCTACCAGAACCTGCAACATTTTATGGAGACCCACTCAGATTCAGTGACTGGAAAATCTCATTTCAAACTTTGATCGTAAGGAAAAACATACCAGTGAGTGAGAAGATTTACTACCTACAAAAGTATGTCGGAGGACCAGCTAAGAAGGCCACTGAAAGTTAAATCCTGTTGGGCACAGAGTCGGCTTACCATGCAGCATGGTGTATTCTAGAAGAAAGGTATGGAAACCCATTTGTCATTGCTAAAGCCTTCAGAGACAAGCTTAACTCATGGCTAAAGATAGGCTCTAAGGACAGTGTTGAACTGAGGGAATCTTCTGACTTCCTTAGAGGCTATGAAGCTGCCATGCCTCAGATTGAGAGCCTTGGAGTCCTCAATGGCTGTAATGAAAACCAGAAAATCCTTTCCAGGTTTCCTGATTAGTTAGCCTCAAGATGGAATCATCAGGTCATAGAAATTGAATAAGAAACTAAGACATTTCCTACCTTCAGTCAGTTTGTGATGTTTCTTACAAGAGAAGCTATGATTGCTTGCAACCCAGTTACATTCCTTCATGCTCTGAAGCCTGATGAGGGTGAGAAAGGAAAAGCACAAAGGAATCGAGGCACTGGAGCGAAAGTGTTAGCAGTTCCCTCTGGTGAAAAAGAATATGCTGCAAAATGTGCCTTCTTCGAGAGACCAGGACATGGTATCCACAATTGTTGAAGGTTATTGAACAAGGATGTAGCAGAATGAATCAAGTTTGTTCAAATGAATTTTGGCTGTTTGAAGTCTGGCCATCACTCAAAGGGTTGTGAAAATAGAGCGTCTGTGAGACATGTCAGACGAAGCACCCAACATGTCTACAGTACATGAAGACCGCACCAAAGAAGCATGTAAGTTTCCATAGTCAGAACAGTCAAAGGAGAAGTTAACGGAAAGAAAGCCAGAGTTTGCACATAAGGAGACAGCAAGCGTGACAACATCCAACTGAGTTATACAGGATGTGAATAATACTCATATCTCTACAATCGTGCCAGTATGGGTCTCAACTACCAGTGAACCAAGTCATGAAGTTCTTGTTTACGCACTTCTTGACACCCAGAATGATATTACCGTTATCCTTGAAGAGATAGCTCAAGCTTTTGACACAAGGAATCTGTGCAGCTGAAGCTGTCAACAATAGTATCCAAGAGTACAGTCCACAAGCGAGATGATTTTATTTAAATAAGAAAATCTCTTTGCCAGTGACTTATTCAAGAGAGTCCATCCCTGCAAATAGAACTCACATTCCTATATCCAAGACTGCCAGAGCATGGCCTCATCTAGTGCACATCGCTGGTGACACTGGCCTCCTAATTGGCTATAACTTTCCTCAAGCTCTCCAACCTAAAGAAGTTGTGTCTGGTAAGGAAAATCAGCCTTTTGCTCAAGAGAAAGATCTAGGCTGGAGCATACAGTGCATCCAGAAAGTATTCACAGCGCTTCACTTTTTCCACATTTTGTTATGTTACAGCCTTATTCCAAAATGGATTAAATTCATTATTTTCCTCAAAATTCTACAAACAATACCCCATAATGACAACATGAAAGAAGTTTGTTTGAAATCTTTGCAAATTTATTAAAAATAAAAAACGGAAAAAAAAAAAAAATCACATGTACATAATTATTCACAGCCTTTGCTCAGTACTTTGTTGAAGCACCTTTGGCACCAATTACAGCCTCAAGTCTTTTTGAGTATGATGCTACAAGCTTGGAACACCTATTTTTGGGCAGTTTCTCCCATTCTTCTTTGCAGGACCTCACAAGCTCCATCAGGTTGGATGTGGAGTGTCGGTGCACAGCCATTTTCAGATCTCTCCAGAGATGTTCAATCGGGTTCAAGTCTGGGGTCTGGCTGGGCCACTCAAGGACATTCACAGAGTTGTCCCATAGCCACTCCTTTGTTATCTTGGCTGTGTGCTTAGGGTCGTTGTCCTGTTGGAAGATGAACCTTCGCCCCAGTCTGAGGTCCAGAGCACTCTAGAGCAGGTTTTCATCAAGGATGTCTCTGTACATTGCTGCATTCATCTTTCCCTCGATCCTGACTAGTCTCCCAGTTAATGGCGCTGAAAAACATCCCCACAGCATGATGCTGCCACCACCATGCTTCACTGTAGGGATGGTATTGGCCAGGTGATGAGCGGTGCCTGGTTTCCTCCAGACATGATGCTTGCCATTCAGGCCAAAGAGTTCAATCTTTGTTTCTCATGGTCTGAGAGTCCTTCAGGTGCCTTTTGGCAAACTCCAGGCAGGCTGTCATGTGCCTTTTACTGAGGAGTGGCTTCCGTCTGGCCGCTCTACCATACAGGCCTGATTGGTGGAATGCTGCAGAGATGGTTGTTCTTCTGGAAGATTCTCCTCTCTCCACAGAGAAATGCTGGAGCTCTGTCAGAGTGACCATCGGGTTCTTGGTCACCTCCCTGACTAAGGCCCTTCTTCCCCGATCGCTCAGTTTGGCCGGGCTGCCAGCTCTAGGTTGAGTCCTGGTGGTTCCAAACTTCTTCCATTTACAGATGATGGAGGCCACTGTGCTCATTTGGACCTTCAATGCTGCAGAGATTTTTCTGTACCCTTCCCCAGATCTGTGCCTCGATACAATCCTGTATCGGAGGTCTACAGACAATTCCTTGGACTTCATGGCTTGGTTTGTGCTCTGACATACACTGTTAACTGTGGAACCTTACATAGACAGGTGTATGCCTTTCCAAATCATGTCCAATCAACTGAATTTACCACAGGTGGACTCCAAGTTGTAGAAACATCTCAAGGATGATCAGTGGAAACAGGATGCACCTGAGCTCAATTTCGAGTGTCATGGCAAAGGCTGTGAATACTTATGTACATGTGATTTTTTTTTCGTTTTTTTATTTTTAATAAATTTGCAAAGATTTCAAACAAACGTCTTTCACGTTGTCATTATGGGGTATTGTTTGTAGAATTTTGAGGAAAATAATGAATTTAATCAATTTTGGAATAAGTCTGTAATATAACAAGCCTGAGACACCTCTGGTCTTTGATAAAAGGCCAATGAAAATTGGTGAGTAATATTTGCATGCCACTCCCCCGGACATACGGGTATAAAAGGAGCTGGTATGCAACCACTCATTCAGGTTTTATGCTGAGGAGCCGAGACAAGGTCCGGCCATTTCAGCGGGTAGTTCAGCGTTGTGGCAGGAGGGACACAATGTCTCATTCCCTCCATCAGGGAATGGAGGATACGCAAGTAACCAGGACATTCCCTATCTGTCACTCACTCGACGTTGTGTCAATGTAGTGACACTAGGGGTCCCTATACAAAACGCCGCAACTGGCTGAACTGTGTTACGTGAACTGCCGGTGTGTGACGGGCTGTGTGCCACGTAGCCAGCGCACCAGGCTGACACGTAACCTCCCCCAACATAGTTATGAGTGCCGAACGGCCCTTTGGGGACAAGTCGACTATCCAAAAGATAGAGACAGGCTAACCCAGTCGTGGCCTCTTTTCCCCTTCTTTTTTTCCACTCCCTAAAAAACAAGGGGGATTAGCCAACTGGACCACCAGGTCTAGTCGGGGGGTGTCCCTCCCAAGGGGAGGACACCGCGGAGACCACACCTCGCCCAAAGAGAGGGGGGGATATTTAAGTGGAAAAATACATCACATGGTCTCGCCAACCATGTGGAGAGTCTCATGGTAGATCCTGCCCAACGGGGGAGGAGTTACTACAAACATGGAGACTGTGGCAGTGGGGGCTGTGCTCAAGGAAGACACAGTTTGCCAACAGGGAAACAAATTAGCGGAAGATATACATCGCATGGGGTTACCTTACAGGGAACCGCCACATGCGGAGCACCTACCCCAGAACAGTGCTCTTAGCACGTATACTGGGCCGGCAGCGAGTCTCTCCGAACACTCGACTGCCACAGGGCTCGGAGGAAGTCAACCAGGGAACATATTTTGTGAACACTACTGGGAATTAATGGTAGCCTACACGATTCAGCTCAGAGGAGGTGAAAGGTGCTATGTGCAAGCGATACACCCGGCCGGCTATCCCGGGCTTATCCGCTTGTATTGCGTGCCACTACCTGGGATGAAACCGGTTCCACCCGGAGGTTGTAGAACCTTGCAAAGGTGTTGGGTGTTGCCCAACCCGCTGCTCTGCAAATGTCTGTTAGAGAGGCACCCCTGGCCAGGGCCCAGGAGGCCGCTACACCCCTGGTAGAATGGGCTCATAGCCCTACCAGGGGCGGCATGTCCTGGGCGTAATATGCCATAGCTATGGCGTCAATGAGCCAGTGGGCGATCCTCTGCTTGGAGACAGCGCTTCCTTTCCACTGTGCACCAAAGCAGACAAAGAGCTGCTCTGAGATCCTAAAGCTCTGTGTGCGATCTAAACAGATGCGTAAAGTGCGCACCGGACACAGCAACAACAGGGCTGGGTCTGCCTCCTCCTTGGGCAGCGCTCGCAGGTTCACCACCTGGTCCCTAAAAGGGATCGTGGGAACCTTGGGCACATAGCCCGGTCGGGGTCTCAAGATCACGTGGGAGTATCCCGGACCAAATTCCAGGCACGTTTCGCTGACAGAGAACGCTTGCAGGTCTCCTACCCTCTTGATGGAAGTGAGCGCAGTCAGGAGGACAGTCTTCAAGGAGAGTGCCTTAAGCTCAGCTGACTGCAAAGGCTCAAAGGGGGCTCTCTGTAGACCCTGAAGAACTACAGAGAGGTCCCATGAGGGAACTAGGTGCGGTCTGGGGGGGGTTCAGCCTCCTGGTGCCTCTCAGAAACCTGATGATCAGGTCGTGCTTCCCTAAGGACTTACCGTCCACTGTGTTGTGGTGTGCTGCTATAGCAGCAACGTACACCTTCAAGGTGGAAGGGGACAGCCGCCCTTCCAACCTCTCCTGCAGGAAGGAAAGCACCGATCCGACTGGGCATCTCTGGGGGTCTTCCCATCAGGAAGAACACCACTTAGCGAACAGACGCCACTGAAAGGCATACAGGCGCCTCGTAGAGGGGGCCCTAGCCTGAGTGATCATGTCTACCACCGCGGGTGGTAGACCGCTTAGAAGAAGGTCCTTCCTCAGGGGAATTCACCGGGGGGCTGTTGCGAGGAGTGTGAGGTCCGAGAACCACGTCTGGGTGGACCAGTAGGGTGCTACCAGGACGACCTGCTCCTCGTACTCCCTGACCTTGCACAGAGCCTGTGCAAGTAGGCTCACTGGGGGAAACGCATATTTGCGTAGGCCAGGAGGCCAGCTGTGTGCCAGTGTGTCTATGCCGAGGGGTGCCCCGGTCAGGGCGTACCAGAGCGGGCAGTGGGAGGCGAACAGGTCTACCTGTGCCTGTCCGAATCGACTCCAAATCAGCTGGACCACCTCAGGGTGGAGTCTCCACTCTCCCCTGAGGGTAACCTGCCATGACAGCGTGTCCACTGTAGTGTTGAGATCGCCCGGGATGTGAGTGGCTCGCAGCGACTTGAAGTGCTGCCGACTCCAGAGGAGGAGACGGCGGGCGAGTTGTGACATACAACGAGAGTGCAGACTGCCTTGGCGATTGACATATGCTACCGTTGCCATGTTGTCTGTCCGAACTAACATGTGCTTGCCCTGGATCAATGGCCAGAACCTCCACAGGGCGAGCAGAATTGCCAACAACTCGAGGCAGTTGATGTGCCAACACAGCCGCAGGCCCGTCCATAAGCCGGTGGCTGCATGCCCATTGCAAACAGCACCCCAGCCTGTTTTGGAGGCGTCTGTCATTACCACGACATGCCTGGAGACCTGCTCTAGGGGAACACCTGCCCGTAGGAACGAGAGGTCGGTCCAAGGGCTGAAGAGATGGTGACAGACCGACGTGATGTGTCCCACGGTGCCATGCCCATCTCGGGACTTGAGTCTGAAGCCAGTGCTGAAGTGGTCTCATATGCATCAACCCGAGCAGGGTGGCCACCGCTGAGGATGCCATATGCCCCAGGAGCCTCTGAAAGATTTTCAGTGGAACCACTGTTTTCTGTTTGAACGCCTTCAAACAGGCCAGCACCGACTGTGCACGCTCATTCGTGAGGCACCCTGTCAAAGAGACTCCAAACTCCAAACCGAGAAAAGTGATGCTCTGAACCGGGAGGAGCTTGCTCTTTTGCCATTTGGCCCGAAGCCCCAATCGGCTGAGGTGCGAGAGCACCAAGTCCCTGTGTGCACACAACATGTCCCAAGAGTGAGCTAGGATTAGCCAATCATCGAGCTAGTTGAGAATGCGAATGCCCACTTCCCTTAACGGGGCAAGAGCTGCCTCTGCGACCTTCGTGAAGACGCTAGGGGACAAGGACAGGCCGAAAGGGGGGACCTTGTACTGATACGCCTGACCCGCAAACCGCAGGAAGGGTCTGTATCGAGGTAGAATCGAGATGTGAAAGTACGTGTCCTTCAGGTCTACCGCTGCGAACCAATCTTAATGCCGGATGCTCGTCAGAATGCGTTTTTGCATCAGCATCTTGAACGGAAATCTGTGTAAAGCCCGGTTTAGTACTCGCGGTCCAAGATTGGCCGCAACCCACCGCCTTTTTTCGGTACGATGAATTAGGGGCTGTAAAACCCCTTCTTCATCTCGGCCAAAGGAACAGGTTCTATTGCACCCTTCCGTAGGAGGATTGTGATCTCTGCGCACAAGGTAGCAGCGTTTTTGTCCTTCACCAAGGTGAAGTGGATACCGCTGAACCTGGGAGGACGCCTGGCGAACTGAATCGTGTAGCCTAGTCGGACGGTCCGGACCAGCCATCGTGATGGATTGGAAAGCGCAAGCCATGCATCCAAGTTCTGCGCAAGGGGGACCAAAGGGACAACATCGTCGGACGTACCGGCAGGTGGGGCCTCGCGGCGGGGCGGAGCTCAAGGTACCACACCATGTCATGGCCGTGGTGAGTCTAGGGACATCGAAGCACTTACCTGGCTCCTTGTGACCACTCCTGGAACAGCCTGGGATGGGGGAGGAAGAGGCCTGTCCTCGCAACCCATGGAGACTGTCACATCGGGGGCGGATGTGTGCCACAGCTGGGCACGCAGGGGCGGGGAGACCGCCGCTGGCGTGCCAATCCTGCAAGGGAAAACCCGTGGACGGAGGTCATGATGATGACTGTGCACACTGGGTATGTGACCCAGGGAAGGAGGAAATTGCAGGCTGCGGCAGAGCCGGTGCAGTCACCGCAGGGGGACGCCCTTGGCGACAAGCAGACGGGGTGCGGGATGTTGAGCCGCGCCGGAGCAGGATATGCCGGATAGCCTCCATCTGCTGCTTCACTGTCGAGAACTGCTGGGCAAAGTCCTCGACAGTGTCACCGAATAGGCCAGCCTGGGAGATGGGGGCAGCAAGGAACCATGTCTTGTCGGCCTCACCCATCTCGACCAGGTTGAGCCAAAGGTGGCGCTCCTGGACCACTAATGTGGACATCGTCCGCCCGAGAGACCGCGCCGTAACCTTCGTCGTCGGAGAGCGAGTTCGGTCGCCGAGCACAGTTCCTGCATCAGATCTGGGGCGGAACTACCCTCATGCAGTTCTTTTAGTGCCTTGGCTTGGTGGACCTGCAGGGGAGCCATGGCGTGCAGGGCAGAGGCGGCTTGTCCAGCAGCACTGTAGGCTTTGGCCGTCAGGGACGATGTGAACCTACAGGGCTTGGACGGGAGCTTTGGGCGTCCGCGCCAGGTGGCGGCGCTCTGCGGGCATAGGTGCACCGCGAGCGCCTTATCCACCGGGGGAATCGCCATATAGCTCCTGGTCACCCCGCCATCGAGGGTAGTGAGGGCGGGGGAACTGAGAAATCGGGACCGGGCAGTAAAAGGTGCCTCCCACGATTTAGTCAGCTCCTCGTGCACTTCTGGGAAGAAAGGCACTGGAGCGGGGCGTGGCTGCTTTGAGCGGCGCCGCGAGCCCAGGAACCAATCATCGAGCCACGAGGGTTCAGGGGAGAAGGGTTCTAGCCTGACGCTCGCGGCTGCCTGGGAAAGCATGTCCGTCATCTCTGCATCAGCCTGTGACTGGGCAATCGACCCCAAAGGGGGGAGCCCAGCTGAGGCTTCTGCGTCCGACTGGACAAGCCCGCTCTCCAATGCTGCGCTCGAGAGCTCATCAGCTTCGCGGGCTCCGAACAAGAGGTTGAACTCGCTGTGAGAAGAGCCGGCGGACTCATCGGGAAGCCCGATCGGGGCAGACGAGCGTGCTGGGGAATGGGAGGTCCATGGGGAGATACCCGGCAGAGGTGATCCCATTGGAGTCCCCAAATCACCCCCAGTGCTAGCCATGCTGGCCTCAAACCCGTAAGTAGAAGGACCGAGGCGGGGAGCCGCTGGGGTGGCTTGCTTTGTTACGAACCGCAGTGTTGCCATGGTCATGTTCTCGCAGTGAGAACATGAACCCTCCACGAACCATCTCCGTGTGGGTCGCACCCAGACACGAAAGATAGCGATCGTGACCGTCTGAAGTTGAGAGGTAACGACTGCAACCAGGAATAACACACAATCGGAAAGGCATCTTTAAAAAGATGCATCTTTAAAAAGACGTTCTGTGTGTGCCGCTCTTTTAGAGAAATATGCTCTTTCAGGAAAATATACTCTACTTTTTCTGCCGAAGCGCCCAGGGGCGTTCTCTGCAGTGCACCAGTGCAGAGGAGGTTGAAGCCGCTGAAATGCGGCGTCAGATCCAGCAGAGGTGAATGAACAGTCGTGAGAATTCAGCTCAATGAGCATGACCGTTTGGCTCCGAAGAGAAAATCTGAATGAGTGATTGCATACCAGCTCCTTTTATACCCGTATTTCCAGGGGAGTGGCATGCAAATACTACTCGCCAATTTTCATTGGCCTTTTATCAAAGACCAGAGGTGTTTCGGGCTCCCAAGAGTGACCCCTAGTGTCACTACATCGACACAACGTCAAGTGAGTGACAGATAGAGAACACAAAAAAGTGATTTAGTGGGAGTGTAGCTGACATCAAAGTCAGTTTAGATTTATTTATACTCAGGGTTGGGGAGTAACGGAATATATGTAACGGGATTACGTATTTAAAATACAAAATATAAGTAACTGTATTCCACTACAGTTACAATTTAAATCTTTAGTAATTAGAATACAGTTACTTTCTAAAAGTATTTTGATTACTGAAGAGATTACTTTGTATTTTATTGTCATTTGTTTCATTTAATATTTAGTCCTTTCAGATTGAAAACATTTATACATATAAATGATGCGATCCAAAGTGCATTTGAACAGCAGTGAAACACTTTCTTATGATGTGTTACATTCATACGAGCAGACAGAGAAGTAAGTTTGGAGCAGAAGAAATAGAAATAAACCTTGTGTAAATTGTCAGCTTTAAGCTAAGCTAAAATGCTATTTCTAGCCATTTTACATGCACGTTACCAGCCACGATCACATTTTTTTATCAAGAAAATTCACGGATCATAATTTCTTTTTTTCTAGTAAGACTGATATTAGGGCAAAAATCTTATTCTTGATAATCATTTTTGTATTGTTTTCCTGTAAAAATATCAAAAAATCCTTCAAACAAGATCAGTTTGATTTATCTTGTTTTAGAAACAACACAGCATAAGACATTTAGGTTTTTCAGAGAATGTATTTTTAACATGTTTATTTTGTCTTACTGTACTGGTGGAGTTTTTATAGTCAAAACAAGTGAAAAAATCTAAAATAATCCAAAGTATTTAGAATACGTTACTAACCTTGAGTAACCTAACGGAATACGTTACAAATTACATTTTACAGCATGTATTCTGTAATCTGTAGTGGAGTACATTTCAAACGTAACCCTCTCAACCCAATTTCTACTGTGAAACTATTTACTACTTGAAACTTACTGTGATTTAAAAATTATTATTAATATTAAGCATGCATTTTATTTATATTTAGTTCTCTTCCTCTCCTCCCTGGGGTTCTTCAACAACATTTAACATTATAAAACGACATTTGATTTAGATTTTGATCTTCAGCAAGGTAATATTCCAAGGTAAAGCTTCTTATTTAAAATTTTACAGTCAACATACAGTATGTTCTAAGAGTTCCACCTTGTGGTGGAATAATGTAAGGACACTGCATACTGTGTCATCTCGTGTGTGTTTGAAGAATTAGTTGGAGTTGAATAATGTTTTAAAAAAGAAAAAAACAGCGCTCAGAGCAAGATCTGCCCCTCCTATATCTGTGGTCACGAGCCGCTACTGCAAACAACAGTAGGCAAAACAAAATAAAAAAAACCTTTCAAACCTTATAAATCATCAATAAGATATTGATTGAACTGTGTCCTTTCTTAAATGACCTGTCTTGCACGTGAGAGGATTCTTGTGTTTTGCAGCTGCTGAGAAAGCCCCAATGCCATGTTCACAGTGCCACCGGTATTTTGAAATTGTTCTTTATTCCTGGTTGTAATAAAGAGTCTTCATCATATGACCTCGCACATCCATGATGTATGTGGGACAACTCGATGACATAAGACTCCGTGTCATGATACGTTGATTTAACATGTATTATTCATGAATTACAGATGGTTATGTAGGTGTTTAGGTCACCAATATATGTTTAATACATTTTATGCAAATTGTCAACTTTTCTAGCTCACCACTGGCCAAAATATAAACGCCTGTACACAAAAATGTGTGTTTAGATGCAATCACGTGCACACACGTTATGTCTTCTGTACACATTAAGTGTAAAGATCATTTTTGACTAAACAGCATGTGAGGAGCTGCACAAGCTCTGATGACGGCACAGCTTATTCACGATTGGCCAGACTCACAACGTGACAATGGTGACGTGTGTTTCATGGGCTGCTTACGCAACTGCATACTTCACATACTACTCTTACTACTTCTGCTATGTCAGTCTATGGCAGAAAAAAAGAATGGTATAGTAGTATGCCATTACCATTTATTCTGACACCTCCAGTTCAGCGAAAACTCTCACAAATCTGTGTTTTTATGATCAGGGTTGCCAACTTTGGCTTCCTGGTTGGAGTGAGATTTCGAAGACATGGGCTGATTAAACAACACATGCATTATTTGTATTTGTATGCCCACCATCTTAAATTTGTAACACCAAACATGACCTATTCAAACCCTACAATGAAACTAATTATCAGTTTTTGTGCACACATCAATTAACATGGCATTGACAATTTCAAAAGACACATACACTATGGCACAACAAAGCTTTTTCCTGTGTCAGAAATTGTCTTCAGTGGTAGTTGACCAACAATTAGCACTTTAAAGGGTTAGTTATAACGTTCTGACTGTATGAGTAAACCACTTAACTTAATTGGGACTCTGCTTCTAGTATTTGGCTTAATGATTTAAGTAATCTCTTGAAATATCTGGCAAACATGGCCAGTTGGAGATCAGACATCATGAGAACAGGAGGAAAACTTTGTCCATAAATTGTCCATATTTCATGGACGTCCAGACTTTAAACCTCTTCTTTCATGTACTTGCCCTGGTCAAGTTTACCATGGTCCTTCCATGGTTTAACAGTGGCATTTAAAGGGTTAGTTCACCCCAAAATTTTAATTCTCATCATTTACTCACCCTCATGCCATTCCAAATGTGTATGGCTTTCTTTCTTCTGCTGAACACAAACAAAGATTTTTAGAAGAATTTCTAAGCTCAGTAGGTCCATACAATTCAAGTGAATGGGTGCCAGATTTTGAAGCTCCTAAATCCACATTAGGGCAACATAAAAGTACTCCAGACAACTCTGGTGGTTAAATCCAAATCTTCTGAAGTGATATGATAGGTGTGGGTGAGAAACAGATCAATATTTAAGTCCTTTTTTACTATAAATTCTCCTCCCTGCTCAGTTAATCTCCACTTTCACATTCTCCTTCTTCTGTTTTTGGTGATTCACAATCTTCATGCATATCGCCCCTTACTGGGCAGGAAGAATTTATGATAAAAAATTACTTAAATATTGATCTGTTTCTCACCCACATCTATCATATCATGTCTGAACACATGGATTTAACCACTGGAGTCATATGAATTACTTTATGCTTCCTTTATGTGGATTTTGGAGCTTCAAAATCGTGGCACCCATTCACTTGCATTGTGAGGACCTACAGAGCTGAAAGATTCTTCAAAAAATATTAATTTGTGTTCTGAGGAAGAAAGAAAGTCATACACATCTGGGATGCCAGGAGGGTGAGTAAATAATGAGAGAATTTTCATTTTTGGGTGAACTATCCCTTTAAGGCCATCCTCATTAATATGGTTAGGCCAGCTAGTCAATCTAAAAAATAAACTAGTATTTGTTATAAGAACATCAATAGTCTAGACAGTTAAACAGAGTTGTAATTAAACACATTTAACTACACATTTCAAAGTTGTAAAAAGTCTTATATTGCCCTTTATAGATTTCATATGAAACTATAGCCTAACATTTCTGTTACAAGTTATTGTTACTACAGTGAAAACATGATGCATTTTAGTAAGCCTTCTAATTAATGTTGATGCAAGGCACATTGTTGTGTCCTTTTTCAACGTCAGTAGGCATTCTGATAATAATGAAAAGGCAGCTGTCTAGCCATTTGAAAGTTTTTACTTCCTCCATAGCGCTTTAAAATAGAATATTCTCTGTAGGTTTCAAATTGATCACATCTGCTCTGTAATATCCAGCAAAGATGACTCGCTAAACAGATGCACGCTATCCTGCACACTGTGTGCGATGCGCTGCTCCGCGTGGCACTCACATGAAACAAGATGCACGTTTCAGTTAAAGGGCCGAATGCGAAATTAATGTAGCTGGGAGGTCCGTGTACATTTTGACCATTAAAAAAAAAAATTGTGGGGGGGGGGGTTATTGTTAAAAAAAAATGTTTAAGGATTGAATATGTGATTCACACACGTGGGCGGCACTGAAACGGCCCTTTCATCTGATTGGTCAACTTGCCCCATCTTTTGTACTGCTTTAAACCAGAAGCAAAAATCAGCCAGAATAAGAGTACCACTCTACAAATAAATTTTTCTCGATTTTAATTAAATATTATTCCGAACCACCACTCACTGTAACCTATTCATGTAATATGTACTATGTACGTGAGAGATCGCAAGCCACATCTCTAGGCTACATGCTGACTGGGAATTGGTCTATTAAATATTATTTTTATATTTAATAACATTGTTTGATTTTCCATTGTCCCATTCATAAATATAATTTAAAAAAAGAGTTCAGTCGCTTTGGATATAAGCATGTGCTAAATTAATGATTAGGCATTAAGAACAGAAGGTGGGGTGGACATAAAATCTAACAACTATGTTACCATGTTCGTGAACTTAAATGAACACACTTGGTGTGTGTGTGAGTGAGAGAGAGAGAAATAACTGGAGAATTCATGGATTCTTTTTAATTGTTTAGTGCAAGAATAGGGGAAAATTTTGGTAGTACTGGCTGGAAGTTCTCTCCCTTGAAGCACTGGGCATTCCGATGCTGCAGTGCGCTCTCCATATATGGTGATCAGATGACCATGGCTGGGTTTCCCGAGGCAGGAAACCTCGGGAAACCCCAGTAGAACGTTAGTAGCACTTAAGTAGTACTTAATCTCTAAGGTGCGTTTCCCAAAAGCATTGTTATCTAAACGCCCTGACACACCAAGCCGACGGTCGGCCAATGTCGGCCCGTCGGGGAGCGTCTGTCGGGCTAGTTTTTGCGGGTTGTTCCACACTGGCGGCTGAAGTCGGTCCCCGTCGGCTTTTTTTCGGCCGATTGAGCATGTTGAATAGGCGGCGGAGCTCGTCGGTGTGACGGATCATTCTGATTGGCTGGTCAGCTTAGCGAACCAGTGCACGAGAAGAAAAACGAAAGTTACGAAGCAAGCAAACGACGAAGTCAAGAGGGAAAACACAGTAATAATGTTAAACGAAGAAAAACCTTTAGCTTGCCGATCTGTTGCCAAGAAACGTAGTGTAATCATCAGACGTTCCCCTACGGAGATTCAATCCCGGTAGTTCCTGTTTTGCCTCTGGATGATTGGACCGATAATTTCCTTCAGCATGTGGAACTGAACAGGAAAAAGCCAAGCGAAATTTTTAAAACGGAGGTTTCAGTTAACTCCAGCTCTCGACATAGGTTCGGGAAAGCCCCTTTAGCCTGTCTCTGGAGTATCCATGATTTCACCCATTTAGTGCGGTTTCTCCGTATTTTTCGCGTCCGCTTCCTTTCTTCTTCCACAAGCAAAAGACTAAGGGCTGACAATACCAGTGCCATTTGCAGCTTATCAGACATTTCCGATATATCACGCATCTGTCTGTGATGAGCGAGATTTGTGTAAGTAGTAAGCAAGCGCTGCTTTGTTTATGTTTTGTATCCCAGCAGTCACTAGCTCTTCCAGTTTCCTGTTTTGAATAACGAATACAAACTGCTGGTACAGAAAGTTATATCTTCTCACACAGGTGCAGAATGGACATGCTAGTTGGCCATCGGGTGTCGTCTTTGTGGTGTGTTCAAGAACAACTTTTTGACCCAGACACAGGCGACGTGAGCCGACCCCACAGTCTGCTTTAGTCGGCGCTAGTTCTTGGATGTCGGTTTGGTGTGTCACAGCCTTAAGTAATTCGTTCGTAATTTAATGAGACCTTTGAACCTATCTTAAGTCCATTAAGTGCAACTTAAACATATCTTCTGGCATCTTTGACAGTTTATGAAAAGACAATGGGACATTTAATAAATTGTATTAATATATTTTGATCATTGGAATGCCATTGTAAACTATTTCAGAGGATAAAAAAAAAAGTGTTGAAAAAATCGCTATGAAATCAATATAGGCAGTCTCCGCACGTGACTTGATAGGTCTAAATTTACAAGACACGTAATACAGTATAAAGTTATATTAGCCTTCTTTGAGAAGCATAATTGTAATGGCAATAAATATATGTTCTTATTAAACAGATTATTTAAGAAGACATACTCAGTAATGTGACTCTGCAGTTTAAAACTTAAATAAATATGCCTAAATAAACTATTAAAATATATACAATTTAAATAAGTAAAATTACTAATAGCACCCTATGAAAATACTCCACTTTAAGTAAAAGTCCTGTATTCAAAAACTCACATAAGTAAAGAATTATCAGCAAAATGTTCTTAAAGAATCAAAAGTAAAAGTTGTGTAAAAATACTCATTGTGCTGTAAAATGGTCCATGACAGTGTTACTATTATAGCCTATATGATATTTTTGGTTTAATATCACTGCTGCATAAATGTTGCATTTTACTGCTGTAGATGTTTAAGGTTGAGCTAATTTTAACTACTTTATTTACTGTTGGGTAGTTTAATCTACAGAAATGCATCATATTCTATGAGATCATCATATGTTTATGAAAAATTGTAACCCGAAAAGTAACTAGTAACTAAAGCTGTCAGACAAATGTAGTGGAGTAAAATGTACAATATTTGCCTCTGTGATATAGTGGAGGAGAATCAAATCAAATCCCTTTATTGTCACTCAACCATATACACAAGTGCAACAGTGGGTGAAAGTCTTGGGTGTAGTTCCGAGCAACACAGCAGTCATGACAGTGATGAGACATATACCAATTTACAATAAACATCAGATTTACACAACACAATGTACATATCTAATACAATATGTATAACACAATATACAATGTACAGTATACAATACACACGATATAGAATACACAGTATACAATAAAAATAGTATATATAAAATATACATTAGGTTGTATTGTGCTGTATTGGCTGTTGGTTGATAGTCAGTTGCCAGTGTGTTGTTAAGAGAGAATATAATTTATGACAGTCCAGTGTAAGATTAATAAAGTGCAGTGATGATGTATATTGATTGTGAGAGATCAAGAGTGCAAAAGTCTGATTGCTTGGGGGAAGAAGCTGTCATGAAATTGGCTGGTGCGGGTCCTGATGCTGCGATACTGCCTGCCTGATGGTAGCAGTGAGAGCAGCCCATGGCTCGGGTGGCTGGAGTCTCTGATGATCCTCCAAGCTTTTTTCACACACCACTTGATATACAGGTGCTGGTCATATAATTAGAATATCATCAAAAAGTTGATTTATTTCACTAATTCCATTCAAAAAGTGAAACTTGTATATTATATTCATTCATTACACACAGACTGATATATTTCAAATGTTTATTTCTTTTAATTTTGATGATTACAACTGACAACTAAGGAAAATCCCAAATTCAGTATCTCAGAAAATTAGAATATTACTTAAGACCAATACAAAGAAAGGATTTTTAGAAATCTTGGCCAACTGAAAAGTATGAACATGAAAAGTATGAGCATGTACAGTACTCAATACTTAGTTGGGGCTCCTTTTGCCTGAATTACTGCAGCAATGCGGCGTGGCATGGAGTCGATCAGTCTGTGGCACTGCTCAGGTGTTATGAGAGCCCAGGTTGCTCTGATAGTGGCCTTCAGCTCTTCTGCATTGTTGGGTCTGGCATATCGCATCTTCCTCTTCACAATACCCCATAGATTTTCTATGGGGTTAAGGTCAGGCGAGTTTGCTGGCCAATTAAGAACAGGGATACCATGGTCCTTAAACCAGATACTGGTTGCTTTGGCACTGTGTGCAGGTGCCAAGTCCTGTTGGAAAATGAAATCTGCATCTCCATAAAGTTGGTCAGCAGCAGGAAGCATGAAGTGCTCTAAAACTTCCTGGTATACGGCTGCGTTGACCTTGGACCTCAGAAAACACAGTGGACCAACACCAGCAGATGACATGGCACCCCAAACCATCACTGACTGTGGAAACTTTACACTGGACCTCAAGCAACGTGGATTGTGTGCCTCTCCTCTCTTCCTCCAGACTCTGGGACCCTAATTTCCAAAGGAAATGCAAAATTTACTTTCATCAGAGAACATAACTTTGGACCACTCAGCAGCAGTCCAGTCCTTTTTGTCTTTAGCCCAGGCGAGACGCTTCAGACGCTGTCTGTTGTTCAAGAGTGGCTTGACACAAGGAATGCGACAGCTGAAACCCATGTCTTGCATACGTCTGTGCGTAGTGGTTCTCCCCCACATTTTTGAATGGGTTTTGTTTCACAATCCTCTCCAGGGTGCGGTTATCCCTATTGCTTGTACACTTTTTTTCTACCACATCTTTTCCTTCCCTTCGCCTCTCTATTAATGTGCTTGGACACAGAGCTCTGTGAACAGCCAGCCTCTTTTGCAATGACCTTTTGTGTCTTTCCCTCCTTGTGCAGCGTGTCAATGGTCGTCTTTTGGACAACTGTCAAGTCAGCAGTCTTCCCCATGATTGTGTAGCGTACAGAACTAGATTGAGAGACCATTTAAAGGCCTTTGCAGGTGTTTTGAGTTAATTAGCTGATTAGAGTGTGGCACCAGGTGTCTTCAATATTGAACCTTTTCACAATATTCTAATTTTCTGAGATACTGAATTTGGGATTTTCCTTAGTTGTCAGTTATAATCATCAAAATTAAAAGAAATAAACATTTGAAATATATCAGTCTGTGTGTAATGAATGAATATAATATACAAGTTTCACTTTTTGAATGGAATTAGTGAAATAAATCAACTTTTTGATGATATTCTAATTATATGACCAGCACCTGTATATGTCCTGGAGGGAGGGAAGCTCACCACCAATGATGTGTCTGGCAATTTGCACCACACTTTGCAGGGCTTTGCGGTTGAGGGAAGTGCTGTTTGCCATACCAGGCAGTGATGCAGCCAGTCAGGATGCTCTCTACAGTGCTGGTGTAGAACCGTGTGAGGATGTGGTGGTTCATTCCAAACTTCCTCAGCCGTTTCAGGAAGAAGAGGCGCTGGTGAGCCTTCTTCACAACAGCCTCAGTGTGGACAGACCATGTGAGTTCCTCTGTGATGTGGACATGAGGAACTTGAAGCTGCTGACTCTCTCCACCGGTGCTCCATTGATGGTGATGGGGCTGTGTTCTCTGTCTTTTCTCCTGAAGTCCACCACAAGCTCCTTGGTCTTACTAACACTGAGGTAGAGGCTCTGCTCCTGACACCACCATGTCAGAGTGTGCACCTCCTCTCTGTAGGCTGTTTCATTATTGTCAGTGATCAGACTTACCACCGTCGTATCATCAGCAAACTTGATGGCATTGGAGCTATGTGTTGCCACACAGTCATGTGTGTACAGGGAATACAGGAGTGGGCTGAGAACACAACCCTGCGGGGCTCCAGTGTTTAGGGTCAGTGATGAGGAGATGTTGCTGCCCATTCTAACCACCTGGCGTCTGCTTGACAGGAAGTCCAGGATCCAGCTGCACAGCGAGCTGTTTAAGCCCGGAGTTTCACATCAAGCTTGGAGGGCACTATGGTGTTGAATGCTGAGCTATAGTCTATAAACAGCATACTCACATATGAGAATGCTGTTTTCCAGGTGGGAGAGAGCAGTGCATAGTGTAGATGCAATGGCATCATCAGTGGAGCGTTTGTTGCGGTATGCAAACTGCAGTGAGTCCAGTGAGGCAGGCAGCACAGAGCAGATGTTATCTCTGATTAGTCTCTCAAAGCATTTGCTGATGATGGGGGTCAGAGCAACAGGACGCCAGTCATTTAAGCAAGTGATTTTGGATTGCTTTGGTACAGGCACAATGGTGGACATTTTAAAGCATGTGGGGACCAGAGACAAGGAGAGAGAAAGGTTGAAAATGTCCGTAAAAACACCAGCCAGTTGGTTCGCGCACGCTCTGATAACATGGCCCGGAATGCCATCTGGACCCACGGCTTTAAGGATTTTCACTGGTAAGGGTGGTTCGTAGAAATTTTCCCATTCGTTTAAGCTGCCATTGGTCGAATAGTAGGTGCGATGGATTGTAGGTTGAATTTGGATCCCCCATACATGCTATATAAGTTATGAGTAGGCATCTTTCCCCTTACTCTTGGAAAGCAGGGCCAAGTGGTCAAAGGCACTGTATGGACACCACTAGAGGTGCTCTGGGGTTAGAACGGGCATACGGGGGATTGTCCCCAGTCTCCTAGTGTCCACTCCCCATAAGCTCCATTATAAGTGTCCACAGAGTGTCATTTTGTCCCCTTACCTACTAGTCTTCCCAATGGTCTTCATCATGTCCATGAAGTGTCTACGGTGCCCCCTTGCCACCTAAACTTCACCATAGTCTTCCTCATGTCCACAGAATGCCTATTTGTCCCCTTACCTACAAAATATCACTTTTGCTTGCCAGAGCCCCTGGGATGCCCACCGATGCCCATTGTCACCACAGTTCGTGACGGGCGGTGCCTCGGCATCCCCCAGAGCCGTTATAAGTGCGTTTTTGGTAATTTATGGCACTTAATATTTTTTGGCTGGTTTTCACTCGGTTTTGCCCCAGACCAAATGGTGGGTGCCTGCTGTGCCCACCCAGTGCCCTTTAAACCCATTTCATTGACTTTTGACCAAAACGGCACCGAAAAGTCCACTCCCCTTAGTATGTTGTCGAGGGGCTCTCGAGGTGTCACCGTGTCAAATTTGGGGTCTGTATAACCCCCTGGACGCGATCCCAGGGTACATCCCACGTGCAATCTATTTTTAATTCAAATAGGCTTTCTGTGGACAGAGTGGTTTTGTTTTCAAATTATGCACTTTATTGAACTGCAAGTTTTATAAATACCACTATTTGACTGTTCTGGGTGTAAAACAAGTGGTTTAGTTGAGAAAAGTCAGCTAGTTAGCTCAGAAGAGGGCACTTCCTGTGTTTTTGCCATAAGTGCCCACCTGCAACTTAATTGACAAGCTCCACATAGGCTGTCCATGGACAGATGTTTTTATACAAATATAAATGTTTATGAATTGTAAATTGCATAATTTGTGTGTTCAATGGGAAGACCTGAGCGCCTTGCATGTGGTGTAATCCCAAAACTCATCCAAATAACTATAAATTATCTGAATGTACTGGTGCATTTAGGCCTCTCAGGCAGTCTGTCTCATAGGCTTCTATGACAGGCAGAGAGATTTATTGAAAATAATGAAAAATACTTTATTACATCCTAGGCCTTAGTCCTCTCAATAAGGGGCACTCGACGTGTCAGCATGTGAAATTTGGGGTCCATGGGACCTCTGGGCACTCTGCCAGGGTGCATCCCATGAGCAACTTATTCCATTTCTATAGGTAATTCGTGGACACCCCTCAGAAAGCTGCAAATGACTCAAATTTGAAATCTTTAGCTTCTCAGGGGCCCCTTAGACAGTGTGCAAAGTTTGAAGTCTGAATGAGTTCATTAAGTGCTTAATTGGCTGACTTGTGCACCTAAAATGACAGTTATTTTTCCAGATTATATTTCTTGACTTTTTTTTAAGTACTTCCCAATAGGTGAGAGACACACATTTTTAATACTTTGTTTATGGGAGAGCCACGTGACGCCATGTCTCTGCGCGCTCTGCGCACTTTGCTAATTTTTTACATTATTTTCATGATATAATCCGGTGAAATTCGATACACCTGGGCAAAGAAGTCAAAATCCTCGGGCTCTGGAGACATTAAAAGACACTTACAGGTTCAAGATGAAAGCCCAGACATGCCTGTGGACCAGGGACTCGATTTGGATGGTGCGGCGGGAGAAGGAATCCAGTGTCAACTGTCCAACATGTCGGTGATGTTGACAAAGGTACTTGTGGACTTGGAGGATCTCGCTGTAATACGTCAATCGATTACGGAAATGGAAAAAGCTAGTCTCTGAGCTAGTTACAAGAGTGACAGATGTTGAAAAACGAATCAATTATTTGGAGTCATCAGAGAGGGAATTAGCCACTAATCTGCCCGCGACCAAAGTTGATTTGGAACGTGTTCTTGAACAGCTTGAAGATCTTGAGAATAGAAGCCGCAGGAATAAAGTTGGAATTGTTGGAATTTCTGAGTATGAGGAGGGCAGAGATATGGTGAAATTCCTAGATGAGCTTTTCCCAAGTCTGCTCGACATAACAGGCCACAAGCTGGAAATCGAGCGAGCTCACAGAGTCCCGGCTCGCAGACTTGCTGAGGGAGACAGGCCCCGATCGATTCTGGCCAAATTTTTTAAATCATCCGATAAAGATCTCGTGTTGCACCAGGCGAGGAGCAAAGAAAAGCTTTCTTGGAAGAATTACAATATTTTCTTGTTCCCGGACTTTGCGAGTTCGACGAGAGAAACGCGATCGGTTCAAGGAATGTAAGAAACTCTTACATCAGCGAAAGATCACTTTTGCTCAGATGTTTCCGACCAAACTGAGAATAGAAACAAAGGTCAGTTGCAAAGTATTTACATGTCCCAATCAGGCAATGTCTTTTATTGAATAAATGGGTGAGTAAACCATTGGGTGTTTCTCATGTGAGTGGGTTGATTCGCTGTACTTACTCTGGCTTTTGAGGAAGCTGGGTGTTATTTTGGTTTCTTTTTCTTTTTTCGTTGGCTCCGCCAAGCGGCTGGAGTTTATTTTGTGAATAACACTTTTCCTTAAAGAAACTTTTGCATTGACGAAAGATTACTTTTGCATTGAAGTTCCTGGCCAGTTTGAGAGTGGACACTACGGATGACTGTAAAATATCTACATGCTCACACAAAGGATGTCTTTTATAAAGTTGACGAATTGTGTAAGTCATGGTATATACTTTTATGCGGCCTCCGAGTGAATTGACTCAACCATCCGGTGAACCGCGATGCCGGTTTTGTTTCTTTTTGTATTGGTTCTGCCTAGCGGCTGGAGCTTGTTCTATTGAATAACACTCCTTTGGAACAGCTGTAGATTAATCTGCTCATTCTTCGTGCTTATTCCTCCTGCTGGCTGGAGTTTGTTTTGTTGAGTATTTTTATGGGACATTGGAATGATTACGTCATCCGCTGAACTCATAACAGCCGGCTCACTGAACATTCATTTGTCTGTCTGAGGAATCTGAACGGTTTTATATCAGCTGGAATTTGTTTTGTGGAAGATCACACCTTTGAGACAGTTCTGTGAATGAATCTACACGTTCTTTGTGTTCATTCTTCCTATTGGCTGGGGTTTATTTTACAAATTATTTTCTGTAATGTAATTTTGCCTCACAAATTGAGCAATCCGATGGCAAAGTTGTTGTGGGGGCTCGTGAGCGTTCATGGACCTTTTGAGTTTAGAGGGATTGTCGCCAGTTGGCACTTTCGTGCTCGGGGTTAATGCGCACGTTTGTCTTTTTTCTGTTTGTTTTGTTCAGGGGGAAGTTCAGGGTTTGATTGTTTCACTAATGGGGAACGTGGTCTGTATAATTTTGTTTTTGACACAATTTATTTTTTCTACTATATCAAAATGTCAAATGTTAATATGAGTGTACTATCTCTCTCCACATGGAATGCAAATGGGTTGGGGCACCCCATAAAAAGGAAGGTTATTACTTTTCTTAAACGTAAGAAATATGATATAGTGTTTCTTCATGAAACACATCTCTCCCCGCAGGAAGCTGAAACATTTTTTTTTTAGTGCTGGCTCAAGTAAGAGCAAGGGAGTCATTATATTGATTAATAAACAACAACAATTCAAATGTCTCTAACAGACTAAAGATAAATTAGGGAGAGTCATTATTGTTTTAGCTGAAATTCAAGGGCAAAGGTTGATTTTTGGCTAATATTTATGCACCTAACGCTGATGATCAGGGCTTTTTTATAGATCTTGAAGGGATGCTGCAAACCGCTGGCACTCCTCATGATGTAATATTGGGAGGAGACTTTTATCTTTTGATGGACGAAGTCCTTGATCACAGTGAAGCAAAAGTGTGTAAACCCCCTAGAGCAACATTGACGCTTCACCGGATGTGTACAAATCTTGGTCTTATGGATATTTGGAGACTTTTGAACCCATCTGGTAGGGACTATACATTTTTTCGTCAGTCCATAAGATATATTCTAGAATAGAATCCCTCATTTCATCTGTTGTTGATTGCTCAATTGGAAATATCTTAGTCTCAGATTATGCCCTGGTGAGTTTAGAAGTGTTGCCATATTCAGAGAAAAAGAAATCATATAGTTGGTGCCTTAATGTGTCCCTTTTGCAAAATCCTGATTTCCAACAAATGTTAAAGACTGAAATCAACGTTTATATGGAGACCAACTGGTCCTCAGTACCCTCTGTGGGCATGGTTTGGGAGGCACTTATGGTGGTTCTTAGGGGCCGGATCATACAGTATGCCTTAGTCACCAAAAAATCCAAAGCATAAGAACTCGTGGAGTTGGAAGGGAATATTAAAAGTGCAGAGGCAGAGCTGAAGCTCCGAATGTCATCTGATGGCCTCAGAGAATTTACCAGATTGAAATATAGATATAATACTATTTTGTCGCAAAAGTGGAGTTTTGGTTATTGAGGGCAAGACAGTCATACTTTGAGTCGGGGGACAAAGCAGGAAAACATTTGGCTAGATATATAAAGCAGAGAGAGTCTTTTTCTACCATTCCCTCAGTGAAATCTGCTGGTGGTGAAATATTTACCTTGGCCATTGATACCAATAATGCTTTTAAAAATTCTACTTTGATCTCTATAGTTCTGTGTCTTCGTCTAATGAAGATATTAGGAACTTTGTGGAACCATTAGATCTCCCTAAACTGACGACTGAGCAAAAAAAAATTCTCTTGATTCTGAGATAACCTTGGAGGAGCTTGATGAGGTAATTAAGACCTTGCCTACAGGCAAGGCTCTGGGGCCTGACGGCAGTTTTTCAAATCTTACGCTACAGAACTGGCTCCACTTTTGTTAGAAGTTTATATGGAATCATTAAAGTACAGAAAGCTTCCTCCAACCATGATGCAAGCCCGGATCAGTCTGATTCTGAAAAAGGACAAAGATCCAAGTGAGTGTAAAAGTTACCGCCCAATTTACCTGATTCAGTTAGATGTATAAATTTTGTCCAAAATTCTGGCTAATCGATTAAGTTAAATTATGACATCACTTAAATGTATAGATCAGGTGGGGTTTATTCGAGGCCATAGCTCTTCTGATAATATTAGGTGTCTCATCAATATCATGTGGTCAGTAGCGAATGATCAATCTCCGGTTGCTGCCATCTCACTTGACGCCGATAAGGCGTTTGATAGAGTAGAATGGGATTATCTCTTTAAGATTTTGGAAATGTATGGGTTCGGGAGTACATTTATTGCTTGGATTAAGTTACTTTATAGACATCCTTTAGCAGCGGTACAAACAAACGGGTTAATGTCAGATTATTTTTCTCTGGATAGGGGCACCCGGCAGGGTTGCCCTCTTTCCCCATTATTGTTCTGTCTTGCCCTGGAACGATTAGCAGCCACTATAAGAAAGGAGGATGATTTTCCAGGGGTGATTGCGGGAGGTGTGGCGCATATGAGCTTATGAGCTTATGAGGAGGTGTCATTGGGAAGACGGGGTGATTTAGATTTGGCCGGAAATGGGGCAGGTATTTGGAATTTTTGGGGGGCTCTCGGGTGGGGTGTGGAGAGAGTATTGTAGTATAGTTTTTAAGTGAGTATGATTATTATGTGTGTATATGAATGTGTATGTATGTATATATATATATATATATATATATATGTATATGTATATGTATGTATGTGTGTGTATGTGTATATTTACTTAGTTCTATGCCTTGCCTCCACAGAATTATTAATTCCTTTACCAAGTTCTCAGGATACAAAGTCAATTTGTCTAAATCCGAAGCTTTGGCTCTGACAGCGTACTGTCCAGTAATGGCTTTCCAGCCGGACGCCTTCCAGTGGCCCAAACAGGGCATTAAGTATTTGGGGATTTTATTCCCAGCAAATTTGTCTGATTTAGTGTTAATTTTGACCCTTTAATAAAAAGGTTTTCGAGTGATGTGGGCAGGTGGGCTTCATTAACCTTCCCAATCATCGATAAATGTAATGTTATCAAAATGAATTGTATTCCAAAATTTAACTACCTGCTACAGTCTCTCCCTGTAGATGTCCCCCGCTCTTATTTCAAGCAATTTGATAGCATACCGAAGTACTTCATTTGCAATGGTAAACATCCCAGATTGCATTTTAATAAGTTACATAGGCCGATAGACAAAGGTGGGCTAGGCCTACCCAAGATTTTGTTTTATTAGGCTCATTGGTCACTTCCACCTGAGAGAGCCCCTCCCTGGTTTGTTATTGAACAGGCAGTTCTTGCCCCTATTTCGCCATTACAAAGCATCTCTGTCAAACTAATCTGAAAATTTAAGTTACACCCCGTTATTTCGTATTTACACTCGGTATGGACTAAAGTGTCCAGATTGTTTAAATTGGACACTTATTTAAATGTTACCTCGAGCATATGGCAGAACCCAAGATTGTGTATTGGCAAGTCCCCTTTCTGCTGGCCAGAGTGGATTGTGAGGGGGGATGCTATACTCGGTGACCTATATGAAAGTGGAGTGTTGAGATCGTTTGAAAACTTGGTTTCAACATTTTGGGATCCCCAGACCTTAGTTTTATAGGTATTTACAACTGCACCACCTGCTTTGTACTATTTTTGGGAGTAGCACACCCCCCCCCCCAAGGAGGCAGATGCTTTGGGAGAGGTGATTGCAGCTTTTGGAAAAGGTCATGAAGCATCAATGTACTACTCCCTGTTAATTCAGAGTCTGGGGGATGGAGCCTTAACTTCTCTCAAGAGAGTATGGGAGAAAGATTTCAACTTGGCATTGGAGGAAGGAGTGTGGGCTAAGATTCTTAAAAACATTAAGTCTGCATCTAGAGATGCAAGGGTGCGTCTTATGCAATTCAACATTTTGCATAGATTTTATTGGACCCCCTTGACTGTATAGGCTTGGTCTTAAAGACACACCCACCTGCTGGAGATGCCAGTCGGAGGATGGAGACATGGCCCATGTTTTTTGGTGGTGTGTCGAGATCCAGAAATTCTGGTCGAAGGTTCAGAATTTTGTGTGCGACGTGGTGGGCACTCGGGTTTCGTTTTGCCCCGGGCGATGAGGCGGTCATCGATGTGGGGGATGGTTATATTGAGAACTGGGTTCTGACCTGTGTTATGATCGCCAGGCAGGTTATTTTGAGGGTTTGGAGGTCAGCTGGTGTGCCCCCATATCCGGAGTGGTGCACGGAGATGGGGAGGGTAGCAACTTATGAGGAGGTGTCATTGGGAAGACGGGGTGATTTAGATTTGGCCGGAAATGGGGCAGGTATTTGGAATTTTTGGGGGGCTCTCGGGTGGGGTGTGGAGAGAGTATTGTAGTATAGTTTTTAAGTGAGTATGATTATTATGTGTGTATATGAATGTGTATGTATGTATATATATATATATATATATATATATATATATATATATATATATATATATATATATGTATATGTATGTATGTGTGTGTATGTGTATATTTACTTATTTGTGACCACAGGATTGGGTTTTTTTGGGGGGGGGTTGTGGGGTTTAAATGTTGTGTGTGTGTGTGTGTGTGTGTGTGTGTGTGTATGAGTGTGTGTGTGTTTCTTGTCATTATAAGATTTAATAAAAAATGTTAATTACAAAATACTTTGTTTATGAGGGCCAAAAGATGAAGTATTCGAAGCCCCTAGGTCTTAGCATCAAATTTAAGGTTATTTTCACCAGTTCATACAGGAAGTGCCCACCTGCAACTTATTTGACAGGCTCCACGTAGGCTGTCTGTGGACAGATGTTTTTTAAGCTCCATAATTATTTAATCTAATAAAAAACCTATTTAGGTGGCTCTGCACTTCATCCTGCTGCATGTTCATCCATTAAAACTTCAAACGGTTTTATTTAAAAATGTGCACCTAAATAATAAATATGTCTTGAAAATGGATTGTCCAGAGACCACCTATCTGAGGCCCATCAAATGAGTTGTACTTGGGAGACCATAGCTAAAAAAATACTCTGTCCAAAACAGCATCCCACCTGCAACTTTTTTGACAGGCTCCATGTAGGCTGTCCATGAACAGCCTAAATTTTTTAATAGGAAATATGAAGAAGATTAGAGAAAGTCAAAAATTTTACCAAAGAGCTGAATTTTCAAGTTTCTCCAATCTTTTTGAAATTCACACCATGGAATGGGGACACCAAGACAAGCAGAGGACTGTGAGTTTCAGCTTCCAATGTCATCCGGAAACTGAGATCTGGACATCCCATGTACAACCTATCACATTAAAAAATTTAGGCTGTTCATGGACAGAGGAATTTTGAGGTTATAAAGGTTGCATATTGTTCAGGGGGACTCGTAGAGTCATATAGATGTGTTATTTTATTAAAAATAGGTTATTATAAAAATAGGCTGTAAGGGGGCGTCTTAGGGTGTCAGTGGATGTGGGGGGTGGTCGGGGTGGTCCTCCGACCTCGGGGGCATTGGTGTCACTTAGGTGGTAAGGGGGCAGAATAGGTTGTTCATGGACAGCCCTGCCCCTTCCCAAACCCACCACCGTGGTCAGCCAATCGAAGTCCTTGGAGGGGTGGCCAATACCAAAAATAGGCAGTCAGGGGGCATCAAAGGGGGTCTGTGGACACTAGGGGGTGGTCCCCAAACATTGGGGGCATCAAATAGGTGGCAGGGGGGAAGGATAGGCTGTCCGTGTAGGAAGACACCGCCCCGTGGAAAGCCGACGAACTGCGAGGAAACAGGCTTTAGAAAGGAAAACTTTGGCAATTTTTAGCCCCGCCCCCGGGTGTTGAACTGTCCTTCAATCTTGTCCCTGTACTGGCATTTGGCTGCTCTGATAGTTTTGCGTAGGGCATAACTGGCTTGTTTATGCTCCTCCGCATTTCCGGAATTAAAAGCGGAGGTCCGCACATTAAGTGCCGCACGAACATCACTATTAATCCACGGTTTTTGGTTCGGGTAGATCCATGTTGGCACTACGTCATCTATGCACGTACTGATGAAACACGTTATGCTATCAGCGTAGACCTCAATATCATCATCAGAGGCGGACCGGAACATCTCCCAGTCCGTGTGATCAAAACAGTTGTAGGGCTTTACTGGTTGTTTAGATCAGTGTTACTATCAGAAATAATTAATAATTATTTCTGTAGTTATTAATTAATATTTAGATTAATCAATTGAATCTAACTCATTAAAACCTCATATGGGGCACCAGTAAATGTAATGTGCTACGTTTAGGAGCAAGTTTGGTTATTAGCAATAATTAAGAATTATCAAAGATAATTACTAATTATTAAAATCAATAGAACATTGATGAGAATCAATGTTAGTTTTTTTAATCCTTTAAATCAACAATTATCAAAGATAATCGTTAATTGTTAACATCGATGAACATTAATTAAAATTAACACTAGCTTATTGATCATTCAAATTCAACAATCATCAAAGATAATTATGAATTATCAAAAATCAATAGAATATTAATAAGGATTAGCATTGACGGGGCACCACCCTGGAATCGGGGACTAATAACCAAATATTAAAAACAGTCTCAATATTAGATTGTTTTCTTAGGAAAATTGACATCTGAAGAATAGCGATTTTCGGGAAAAAAAACAATGAATGAAGGTTTGAATCCGAGCACTGACATCCTGTCAGCATGACACAGGCGTATGCAAAACAAACCAAAACACTTCTCTTTGTAATAAAAACAAAGTTTATTTATGCAGTAATATCAATTAATAATTAATACAATGCAGTCAACAAACTAAACAATTATATGATTAGATATGAAAATAAAATAATCCTATAACACATAAGGTGTGTGTGTGTGTGTCAGTGTGGTTATTACGAGAGAGAGAGAGAGAGAGAGAGAGAGAGAGAGAGAGAGAGAGAGAGAGAGAGAAGTGACAGCCCTAAAGCCGATTTCGCGATAGTGGGAGAGAAAGCAGCTCTCAGTTTATCGCTCAGAGACGCAGTTTTACGAGCGGGGCTCATAAAAGTCCCACGTTATTTGACTCTTTAATGGATGAACTCAGTTGCTGTCTCACCCGCAATGGCGAAATTGCACAACAATCCAATTTGGTTGGACCACAATACAGCAAAACAAATTTGTGATAATTAATACCCTGAGTATTAATAATGAGCGGACATGGCAGTCCGTAAACTGTACAAGCAAAAACCTTGAAACACAAGAATAACACACTATAATATTCTATCTCTGCCCAGACGTAAACCTCTTACTTGAATCACATGAGGACACAGGTAGAATGTGTTTTCCTCCATCCTTTAACTCTGACCCGGTTCCTTGAGACTCGTGTGATGACGGGAGGCCATTTCCTCGCTCTGTCGGCGGGCACGGCTGTTGATTCTCGGTGGGCTGGCGGAGAACTCAGAAATGTCGACTTGATTGAAGATGGAAGAGAAATCTTTAATCTCTTCACTTCTGTAGGCAAACGGATGAAGATGCGAACTGCTCGGCGATCTCCTTCGGATCCGTTAGAGTGTTCGGTGGAACACAGAGTAATCTCAACTCGTCCAGCGAGATGGAGATTGTATGGCCACAGTTTCAAGTCGGACATTACTTCCTGGTGCCACGAGGTTGCACCTGAGAGCAGCAAAGAACTACGTCTATATTCAGTGAACAAAGTCGCTGGAAGTAAATTCTGGAAGCATTTCAGAGGTATTTCAACTCCTGATGATGTCATGTTTGAGGAACGTTCTGTTGTGTGTCTCATCCAATAGGAGTTGAGAGTTCGATCCTTTAGTGAGCAAGGCTTCATGGATTTGTAGTCTGTTTTGGACTCCCTTTGTTTGATTTTGGCACGATTTTTATCAGTAAGATTTACGACTTGGAAGGTGGGGGCTTGAGTTAGGTTTTACGACTGTATTAGGCCTGCCTTTGTCTTCTATCTGAATACATGAGGCCCAACATTCCCCCCTTTGTTCTGAAGAGTTGGTTGTTGTCCAGCATCTTTAGAGCAACTGAAGGGCCGAACAGTTCTTGTCGGTTCACAGTAACCTGTGGGTTACGCCATCCATGTATTCCTGATAGGAAAGAGAAATGGTTGCACAGTCCATACAGTTCATTAGAGTTCACAGAGGCTTTATCGTCTGGACAGAGATTGAGGCACATCTGGGCATAGAACTTCTAGCTAAAACTAAAACTACATTCATCACACATAAACATTTCAAGTTATTGGAAGGCACAGCATTAACCATAATACAATCCTTTGCTGTTCTTTGGTCATAACACAAAATCAAAGTAGAACCTGACATTGGTTACTAGGAACAAAATGTTAGAGGAAAGGAGGGTTAAAGGTTAAAAGGCTTATCCTTGGAAATGATTGGGGTTAACCTGTGGGATGGGCTCAGACTGGTGTGTAAAATGTGGCTGTATGAGAAGTGAATCCAGTCTGGCCTGTAGGTGTTGAATGTACCTGTACATGGCGTGTGCAATAATTACGATGATGATCCAACCACTAAGGAGGAGCCAGAGGGCAACCAATCTGATAGGGTGTTCTCGGTAAGATGACGATCTGCTTATGTGACTAGGAAATATAGTGGTCAAGCCAGTCGGTTTGAGACTCAGCTTCACTAATTTCATCCCTTCAGCCTGAAGCTGCTGTTGAAGGGTGTCATCAACGGTGAGGCTGTGACCTCTAAATGCGTCCATGATCTCAATTTCTGCGTCATTTTTGTCGACGTTGAGATGATGGAGGACAATATCGTCAATGTGCATAGTGGCTCTTTGGGGAACCATTAAGAACACCGTTTGGTTTGGTAGCCTTAACTTAATGGCTGTATCATGGCAGTCGTATGACATTGGGATTTCGGTGGCTGGTGTGTTAACGAGCCAGCGATTGCCTGCTCGCTCTACCTTTGTCTCTGTTCCTTCATTTTTGATGGACATGCTACCATGACACTTGTTCTGGGAGGTAGTTAGTCACCTCTATAACAAAGGGGTTGCGTTGTGACAAACCCAATGAATGTACTTTGTCTTGGTACACATGTTTAGGTTAGAGATAAGGTAGAGCGAGGTGTCCTCATCATGGTCGGCAAGTGTTGGTGGTGTTTTGAGGTGAATGTGTGCATTACCTCTCTGAAAACCAACATTAAATACAGATTTTAGTCTATATATTTTCTGCCTATGATGGTAGATTGAGGATAAATCCTATTTTGAGGTTCTGAGGATTTACATGGATTGGAATTTCAATGCCAAAACTATATGCCATGTGTATCTGTGAAGGTTGCACAACGGAGATGATAGCAGAACTAAGGATTTGTTCGACAAGGTCTAGGGAGACCAGGTAAGCTGGAATCCTTCCACCACTCAGACTGTTGACTGAGGAGCTAATTTCCCTGAGGTCCTGCATTAGATCTCTAACGATACACGCATAAGTTGTTTTCTCTGACAAAGTCCCTGAAGTGTGCAAAGTGTTATTGATAAGAACGGATTGCAAATTTACAGTGACTATAGTACACTGAAGGGTTTTATTCAGGCCCTGTAATTGTTCTTATTGGAGTCGTCGTCTCTGCTGGATTTTTGGACGATGGCGACGTGTGCATCTGAAGCTGGCAAACTGTTTTCTGGACCAAGTGGTCTCGGTATGTCAATCTGAGCCCACATGTGTCCACGACGGCAGTCAATGAGCAGTGCCAATCGGTTCAGTAGGTCCTGGCCAACTAACAGTGGTTCCATATTAATGGGACATATGTAAACAGGGTCTATTAGCATCATCCCTTGAAAGGTGTCAATCCAGGCCCATTTTGTGATAGACGACCTATCTTGCATGTAGCTTGTGAAGCTTATGTTGCAGGTCTCTGTCTATAACGGTTTACCAAGGGAGTGCTTTGCTCTAGTCACCTCTGCGAAGGTGTTGGAACCCATTAGACTATTTCGGAACCGGTGTTGAGTAGTGCGTGGGAGTTGAATGACCCATGTGTCAAGCGTTGCCCTTATGGTACAGATCGCCCAAGAAGGTCAGAAAAGGAGGGTGTGGCATGTTAGGAGTGACTGTTTTGGGGAGCAACTTGAACACTGTTCCCCTTTTCCCGACCTACAAAGTAAACTTTGGCGTTAACGGGAGGTGGTACATCATCTAGTCATACTGACGGGGTTTCAGTGCCGTGTTCCTTTGAGGAGGTCGATGGACCTGGTGAACAACGGAGCACGTCAAGCTTAGTTACTAACTCAGTCAAGCATCTCCTAATATCCTCCATTTCCTCTCTCAAATCTTGTTCTCTGAGGGGATTTGAAACCTTGCCTACCCACTCACCTTCTTGTTTGGGTTTTCGTTCGAAATGCGCATTTCTTTTTGGCCAGTGAACGTTTTGTTGTTTAGGTCTGTTGTGACCCTGGGGGTGTGTCTGGTCACCACCCCCCTGGTTCTGTTGCCTACCCTGCTGGCGGGGTGATCGGCGCCTCTGGGGTCCGGTTCTAGCATTCACCTTAACGTGAGGCATTTTGTTGCCTTCAAGCGCTAGGTCTGCATATTCTTAGGCTTGGATCCCGAGGGCTCTGGCGTCGCCTTCATGCCCTCGGGCAGGGCTCACGCGTGTCTCCCATGCCAGTTGCGCATACTTTCTGATTTCCTGCATAGTGGGGTTGCCCATTCTGCAGTGCATCGTGACGTCATATCGCATGCACTCGTGGAGGTTGTGAAGGAAAAGAGACTTGAAAGCTCGTTCCTCCTCCAGGCCTGGTGCGTTACTTCCTTGGAAGTACGTGGTTCTCAGGCATCTATAATACTCACGCGGAGGCTCGTGCCTCTTCTGGGTGATGGCGAAAGCAGCTATGATAGCGGAGGCTTTGCCGATATACAGCGAATACTCCTTGCGTAGGGCTTTACACAGAGCTGAGTAGCGGTTTCGTGCACCAGTCGGTAGCGTTTCCATGAATGCATGGACACTCCTTACCGTGGTCTTCCATATGAGCTTGAGTTTTTCACGCGACGAAGCATAAGGCAAATCAATCAGGCAGTGCTCAATTTCCCAAAGATAATTGTCGATGTTTGAATCTCGATTACTTGAGTCAAAGCGTTCTATGTCCCCTGCGAGGGACTCGAGTTGTCGGATGCGCAAGCGTTGGTGTCGGTAAGACCACGGGTCGTCCAAGTCATCCGAAACATCATAGTCACTCGGATCGCTATAGCGATGAGGACGACTTCCTCCCCTTCGTGGTGGGGAAGGAGTCCAGTCGACGCATGGGGTGGACCCTGGGTTGCGTACAGCTCCCTGGCTAATGGGATCTTCGAGCCGCTTACACCACTCTGGGCTTGAAAATAAATGTCCCCCCTCCGTGGTGTGGAATCAGTCGGTTTGAAACGCAAGGTGGCGTGACTGAAAACTGACTGGGTGGGGCAACTGTAAGGAGGGGCACCTGCATCCAACCAGCGGGCCGCTGGAGGATTTTGAACGGTGTCTTGGAGGACGAAGTCAGAGACTGTACCACTAGGGGCAGCTCGGCTCCTAGCGTGTGTTCCTGGGTTTCTCAGGGGCACGTTCCTACGCGTATCGCTAAAGAGGGGGCCCTCTCCTATGTCAGATGTTGTGCTGTGCATTTCAGCTGCTCTTACCTGATCTGACTCTATTCTTTGCTGGGCAGCTTGAAGCTGCCTGTGCAGGGTTTTGTTTTCCTCCTGCATCCGGGCATTATTTTCCTGTGCCTGGACTTTCTCAGTTTGGGTGCACCTAAATTCTTGGTTCAGGCTGAGATTGTCCCTCTGCACCGCTTGGTAGCTGCTCTGCAGCTGGGCGAGCTGGGCCTGGTGCTCTGCGGTTTACAGTTGGGTTTTGCGGTGATGAAGAAGGAACATTTGGCCCACTAGGTCCAGGATTGTGCGCATTGGCTTCCCGACCGGGTTGTTGACACAATCAACTAGTTCCTACAATGCTTCATCACAACGACTAATATTTTAGCTGTTAAGGTTATCTCTCTCCTCTATGGAGAGATGGAGGACAGCAGCAACTACATCTTGCAGTGCTGGGTCAACTAACCTCTGTGGAGCTTCAGTTCCAGTCACGCAGGGCAATTGGTGACTCATTTTACTGGGGCCGTAAAAATTCTTGTGATAGTGGCTCTGATAGCTTGTTGTTTTACAGTTGATATAATGCTAACACGAAAGCACAGGTGAGAGGCTTCGACCTGTGGCTTACGGTCTACTGTTATGTAATGTGCAAATTTCACTGCGTTCTCTCTTTGGTGGACATCAATGAAGTGACTTGGCACCTCTCTGTAACATTTAGATGAAAGCATTAGGACAACAACAGCAGGTTTTAAGCAGACTATAGTAAATTTACCAACCCCTAATTCACTCTTAAGAGCACTTTCACACCACACTGGCTTATGTTTGGCAAGTTGTGAGAAGTAAATTGTCAAACAGAACCAAACTTTGAAGTAATGATTCAAGTTATTACTTTGGATTCTTATGCATACAGACTGTGACAGAACTGGCACGTAGGAGTCCTCACACGGGGCACCAATTTTTATGTAGGGCTTTACTGGTTGTTTAGATCAGTGTTACTATCAGAAATAATAATTATTTCTGTAGTTATTAATTAATATTTAGATTAATCAATTGAATCTAACTCATTAAAACCTCATATGGGGCTCCAGTAAATGTAGTGTGCTACGTTTAGGAGCAAGTTTGGTTATTAGCAATAATTAAGAATTATCAAAGATAATTACTAATTAAAATCAATAGAACATTGATGAGAATCAATGTTAGTTTTTTAATCCTTTAAAATCAACAATTATCAAAGATAATCGTTAATTGTTAACATCGATGAACATTAATTAAAATTAACACTAGCTTACTGATCATTCAAATTCAACAATCATCAAAGATAATTATCAAAAATCAATAGAATATTAATAAAGATTAACATTGACGGGGCACCACCCTGGAATCAGGGACTAATAACCAAATATTAAAAACAGTCTCAATATTAGATTGTTTTCTTAGGAAAATCGACATCCGAAGAATAGCGATTTTCGGGAAAAAAAACAATGAATGAAGGTTTGAATCCGAGCACTGACATCCCGTCAGCATGACACAGGCGTATGCAAAACAAACCAAAACACTTCTCTTTGTAATATAAACAAAGTTTATTTATGCAGTAATATCAATTAATAATGAATACAATGCAGTCAATAAACTTCCGACTTACAACTACAAACTAAACAGTGATATGATTAGATATGGAAATAAAATAATCCTATAACACATAAGGTGTGTGTGTGTGTGTGTCAGTGTGGTTATTACGAGAGAGAGAGAAAGAGAGAGAGAGAGAGAGAGAGTGAGAGAAGTGACAGCCCTAAAGCCGATTTCACGATAGTGGGAGAGAAAACAGCTCTCAGTTTATCACTCAGAGACGCAGTTTTACGAGCGGGGCTCGTAAAAGTCCCGCGTTATTTGACTCTTTAATGGATGAACTCAGTTGCTGTCTCACCCACAATGGTGAAATTGCACAACAATCCAATTTGGTTGGACCACAATACAGCAAAACAAATTTGTGATAATTAATACCCTGAGTATTAATAATGAGCGGACACGGTCCGTAAACTGTACGAGCAAAAACCTTGAAACACAAGAATAACACACTATAATATTCTATCTCTGCCCAGACGTAAACCTCTTACTTGAATCACATGAGGACACAGGTAGAATGTGTTTTCCTCCGTCCTTTAACTCTGACCCGGTTCCTTGAGGCTCATGTGATGACGGGAGTCCATTTCCTCGCTCTGTCGGCGGGCACAGCTGTTGATTCTCGGCGGGCTGGCGGAGAACTCAGAAATGTCGACTTGATTGAAGATGGAAGAGAAATCTTTAATCTCTTCACTTCTGTAGGCAAACGGATGAAGACGCGAATTGCTCGGCGATCTCCTTCGGATCCGTTAGTGTTCGGTTGAACACAGAGTAATCTCAACTCGTCCAGCGAGATGGAGATTGTATGGCCATAGTTTCAAGTCGGACATTACTTCCTTGTGCCACGAGGTTGCACCTGAGTGCAGCAAAGAGCTACGTCTATATTCGGTGAACAAAGTCGCTGGAAGTAAATTCTGGAAGCATTTCAGAGGTATTTCAACTCCTGATGATGTCATGTTTGAGGGACGTTCTGTTGTGTGCCTCATCCAATAGGAGTTGAGAGTTCGATCTTTTAGTGAGCAAGGCTTCATGGATTTGTAGTCTGTTTTGGACTTCCTTTGTTTGATTTTGGCACAATTTTTATCAGTAAGATTTACGACTTGGAAGGTGGGGGCTTGAGTTAGGTTTTTACGACTGTATTAGGCCTGCCTTTGTCTTCTATCTGAATACATGAGGCCCAACACAGTCTTGTAGCATTGAATCTGATTGGTCCGACTAGCACTGGATCGTTCTGAGGGCGGGTGCTTCCTGTTTCAGTTTCTGCCTGTAAGCAGGCAGAAGCAGAACGGAAGAGTGGTCCAATTTGCCGAATGGTGGGCAGGGGAGGGATTTGTAGCCATCCCGGGAAAGGAGAGAAGCAATGGTCCAAAACCCGGTCCCCTCGTGTGGCAGATGTGTTGTTAGTATTTCGGTGCTATTGACTTGAGGTTGGCTTTGTTAAAGTCCCCGGTCACAATGAACGTGGCCTCAGGGTGCGTGGTTTCCTGCTTGCTTATACTCCCATACAGTTCCTTGAGTGCCCGGTCTGTGTCGGCTTGTGGGGGGGATGTACACAGCTGTGATAATGACCGCTGTGAATTCCCTCGGTAGCTAGAATGGTAGACACAGAAGCATGAGAAATTCCAGATCAGGAGAGCAGAAAGACTTGATAGAATGTACGTTCCTCTGATCACACCAGGATTTGTTGATTATAAAACATACACCACCACCTCTGCTTTTACCTGAGAGGTCTTTCACTCTGTCCGCTTGGTGCATGGAGAACCCCGCGGGTTCTATGGCTTAGTCTGGAATCTCCTCAGGCATCCAAGTTTCTGTAAGGCAGATAATTCAGCAGTCCCTCGTCTCTCGTTGGAAAGAGATCCGCACTCTCAGCTCACAGAGCTTGTTGTCCAGAGACTGAACATTTGCCAGTAGAATACTGGGTAGTGAGGGTAGATTTGCGCAACGTCTTAGTCTGATGAGAACGCCAGCTCTCCTTCCCCTTTTCCGTTTCCGCGGCCGGGCTGCCCAGACAAAGGGCTCCGCTGGCATGTTTGAAAACAGCGGGTCGGCATTGAGGTATTTAAAGTCCGGTTTTCGGTGTGCTATTGCAGAACCAATGTCCAAAAGTGTTTATCTATCGTATACAATAAGGCAGACAACATCCAAGACAAAAAACCATAAGAATTGTATACAAAACAATCAAAAAACTGCAATACTGGGTCGGAGCTCGCAACACAGCAGCCATATTCAGCGCCATCTTGAACTTCTGATGGCGCTGAGTATAAAGTTGGATGAAATGGAAATACTTAAGTTATTTATATTCAAATTGCTTGTAGTTGCTGTTGTGGTTAATATTTTCTACTAACACTGTAACCTAGTTTAGGATATGTAGCGTTAGCATTATTACATTTATGGTATTTTATAGGTGGTCTCGAGTGTGCTAAAATGGGGCATTGAGGCAAAAAGCAAAGACCATCCTCTCAGAATGTGGTCACCCTCTTAACTCAGACTTTTAAGTTGCTACCATCTGTTCTACATTTTAGTGCCCCTGTGGCCATGAACACAAGTTGCCATCAGGGCCCTAAATGCTACCGATTGAGGAGATAAATGCTGCCAGTAGTTTGTAGTAGTGATGATGGTGATTAGGGCTGGGAAAAATTATAGAAAAAAATCCATATGAAATAATTTCATTTGAATCAAATCTCATCTTAAAATCCTAAAATTGATCTTCTAATCAATCCTATTTTTCAGTGAATGTGTGAAGAATTTCAGTTAACATTATTTCTAGCACGCCTACAGTCCTACAGTCTAGTTTGCCTTTCGCTGATTTTCAGTTGAACTACTACGGAAACTCAGTTCACCAAATTTAACCTTTTGACATGATAATGATGATGATGCAGTGACAATCATGTTTTGGTGATAAGATGGTGACTACATATCTGATTGCACCATTCACAGCCTACACTCTAATATTGTATCTTCTTGTCCCTTGCTCATTATCTCTCCCGCTGTGGTGTAGCTGGGATATGTTGTCATTTTTGGTGTTGTGTTTTTGATTTAAGTAGGGAAAATTTTTAACCAGGGGCTTAAAATCAGCAAACCCAGAGCATCAGCTTTGTTTTGTTTTTTTAATAATCAACCCCCCACCATTCACCACACAGTCCTCCAAAAAATGTGCGCGATGGACTGACTTCAATGATAAATCTATATTCCATTAGTTTCACACAATAAAAAAACAATTCATTTTACAAATGCACTTCATCAGGTTCATTTTGTGTGTGTGGTCCTTTCCTATGGATGGTATGCAACTTAATTTTTCCTATGCAACTTAATTTTAAACATTATTTCTTTCTAGTGATTATCAAAACAGACAATTTGCAAATAGGGAGGCAAAAGTATGCAATCTTTTTTTTAATTAAATTTTTTGTATTCATATATACATCACAAAGAAAAACCCAAAACATATACAATGAATCAACATTTAAACCCCACTAATATCCCTCACCATTCACCAACCCCACCCTGACCCCCAACGAACACCCCTGTGGTCCCACATAATAACACACAAACAACCAAAAATCAAAAAAGAAAATATGATAAACATACATAATTAAACTAAAACACTCTCCACATCCCCTCCCCGACAGTCCCCCCAAAAAACTAAATAATTGCCCCATTTTTTAACAATAAGTCCCAAAACCCTAGCCTTCTACTTACCACATCCTCAAAAGCAGACACCCTGGCTCTGGCTCCATCTGACTTCCATCCCCAAAAATGATTTGCCTGCCGATCATGAGACTGGTCAGGACCCAATTTTTAATGTGATTAACCCACAAATTTATGACAACCCATCACCCAAAATACAGAGTCTGGGACAAGATATCCCTCTCAGCCTTTTTGAATGGAAGTCAATGCGCTGGTTGCTAGGGTGCTCTAAATGGTTGCTAGGGAATGGCTAGCCAGTGAACAGAGTGATTCTTATTGGCTGCTTACTAACCTGACTCAAAAGAGCCAATCCCTAAGTGTGTACGGCATTCTGTTCTGAAGATATCCTTCTGAGACATTTTGAATGGAAGTTAATGGGGGGTGGTTGCTAGGGTCCCATAAATGGTTGTAAGGGTATGGTATGGCTAGGCCATTTCCAAGGTGATACTTAAAGAGTGATTGGTATCCTGATTGAAATGAGCCTGCCCCCACGTCTTTATGTCATTCTGATTGGGAGATGTGATCTGACAACTTTCTTGCATTGACTGCCATAGTAAGAAACAATCTCTCTTCCCATAGTATCCTATGGCAGTTTTTGGGATGGTTTTTGCTCCCCTTTTTTCCCCCTGGGGTACATTTTACCCCAAACATGTTCGAAGGTATGTTCGAAGACGGCTTGCCAGCCCAAATGAAATGAGAGCACCCACATGTCTCTATGAAATGTTTATCCGGAGATATGGTCCAACAAAATGTTTTTTAATGTTAAGTCAGTGGGACGTTTTGGGATGGTTTTGTGGCCCCTAGGGGTGCACCGTACCCCCCACCCCTTAGAAAAGTCATAGCACAGATATCGTAAATATGCCGGTCGATTTGACACCTCATTCGTGGGTCTAAAAGGTGATACTTATCAAGGCTACTTGCCATCCTGAGTGAAATAAGTCAACCCAGAAATCACTATGATTTTCTGGTGCAGAGATACGTGATTTGTTACTTGGTTGCTAGGGTAACCCCATCTGGTTGCTATGCAGTTACCGGGGTGATACTTATCAAGGCTACTTGCCATCCTGAGTGAAATAAGTCAACCCGGAAGTTTCTATGACTTTCTGATCCTGAGATACCCATCTTAGTGATTTTGAATGGAAGTCAATGGTGTTTGGTTGCTAGGGTGTGGCTAAGCAGTTTCCATTATGATAGTCATAAACTGATTGCTCAGCCAATTAAAACAAGCCAACTGTCATGTCTCTAGGACATTCTGATCCTAAGATATCACACTCTAAGTGAAAGCAATAGTGTTGGTTGCTAGGGTGCTCTAAATGGTTGCCAGGGCATGGCTAGCCAGTGAACAGAGAGATTCTTATTGACTGCTTACTAACCTGACTCATAAGAGCCAATCCCCAAGTGTTTACTACATTCTGTTCTGAAGATATCCTTCTGAGACATTTTGGATGGAAGTTAATGGGGGGTAGTTGCTAGGATCCCATAAATGGTTGTTAGGGCATGGCTATGCCATTTCCAAGGTGATACTTAAAGAGTGATTGGTATCCCGATTGAAATGAGCCCGCCCCTATGTATCTATGTCATTCTGTTTGGGAGATATGATCTGGCAACTTTTTTGCATCGACTGCCATAGTAGGAACAAAATTCTCTTCCCATAGAACCCTATGGGACTTTTTGGTATAGGTTTTTGTCCCCCTTTTTACCCCCTGGGGTACATTTTACCCCCAAACACAGGGTATGTTCGAACATGGCTTGCTAGTCAGAATCAAATGATAGCATCCATATGTGTCTAGGACATTCTGATCAGAAGATATCACACTCTGCCATTTTGAATGGAAGTCAGTGGGGATGGTTGCTAGGGTGTGCTAAATGGTTGTTAGGGTGTGGCTAAGTAGTTTTTCAAATGGATACATGAAAACTGATTGCTCACCCACGTGAAATAAGCCAACTGCCATGTCTGAAGTATGTTCTGACCCAAAGATAGTCCTCTCAGCCATTTTTAATGGAAGTCAATAGGGCTGGTTGCTAGGGTACTCTAAATTGTTGCTATGGTGTGGCTAGCCAGTGACCAGAGAGATTCTTATTGGCTGATTACTAATCTGACTGAAAAGAGACAATCCCCAAGTGTCTATGACATTCTGTTATGAAGATATCCTTCTGAGCCATTTTGAATGGAAGTCTATGGGGGCGGTTGCTAGGGTGCCGTAAATGGTTGCTAGGGCATGGCTACACCATTTCCAAGATGATCCTTAAAGACTGATTGGTAGCCCGATTGAAATGAGCCCTCCCCCATGTCTCTATGTCTTTCTGATTGGGAGATATGATTTGACAACTTTCTTGCATTGACTGCCATAGTAGGGAACAAAAATTTTTTTCATGGGTGAGACATGTATGCCTATGAGAAATGTTTGGGATGTTTTTTGCCCCCCAGGGGTGCACCGTACCCCCAATCCCTTAGAAAAGTCATAGCACAGGTGTCATCAATAGGCCGGTCGATTTGACACCTAGTTCATGGGTCTACTACAAACGGTGTGGGACCAGTTAGGTGCCGAAGTTTTGTACGGGATAAGAATAATAATAATAGGTATGTGAGATTACAATAGTGATGCTTTGCTTCGCAAGCACCACTAATAATAAGCATGTGAGATTACAATAGTGATGCTTTGCTCTGCAAGCACCACTAATAATAAGTATGTGAGATTAAAATAGTGATGCTTTGCTCCGCAAGCACCACTAATAAGTATGTGAAATTACAATAGTGATGCTATGCTCTGCAAGCACCACTAATAATAATAATAATAATAATAAATTTGTGAGATTACAATAGTGATGCTTTGCAAGCACCACTAATAAGTATGTGAGATTACAATAGTGATGCTTTGCAAGCACCACTAATAATAATAATAATAAGTATGTGAGATTACAATAGTGATGCTTTGCAAGCACCACTAATAATAAGAATAATAATAAGTATGTGAGATTACAATAGTGATGATCTGCTTCGCAAGCACCACTAATAAGTATGTGTGATTATAATAGTGATGTTTTGCTCCGCAAGCACCACTAATTATAATAAGTTATGTCAATTGCGCATGGCAGGGTATTGCAGCTGCCATACCTTGGTTGCCTAGTCAATGGAAAGGAAGACACAGCAATAGAATGGGACCCGACCCGAACCTGGCTGACCATATAAAATGTGGATCCGAACAAGTACGGGGGTCGGGTCTCGGGTCCTTGGGTTAGGGTGGACACGTGAAGACCTCTACAGTAGAGAGCGCTCCTATCTCATGGTGAGCTGCACGCATGAACATTTAAATGCGCTTTAAAATGCCCCTCTTGACGCTAAATGATATAAATACACAGCTGTTAATGTATTACGAGCGTGTAAACAGACGGGACAAAAATCTGCGCCGTCTTGATGCGATATTAATGTAAGCCGTTATGTATTAGGCCTACATGATGCAGATAGGACAACAATCTAAAAATATCCGATCTGTGTCTTAGACCTGCTGCAGCTTGTTATAAGCCTGTTGTTATTATCAATCAAGCATCAATAGGCTATTGACAAGAAAAAGAGAAAATCACTCACCGTCCTTGGCTGAAAGTGCATTACAAATGTCGATGCAAGAAAAAATAAAAGCATGAATAGATTGTTTCGCATCATCAAGTGAAACAAAGGGTCGAATTCATGCGATATTTCTAAGACGATAATAACAACAGTTCTTAGTAACAACTTATATGAGACTTAAAATTCAGATCACAATCTAAAATGACACCAAGGTTCTTCACCTCTGTCTTTGACTGCAAAGCCAGAGGACCTAGTGCAGTTTCAATTCTTTCCCTCTCATATACAGTATGTTGTTGGCTCAAAACATATGTATCAAATGTATTGTAATATAATTATACTGTATGTTATATAAAGGATGTTTAGATTAAATTTATTTTTTTTATTATAATTTTTTACTGGAAAATGACAAAAATGGCTTTTTGCAATTTATCCTTGAACATCCCATGAAGATCTTGTGACCGTGCGTGTCCTCCACAGGCTCGGTTTGAGGTTCACAGGTTTGGACTGTCTGGGTATCAGAAACAGCAGCAGAGGGTTTTTGAGCAGGACTCCCATCATGCTGCGAGCCAGAAAGAGTTTACCTTCACAGGCTTCTCTGTCACTTCTTCTCAAATGTTTAAGCATTACATTTTAGTAATAGACCGATATATCCACCAAGCTGATTGATTGACTGATTGATTGGCTATTTTAAGATTATTGGTATCATCCGGTAACTATGCTGTTGTGGCTGATAAAAAGAAGGATTTTGCTCATATAACATTTCCAAAATCATAAATTGTTGAATTTATGGACATTTTATTACACAGCTCTCTGGAATACTATATTCTAATTGGTCAAATGTGGGATTCTGCAGTAAAATATTTTTTTTTAATTATAATGACAGTTAACTGATGTATAATTTCTACTTGCCCTTTGAAAAAATAAAATAAAAAATAAAAATAAAAGCAAATATCGAGGCTACAGTAAGACACTTACAGTGGAAATGAATGGGGCCAGTCCATAAATGTTAAACAGTGTGAATTTTAGCATTTATGGCTGGCCCTATTCACTTCCATTGTGACTGCCTTACTGTAAATAAATAAAATAAATATATAATTGTGACTGTACATGAACTCTCAAAATTGTTTTAAAAAAAAGTATTTGATGAAATAAAGAACATTTAGTTTCTTGTAGCCTCCCAAAAGGCAGTATGTTAATTAAAAAGTCTATCAACAAATGATAAAAGACAAGATGATGAAAGAGAAACAGGAATCAAAATCAGTAAGTTTGCTATTTTGAATTTTAATGGTTATTTGTATCCACATTTTTGTAAAAATCTTGACATCTCATGCAGTTTGTAAGATGTTCTCACTTATGTTCCTCCCGTTTGGGTCTTTTCTCAAGAATCGCAGAAGAAAAAGAGGGGAAAACAAGGTTGTATTAATGTTTCATTTTGATTTAATGCCAGAAATCCTATTTAATTTGACAAAGTTAAGAAAATGTCCCTTAAATTAAATTTGCACAAAAATTATAAGGACTGTCAAATGTTCTAGACACTGGTGCCTTAAAATGGATATTGATATAATAATATAATATTATTCATATAGTATTGATATTAGATCATAGTTTTTGGAGTATTGCTGATTTATTTTTTCCATGAATCTGTGTTTGTTCACAGGACTGAGAAAAGTAAATCGTCCTCTGGTAGAGAGCTTGGAGGACAATGCTCGTCTTAAACACCAAAGATATTCAGAAATTCAAGTGAAAAAGTAACCGTGGATGTGTGACTGTTTTATTATTCATGTCATCTGCATATTCAGACATACCCACCACATTTTGAATGCAGACATATCTGTTGGGCAAAATAAAATTAACCCTACTGCACCTCTACCATTACATCTATAGTATATTTACAATGTCCTTATTGGCGTATTTAGACTGCCACTTCTAGTACATCATCTATCATTTTTTTGATGGACTCTATCTCTTTTTCTTTCTTTATTGACTACAATTATTTAATCAAGGCTTCAAAGGAATTGTTCACCCTAAATTAAAACTGTCATGTCATACCAAACCTATTTGACTTACTTTCTGTTTTTGGAACACAAAAGGAGAATTTAATGTTCATGCTGCATTTTTTCACATAGTGAAAGTGCATGGGGACTGACTCTGTTGAGCTCCAAAAGGACAAAAAAGAAGCCCCAAATACCATAAAAGGAGTCCATATGATTTCAGACCGAACAGACAGAAAATTGTTATTCACATGTTTTATGACTGATCATGAGGCAGCAAGTTTTTATTTACTTGTCTTCTGTTCGGAACGACATGAAGAGTGTGATTAAATGATGACCGTACTTTCATTCTTGGGTGAACTATCCCTCATTGAAACACATTGAAAAGCGTGAATAGACATCAAAACCACAGACAGGAAACTCATCAGAAACAATCTTCTGCCACCAGAATTTTATTGTTTATTAAAAGGGAAAAGACAGCTTTTCTTCTACACTAAGTAGTAAGAAAAGTATGGCATATACAAACCACAGAAACATACAAAAAAGATCACATTAGCAAGAGGAAAGGTCACATACAGTAGAAGAGCACCGAAAACTGTTTACATTTTGCACATCTTGATTTTTGCATTTTAATAACGTTAGATTATTATAACATCTTTTAAATATTTTTAAGTCATCTTGCGACCCCCTTGAAGGCTTTCTTGGGCTCCCTGGTTGAGAACCACTCCCTTAAAACCAACTTTGTAGTGAGATATGCTGAGGGCTGAAAAACAAACTGTTTATCCACATATGAATAATGCTATAAAAAATTGTTTTTTTAAAATCCATTAAAGCTTAGTACGATGATACATCAGAATGGAATATGTAACTTTTTCCTTATTTTTTGATGGTGGTCACTGGTCACACTAACAGGCAGTGTGTTTCAATATAATAAAAATTATAAAGGACTGGATGTGTATATAGTTTTGGGGAAAACATCCCATTACGAAATAGACCTGTGCTTTCTGTTCTAATAAGGATTTTAGTTTGTTGGTATTGGGCTTCAGTTTGGGTGTACACTGCTCTCTAGTGAAACAGTCAATCACAATGGAGCATGTACTGAGGCAGATTCCCAAGCATCGTCTTTAATTTTGGCATATACAATACTGTGCAAAAGTTTTAGGCACTTGTGAAAAATGTTGCATAGTAAGGATGACTTCAAAAATAATGCCATAAATAGTTTTCATTTATCAATTAACATCATACAAAGTCCAGTAAACAAAAAAGCTAAATCAATATGTGGCCACCTTTGCCTTTAAAACAGCCCCAATTCTCTTAGGTACACCTGGACACAGTTTTTCTTGGTTGTTGGCAGATATGATGTACCAAGCTTCTTGGAGAATTCACCACAGTTCTTCTATCCATTTCTCAATTGCTTCTGTCTCTTCATGTAATCCCAGACTGACTCGATGTTCAGTGGGGGGCTCTGTGGAGGCAATGCCATCACTTGAAGATCACCCTTATCTTCTATTCTAATCTTTTCTATTTGCAAAAGTAATGTTTGGGAGTCTAAAATGTATTTTTCCTATTGACACACTAAAGCTGAAGATATAAAAAGCCATCTTAAGACAAATGTTTTTGTGAAACATCTTAAGTGCCTAAAAATTTGCACAGTACTGTATGTGTGAATGAGGCACAGCACATGAGGTGGACTTTCTCAGCCAAATATTTAAATATTTTCCCATTCCAGCATAATTGGAATCTAATTAAACAATTTTTACATGTTATCTGTTTTATACTGAGTACATGACCAGTGATTCTGTTACTTATGTTAACATAAATTTACATATATACTTAAAGAAAATAAATAATCCAATGTGCCATTAAAATTACACTGTAAGAAATGTTATTCAGCAATATATATTTTCTTGGACAGAGGGCAGTTTTGGCAGGCGTCACCCACATAACTTGGATTTAAAAGTATTTTCCAGGTTTAATACAGCTTAAGCTTTATGGAAAGCATCTCGTCAATTATCACAGAGTTATAATAAAAATTTGGCCTACAACTTCTAAGAACAAAACAAAAAAATCATGTTTACAGTAACGCACTTACAATCGAGGCCTGTGGGGCAAGACATTCTAGAGGGTTTAAGCGGAAATGCGCAGCTCCTATTTTTGTTAAAACACTAATTTTGTCATTTCTTCAGGTAAACAGACCTTTGCAGATTGTTGCATCATCCATTTCTGGTGTCCTTGCGCGTATTGTGCGAGGTCTTTACCTGGTCATGAGTCATGAGATGAAAAGTGATTTTATCACAGTAGTCTCAAGTTAAGGTGCAATGATTAAATCTTGTGGCTATACTTTTGAAACTAAGTTTTTTCATGTTTATTTAAGTTATAATTGTTTTACTTTTTACTATTAAAAAGAAAAAAAAACTGAGGGATGAGTCAATATTACTCCCTGTGATAACTAACAATATGCCACAAATGCTGCCTATAAAGCTGGACATTGAACCTGGAACATTCTTTAAAGACACAGCTGTTTTTAGTTTCCCTCTTTTCCTTTCTTTTTATTATTATTATTATTTAGTGTGAGGAATACTTTAATTTTATTTTGGTACTCCTAACAGCAAAATACTCACTGCCCAACAAAAGCGGATCAAGATATTTATAGTACATTAAACAAACTGTTCAAATGCATTACAAATATCAACAGCACCCCATGCTCTACAATGGCTCATTATTTGCTCCCACATTTTTATAATCTAAAGTGTGAAGTTAATCTCAAGATAATAAACGTAAATACAATTTTAAATTTCTTTCTTATGTCTCCCTGAAACTTTATAATTAAAACAAAGGTATAAACTTAATATAGGAGAACAAGAAAAAAAAACATGCAAAGACTCTCCCAGAATATCCATTGTTTCTATTCAAAGTCTTCATCGCAATGACAAATCACGGCAAACTTTTGTTTGGTGTGAAAGGGCCTTCATTTGTGTCATCACTGTGTAACACCGATACAATGAAATATGTAACATATGCGCACTTCACTGCTTTTACCATATTGTAACATAAGCGCACTTCACTGCTTTTACCATATTTACAGCTGTACAACATGCAAACACAACCTTCTCTCCTGACTAAACTGTCAATAGAGCATACTACTATTGCTCATACATAGGATTAGAGATTTGAACACACCTAACCCAATGTATTAAACGGAATGTAACTGGTCCTACACCGCTTGTGCTACAGAAATGAAGGATACTTCAAATCATGCGATGTGCTTTTACTTTTCTAAGTAAACCGACATAAAATTTTCACCTGGCGGATGATAAAACGCCTTAGACTTACATTACCCGAGGGACCCAAGCCATATCTAAGGACCAGAATATCATAGAGATTTGGAAGTGGGCTCTTTTGATTTAGGCTAGTAAACAATTGCGTAGTATGCGCTAAACACCACTCGGAACACTCTAGCAACTCTACAGCTACGCCCTGACAAGCATCCCAAACACCCATAGCATTGTGGTGGGGAGTTTTGCATGGGGATCCACAAAAAGTAAAAATCTAGTTTTCTTTCTAAAATTGAGCAACACTACATTCCATACAAACACCATCCATTCATAAGTTAATTAAATGTAATAATAATAGGAATTTGTGGATTTGTTCACTTAAAAGACTGTAAATATCACCAATATCTGACATCTGACTTGACCAAGGGTGTCTTAATCAGCGCCCTAGTCGGTAGTCAGGGCACTGATCAAGGAGTCGGCCATTTCTAGGGCGTTCCCTTTTGCAAAATCGTTTCATTGCACTGAAATGTTTGCTCCCTAAAAATTCCCTTAATGCACCGTAAAAACCAGGGAGCATTGTTGCTCACTATGTTCCCTAACTGGAAACATTGTCATGTCTTCTGAAGTCTTTCATGTCATTATAAGATTACCACAAGTGTAAAATTATGAAGTTAATTTACAAAGCTCTTAAAAAGAGATGTTGTTTGTAGTGTCTTTCATCCAAAATGTGCACAAAAGGGAAACAACCTTTCAAATAATAGAGTTTTTGGAAGATTAAAAATACACCTTTCATTTTTATTTCTTCAATTATATAAATTACCTTTCATAATATAGGCCTCTGTTTTAATATCCACCACGAAAATGCTCAACAGTGTCATTTATATTGTTAATAACAGCTGTTTAAATGTGTGACCTCGTAATTGTGTCACAGGTAATTGAGTCATCAGTTTCCCAATGTTCAGTGGATGAACACCCTATAGTGCCCAAATTCCTGTTCATGATATACTGATTCATAACATAGGGAACGAGATGAGACGCACCCCAAATCCCAGCACCCTAGATTCCAGACAAGGTAAGGGTGATGATTTTGTTGAGGCCAAGTCTGTTCTTTAATCACAGAGCACATTAAATGGGAGAGTGAACCTTTAAGTAAACCTGAGATTTGTTTAGTATGTAAAATTAATCTGAAACCATTTCAACATTTTGTTAAGAGAGGATGTGCTTCAAAATTTCAAAATGATTTAATCATTTGAATTGTATTTTGGGGTAATCTTAACACCTTATCTTAACCAGGTGTGATGTGACAAGTTTCCAGCAACAAGCAATTTGTCTGTCCACAATGGATGTGAAAATGCTGTGTGACGCCACACAATCACAGCCAGTCAGATCGTATTTGATGTTGTAATATAACCCAATTCCGAAAAAGTTGGGACGGTATGGAAAATGCTAATAAAATCAAAAAGGAGAGATTTGTAATTCTATTCACCCTGTGCTAGTATATTGAAAGCACTATTACAAAACATAATTTGATGTTTTACCTTGTGAATTTTTTTTCACTTTTTCTAAGATACACTCATTTCAAATCAGGTGATTGCAACACACTCCAAAAAAGTTGAGACGGGGGCAATTTAGGACTGATAACAATCTGGTGAGTTGAAATAACAAGGTGATGTGAAACAGAAGATGTTACACAGGTAAAGCTGATGCCACACAAGCAGACTCCAAACAACTCGATTTTGGCTGAGGGTGTCACACATGCGGACTGTTTTGCTGAGATCTCGCTCTCTACTGTCGGAGGTATGACACACTTGACGATAAAAAATGGTGGAGTGTTGACAAACATACCAACTCACTGTAACTCTCTCTCTGATTCAGTCACATGGAGCTCACCGAAATAACAACAGGAGTATCGCATGAGCATAAACAATTGTAAAAGAGTGAATTAGGAAGCGATTCATGGAGTAACTTTACCTTGTGAAAGTCTAATTGTGTCTTAATCTCCTAAAGGCTTGCCGTGTAATGTGTATGTCTATTTGCAGCTTTCAGTGAGTAAAGAAATTATGTTCAATAAAAACAGACTGTCGTGTCTACGCTTTCTGATTTCATTAGTCTTTGTGTAGGAGAAAAACACAGGAAAAAACTCTTGGTGACAGAATTACTATGGATTCATCGCATACCCTATCAGTGTTTGTGATATATGTAATATGTAGCTGAGTGTGATCACAGATGAAAACATTCAGATCAGCTTGACATCTTGTCAGTTCTTCAGTAAGAAGCTCATTGTTACTTGATGAGAACACAAGACACAACAATTTTTCCAGTTTCAGACCAGCATAATGGATGAATGGGGGAAAATTCCACTTGCTAAACTTAATGAACTTACTGTATGTCTTCAATGCCTAAATAATTAACAGTTGTTGTAGTGCTTTCAATATAGCACAGGTTGAATAGAATTTAAAAATCATTCCTTTTTGTTTTTATAAGTATTTTCCATTCTGTCCCAACTTTTCCGGAATTGGGGTTGTACAGCTATGTGGAGCGGGATTTTTGAACAACGTGATTTTAAGGTGGGCAGAGCTGCCCAGTGTGACGCTGCAGAAACAGAAACTAAGTGATCGACAAAATGTCCTGCTGCTCATCGTTGGTTATGACAAAAACTTCATGAGATTCCACCTAGGAGACATGTAAAGATATATTTCACTGGATGTATGTGAAACACAGATAGAACTCTACTTAAAAGTGCTCTGGGGTCTGACTCCAGCTTCAGCCCCCATATCCTGTGGTTTGTTTGTTTGTAAACATAGGATGATTTGTAAACACTGATATGCAAATCAATGCGACCATGAGCGAAAAACATTAACTAAAGCAAATATTCCAAGAAAGTCCCATTAAAGTTTTACCAGTTTTATACATCCGCACCGTACAAAAGCACAACATAGAGAGGGAACATTTACTGTTGTGTGATGCGAAAGGTCTGACTCTACTCACTGGAAAAAAATCATCACATAATGTGCTTTGGGACTTCAAGTCCTGTGATCAGAGTCACCTGTGGGAAAAAAACAACATTTCAGTAAATAATGTTTTCAGAGCAGATGCTTATTTAAGTATGTGAAAAGTCTCCAGCTGTGTTTGGAATAACATACTGCCATACTACTCTTACTATTTCTGCATTACACAGTATGTATACTGTGCACAGTATGCAAATATTCTGTATAACCTACATGGAATACCTGGATGACAAAAATGTGCAGTATACAGTACAACCAGAACACTGTGTTAGATATTGTATCTCACAATGCAAGCAATGCATTCAATAAAGGAATGAGACATATGTTTTATCAGCCATGATTTTTTTTACATTTTCTTGTTATAATATTTGATCGGGCTGCCGAAAGTTGTGATGGAAAATTTTACACAAAATTGGATTAAAAATGCAAAATAATAATTTATATTTCTGACATGATAATGGTATGCCACTTGCTAATAGATGAAGTTACTGTTTACAAAAAAATTAAGCCTAAAAAAATTATTGGACATTTGGGATTCTTTAAATTTCCATTAGGATCACGGATCAGGACAAAGTCAGGATTTGACATAATTTATAATATTTCACGGTCATTGTTATTGTGTCTGCGCTAATAAGACCATTCACCCCACAGCTCCTGTTGGTAGATTTGATATCGTATTATGCATTACATGATTAAATATGGATTACTGTCTTGATTTATTAGATTACCTAAAATGTGTAATTTTAAAGATTACAAATTTAGTTGTGTAATTTGCAATCAGTACCAGATTACATTTCAGTAAAATGCAATCTACCAAACACTGCCTGTTAATATACTGTACAGTATGTACTACACTATTTAATTCCGACTTCGATCTGCTGATGTGCTGCTCACCTGGACGTTGCGGTTGAGGCTCACGGCAGGCATGAAAACACCCTCTAGATTCTCAAAAGCCATAGGTCCATGCTGCTGTTTATTGATGAAAAAGGTCAGCGTGTGTTTTATTAGATCTAACAGAATCCCCACGGTCGAACCCTTTGTGATGCCACCTTCAGCCCTGCAAGACAACGGTAGAATGTGAAGGAGAAATATGAAGACACAGGTCACTGTTAAAATATTAAAGTATAAAAATAACGGAAAGTGTAGGAGAACAGGGTGTTGTGCGTGTAGGAAATTAAATTACATTTGCTTTTATTAATGTGGACTTAAAGTTTTAGGTAAGTTTAGGCTTAAGGCTTTGGTTTTGTGTAAATGAAATACTGCATCAGAGCTGCTTTGCCGTTGGATCTTTGTAACGTTTCAGCATCCATCTTGTTTTCTGTCAACTATGAGAATCAATTCACAACATGACACTATCTTTGCAGTGAAATCACCCATCAGTGAAAAGACAAATCATAATTAATTCTGCAAATAACTGTAAGAAACCAATCACAATAAAAAATATATATATATATATATATATCAATGATCTCATCACTGTCGGTTTGATGTTGAATGGCAAACATTGACCCGTTGGCCCAGTGGAAGGTTTTCAAAGGTACACTGTAGGGCTGCAACTAACGATTACTTTGATAATTGATTAATCTAATGATTTTTAGAACAATTATTCGACTATTCTGTGATTATTGCAACGATTAATCATGTGCCCGATTTAAAGTTTGTATTTAATGTGTTTACTAACAATAAAGAGGACAAAATCATCTTTTAAAAATACCTCTAAATGACATTCACTGAATTAAAGGGAAAAAAAACCTTTTTATTAAGTTTAATTCAGTAAAGAAATTCACTGCAAGTGTTTTTGTCTTGTTTTCCATTTACAATTGTCTAAAAACCCTTAAAACAAGATACATTTACTTGAGAAGCAACATATAAGATATTTAGACTTGCTTTAAGAGAATATCTCTTAAATATAAGTGTATTTTTTCACTTGGTTATACTTCTGCGAGTGCAGTAAAGACAAAATATACTTATATTCAAGATCTATTCTAGTCTAAATATCTTATATGCTGCTTCTCAGGTTAATGTATCTTTTTTAAAAGGATTTTTAGATATTTTAAAATATTTGTATTTTTAATATTATATTCAACATTCTCAGATAAAAAAAAAAAATTCTTCTGCAGTATAGCTGCTAAGTAAAATGTACATTGTTTTAAAGGAGTTTTAGATATTTATATTGGAAAACAAGCCAAAACAAAAACAAATAAAAAATGTATTTTGTTGCAGTGTATAATGGGGCGAAGACTACCTCTCTCACCTTTTTGTTCACTTCAATCCATCTTTAACTCAAAAAAACAAACCCTCTCTTGTTAATAAAGCTGCGTATTGCCAATTTTCTTCACGATAAGAAATGCACAGTGACATATATTATGATTCAATAAGTCGTGAGCCATCATGTTATAATCTAGCTGCAGCAAGCGCTCACACTCGAGAGATGAGCGTCCCATGAGAGTGCATCAGCCGGCTGCAGTTTCAATCTCTCCCCCTTAGATCGGGACACGTTGTGCAACTCATAGAAGAGGCGCTGAGAAATGCCAGTTTCGGAGTTTGTAGTTATTTACATGATTTGCTTCCGTATTATTTTAACTTTAATAAAGCATTAAATGTAACTGCATTAAAGATGTAATGCTGTGTTTGCTTTAAAGAGCTCCGGCTCCGCTTATTCCACAACGAGAGTGCTTCTGTATTTACTTATTTTGTATTTTTTCATTATAATTCCCTCATACTTTGCGATCTACATCACCTGAAGCTGTCTGGAAAGTGTAGAGTGCATCTGGACTATGAGCTGTGTAATTCTTTCTCTCCTCAGTCAGGCATGAACTGCAGTGCTGCTCTCGCACACGCGAGAGTTTAATGTGATGTTTAATATGAGTTTAATGTGATCTCGTGTTACCTTAAATGAGATCAAACGACTATTCGACAACGAAGATTTTGTCGACAATTTTTTTATTGTCAACGTTGTCGATAACGTCGACTAATCATTTCAGCCCTAGTACACTGTAAAGAAAATTTTTCTTAGTTTAATTGTTTTTAAATACGCTTAAAACAAGACACATTTACTTGCGAAGCAATATGATATGAGATATTAATAGGGGAATTACTAAGAATGAATTGCTCAAAAGCACGAGCTGTTTGCGCTAGTTTAGCGGCAAATTCACTACAGAAATGATGCAGATCAGGCAACAGTGCAAATGCGGCAACAAAATTTATGATGAATGCAGTTTGCATGTGCAATTCCGTTCTTGCGGGCCGATTCTGAGTGCTATAGTGGAGGACGCAGTAGACCACCATGATCTGACACACTCTATGGGGACTGTACAGCATCACTGCACTACTGTGATCCAGACATCAGATTCTCTTTAACATTCTGAAAGTGAGCTTGACTAAACAGCACATTTAGATATATGCCAGGTTATAACACTCTTCTCCATCATTTGATTATTATTTGATGAATTACTGCTGTTATGATCGATAGAAAATATACACAAACATCTTGGTAACACTTTATTTTACAGTCCTGTCCTACAGGACGTACTATAGCATAGGGGTGGGAATCAAGGTAACTGGCGATACAATTTGATGCTCACAATACGATTTTATTGCGATTCTTTATTTTTGGTGTATTGCAGTTCAGACCTATGATACACTGCAATATTTCACTCAATGTTTCTCATTCATCTTCATTGAACTTAAGAGAACTGTCTCCAAATCACCAAATGCATTGTTAATTTAATATAAAAGTGCCAGTTTACAAAACAAGGCCAGATTATTTCCTAATATCTATGTACAATGCAAAGCCATAAGCATATAAGACCTCCCTATTATAAGCATATAAGTCCTCCCTATAGAATGGCTGCCTATTTCTGTGGTTATGTCAATGTAGCTAGTCTTTCTAAAAGTAAATTATAGTATTTATAAATACAATAGTAAGCCTAAACACTTTAAAAACATTATTTATTGCAATAATAACAAATTAATATGTGTATTGAATAATAACACAGTTTCAATACACAAAAGTATAATAGATTTCACCTAAAAGGTTAGCTTATTTTATATGATACTTAAATGTTTGTCATTATGGTACTACTGTAAAACTGTAAAAAATTTCAGTAAGGGAGGGTGATTCTGTGTAAAGCATGATAACTGCACCTTCTGAGGGACTGTTGTTGAATTCCTAGATCGATTTGGCAACGATAAAAAAATTTCCCATCACCATAATATTAATGTGGACAAATTTAAATAATGATATTGATATTTGGCATGCAAATATCGATACAATATCAACATGAAACATATCACAATACTTATCGTTATTTTTTCCCACCTCTACTATAGTACAGCATGATTACGAGGTACTAACATTGAACCTAACCCTAACCTTAACCCGTTTAAAGAACTTGTGGTTACCTAATACAAACGAACGAGCAAATATTACTTAAATATTAAATAGTACTTTCTTGGCTATGTACACTGTAATAGTCGGATTATAAAATACATTGCAACCGACAGCTCTTTTAAATAAAATTCTGTTCACCGCCTGCTTTAATCTGCCGGAAATAATCAGAATTTTTGTGATTCTATAATAAGCCTAATTTACATAGAAAGGAGGCGTGTTCGCATGGAAAGGAATGACAATGACTTAATTTAAACACTAAAGATGCAGTGCAATTTCAGTGCTGATTGTGCCTAGATTGCGGGTGGATAGTAAATAAGAAGCAGGTTTTTGTGCTGAAATACCATACACAAAAGTGTATCTGGCTTCAAAAAATGACACTCAATGACTGCCCTCTTTTCAGTCGCTGAAACTCTGTGACTGACAAGAGCTAATTCCAAATCATCTCTGCTCATCCTCCTTGACCTGTCTGAGGAAGAGGAGAGATGATTTTGAGTTAGCTCTTGCTGTTCCTGTTGCTGCTAGCGCTCGTGTTTGTAGCCTGCTAACCTGTTTAGCATTGCTTATATTTCCATTTTCATCGTTTAATCTCTAATATCTCCCATTTTTTTCACGCATATTGTTTTTTCCTTTTATACTTAACATGATACAACTACGTGCATTTTACCGCACACACCCGCCTTACTAACTTTTATCACGATTAAACTGCGTGCTTTACTACACACATTTTTAACATGCATCGATCTCAAACCACTGGTAATCAAGAACAACCACATGAGGGATTCACATCGATCTCAAACCCACGCTGATCAAAAACCACCACCACCACCACCACCACAACAACAAACAATTGCGGTAAGTCATGGCATCATCTCAAGTTATCGCTACTTGCACCCCATGTCACATGTTTACTATAGCTTCTTCCATCAGCAGTGGGGGATTTACATGTGATAAATGTAAAGAATTAGTAAAGCTGACGGAGAAGATAAATGAGTTGGAGACATGCATCCGAACGCTAGTGGAGGTCAGTGAGAAAGAGAAGCTGGTAGATACTATTTCGGATGCGGGTAGTAAAGCGAGCAACACACACACTTTTGTTCCAGCTGTAGAGCCCCCGCAGCAGGGCTTTTGGGTGAAGTCTCGGCAGCATACTCGTAGGGCAAAGCAACACCAATCTTCCATTCCTGTTAGGATTTACAATCAATTCTCCCCACTCAGTGATACACCCACTGAGAATCATGTTGAAAGTGCCCTTGGTATTAGTGACTCTATTGTAAGGAATATGGAACTAGAGACTCCAGCCACTATTGTTAAATGCATTTCAGTTGCCAGAGCATCTGGCCAGAAGTGCTGGCTAATTATAAACGTAGATTTTCTACGAATAAACGTAGGTTATTCATGTTTGCACTAACAATGTCCAGCTTCGCCAGTCAGAGATCACTAAGGATAATGTTAAAGAGGTGTGTGAACTTGCAAAAACGATGTCAGACACTGTAATATGCTCTGGCCCCCACCCTGCTCTCGTGGTGACAAGGTTTATACTAGAAAAGTGTCACTGAATGGCTGGATGTCCAGAGTGAGTGGTGTCTGGAGAATAGCATTGGATTCATAGATAATTGGAAGTTTTTGGGGAAGACCTGACCTGCTAAAGAGAGATGGATTCAATCCCTCCAGGGAAGGTGCCGCTCTCCTCTCTAGTAATATGGCTCGTAGTCTTAATAATTATAGTATTTGACTAACTGGGGCCCAGGTCAGGAAGCAGACTAACTGGCAAATCAGAACATCTGCTTTGACACATTACACAGGTCACATAAACTACAACACATAGTGAATGAATCACCTTTATATCATATAGAGACTGTGTCTGTTCCCCGAACTACCAAACACAAAACCCTCATTAAGTCATTTAGAAAAGATTTGATTGATGTCAAACTTAAAAAAAAAAATAAAAAAAAAACCTCAAGGTAAACATCATATAAAGGCAGCGCTACTAAACATCAGATTGCTTTCATCCAAATCACTAACTGTAAATGAAATTTTTACAGATCATAGTTTGGATTTGCTCTGTTTGTCTGAAACCTGGATTAAAACAGATGAATATATTAGTTTAAATGAGTCTACTCCCTCAGGTTGTTATAAACATGAGCCTCGTCTGAAAGGTCGAGGTGGTGGTGTTGCTACAATTTACAGTGATATTTTTGGTGTTACTCAAAGGTCTGGATATGTTTAATTCTTTTGAACTGATAATGCCTAATGTGAAATTGTCAGATATAAATAAAAAACCTTTGTCATCTTTGGTTCTTGCAACAGTATAGATACCACCAGGGCCATTTTCTGAATTCCTTCAAGAATTTGCTTATTTTCTGTCAGATCTAGTGGTTGCTGTGGATAAAGCTTTAATCATCGGTGACTTCAACATCCACATATACAACAAAAATGATGCACTGGGATTAGCATTTATCGATATTCTCAACTCTGTTGGGGTTGGACAAAATGTGACAGGTCCAACCCATCGCCAAAATCATACATTAGATCTAATTTTGTCATATGGAATTGATGCTGATAATATAGAAATTATGCCGCAGAGCGATGATATCTCAGATCATTACCTCATCTCATGTATGCTGTGCTTAGCAAAGGTCACTCAATCTACACAACATTATCATTCAGGTAGAACTATTTTTTCAACTACTAAAGATAGCTTCACTAATAATCTTCCAGATATGTCTCAAATTCTCAGTATGCCAAAGAGTTCAGACGCACTTGATGTTGTCACAGAAAATATGGATACAGTCTTCTCTAGCACTCTAGATAGTGTCGCCCTCTTCGATTAAAGAAAGTTAAAGAGAAAAATCCCGCACCATGGTACAATGATCACACTCATGCTCTCAAGAGAGCAGCTCGGAAAATGGAGTGTGAGTGGAAGAATACAAAATACAAATTAAAATGTATTTTGCGGTGCATGGAAGGATAGTGTCTCTAACTACAGACAGGCTCTAAAAACTGCCAGGTCTGCATATTTGAGCAAACTCATAGAAAATAATCACAACCCTCCTAGGTGTTTATTCAGTACTGTGGCTAAATTGGTTAGGAATAAAACTTTGATTGAACCAGATATTCCATTGCAGCATAATAGTAATGACTTTATGAATTTCTTTACTGATAAAATCGAAATCAAAATTGGAAAATTGTAATTACACATCTATCTGCCACAGCAACTTCAATCCTTCACTGTTATAGGTCAGAAAGAGCTAACAAAAATGATCAAAACATCAAAATCAACAACAAAAATGCTAGACCCAATACAGACTAAACTCCTAAAAAAGGTGTTTCCTGTAATCTCAGAACCCCTTCTCAATGCTATTAACTCCTCGTTATCTTTTGGGCATGTCCCAAGAAACTTTAAAATAGCAGTTAACAAACAGCTTATCAAGAAACAACAGCATGATCCAGGAGAATTGGCTGGTTATAGACCAATTTCAAATCTCTCATTTATGTCGAAAATACTAGAAAAGGTAGTGTCCTCCCAACTATGTTCATTTTTACAGAAAAATGTTATATAAACTCAGCAAAAAAAGAAACGTCCCTTTTTCAGGACACTGTATTTTAAAGATAATTTTGTAAAAATCCAAATAACTTTACAGATTTTTATTGTAGTGTTTAAATAATGTTTTCCATGCTTGTTCAATGAACCATAAACAATTAATGAACATGCACCTGTGGAACAGTCGTTAAGACACTAACAGCTTACAGATGGTAGGCAATTAAGGTCACAGTTATAAAAACTTAGGACACTAAAGAGACCTTTCTACTGATTCTGAAAAACACCAAAAGAAAGATGCCCAGGGTCCCTGCTCATCTGTGTGAACGTGCCTTAAGCATGCTGCATGGAGGCATGAGGACTGCAGATGTGGCCAGGGCAATTAATTGCAATGTCCATACTGTGAGACACTTAAGACAGCACTACAGGGAGACAGGTAGGACAGCTGATCGTCCTCGCAGTGGCAGACCACGTGTAACAACACCTGCACAGGATCGGTACATCCGAATATCACTTGTAGGCCTGTTGTAAGACAGGTCCTTACCAGACATCACGGGCAACAACGTCGCCTATGGGCACAAACCCACCTTTGCTGGACCAGACAGGACTGGCAAAAAGTGCTCTGCACTGACGAGTCGTGGTTTTGTCTCACCAGGGGTGGTGGTCGAAGGAATGAGTGTTACACCGAGGCCTGAACTCTGGAGTGGGATCGATTTGGAGGTGGAGGGTCCGTCATGGTCTGGGGCGGTGTGTCACAGCATCATCGGACTGAGCTTGTTGTCATTGCAGGCAATCTCAATGCTGTGCGTTACAGGGAAGACATCCTCCTCCCTCATGTGGTACCCTTCCTGCAGGCTCATCCTGGCATGACCCTCAAGCATGACAATGCCACCAGCTATACTGCTCATTCTGTGCATGATTTCCTGCAAGACAGGAATGTCAGTGTTCTGCCATGGCCAGCGAAGAGACCGGATCTCAATCCCATTGAGCATGTCTGGGACCTGATGGATCGGAGGGTGAGGGCTAGGGCCAATCCCCCCAGAAATGTCCGGGAACTTGCTTTGATGGAAGAGTGGGTTAACATCTCACAGCAAGAACTGGCAAATCTGGTGCATAAATAAGGAACTGTCAGATCAAATTGAAGTATTCCGATAAAACAGAAGTACTAATTATTAGAACAAAAACCTCAAAAAATAAGATGCTAAAATATAATCTGACTCTTGATGGATGTACTGTAATGTCAATATCAACAGCAAAAAATTTAAGTCTTATATTTTATAGCAATCTAACCTTTGAAAAACAAATTTCCAATATTTGTAGAACTGCATTCTTCCGAAATCAAGTGATGCCATGTGAGGAGCGGACGTGTGATCGATGAGCTCTGCGCACTTTGCTAGTTTTATTACTATTTGTGTCATACACCAGTGAGATTCGATACACCCTGATTCTTAACTGTTCTAAGAAGACAATATGTAAAAAAAATTCAAAATCCTTGGGCTCTGGAGACATTAAAAGACACTTACGTGCTCAAGCTGATTCCCCTGAGAAACTGAAAGAAATCCGGCGTGAATTGATGAATGTGTCGGCAATACTGATGAAGGTTGTTGCAGACTTGGAGGATCTTGCTGTGATACATCGATCGATCACTTCCATGGAGACTAAATTCTCTGAGTTGGTTACAAGATTGTCGGAGGTCGAGAAACGGATCGATTATCTGGAGTCATCAGAGAGGGAATTATCTGCTAATCTGCTAGCAACCAAGATAGATTTGGAATGCGTTTGGGAAAAACTGGAGGATCTGGAGAATCATAATCGATGAAACAACATCCGAATTGTTGGAATTCCTGAGCATAAGGAAGGCCGAGATATGGTGAAATTCCTAGACGAGCTCTTCCCAAGTCTGCTCGACATAACAGGCCATAAGCTGGAAATCGACAGAGCTCACAGAGTCCAGGCTCGCAGATCCGCAGAGGGAGACAGGCCTCACTCAGAATTGGAATCAATTCTGGCCAAATTTCTGAGATCATCCGATAAAGATCTCGTGTTAGGCGAGGCGAGGAGTAAAGGAAGGCTTTCTTGGAAGAACCACAAGAAACATTTTCTTGTTCCCAGACTTTGCGAATTCGACAAGAGAGAAACGTGATCGATTCAAGGAATGCAAGAATCTCTTACATCAACGGAAGATTGCTTTTCACTGATGTTTCCGGCCAAACTGAGAATAGATGCTAAGGATGGCCGTAGAGAATTTACATGCCCATAGCAAGCATTATCCTACATAAAGACACTGGAGTGAGTAAGCCATTTGGTGATTTTAATGTTGCCACCTCGTGGACCTGTCTCACTGAACATATACTCGACTGCCCGAGGAAACTGGGCTCTTTTTTTGCTTCTTTTTGTGCTGGTTCCGCCTAGTTGCTGGAGTGTGTTTTGTGTAATATAATTTCTTCGGGACATCTTGTGGATTAATCTGCTCGTTTTGGGTGCTTATGCCTCCTGTTGGCTGGAGTTAGGTTTGGTGGAATATTTCTTGCAGGACATTGGAGTGCGTTTGACTGCCCGAAGAACTGAATGGCCTGTTTTTTTTTTTGGTGTGTTTTTTTTTTTTTGGTGCTGGTTCTGCTAGCAGCTGGAGCTTGTTTTGTGGAGGCACACATCTTTGAGACAGTTAAGTGGATGAATCTACATGTTTTTTTTGTTGTTGTGTGTTTATTTTGCTTTGGGGCACCCCATAAAAAGAAGGAAGGTTATTTCTTTTCTTAAACATAAGAAATATGATATAGTGTTTCTTCAGGAAATGCATCTTTCCCCAGAGGAAGCTGAAAAATTTGGGAAGATATGGGGTGGACATGTTTTCTTTAGTGCTGGCTCAAGTAAGAGCAGGGGAATCATTACATTGATAAGTAAACATCTACAATTCAAATGTCTCAAACAGATTAAAGACAAATTAGAAAAAGTAATTATTGTTTTAGCAGAAATTCAGGGGCAAAGGTTGATTTTGGATGATATATACGCACCTAACGCTGATGATCAGGGATTTTTTATAGATCTTGAAGGGATGTTGCAAGCCGCTGGCACCCCTCATGATATAATATTGGGAGGAGACTTTAATCTTTTGAATGACTCAGTCCTTGATCATAGTGAAGCAAAAGTGTGTAAGCCCCTGTAACACTTCTCAGTGGAAAGGAGGAGGCAAGAAACAAGATTTCCTGGTTCAGGTAGGCATTTAATTGTGCACCCTGATGCTTACAGTTCCACACACACTCGACAGTTTCACAAGCAAATATTTACTTAAAGAGTCCCACTTCATTACATCATCAACATAATAACATATAGCACCGTGGCCTTCCTTGCGCCAGTCTTTCTCCCCATCTGCTGGCGGTGTGGCTATTTTATGCCGCTCTCCCCGTGCTCACTGAAATTAGAGACAGGTGTTAATCTAGCTCAGGTTTAAGCACCCTTACCGCTTTCTCTCTCTCCGGAGAGATGCTTAACCACGCCCCCGCTGCCACAGCCCCCTAGAGCAACAGTCCCCAGACACTTCACAGGATGTGACATTTTTTTCTAGAATAGATTTTTTTTACATCTAAGTCCCTCATTTCATCTGTTGTTTATTGCTCAATTGGAAACATCTTAGTCTCAGATCACGCCCTGATGAGTTCAGAGGTGCTGCCATATATGGAGAAAAAGAAATCATATAGTTGCCACTTTAATGTATCCCTTTTGCAAAATCCTGAATTTCAATATATGCCAAAAACTGAAATCAATGTTTATATGGAGACCAACTGGTCCTCAGTATACTCTGTGGGCATGGCTTGGGAGGCACTTAAGGTGGTTCTTAGGGGCCGGATCATACAGTATGCCTCATTCATAAAAAAATCCAAAGCATGAGAACTTGTGGAGTTGGAAGGGAATATTAAAAGTGCCGAGGCAGAGCTGAAGTACCGAATGTTATCTGATGGCCTCAGAGAATTGACCTGATTGAAATACAGATATTATACTATTTTGTCGCGAAAGGTGGAGTTTTGGCTATTCAGGGCAAGACAGTCATACTTTGAGTTGGGGGACAAAGCAGGGAAGCTTTTTGCTAGATACAGTTGTGCTCAAAATTTTGCATACCATGGCAGAAATTTTGAAATTTTGGCATTGATTTTGAAAATAGGACTGATCATGCAAAAAAAACTGTCTTTTATTTAAGGATAGTGATCATATGAAGCCATTTATTATCACATAGTTGTTTGGCTCCTTTTTAAATCATAATGGTAACAGAAATCACCCAAATGGCCCTGATCAAAAGTTGACATACCCTTGAATGTTTGGCCTTGTTACAGACACACAAGGTGACACACACAGGTTTAAATGGCAATTAAAGGTTAATTTCCCACACCTGTGGCTTTTTAAATTGCAATTAGTGTCTGTGTATAAATAGTCAATGAGTTTGTTAGCTCTCATGTGGATGCATGTGCAGGCTAGATACTGAGCCATGGGGAGCAGAAAAGAACTGTCAAAAGACCTGTGTAACAAGGTAATGTAACATTATAAAGATGGAAAAGGATATAAAAAGATATCCAAAGCCTTGAAAATGCCAGTCAGTACTGTTCAATCACTTATTAAGAAGTGGAAAATTCAGGGATCTCTTGATACCAAGCCAAGGTCAGGTAGACCAAGAAAGATTTCAGCCACAACTGCCAGATTTGTTTGAATTGTTCGGGATACAAAGAAAAACCCACAGGTAACCTCAGGAGAAATACAGGCTGCTCTGAAAGACGGTGTGGTTGTTTCAAGGAGCACAATACGATGATACTTGAACAAAAATGAGCTGCATGGTCGAGTTGCCAGAAAGAAGCCTTTACTATGCCAATGCCACAAAAAAGCCCGGTTACAATATGCCCGACAACACTTTGACACTCCTCACAGCTTCTGGCACACTGTAATTTGGAGTGACAAGACCAAAATAGAGCTTTATGGTCACAACCATAAGTGCTATGTTTGGAGAGGGGTCAACAAGTATTGTGCTCCTTGAAACAACCACACCGTCTTTTTCCAGACCAGCCTGTATTTCTCCTGAGGTTACCTGTGGGTTTTTCTTCATATGATCACTATCCTTAAATAAAAGACAGTTTTTTTGCATGATCAGTCTTATTTTCAAAATCAATGCCAAAATTTCACAATTTCTGCCAGGGTATGCAAACTTTTGAGCACAACTGTATATAAAGCAGAGATATATATACCATTCCCTCAGTGAAATCTGCTGGTGGTGAAATTTTTACCTCGGCCATTGATATTAATAATGCTTTTAAAGAATTCTATCTTGATCTCTATAGTTCCACGTCTTCGTCTTCTGATGAAGATATTAGAAATTTTGTGGAACCATTAGAACTCCCTAAACTGACGAATGAGCAAAAAAATTCTCTTGATAATTTTTAACCTACAGGCAAGTCTCTGGGGCCAGACAGATTTGGCGCTGATTTTTTAGATCTAATGCTACAGAACTGGCTCCAATCTTGTTAGACGTTTATATGGAATCATTAAAGAATGGAAAGCTTCCACCAACCATGACACAAGCCCAGATCAGTCTGATTCTTATAAAGGACAAAGTTCCAATCGAGTGTAAGAGTTACCGTCCAATTTCCCTGATCCAGCTAGACATTAAAATATTGTCAAAACTTTTGGCTAACCGATTAAGTTATGATATCTCTTATACATATAGATCAGGTGGGGTTTATTCGGGGCTGCAGCTCTTCTGATAACATTAGGCGTTTCATCAATATCATGTGGTCAGAGGTGAATGATCAGACTCCGGTCGCTGCCATCTCATTTGATGCCAAAAAGGCATATGATATGGTAGAATGGGATTATCTTTTTAAGATTTTGATTATGTATGGATTTGGGAGTACATTTATTGGATGGATTAGGTTACTTTATAGACACCCGGTAGCAGCGGTACAAACAAACGGATTAATTTCAGATTATTTTACTCTTTCCCCATTATTGTTCTGTGTTGCCCTGGAACCATTAGCAGCCACGATAAGAAAGGAAGATGATTTTATACTGGTGATGGCGGGAGGGGTGGCGCATAAGCTTTTCCTTTATGCAGATGATATTTTATTATTTGTCTCCGACCCTACTAGATCTATGCCTTGCCTCCATAGAATTATTCAATCCTTTTCTAAGTTCTCGGGATACAGAGTTAATTAGTCTAAATCCGAAGCTTTGGCTCTGACAGCGTACTGCCCGGTAACGGCTTTTCAGCAGGGCACTTTTCAGTGGACCAAACAGGGCATTAAGTATTTGGGTATTTTATTCCCAGCAAATCTGAGTTAATTTTGACCCTTTAATAAGAAGGTTTTCGAGCGATGTGGATAGCTGGGCTTCACTACATTTATCTATGACTGGGAAGGTTAATGTTATATAAAATGAATTGTATTCCAAAATTCAGCTACCTACTACAGTCTCTCCCCATTGAAGTTCCCCTCTTTTATTTTAAACAATTTGATAGTATAGCTAAATCCTTTATCTGGAATGGTAAACATCCTCTGATGCATTTTAATAAGTTACACAGGCCAACTGACAAAGGTGGGTTAGGTCTTCCTAAGATTTTTATTTACTATTATGCTTTTGGTCTCAGACGTTTGGCGCATTGGTTACTTCCACCTGAGAGAGCCCCTCCCTGGCTCTTTATTGAACAGGAGGTCCTTGCCCCTATCTTGCCATTGCAAAGTCTTTCTACTAATCTGCCCAGAGAAGTAAAGACACATCCTGTCATCTTGCACATGCATTTAGTGTGGACAAAAGTTTCCCGCGTGTTCAATTCGGACATTTACCTGAACGTTGCCGCAATTATTTGGTTTAACCCTAAATTGTGCGTTAATAAGTCCCCTTTCTGCTGGACAGAATGGATTGAGAAGGGTGTTACTACGTTGGGTGACCTGTATGAAAATGGAGCGTTGAGATCCTTTGAAAATATTATACAGCGGTTTGGGATTCTCAGATCTCAATTCTTCAGGTACTTACAGCTGCGCCATCTACTGTGTACCACATTTGGGTGTAGTATGCAGCCCCCTAAAGCAGCAGACACTCTTGAGATGGTGCTTGCTGTTTTCGGAAAGGGTCATGAGGCTTCAGCATACTATTGCTGGCTAATTCAGAGTCTAGGGGACAGGGTTTTTTTTTGGGGGGGGGGGTTTCCCCTTTTTCACCCAAAATGGAATGCCCAATTCCCAGTGCGCTTTTAAGTCCTCGTAGTCGCGTAGTGATTCGCCTCAGTCCGGGTGGCGGAGGATGAATCCCAGTTGCCACCACGTCTGAGACCATCAACCCGCGCATCTTATCACGTGGCTTGTTGAGCGTGTTGCCACGGAGACGTAGCACGTGTGGAGGCTTCACGCCATCCACTGCGGCATCCACGCTCAACTCACCACACGCCCCACCGAGAATGAACCACATTATAGCGACCACGAGGAGGTTACCCCATGTGACTTCACCCTCCCTAGCAACCGGGCCAATTTGGTTGCTTAGGAGACCTGGCTGTAGTCACTCAGCATGCCCTGGGATTCGAACTAGCAAACTCCAGGGGTGGTAGCCAGTGTCTTTTACCACTGAGCTACCCTGGCCCCTGGGGATGGGGTTTTAACATCTCTTAAGAAGTTATGGGAGAGAGACTTGAATTTAGTACTGGAGGATGAGGAATGGGGTAGGATTTTTAAATATATCAAGTCTATGTCTAGGGATGCAAGGGTGTGCCTCATTCAATTTAAGATTTTGCATCGTTTTTATTGGACTAAGATTGTATAGGCTTGGCCTTAAAGGCACACCTACTTGCTGGCAATGCCAGTTGGAGGATGGTGACATAGCCCACATTTTTTTGGTTCTGTACTAAGATTCAAGAGTTATGTCTGTCAGGTCTTGAGCACTCAGATTTTATTCTGCCCCAGACTTTGTATTTTGGGTGATGGAGTGGGTATTAATATAGGGGACAAACACATAAAAAACTGGGTCCTTACCAGCGTGATGATTGGCAGGATGGTGATTCTTGGGGGATGGAAGTCGGTTGGTGAGCCCTCATTTCATGAGTGGTGCACTGAGTTGGGCAAAGTGGCTGCTTTTTTTTCTGGGTGGGTAGGGCATATATATTGATAAAAGTTGGTTCTGTGTTTCCATGTGTTGTTTGTGTTAATGTGAATTTGGATCATTAAAAAATTGTTAATGAAAAAAAAAAGAACTGCATTCTTCCACCTCAGAAATATTGCTAAGTTATGACACATGCTATCTGTTTCTGATGCCGAAAAACGAATTCATGCGTTCATGACCCCAAGACTAGATTATTGTAATGCATTACTAGGTGGATGTCCTGCAGGTTTAATAAATAAACTTCAGTTGGTTCAAAATGCAGCAGCTAGAGTGCTAACTAGAACCAAGAAATATGATCATATCATCCCCATTTTATTGCCGTTACATTGGCTACCTGTTAAGTTTCGTATTAATTTTAAAATTTGGTTAATTACTTACAAAGTTTTGAATGGTCTAGCTACAAAGTACTTAAGTGACCTTCTATCACACTATAATCCACCAGGCTCACTATGATCGCAAAACTCTGGCCTGTTAACAATACAGAGAATATCAAAATCCACATGGAATAATCTACATATCAGTGTTCAGAACTCAGACACACTCTCTCAGTTTAAGTCTAGACTAAAGACTTATCTATTCAGCCAAGCATACACCTAATTTATCCCTCAATTCATAGTTATGCTGCTTTAGTTAGGTCTGCCAGAACCGAAAACACTTCAAGTGAATGACATCTATGCTAATTTTATTCTATTTCTTTCCCTGTTCAACAGTTTACCAGAGACTGCCAGATCTGTCTCTGGTCCTGCCTGGTGTCCGACCCCCATTGTGTTGCTGAGTGATGATGACCAACTGCAGCATGTGCCAGCCAGACTTCACAGAGGATGAATTGATGCAAACTCAATGACATAGGATTCTTCATGAGCCACTGTCTGAAGCATGGGCTCAGGATGAAGTTCACCAAAATTACCTGCCATAAGCTTCCAGCTGGACTGCGATGCTCCTCACTAAATGATCCCTATATCAACTTGGTCAAAGGAGGGACAACACTCTCTTTATATATATATATATATATATATATATATATATATATATATATATATATATATATATTACTTGTATTTCAAATTATACATAAAAAAAAGAAAAAAGAAAACACATACATACACACATAACTAAATAAATAAATAAAAAAGGACACAGACAGAGTAACCCTTCACATCCAAGCAATGTATGCTGCTTGCAGGAGAAGAAAATACATAGCAATGGAAATTAACAAGAAGTGAGGTGGTTGTAACAAGAATGACGACCTGTTACTTTAATGTAATGAGTACAGACATCACGGATGATAAATGCATACAGGAAATTAACAAAACCTTAGTCCTAGTTAGGCCGCAGGTGACTAAAAGGGGTTCCCACAGTTTATCAAATTTAGCTGCAGTTCCAGATAAACTGTATGTAATTCTTTCCATGTGTAAGGTGGAGGTTAGCTCTGCAAGACAGACCTGGAAGAGAGGCCTTGCTTTTTTATTCCACAGAGACCAAATTACTTTTTTTTTAGCAACAATCATTCCATATTGCATGGTCGTCTGTATACCAATCCCATAATATTCTAAAGAATCTGACCAGCCCAGTACTGCAGTCTTTGGATCAAGTGGTAAATCACAGTTATAGACCTTGGAATAGAACTGAAAAATTTCATGGGGGCCTGGGTAGCTCAGCGAGTAAAGACGCTGACTACCACGAGTCACGAGTTCGAATCCAGGGCATGCTGAGTAACTCCAGCCAGGTCTCCTAAGCAACCAAATTGGCCCAGTTGCTAGGGTGGGTAGAGTCACATGGGATAACTTCCTCGTGGTCGCTATAATGTGGTTCGCTCTCGGTGGGGCACGTGGTGATTTGTGCGTGGATGCCGTGGAGAATAGCGTGAAGCCTCCTCACGCGCTACGTCTCCGCGGTAACGCACTCACGTGATAAGATGCATGGGTTGACGGTCTCAGACACGGAGGCAACTGAGATTCGTCCTCCATCACCTGGATTGAGGCGAGTCACTATGCCACCACAAGGACTGAGAGCGCATTGGGAATTGGGCATTCCAAATTGGGGAGAAAAAGGGGAGAAAAAAAAAAAAGAAAAAAGCTCTGAATCTGAGAGCACAACAAAAAGAGGTCCCCAAGAGAGCTTTCAGCAGATTGGCACTTATCACAAATGGAGGAGATAGAGGGGTAAAATCTGTTGAGCTTGATTTTTTAATAGTGCAGTCTAGGTATAATTTTGTACTGAATAAGCTGATGTCTGTAGTTGATAGAGCAAGAGTAAATAGAATGAAGGCATTTATCCCAGTCTGCCTCAGAGACCTGCACCCCCAAATCTTCCTCCCATGAACTTTTCAAATGAAGAGAGGAGAATTCAATCTTATCTGTGAAGGCACCAACAAACTTAGAAACTAAGCACTGGGAGAGCTAGAGAACAAATCAAATACCTTGTAGTCTATGGATAGTGTCTCAAATTGAGGAATATTTGTATGAACATAGTTCCTGTTCTGGAGATATCTAAAAAAAATGGGATGGAGGGAGTTCGTATTTCACACTCAACTGGGAGTACCTGGTGAAAACATTGTTGATGTACAAACCTCTAATAATGAAAATTCCTTTTCTTCGCCACTCCATGAAGACTGTGTCTGAGGATGAGGGTTGATTATAGCAGTTGGTTATAGCAGATGGGTGTGAGAGGTATTTGGTAACTGAAATATTTTCTAATCTGATTCTATATTCTGACTTCATTATTAAGAATAAAATGATGCCACAAAGAGCAGGGCCGAGAGGGAGGAACAAGTGGCATCTTGCTCAATCGCTAACCAAGATGGAATATCTGCAGTAACATTGCCTGGAGAAGCACTTTCCCAACAAACAAGAGCTCTACAATTTGCTGCCTAATAATAATGTTGGAAATTAGGTAAACCAAGGCAGTTTATGACTGTTTATGCTTCTGCACATTTTTTTTTTAGATATGCGAGTCACTTTGAAACCCCAAACAAATGGCATGACAGTGGAATCAAGAAGTTTAAAAAATGATTTCGGCAGAAAAATGGGCAGATTCTGAAAAAGGTATAAAAATCTCAGTAGGGTCACCATCTTAACTGTGTTAACATGACCTATCATTGAAAGCAGAAGTGATCTCCATCTTTCTATGTCCAATTTTAGATTTTCTAGCATCCTCAAAATATTTAACTTGTATATCATCTTTGGGTCCTTGGGAATAGTTACTCCAAGATATTTTAACTTATCTGAAGCAATCTTAAAAGGTAGGTTCTGCATAAAAACTGGGCTATATTCTTGCTAACATGCATGAATTCGCTCTTTTGCCAATTAATGGAGTACTCTGAAAATTTGCCAACTTATTCTACAAGGTCCAGCAAGGGTGTAATGGACTGCTCCGGATGTGACAAATACAAAAGAATGTCGTCGGTGTAGAGAGAAATAGTATGCTCTACATGACCTAAATTAGGGCCCATAATCAGTGGATGATGTCTTATGGCTAATGTCAATGGTACTATAGCAATGGCAAACAGCAGGGTTGAGAGTGGACACCCCTGCCATGTTTCCCTGTGTAACAGAAATTGTGGCGATTTGTCTAAGTTGGTTAGTACTGCTGAACTTGGTTGCGAATAGAGCATCCTGATCCATAAAGCAAATCTGTCTCCCAAATCAAATTTTTTAATGGTTGCTAGGATGTAATTCCATTCCATCTGGTCAAAGGTTTTTTCTGCGTCTAGGGAAAGAATAGCTAGTTTAGACTAATGTTCATGTTTCGAATAAATAATATTCATTAAATGCCTAATATTAAAAATGAAAATCACTTGGGGATGAAGCCTGATTGATCGGGATGAATGACTATTGAAATACATTTAATCTAACTGCCAGAATTTTGTTAAACACTTTCACATCTGTATTAAGAAGGACGACAGGATGATAAGATGTTTCTGTTTCATATTTATCCTTCTTTAAAAATAAAGAATTGTTGGCAGAGTACATAGATAAAGGGAAAAGCTGTCTGTCAAATGAATGGTTGAACATTCTAAGAATAAAAGGAGCAATTTTGTCCTCAAACTTTTTATAAAATTCAATTCCAAACCCATTAGGCCCAGGGGCCTTCCCATTAGGGAAGGACTTGATAGCATCAAATATCTCTTTAATAGTAATTTCAGAGTTCAATGCTTCCTGATCAGCTTTACTCAATTTTGGAAGAGGTAGAGATTGAAGGAAGTTGGAAATTACTTTGGGCTGAATGCAGGCCTTAGATTCATACAAGATCGCTCTGCTGTGATACTTAGAAGAGGAAACATTAGATATTAATTTGGAACCTATAAAAAATAAATCTATTCTGGAATATGATTTATGAACCCGAAAAAAGAATACTCCTTATCGGTGGGGTGTTGCAACCTCCAGATATCTACAATGTCTAACGATTCAGTAAGATGTTTAATGACTGTTGTGGAATTAGAAGAGTTAACTTGAGCTGGAAATTTGTCTAAAATAGGATACAAACACAATTGAAGTCGCCACTTACAATTAGATGTGTGTTTGATGTGGATGGTAAAAAGTTAAATACTTAAAAAAAAAAAAAAAATGGGGGTCATCAAAATTAGGAGCATAAATATTTAGTAAAGTAAAATGTTTTGAAGAAATCAAACCAGTAATGAGGATATAGTGACCACTGGGATCAATTACTGTTAATAAATTTACAAAAGGAACAGTCAGACAAAAAAGTATAGCCACACCTCTGGCCTTGTGTGAAAATGTAGCCTGGAATACCTGCAAAATCCAACGACAGCAAAGGTGTTTTTGCTCGCCATGCTTAATATGCTTCTCCTGTAAGAACATAATGTTGGCTGGGATAGAATTTAAATATGAGAACACCTTAGCCCTCTTAGCTTAACCGTTCAGATCACGCACATTCCAGCTTGCAATTGTGATGTCACCAACCCGAGAATAATGTCTGATAAATTAACGTTAGGGTCGCTAGCATGAGAGCAAGCCTGAGCCCCGTCAGACTGACTGGCTTGTTGTTCACAAGTTTCCTCCAATGTCTTATCTCCTTTCTTGGATTTGATCTTCGCCATGACGTCTGTGAGATGTAAATGTAGCTAATATGAGTGGAACTTTGCTTGAATTACTGAAAAAATTAAACATAATCGAGGAATGTGGAGAGCTCCACAAAAAAACTCCATACGGTGCTCTCTAGCGCCCCCTGGGACAATACACAATACACAAAAAAATAACTACATAGAAAAGGAATTAACCATTAATAAAAGCATTCATTGGCCAAAATCAAAAGACAATATATATACATGTATTTCCTCAGTTAATTCGGGATGACTTCAAGGACTTTAACACTAAAACTTATAGTTCATACACACAACACTTAGTTTACTAACTTTAACCACTAATAGTTCTAAACATAAATATCTAATATTGGCATTATATTAATTCATTTTCTGTTATAACAATTTCATGTACAGCTGCTTTGAAACAATGTATGTTGTGTAAAGTGCTATACAAATAAATTTGACTTGACTTGCAGCTTTTGACACAGTAAACCACCAGATCCTCCTGTCCACTCTCTCTGACCTGGGCATCACAGAAACTGTGCATGGATGGTTTGAGTCATACTTCACAGACAGATCCTTCAATGTCACCTGGAGAGGAGAGGTTTCCAACTCACACCAGCTGACCACTGGTGTTCCTCATGGATCAGTGCTTGGACCCCTCCTCTTCTCGATCTACAATACATCACTCGGACTGGTCATTAAGGCACATGGCTATTCCTACCACTGCTATGCAGATGATAAACAGCTTGACCTGTTGTTCTAGCCAGATGACCCCACTGTCTCAGCTTGTCTCTCTGCCTGCCTCTCTAAGATTTTGGCCTGGATGAAGGAAAGCCACATTCAGCTCAACCTTGCCAAGACAGAACTCCTCATGATCTGAGCAAACCCATCTGTTGACCACAACCTCTCTTTTCATCTTGTTTCAACTACACTAATGGCAACCAGGATAGCCCGGAACTTGGGAATGTTGTAAAATGACCAACTTAATTTTACCGCCCACATCTCATCGACTGCCCAGTCCTGCAGGTTCATGCTTTTCAACATCAGGAAAGTCAGACCTTTCCTGTCTGAATATGCTGCACAGTTCCTGGTGCAAGCTCTGGTCATTTCAAGACTGGACTACTGCAATGATCTGTTGGCCAGCCTCCCAGCTAGTACGATTAAGCCACTGCAGGTGGTCCAAAACGCAGCAGCGCATCTGGTCTTCAATCAGCCAAAGAGGGCTCAAGTCACCCCACTCTTGATTTCACTCCACTGGCTACGAGTTGCTGCCCGCATCAAATTCAAGGCTTTGATGCTGGCCTTCAGGACAGTCAATGGAACTGCACCCTCTTCATTTCACTCCTCCAGGTCTATGTCCCACTCCCAACTCACTCTCTGTGGTCAATGAACAAGCGGTGCCTGATAGTCCCGTCGCAAAGAGGCACAACATTTATTTCACGATCATTCACTTTCTCTATTCCTCTGTGGTGGAATAAGCTTCCAGCCTCCACACAATCTACCGATACCATCTCAACATTCAAGAACCAGCTGAAAACACATCTGTTCTGCAAGCAGTTAACCAATCCACACTAAATGCACTTACTATTTAACAATATTAATAATAATTATAATAATAATACAAATCCTTGTCTGTCTCTTTCTTCTGCACTAGCTTCTATAGCAATACTGCAGATACTTTTAACTTTTGTATGACAAATTGCTTGCTTTGTTCCTCATTTGTAAGTCACTTTGGATAAAAGCATCTGCTAAATTACTAAATGTAAATGTAAAAGTAACGCAACTGTTTAGTGAATTTGTCCCTGAGCATTGTCTGTATTTTTTACAGAGACTGCAATGTCATTATTTGAATGAGCAACCACTCTGTTCTACTATTTTGGTATTACTGATTTCAAATTTACCAATGCCTTCTGTAAATGTTACATAAAATAACAAAAACAAAAAAAACTATGTTTAAATGCTTAGGTCAGACACCCTCTTCTTTTCAAAGTGTGTGATTCTTGGTAAAACTGAGCAGCAATGTGTACCAAATATTTCTAGCTCTTTAAGTCTACCACCACCCAAGTAAATTAAGATACATTATTAATAAAAAAAAATTATGGAAGAAGAAGATGCATCAAGAGTGCAAGATGCATACCTGTTGGTATGGGAGTTGTTGTGCATGAACCAGGAGCGATTGTTGTCCACATACATGGCCCAGGCCTTATCATCCTTCCCTAGCATCATGTCCTTCAACGTATTAATCCGTGCCACACCGAATGCAGGATCAGGGTGGTTGTCATAGCGATCCACGCTAAGTTCCCAGTAATGTATGCCCTTGGAGAAGGCAGCGGTTCCAAGCACCACCCGATCATCGTAACTGTTACAGGTCACCGTCTGGTTTTCATTGGACAGGACAATATCTTTGTGAGCTGATGTGGGGTCAAAGGTGAACCATGCGACTGCAAATGGAATATAAAATAAATGCATTAGCACACAGTTCATGATAGCCAGGATAATTCAGTTTGGTCACAAATTATGTTTGTTCAAAAAACACATATTTTGCAGATAAAAAGCAGCTAACCAGTCAGTTAAGAGTTTGATCAAAACAAAATCTCACAGTGGTTTTCTAGGTTATTGCACCAAATTTTTGGTCCACCATCCCCTTAAAGGAATAGTTCACCCAAAAATTATAATTCTCTCATAATTTACTGACCCTCATGCCATTCCTCATTTTTTTCTTCTGCTGAACCCAAATGACAATTTTTTTGAAGGTGTTTTTTCCAAAATGGGGATCAAACTTTCAAGCTCTAAAGAGCACATAAAGAGCACATAAAGGTAGCATAAAAGTAATCCATAAGATTCGAGTGGTATATTCCACGTCTTCAGAAGTGATACGATCACTTTGGATGAGAAAAACTCAAAGATTCCTTTTTCACTTTGAAATTTGACATCGGGTCCAATGTCCATTGTTGTTGGAACATGGAGGTGTATACTGCTGATTTTGGCAAATGTAGTAGGTCAGCCAGATATTCTATGCCTACAAGAAATGTGCATACTTTGCACAGTACTACATACAGCCACAATAGTAAGAGAAGTATGCTTGTATGCTATTCCGAACATAACCTAGTCTAGGATTGTTACTTTTTTCACTTAAATTTGTCAGGCAGTATTATGCAAAAATATTTTAAACAAAATCACTTGCGGAATCTCTAATTAGGATATAAAACAGTTTAGGTCATCTTCATTCGCTGATCATACTGTATATACAAACATATTCACTCTTTCAATAACAAATGAAAAATTCAAGGTATGACACTGGTATGCTCGTTTAGAAGTGGAGTTTCTCTCATTCAGCAGCGGTGTGACCGCTAGACTATTTTAGCATCAAAGCCTTGCACGTGCTGTTAAACTCTGCAAGTAGCTGTTGTTTAGGTTCATGTTTAAACTGGTTTTCCCACACACACCAACTCACATCCACATCCTACAAATGTAAGTGTTATTGAGCTTAGTGACATTGTCTCAATACTAACACTCTGTGGTTCTCAACTGGTTTTGCTTTTGGGACCCAGATTTTTCATTGGACATTAAGTGGCTACCCACCATAGTAAAAAAACATAACCTATATTAAATATATCTTGGGTTGCATTTTCTTGTATTTTGCATAGTTTTGTTCATGGTTTTCTAGGATAAATGCATGTATCAAGTGACATAATTTTTGTTGTTGATGTCAACAACAAAAGATACAGGAAGTTTTCTGTTCCCCCTTTTAAAAGTTGAGGAGAATATATGAGCCAATTATATTTACTATCTAGTTTATTTCCTAATTTCAAACAGAACATATATTACTCAGGAGGAAAACTTTGTTCATAATTTGTCCACAATTCTTGGAGGTCCAGACTTTAAAGCCCTTTAAATATATTTTTCATAATAATAATAATAATAATAATAATCTTTATAATAATAATAAATTAATTAATATGAAATGATTATTTTTTGTTTGTTTGTGGATTTTCTCCCCTTTTCTCCCCAATTTTTGGCATGCCCAATTCCCAATGCGCTCTAAGTCCTCAGAGAGGACTGAAAACGAATCTCAGTTGCCTCCACATCTGAGACAGTCAATCCATGCATCTTATCACGTGGCTTGTTGAGCGCATTACCATGGAGACCTAGCATGTATGGAGGCTCACACTATTCTCAGCGGCATCCACACACAACTCACCACGCGCCCCACCGAGAGCGAGAACCACATTATAGCGACCACGAGGAGGTTACCCCAATGTGACTCTACCCACCCTAGCAACCGGGCCAACTCAGGTTGCTTAGGAAGCCTGACTGGAGTCACTCAGCACGCCCTGGATTCGAACTTGCGACTTCAGGTGTGGTAGTCAGCGCCTTTACTTGCTGAGCTACGATTATTAATACGAAACTACAACATTTTTGTCAAAATATCAGTTACTGTTACTACTGTAAAATCGTAAAACACTTTTGTAAGAGTGATGTGTAATTAAATAAATAATAATAATAATAAAATATTTTTGCGCATTAGCACAGTGGTGCTCTGTTCCACCTCACTGCTGTTTATAATGTTGGGGCTGCCTGTTTGAGAGGTCTGACTTCATCCATAGCAATTTAAACTAGAAAATTAAATTTTAATTACACATCATCACCCTGACAAAACTGTTTCATGATTTTACAGTAGTAACAGTAACTGATATTTTGACAGAAAATTTTGTAGTTTCATATTAAATAATCTATTAGGTAGAATCTATACTACATTTTATAAAAATTATAATACATTTTTATTTTTATTTTATTTACATTGACCTAACCATGGTAATGAGGAGCCATCATGGTTTTACCTGTGCTTATATGACTTTATAAGGGCTTTGAAGCCTGGACCTCCGAGACTTGTAGACAAATTATTAAAAAAGTTTTCCTCCTGTGTAATATATGTTCTGTTTGAAATTAGGAAATAAACTGGATAATATATATTAGGAGCTCATATATGCTCATCAGCTTTTAAAAGGGGGGGCGGACTTCCTGTATCTTTTGTTGTTGACATCAACAACAAAAATAATTTGATACATGCATTTATACTTGAAGACCACAAACAAAACTATGCAAGATACAAGAAAGTGTGACCCAGGATATATTTAATACAAGTAAAGGTTTTTTTACTATGGTAGATCGCCACTTGTCTGTGGTAATGGAGGGCGTGGCCGAGCAACGTCTGTGGAGAGCGAGGCTGTGAGAGGAAGAACGGTAAGGATTGACACCTGTGGGAAATTATCTTTAACAGCTGTTTGTGTTTGCAGTGAGAGCTGAGAGGGATATAAAAAAGCAGTCCAGTACGCTGGAGGGGGAGAGAGAGACACATGCAGCAGAGTGTTCTGTGTGTTTTGTGTTGTGCTGAAAAGCAAACCTTGTTGTATTAGACGAGAAAGTGTGTAAAATAAAAGTCTTGTTTTGAATGTTTACCCGGCCCTCGCTTCCTCCTCAAGAAGAAAGTCAGAGACCTTGTCACAGTGGGGCCGAAATCCGGGATTTGGAGGAAGTTATGCTGTCATGGAGTCCTCGCTCTTCGCAGAGCTAATCGAGACCCTCGCCAGCATCCACCAAATGCAACATCAAGCTCTGCTTGAGCTGCGCCAAGAACAGAAGCAGCGATTCCAGGTTATCCTTCAAGCTCAAACAGAGGACCGGCAGGTGCTATGGAGCGTGATACCCCAGGGGGCTTCCACTGGGGTGACCTCGGCCACTGCCCCCACCATGACCCACTTCATGCTCATCAAGTTGGGGCCAGAGGATGACCCGGAGGCATTCGTGGAGCTGTTTGAGCATGTGGCGGAAGCAGCGGGATGGCCAGAGTCCCAGTGGGTGGTCCACTTGCTGCTGCTGCTGTCAGGAGAAGAGCAACTGGCAGCCCAACAACTATTCGGCCGACCATTTGCCTTTGCCCAACAGCTCTGTGACTCCTGCTGGCAGTGGCTGCTGGCAGCAGAATGCGACGCCACGGCCGTAGTCAACCTGGTGGTGCTGGAGCAGCTGATCAACTGACTACCAAAAGGAACGGTGGATTGAGTCCAGTGCCACCTACCGGTGTCGCTGGATGAGGCGATCAAGCTGGCAGAGGACAATTTGGCGGTGTATTCGGGGCTGGCGAGCCCTCTTCTTCGCTCTCTCTCTCTCCCTCTCTCTCTCCTCCCTCCCCCTCATCCTGTTCCTATTCCCCGGAAACAGGGAATTCCTACCCCAAAACTGGTTCCCTGGTCCCGTGGGCCATTCAGCCTGCAAGTTTCCCCTAACCCTATCCGCTCTCCCCCCGCAGGCTTGTGAACCCTCTGCCACGAGTGTGGGCATGAAGTCTGGGCTGGTCTGCTGGAGCTGCGGGGAACCTGGGCATTTTCAGGACCGATGCCTCACGAAGGAGGTGCAGACATTGGTCCGGGTCCCCGATGCGCCACAGGCCACCCCCGATCAAGCATATCAAGCCTGGGTGGATTCAGGTTGTAATCAAACCTCCATTCACCAAAGCTTGGTTCAGACCGAAGCTTTGGACCCAAGCTGGAGGGTGAAGGTAAGGTGTGTGGATGGGGATATCCAAAATTACCCTGTAGTGATGGTCACTATTAAATTTCAGGGACAAATCATAGTGTTGAGGCTCCGGTTAATTCCTGCCTTATCCATCCACTAATCTTGGGAATGAATTGGCCGGCATTTACTGCCTTATTAAGGGGAATGTGTGTGGATGGGTCCTGCAACAAAGCGTATCAGTGTGTGGTTTGTGACTCGCTGGCTGGGGAGGCAGAGCCAGGGCCGTCTATGTCAGCTCCACATAGGAGGACGTAAGGGAAAGGGAAGTTTTTCCCTCTGGTGCAGATGCGAGACAAGACCCTTACGCCTTTGATCAAGTGAAAGTGATTGATGGTCAACGCCTCCAGCCAGATGTTGCACTCGCATATCTGTTTTTTTTTTATTATTAAGGAGGATACAACCCAATTGTTAGTACTGAAGAGCCGGGAAATGTTATTCCAGATGGCTCATTATAATCTGATTGTGGGTCACTTAGGGCAGGGAAAAACACTAGACCATCTGATGGCCCGTTTCTATTGGCCTGGCATTCGCGGGGATGTTCGCAGGTGGTGTGTGGCATGCCGTGAATGGCAGTTGGTGAATCCTGCGGCCACCCCAAAAGCGCCATTGTGCCCCCTCCCATTGATTGAGGTCCCCTTCGATAGAATTGGCATGGACCTCATCAGGCCATTAGAGCGGACGGCACACGGGCATCGCTTTGTGTTGGTTCTGGTGGACTATGCAACGCGATATCTGGAAGCAGTACCTCTGAGCAACATCTCAGCACGTAGTGTTGCAGAGGCACTCTTCAGAATAATCTCTCATGTGGGGATTCCAAAAGAAATCCTCACTGATCAGGGCACAATGTTTATGTCACGTACACTACGTGAACTGTATGAATTATTGGGGATTAAATCGATTCGGACCAGCATTTACCACCCCCAAATGGATGGCTTGGTCGAACAATTTAATCAGACACTAAAGAATATGATTCGTAAGTTCATGCATGAAGACGCTCGAAATTGGGACAAGTGGCTCGAGTCCCTATTATTTGCAGTACGAGAGGTCCCACAAGCCTTCACGGGGTTCTCCCCATTTGAATTATTGTATGGGCATCATCCGCGCAGCGTGCTCGACGTCATACGGGAAAATTGGGAGTAGGGACCTTCAAACAGCAAAAACAAAACTCAATACAGTCTCACAGTCTCAAGTCACAGAGGTTGCCAGGTTGCCAGGTTGCAAGGAGAATTCTCTGACGTGTTCTCGCCTCTTCCCGGTCATACGAAACTCATAGAGCACCATATCGAAACCACCCCAGGGGCAGTGGTACACAGTTGTCCCAACCAATTATCCGAACATAAAAAAAGTGGTTTGGGAAGAATTAAAGGCCATGCTAGATATGGGGGTAATAGAAGAATCCCACAGTGACTGGGCCAGCCCGGTGGTGCTGGTTCCAAAGTGTGATGGCTCGGTCCAGTTCTGTATGGATTATAGAAAAGTAATTGCGTGTCTAAATTTGATGCATATCCAATGCCTCGGATTGATGAACTCGATTGGTTAGGCGCGGCTCACTTTTATTCGACACTGAATTTGACAAAGGGATATTGGCACATCCCCTTAACTCCCATATCCCATGAAAAAAACAGCATTTTCCACACTGTTTGTCTTAAACCAATTTGTCACCCTTCCTTTCGGTTTGTTCGGGGCCCCGGGGCTACGTTTCAGCAGCTCATGGACAGAATCCTCAGACCGCATGCCGCTGCCTATCTGGACGATATAATTATTTACAGTAGTGACTGGCAGCAGCACCTGCAGCATCTGAGGGCTGTCCTCAAGTCGCTGAGACTGGCAGGACTCACGGCAAACCAAAAGAATTGTGCAACTGGACGGGTGGAAATACGGTATCTGGGCTTCCACTTGGGTCATGGACAGTGCGGCCCCAAATTGATAAGACTGCAGCGATTGCAGCTTGCCTGAGACCAAAGACCAAAAAGGAGGTGAGACAGTTCCTGGGGCTGGCTGGGTATTATCTTAGGTTTGTGCCTAACTATTCGACCATCACCAGCCCGCAGACTGATCTTACTAAAAAAGGGAAACCAGATCCATGTCACGCAGGCATTCACCAGGTGAAAGCTTTACTTTTCGGTGGGCCATTATTGGACTCTCCTGACTTCTCTCTCCCTTTTATCTTGCAGACGGACGCTTTGGACAGGGGGTTGGGAGCGGTACTGTCCCAGATGGTGGAGGGGGAGGAGCGCCCCGTGCTGTACATTAGTCGCAAACTCTCACTGAGGGAGACTAAGTACAGCATGATAGAGGAGTGTTTGGCCATCAAGTGGGCAGTCCTCACCCTCCGGTACCCGTTGGTATCTAGCTCTCCAGCCTTTTAAGTTCGAGGTGGTCCACAGGCCAGGGGCGCAGATTGCTGTGTCGGATTTCCTCTCTAGAAATGGGGGGTTGGGGGGATTGGTAAGTCACAGGCCGGATGGCTCCCCGGCCTGGGTCGGGTGATGTGTGTATGTGATAATGGGGGCGTGGCCGAGCGATGTCTGTAGAGAGCGAGGCCACGAGAAGAAGAACGGTAAGGATTGACACCTGTGGGAAATTATCTATAACAGCTGTTTGAGATTGCAGTGAGAGCTGAGAGGGATATAAAAAAGCAGTCCAGTCTGCCAGAGGGGGGAGAGAGAGAGACACATGCAGCAGAGTGTTCTGTGTGTTTTGTGTTGTGCTGAAAAGCAAACCTTGTTGTGTTAGAGGAGAATGTGTGTAAAATAAAAGACTTGCATTGAACGTTTACCCGGCCCTCGTTTCCTGCTTGAGAAGAATGTCATAGACCTTGTCACAATGTCCAATGTAAAATCTGGGTCCCCAAGCAAAACCAGTTGAAAACCACTTCTCCAGAGCACATTTAACTGCTGGACTACTAAATGTGAAGAGTGTAATTTTTTCAATGTTCAAATATTTTCTTGTATCCCAATTTAATATGAAGAGGCGACTGTAAGATTAATTCTCCCCATAAGTGTAAACACTGGCACTTTTAAAGCATTGCTATGTTGGTTTGAGCACCTTGACCAGCCCCAATACAGCAGCATTTACTAAAACAGTGGCATTTGAATTTGGGACGGGACTATTTGTTTGACCAATGGCATATGGGAGAAATGTTCGAGATACCTGTTTGAAAATGGTCATCTTTTTGCAATTCCGTTTGGTGCCCCTATGGTGCAGAAATCGGGTGTAATCTGATTACAAAGTAATTACTTACTGTAATCTAAATATTTTAAGTCAAAAAGTAGTGTAAGTACTACTTTATAAATTATTGTAATCAGATAACATTTACTGACTTTCAATCAAGTTAATTACTTTTAAGTACATTACTTGGGTTACACATAGGCTATTCCTAAAATAATATTATTTATGTAGAATACATGTAAAATATGAATTATGTTCATATGTACGTGTTTGCGAAGAGTCACTAGAGTCACTAACTAATCATTATAAGGGAGAAACATGTGGTGCTGAATGCATGTGTGACAATGAATAAGGAAGAAATATAGCCTATACATTATTTTGAATTTACTGAGGAAAAACAAAAACTATAAAATATTTTACAAAGTAATCAAAAGTAAATTATTTAGTATTGTGATAACTTATTATATAAAGTAATCAGTGAAGTAATCTGAGTACAAATTTAGAGAAATAATTAGTAATTTGTAGTGGATTACATTTTTGACTAATTTACCCAAAACTGATATAACCAACGTAATAGTGTACCGAATGTAGCAAATATTATAGTATATTTTGCTACAAAAAAGAATGCCGTGCAGTCATCTGCATAGAGACAATGAATCGTTTTTTGAACTAGTTAATTTAAATTAACTATCTGAATGAACCATCTGACATACCAATGCTGAATATGAGAGAGTGGACATTTTGACAATAATGACAATAATTTTTAGGGCAAGCTTTGTTTAATCTCGTTATTCAACTGAACTGCACAATGAGAACTTTAACAGCATAATTTTCTGTTACAGCATAATTTTTTGTAAAGCTGCTTTAACGCAATGTGTGTTGTGAAAAGCGCTATAAAAAATATGACGACTTTTGTATGACAAATTGCTTGCTATGTTCCTATGTTCCTCATTTTAGATGAGTACGTTTGCTGGGTGTGCAATACAATATTACAAATAATACTCGTTGGAAAACATACAGTACACTGTTTGAAAAACATCAGTCATTGGCTGCATGCTCACTAGATATCAACAGTCGGCATTAGGCCTTAAAAACCCATATGGGTCACCCACTAGTTTTGTGTTTTCAAAGTTGAAGTCTCACTGTCTACAGTAAAGATCTTATACAGGTGCATCTCAATAAATTAGAATGTTGTGGAAAAGTTCATTTATTTCAATAATTCAACTCAAATTGTGAAACTCGTGTATTAAATAAATTCAATGCACACAGACTGAAGTAGTTTAAGTCTTTGGTTCTTTTAATTGTGATGATTTTAGCTCACATTTAACAAAAACCCACCAATTCACTATCTCAAAAAATTAGAATACATCATAAGACCAATAAAAAAAAAAACATTTTTAGTGAATTGTTGGCCTTCTGGAAAGTATGTTAATTTACTGTATATGTACTCAATACTTGGTAGGGGCTCCTTTTGCTTTAATTACTGCCTCAATTTGGCGTGGCATGGAGGTGATCAGTTTGTGGCACTGCCGAGGTGGTATGGAAGCCCAGGTTTCTTTGACAGTGGCCTTCAGCTCATCTGCATTTTTTGGTCTCTTGTTTCTCATTTTCCTCTTGACATACCCCATAGATTCTCTATGGGGTTCAGGTCTGGTGAGTTTGCTGGCCAGTCAAGCACACCAACACCACGGTCATTTAACCAACTTTTGGTGCTTTTGGCAGTGTGGGCACATGCCAAATCCTGCTGGAAAATGAAATCAGCATCTTTAAAAAGCTGGTCAGCAGAAGGAAGCATGAAGTGCTCCAATATTTCTTGGTAAACGGGTGCAGTGACTTTGCTTTTCAAAAAACACAATGGACCAACACCAGCAGATGACATTGCACCCCAAATCATCACAGACTGTGGAAACTTAACACTGGACTTCAAGCAACTTGGGCTATGAGCTTCTCCACCCTTCCTCCAGACTCTAGGACCTTGGTTTCCAAATGAAATACAAAACTTGCTCTCATCTGAAAAGAGGACTTTGGAACACTGGGCAACAGTCCAGTTCTTCTTCTCCTTAGCCCAGGTAAGACGCCTCTGACGTTGTCTGTGGTTCAGGAGTGGCTTAACAAGAGGAATACGACAACTGTAGCCATATTCCTTGACATGTCTGTGTGTTGTGGCTCTTGATGCCTTGACCCCAACCTCAGTCCATTCCTTGTGAAGTTCACCCAAATTCTTGAATCGATTTTGCTTGACAATCATAAGGCTGCGGTTCTCTTGGTTGGTTGTGCATCTTTTTCTTCCACACTTTTTCCTTCCACTCAACTTTCTGTTAACATGCTTGGATACAGCACTCTGTGAACAGCCAGCTTCTTTGGCAATGAATGTTTGTGGCTTACCCTCCTTGTGAAGGGTGTAAATGATTGTCTTCTGGACAACTGTCAGATCAGCAGTCTTCCCCATGATTGTGTAGCCTAGTGAACCAAACTGAGAGACCATTTTGAAGCTGATTGGCATGTCACCATATTCTAATTTTTTGAGATAGTGAATTGGTGGGTTTTTGTTAAATGTGAGCCAAAATCATCACAATTAAAAGAACCAAAGACTTAAACTACTTCAGTCTGTGTGCATTGAATTTATTTAATACACAAGTTTCACAATTTGAGTTGAATTATTGAAATAAATGAACTTTTCCACGACATTCTAATTTATTGAGATGCACCTGTATATCTCTGCAGAGCAGCTAAAGGGTGATGAGAGATGAGTTTTCCTCAGGCACTAATTAAAGAGAACATTCACAGCAGGCGTTCTTCCTTTTTATGAACATGGGCCACACAGAAAAAAAGAGAATACATAATGGCGAACTTGCAGAGAATGAAAGAGAAATTGAGTGTGTGTGTGTGCATACAAGAGTGAGATAGAAGAAAAAGATTCAAGGATTCTCAGAGACCCTTTCGAAGGTAAATTAAAGAAAATGTGTGAAAAAGTTACCACAGAACACGCACCATCAGATGTCTTCAGAACAACAACCTTGCTGTAGGCTCCCACACCAGTAGAGTTATAAGCTTTGACGCGAGCGTTGTACGAACTGTTGAAATGAAGGCCGTCCACTGTACAGACGGTCTCTTTACCCATGTATACCTCCTGGAAGATATAGATCAATGGAATAAAGACAGGGAAAGTGAATGAGACTTAGAGTCAAGGGTGAAAATCATCTACAAAAACATCACATTGCATAAGATATAAGGAAAAGCTGCATATTTGTCATGAATTATAAAATAAGGTTTAGAACTTTTAAAGAGAAGCAGGAAATCTCTCATTCTACAAGCTAAAAAGCAAAATAACGTAAATAGGTTTAAATTTGTGACTACCATCTTATTTTGCAAAAGGTCCCAGATTTTATATTGGACATCAAGACTCAACAAAATACCATCTTTAATGTAGTTAGGGTCATATTTTCTTTTGCCGGTAACGCTTTAGAATACAGTTTCAAATTTAATAGGTAACTATGCAGGAATTAATGCAAGACAAATGAGTAGTACTACATTAACACTTCAGTCACAACTATTAACTAATGTAGAAACACAATTAACTAATCAGTAAGTAATACCAGTCTAATGACTGTGGTAGTTAGCTAATCAATATTTACTGAATTTTATTTGCCTCATTGTAAACGATTAACTAACTCTGGGTAAATTAAAAGAACTACTAATTAATTACTCATCACAACAATAACTCTTCAAAATCCAGTGTTTAAAATGTGAGCAATTATACTTTTATTGTCAACATAAAATTGCATCATCAGAGATGCATACGCATCATGTGTTCTTTAACCGGAAATCAGTTATGAATGTAGCACCACTCTAAATCACTGGTCTATAGTGCCTGGTCAATTATCATAACTAGTTGTCTTTCCTTAGATAAAGGGATGTTGTACTGTATGTCTCCAACCTCTGTATTATTTGGGGTATATTTTGTAATCATTTATGAATAACTTGTGCAAGTTACATACAGTAGTACATAATGAGTTCTTCTCAATAATTACAATAGAAAAGTTAAAATCTTGATTAACCCTTAGTAATTAGTCAGGTGTTGCCACATCCATATCAAGGAATTACTAAAGATCTGGAACAGTATTCTAAAGTGAAAATAATGGTAATGCATTACTAAAGAATGAGATCTTATTGTGTCCTTTCTTAAGAGTTAATGGTTATCTTGAACAGTATTATAAAGTGAAAACACATTATAAACTACAGTATATGTATAGGTATATAATCATAGGAGAGGTGTATTCAAGTCATTTTTATACAAATTGCATTTTTCTATATTTAAATAACTTAATGAATTAAATAATCTAAACTGTAAAACTACATGTCCATCAAGCCTCTAATCCAATCAGAATTCTTGATATTCGAAGCTGGAGCTGAGGAGGTGGGCAGGGCTAAAACTTGACCGTTCTGCTTGCGCCGCTCCGTCTGAGCGTCTCGATGAGCACATAAACACATGTAAGCATTTAATACATAATTTATGAGTATTCAAAAGTATTTCTGGAAAGCTATTGAGTGGACTAACTGTTCAGGGTGGAAGTGCACAGACAGGTGGAATCAGCCACAGAGCAGCAAAGTTTTCCAGTTAAGTCTTTTGGAGATCAGCGCACCTGCTTGCCAACACTTTATTTATTTTTTTACAGTACGTTGTAATGTTATGCTTTTAAAGTCAATTGTGGAAATAATGTTTACACTAATCGCTGTGTATTAAACCGGCACTCGTTCATGGCTGCAACTGTGAGCACCAGCCTTTAAAAGCATTATATCCTGCTCAGTTTATGATTTCTGAGGCCCCAAGCAAGCAACCAACCAACCTGGGGCCCCATTCTGAAAAATGTTGCTAAAAAAATTACAATTTATTTTAAATTAAAATTTTAAATTCTTCCTATCAGCCTTGTAGCCAAGTACATTCAAAATGTTTAATGACATAAAAATGTAGTTAAAGATAATTAATGCATGTTTTCCAGTTTTTCCATAATACAGTGATAAAAAAGCAATATTTACCTACATATATGTTTACAAAACACTTTGTGTGTGTGTGTGAACAGGGTGTGCAAAACCTACTAATTCACCCAGTAACATTTTGAAATTCAGTTGTTACAGCATATATTAATATTATAACTCAACAATTATTTATTGTTGTCCAGATTGTCATTATAATATGATACATTGTTATTATTATTACTTTGAGGATTTGTTGTAGCCTATACAATAGTAATATAGTTCTGTCTTATTTACTTTCACCTGGAGCTTATATACTAATGCAGCAGTGTGTTGTTCATCATGTTGCAATAAGCTGTATTTTATGTAGGCTAAGCATCGTAGGCAACATTCGTTACAGTATTGTAACAGTAAACATACAAGCCATGGCGGACCCTCAACACACTAGAGCATAAGAAAAAACAAAAACATTATTTTTTAACAAAAAAACATTTATCAAGCGCTGAAACTTTGCTTGGTGCAGAATAACCTGGATTAATGTTAAAAAGTAACAGTCACCTCTTTGCAACCTGAACTTGTTCAAAATGTTAAATCTTTGTGACACCTGAGCTAAAAACAATCTAGACACAGCACAGCTAATGAAACAGAACGCAGGTGTCTCGACATGCGTTTTTGAGACCTGATATTCTTTTTAATTTGACACAGTGTATAAAAATGTGTCGGTCCTGCGTGAGACACTGAAGAAATAGCGAGACGCGGTACAGCAGTCAAGGACGTTTGTCCAGCGTGTGTTTAAATAGAAAATCAATGGAAAAACAGAGTAGATACACGCAAAAACACATTCAGTGTGAACGGCCCCTCATCCTTTTGCGTATATCTGTGTAAGCGCGTGTGGGCGAAACAAGTGCATATTTTTCACTGTATATTTTTTTCATAAATTACAAACCCGAAGCCAAAGTCCTACTGACCCTAACCGAGACCGCAGACAACAGCCTATTCACGTGTGTACCCAGAACAACATGTCATCCCTCAAGCGGTTTTTGCAGAGCTTTCCTACTCGGGCCGGGGGCCCCCCGATGTCCGGGGCCCCATGCAATTGCATGGTTTGTGTGGTGGTTAAAACCGCTACTGATCCTGCTCTAGGTTTGATAAAAGATATTGTACACCAATAAAGTGTGTATTATGCATTATATGGTCAAGGAATTTAATGTCACAAGAATATGTTTTGAATATGTGTGAATGTTTTTGTAACTGATCTGTTTGTATCTGATTACATTAATAAAATGTAGTATTCACTCATAACTGACCAGTAACACCTCAGTTACTATTAATGGTTTATAATATGTTTTCACTTTATAATACTGTTCAAGATAACCATTTACTCATAAGGAAGGACACAATAAAATCTTTTTTATTGTTGAGTTACCATGATTTTCACTTTAGAATACTGTTCCAGATCATTAGTAATTTTTTCATATGGGTGTGGTAACACAACTCATTACTAAGGGTTAACCAAAATTTTCACTTTCCTATTCTAAGTAATTATTGAGAGGAACTCATTATATACTATTGTATGTAACATGCTCAAGTTATTCATTTATGATTACAAAAGATACACCAAATAATACAGAGGTTGGACACATACAGTACAACATCCCTTTATTTAAGGTAAGCAGACTAGTAATGATACTTTACCAGGCACTTTAGACCAGTGATTTAGAGTGGTGTTACGTTCATAACTGATTTTTGGTTAAAGAACATATGACGCTTGTGCATCTCTGATGATGCAATTTCATGTTGTATAATTGTTCACATTTTAGACACTAGATTTTGAGGTGTTAATGTTGTGATGAGAAATTAATTGGTAGTTATTTTAATTTACCCATAGTTAGTTAATAGTTCTCAATGAGGCAAATAAAATTCTGTAAATACAGATTAGCTAACAGTGAACTACCATAGTCATCAGATCGCTATTACTTACTGATTAGTTAATTGTGTTTCTACATTAGTTAATAGTAGTGACAAGTGTTAATGTACTACTAATTTGTCCTGCATTAATTCCTGCATAGTTACCTATTAAGTATGAAACAGTATTCTAAAGCATTACCCTTTTACCTTACATAGTTGTTCATGGTTTTTGAGGATGAGGACATGTCACACAACCTGTTAGCAACTCCCTAATTTGGTTAGATTCCACCAAATGACAGATGAATTTGCACCAAAATACTGTTTTACTAGGCACACTGACTTCGTCAACAACAAAATATATGGAATGCATTTTCTTAGGTCGTGGCCCACCAGTTGAGATTCATTGACTTAAATGACATAAAATTCAATACAATTGAAATGTAATATCCAAACCTGTTGGTCAAGAACATATTTAAAATCAGCAATTAAATCTGACAACAATGGTCTCATACATTTAGCTTCTTTAGCTCCAATAGCACTGGTCCAGTTAAAGGATTGCTCCAGGTTCAAAACAAGTTAAGCTCAATTAACAGCATTTGTGGCATAAAGTTAATTTCCACAAAAATAAATAAATAAAATAATAATAATTTCAACCTTTATTTGGAAAAAGAAAAATAAATAAATAAGCAAGGCACTTAGGAAGTGAATTGGGCCAGTCCATAAATGCTAAAATACACACCGTTTTTTTAAATTAAAGCCACAAGATGTAAACATTACACATGTTAACGTGATTTTAGTATGATAAAATTGCTTACTAACCTTATCTGTGTAAAGTTCCATCCAAAACAACTTTGTTGCCTTGCAAAGAAACCATGTAATCCCAACTACGCACACACTTAGTATACTAAGACGTGTGCACGTATAGATTTCTTGAGCTCGTATGAACTACGGTATCTTAAACTGTCCTAAAATAATAGTAGAGAATATGTGTGAGTATTCACACAAATTATCTATATCGCCTTCCTTTATCTAGGGCCTCCTATATAAAGATGGAACAGGCATGCTAAGTAAAATTAACACTAGAATAAGCATAAACTTGTATAAACAAGAGTTTATACTTGTTTATACAAGTATGAACTCGTGTATCTTGTATGGACTAGTATGGACTAGTATGAACAAGTATGGACTTGTTTATCTTGTATGGACTCAAGATGGCGCTGAGTATGGCTGCTGCGTTGTGAGCTCCGACACAACACTGCAGTTTTTTGTTTGTTTTGTTTACAATTCTATGTTTTTTTGTCTTGGATGTTGTCTGCCTTATTGTCTACGACAGATAAACACTTTTGGACATTGGATCTGCAATAGCACACCGAAAACCGGACTTTAAATACCTCAATGCCGACCCGCTGTTTACAAACATGCCAGCGGAGCCCTTTGTCTGGGCAGCCCGGCCACGGAAACGCAGAAGGAAAAGGGGAAATAGAGCCGGCGTTCTCATCAGAGTAAGATGTCGTGCAAATCCACCCCCGCTACCCAGTATTCTACTGGCAAATGTTCAGTCTCTGGACAACAAGCTCTGCGAGCTGAGAGCGCGGATCTCTTTCCAACGAGAGACGAGGGGCTGCTGCATTATCTGCCTTACAGAAACTTGGATGTCTGCTGAGATTCCAGATTCAGCCATCGAACCCGCGGGTTTCTCCGTGCACCGAGCGGACAGAGCGAAAGACCTCTCAGGTAAAAGCAGAGGTGGTGGTGTATGTTTTATGATCAACAAATCCTGGTGTGATCAGAGGAACGTACAATCTATCAAGTCTTTCTGCTCTCCTGATCTGGAATTTCTCATGCTTCTGTGTCGACCATTCTGACTACCGAGGGAATTCACAGAAGTCATTATCACTGCAGTGTACATCCTGCCACAAGCCGACACAGACCGGCACTCAAGAAACTGTATGGGAGTATAAGTGAGCAGGAAACCACGCACCCTGAGGCCACGTTCACTGTGACCGGGGACTTTAACAAAGCTAATTTTAAATCAATTGCACCAAAATACCACCAACACATAAGTTTCAACACATGAGGGGACCGGGTTTGGACCATTGCTACTCTCCCTTCCGGGATGGCTACAAATCCCTCCCCCGCCCACCATTTGGCAAATCAGACCACTCTTCCATTCTGCTTCTACCTGCTTACAGGCAGAAACTGAAACAGGAAGCACCCACCCTCAGAACGAACCAGTGCTGGTCGGACCAATCAGACTCTACACTACAAGACTGTTTTGATCACACAGACTGGGAGATGTTCCGGTCCGCCTCTGATGACGACATCGAGATTTACACTGATAGCGTAACATGTTTCATCAGAAAGTGCATAGAGGACGTTGTTCCAACCAAAACAATACGGATCTACCCCAAACAGAAGCCATGGATATATAGCACTGTTTGCGTGGACCTCCGCTTTTAATTCCGGGAATGCGGAGGAGCATAAACAAGCCAGTTACACACTCAGTAAAACTATCAGAGCAGCCAAACGCCAGTACAGGGACAAGATTGAAGGACAGTTTAACACCACCAACTCTAGAAGCATGTGGCAGGGAATTAATATCACCACGGACTTCAAAGGGAATAAAAACTCCGCCGTGAACACTGCTGCCTCTCACCCGGATGAGCTAAATACTTTTTATGCTTGTTTCGAGGGAAATAACACCGCCGTCGCGGAGAAAGCTCGCGTGGCCGAAGCTACAGAGGTTAGTTCACTCTCTGTCTCTGTAGCGGAAGTAACCCGATCCTTCCAACGGGTGAATATCCGTAAAGCCGCTGGTCCAGACGGCATTCTGGGCCGCATCATCAGAGCGTGCGCAAACCAACTGACTGGTGTTTTTACTGACATTTTCAACCTTTCCCTCTCCTTGTCTGTAGTCCCCACATGCTTTAAAATGTCCACCATTGTGCCTGTACCAAAGCAATCCAAAATCACTTGCTTACATGACTGGCATCCTGTTGCTCTGACCCCCATCATCAGCAAATGCTTTGAGAGACTAATCAGAGATTACATCTGCTCTGTGCTGCCTCCATCACTGGACCCATTGATGATGCCATTGCATCTAAAATACACACTGCTCTCTCCCACCTGGAAAAAAAGAACACATGTGAGAATGCTGTTTGTAGACTACAGCTCAGCATTCAAAACCATAGTGCCCTCCAAGCTTTATGTGAAACTCCGGGCTCTGGGCTTAAACAGCTCGCTGTGCAGCTGGATCCTGGACTTCCTGTCAAGCAGACGCCAGGTGATTAGAATGGGCAGCAGCATCTCCACATCACTGACCCTCAACAATGGAGCCCTGCAGGGCTGTGTTCTCAGCCCACTCCTGTATTCCCTGTACACACATGACTGTGTGGCAACACACAGCTCCAATGCCATCATTAAGTTTGCTGATGATGACGGTGGTAGGTCTGATCACTGACAATGATGAAACGGCCTACAGAGAGGAGGTGCATACTCTGACACGCTGGTGTCAGGAGCACAACCTCTCCCTCAATGTCAGCAAGACAAAGGAGCTTGTGGTGGACTTCAGGAGAAAAGACAGAGAACACAGTCCCATCACCATCAATGGAGCACCGGTGGAGAGAGTCAGCAGCTTCAAGTTCCTCGGTGTCCACATCACTGAAGAACTCACATGGTCCGTCCACACTGAGGCCATTGTGAAGTAGGCTCATCAGCGCTTCTTCTTCCTGAGATGGCTGAGGAAGTTTGGAATGAACCATCACATCCTCACACGGTTCTACACCAGCACTGTAGAGAGCATCTGACTGGCTGCATCACTGCCTGGTACGGCAATAGCACCGCCCACAACCGTAAAGCCCTGCAAAGTGTGGTGCGAACTGCCAGACACATCATTGGAGGTGAGCTTCCCTCCCTCCAGGACATATATACCAGGCGGTGTGTGAAAAAAGCTCGGAGGATCATCAGAGACTCCAGCCACCCAAGCCATGGGCTGCTCTCACTGCTACCATCAGGCAGGTGGTATCGTAGCATCAGGACCCTCACCAGCCGACTTCATGACAGCTTCTTCCCCCAAGCAATCAGACTTTTGAACTCTTGATCTCTCACGATCAATATACAGGTGCATCTCAATAAATTAGAATGTCATGGAAAAGTTCATTTATTTCAGTAATTCAACTCAAATTGTGAAACTCGTGTATTAAATAAATTCAATGCACACAGACTGAAGTAGTTTAGGTCTTTGGTTCTTTTAATTGTGATGATTTTGGCTCACATTTAACAAAAACCCACCAATTCACTATCTCAAAAAATTAGAATACATCATAAGACCAATAAGAAAAACATTTTTAGTGAATTGTTGGCCTTCTGGAAAGTATGTTCATTTACTGTATATGTACTCAATACTTGGTAGGGGCTCTTTTTGCTTTAATTACTGCCTCAATTTGGCATGGCATGGAGGTGATCAGTTTGTGGCACTGCTGAGGTGGTATGGAAGCCCAGGTTTCTTTGACAGTGGCCTTCAGCTCATCTGCATTTTTTGGTCTCTTGTTTCTCATTTTCCTCTTGACAATACCCCATAGATTCTCTATGGGGGTCAGGTCTGGTGAGTTTGCTGGCCAGTCAAGCACACCAACACCACGGTCATTTAACCAACTTTTGGTGCTTTTGGCAGTGTGGGCACATGCCAAATCCTGCTGGAAAATGAAATCAGCATCTTTAAAAAGCTGGTCAGCAGAAGGAAGCATGAAGTGCTCCAAAATGTCTTGGTAAACGGGTGCAGTGACTTTGGTTTTCAAAAAACACAATGGACCAACACCAGCAGATGACATTGCACCCCAAATCATCACAGACTGTGGAAACTTAACACTGGACTTCAAGCAACTTGGGCTATGAGCTTCTCCACCCTTCCTCCAGACTCTAGGACCTTGGTTTCCAAATGAAATACAAAACTTGCTCTCATCTGAAAAGAGGACTTTGGAACACTGGGCAACAGTCCAGTTCTTCTTCTCCTTAGCCCAGGTAAGACGCCTCTGACGTTGTCTGTGGTTCAGGAGTGGCTTAACAAGAGGAATACGACAACTGTAGCCAAATTCCTTGACATGTCTGTGTGTGTTTGATGCCTTGACCCCAGCCTCAGTCCATTCCTTGTGAAGTTCACCCAAATTCTTGAATCGATTTTGCTGGACAATCATAAGGCTGCGGTTCTCTCAGTTGGTTGTGCATCTTTTTCTTCCACACTTTTTCCTTCCACTCAACTTTCTGTTAACATGCTTGGATACAGCACTCTGTGAACAGTGTTTGTGGCTTACCCTCCTTGTGAAGGGTGTCAATGATTGTCTTCTTGACAACTGTCAGATCAGCAGTCTTCCCCATGATTGTGTAGCCTAGTGAACCAAACTGAGAGACCATTTTGAAGGCTCAGGAAACCTTTGCAGGTGTTTTGAGTTGATTAGCTGATTGGCATGTCAAAATATTCTAATTTTTTGAGATAGTGAATTGGTGGGTTTTTGTTAAATGTGAGCCAAAATCATCACAATTAAAAGAACCAAAGACTTAAACTACTTCAGTCTGTGTGCATTGAATTTATTTAATACACGAGCTTCACAATTTGAGTTGAATTACTGAAATAAATGAACTTTTCCACGACATTCTAATTTATTGAGATGCACCTGTACATCAGCACTGCACTTTATCAATCTTATTATCTCACACTGGACTGTCATAAATTATATTCTCTCTTAACAACACACTGGCAACTGACTATCAACCGACAGCCTGAATGTCAATACAGCACAAAAACCTACTGTATATTTTATATATACTATTTTTATTGTATAACGTGTATTCTATATTGTGTGTATGTGAATTCTATATTGTGTGTATTGTATACTGTACATTGTATATTATTATTTGTATATTGCGTTGTGTGTAATTATGTGTATATTAGATATGTAAATTGTGATGTGTAAATCTGTTTATTGTAAACTGGTATATGTCTCATCACTGTCATGACTGCTATGTTGCTCGGATCTGCACCCAATACTTTCACCCACTATTGCACTTGTGTATATGGTTGTGTGACATTAAAAGTGATTTGATTTGATTTGATTTGAACATTAAATGTCATTATAACAACACATCCAGTAAAGTGCATGACTGAATGAATAACTTTGAGTGGATAAGTCTTTGCAAAGCTCAAATTCTGACACTGTAAAGCCTGTGGAAAAACATATCAATAAAGAGCATAATATGGTCATATTAAATATGAACATATTACACACATTTGATAAACATTTGGTACAGGTAACAGTGTTTTTTCACTTTAAAGTCACTAGAATTCACTGTATTTCAGAATCGGCTTACAGATGAAGCCTGAACGTGCCTTGTAAGGTGCCTTGCTGACCTCTGAGGGGGAGTGTGCAGTGTGACTTGGTGTATATGTGGGTACTTATTGTGTGTGTGTTTGCTGTGGTGTGCGTGGTGCAGGGGGAACAAAGTCTGATATAGGTGGGCTGGTGTTCTGAGAGTCCACGAGAGTCCAGGATAGGCTGTGAAGTTGGGGGTTCTGCAACTGGAAGAATGTGGTGGCGGTTCCTCCTGTATACTTTCCCATTGTACTGAATGGAGTAGGAACGCAGTTCAATCAATTCGCCCCACTTAAAAAACTATGTTTAATAGGGGCCTTTAGCCACTGCAACTGGGGGCTTTTTACCCCAAATACCATCCTTTCACTTATTGGACAGTTATTGAAAAATGTTGACAAAATCACCTTAAACAAAACTGAATATGACAAATAAGTATTTTGTCTCAAAATAAATATGATAATTTCCAGGATATTCATTAGCTACATAAATTTGCAACATTTTAAAAATTATTAAAGAGGCCCTATTATGCTTTTTGAGATTTTACCTTTCCTTTAGTGTGTAACATAGCTTTTTGTACATGTCAAAGGTCTGCAAAGTTACAAAGCACAAAGTCCATGCAAAAGGGAGTTATTCTCTCCCACAGACAACACTGCTCAAGAACTACAAGAAACGGGCTGTTTGTAGTCCAGCCATTTCTTCCGTAAAGTATCTACACCACTATGTAACACATTTCCATAATGCCCGCCTAAAGGCTACTTTGGCCCACCCTCAAACAAACGTAGTTATAGCCGAGGCCAGGATGAGTTGGGTTAGTGTTGTCGCCATGTCGAGAAGACGCTGTTTTCTTCACTGCGAAAGCAAAACCTCTTTGTTTGGACTTCCAAAGGCAGACAAATTGAAGCATCAGTGGTTAAAATTTATTTTAATTATTTAGCCGTACAACCACAACCAATGGCAAATTTTCAAGACGATTACTCCTGAAAGACGGTGCAGTTCCCACTGTGTTGGGACAATCTGGCGCTTTAGGATCACAACCTGTAAGTTGACTTCCACCTGTTTGTGGATTTATCTGCTACTGAGAGTTCAAATGCAGAGTTTTGTGTTGTAGCTACGGTGTACACCCAGTGCACACAGTGTAGGCTTCTGCTAACCTGCTAGCTAATGTGATTGTGTTGAAATAGTTTTGCTAATCAGCTCCGGCCCCCTTTTACCAACATTTGTGTAGAATTATGCAGATTGTAGTTTTTACTATCATGAATAGTGATCAAGTGTGGAGATGGATTTATTTTTACAAACAGTCATTTAACGTCTGCAATCCACGGTAGTGCTCAGCTAACTTGCTATTTAATGTTATTGTTTTGGTAAGGGTTTACTGTTCAGCTGTGGGCTGGCTTTTACCTAAAACTGTGTAACAAAATGGTCGATCTCAAGAGTCTTATATAATTATATCACTACAAGCTGTAATGTTAAGAAAAATATTGTGTTTTTTTTTTTTTTTTTACATTAAATCATGTAAACCTATTCTAGTAGACCCCCAAAATAAAATGATGAACCTGTAAATTAGCATAATATGGGCTCTTTGAATATTAGATCAAATGACCTCAAAATCAAACTTTAGACATTACATGCAAAGATCTCATGGATTGGGAATATTTTGCAGTGCATAGTGACAAACTATGATATGATATTTAGTGTTTTGGGAGAAAATAAAATCAAAGGAGCCTTTTACCCCGCAGAGCCTTTAGCTCCATTGTACCCTACTGTCTAACATTGTCAGAGATGAGGGTGTGCGGTGCGCCATGAACAGAGAAGTGTCCCTTTAGTTTTGTGATTACAGCTGACAATGTTGTCTAACGAAGGAGGTCGATTTCATACCACTCAGAGCATGAGTCAATGAGCACATGGTACTGCTGGCCGTGCCACTCGAATATGTCACGGAGAATGGATGTACTGTACTGAAGAATAGATGTACTGAAGGCTGGATGTGATTTTCTTTGGTGGGCCACCCGCCTTGAATGACAGTGCTGAGACTGTAGATCCTCTGCTATGTGTTTTTTTAGTTCTTCCAGTTGGGCTGTGGAGATGTAAACACATGTATCTCGCAGATACATTATCACACGCCCCAAACAGCTGAAAATGACACCTTTGAAGGACTTCAAAGGTGTCATTTTCAGCTGTGTTTGGGGCGTGTGATAATGTATCTGTGAGATACATGTTTACCTTCCTTGTACACTAGAGTGATGTTGCAGCTCTGTAGCTGAAGCATAATTCTCTGCAGTCGTGCAGGGAATGTGTGTATGGGCTTTTTTAAGATGGTCACCAGAGTCTGGTGATCCGTTTCAACGATTGTAAGCTTGCCATACACATAATCTCTGAACTTGGTGCAGCAAACGCAACAGCCAGCAGGTCTTTTTCGATATGCGCGTAGCATGCTCTGTGTAAGTGAAAGTGTGAGATGCATACGCAACAGGTTTTCCATCCTGTAGGCATGCAGCTCCAAGTCCATAACAGGATGCATCGAAAGTGAGCATGACTGGCCGCTTCACATTGTAGTATGATAGGACTGGTGGGCTGGATAAGCATGATTTGAGGCTGTCAAATGCTTGCTATGCTGTCTCTTTGTGTGTCAGCTTTCTCAGGGGGGCAGCGATGTCGCTGAAATTTGGAATGAACTTCCCCAAATAATTTACCATGCCACGGCAGCATTGTAATGCTGGAACATCTTTAGGGACTGGCATGTCAGTGATTGCCTTGGTTTTGGAAGGATCTGCTTTTAGGCCTTCGCTGGTGAAGATGTGGCCTACGTAGTTGACTTGGTCCAGGTGAAACTTACACTTGGCAGGATTTAACTTACTCTTGGTGGATTTCACATGCTCGGTTGAGTACTTATTTTAGGTTTTCATCGTGTTCTATGGGTCCATGGTCTCCGATGATGATGTCTTCAACAATGATTGCACATGGTTAACCCATGAACAGCTGTTCCACTGAGCACTGGAACACCTCGCTTTCTGAGTTGATTCCAAACGACATACAAAGGAATCTGTAGTGCCCAAATGGAATACTGAATGTGGCCAACATTGAAGACTTTTGGTCCAGGCATATCTGCCAAAATTAGTTCTTTGCATCCAGCACAGAAAACACTGTACACATGTGGTGAGGTCTTTTTAAGGCAGAGTTGAGGTCCTTAGGATTGATGCACAGTCTAATTTCTTGTCTGTCCTTTTTGTGTGTCGCTATCATGGACGCTATCAGCAGTGGTTTAACATTCTGGTCCACTATGAAGAAAGGAAGCAAGTGATTATGTCCATTTAGACAGCACAGCAGTGTCACTAGGCCTTGTGTTTCAATTTTGGATCCACAATATGCAACTAGACTGGTAGATGTCTCTTGCTTTACTGGTCTTCTCTAATTTGGAACTCATTTGAAAGTTTATGTTTATGTTGCATTTTGCCCATGTCGACTTTTACCTCAATTGCAATTTTGTTTATGTGCAGCGTGACCTCTTCCTGCTCGGCCATGACAGGATTGACGGCATTAACACATCAATTTCAATGTCATCGACATAGGTCTTTTCGCAGTTGGGCTGGTCTACCTCAAGTTCATATATAGACATTCTGTAAATAAATCTTGTAATGATTACATTTTTTGCAAATGTGGCACTATTGTCCAAAAGCTGGGCATTTTTCTTTCTTTGCTACATGACTTTTTCCAATATTTCTTCCAGAACCAGAAGCGACTTGTTGCATACACATTGTGCCATGCAGTACAACTACACACACACATAGTATACTGAAACTTGCGCACTTATAAATTACCATATACGGCCCTCTGTATCGTTGAATACAGCCCGTCAGACAAGACTGAGGATTGATTTTATTTCTTTGAAAAAGGGATTATGTAAAGATTGCATTCAGTTTATTATGCTATTACAATTACTGACCAGAAGAGGTCGCTTGTTCTTAGCAGACCTGCTGATCACTCTAGGATTCTAGCATGCAACATCTTACACTTGCTCATCATTTATAAAGTAAATTGAGTTAATAAAGTTTGACCTCAGCTTGTCAGTGACATTGTGCACGCTATTGTTAATGTACGCAGGTGGAACCCATGTCTTTTGTTTGCCTGGATATGAAATCTGTCATTAAAGATTTCAATTTGATTTGCAAATACACCATTGATCAAGTGATCAAAGAGGCGTACAGTATGAGAGATACATACACCAGAGCTGCTCTCCACACAGATGTAAAGGGTAAATAAAATACAAGGTTAAAAGGCATCAAAAGGTTTTACGAAATCTATGACAGTGCGGGAATCACCAAAGACATCTAATTCTGTTTCGCTTAGAAAAAGTTGTTATAAGTGGGATAAACTTTGAAGAAATGCACGATTGAGATGCCTGACTGATTGTTGAAAAGTCTTGCGAATTGAAAGAATATTCTCTGATGCACGGGACTGTTTGGTCCGTGTGTGTATTTTGTGGTGCTGAAATGTTTTGTATTAATGCACTGAAATGTTATGTTCTTGTATCCAGTATTGTTATTGATGATAATATTTCGATTTTAACTAATACCTATAAGCTGTTTTATGAGGTGGGATTGAAAATGCTGTCTGTTCATTTGTGTGTTTGTCTGTTGCAAATGTAGACAATGCAAATTAGATAAATTTTCTTGAAAATGTAAGTCTGAAGTATATTGCTTGTCAACTGAACATGAATTCATACATGTGAACGGCATGCTTTAGTAAAGCAAGTTACAAAATAATTATATTTGTTTATATAAATATTGTTAAATAAAAATGTTAATATAGGTAACAGAATCTTTAAAAGAACATTGCATTAGTTGTGCATAGATTACCCACAATAATGAGGAAATTGAGTAAAGGGGTGAACATTGTTAGAGTGCAGATTTGTAATCCAGCCCCTTGGTAGAATGGAGAAAAAAATGTTTGCCCTCGCCCCCTTCAAAGTTAACCATCCCTGAACTACAGTATCTTTAATTGTCCAAACATAATAGTAGAGAATATGTGTATTCACACACATGATGTATACTCCTTATACTGTACTACTTTGATGGTATGTTGGCAGAAACTTTGGTTACCATAGTAAATTTTTATTAGTAAATGTGAGAGTTAAGCACTCATTGACTGTACAAAATATCTAAGAAATATATTTTTTCCATAACCACTGCATGATCTCAGTGTTCAACCAAAATATGTACCCGGTAAGGTCCGCCATTGCCGTCATCCAGCTCCAGTATGTATGCTTCTACAGGCAAGGCCTGGACTGTAGTTATCCTCCAGGCCAGAGTGACACTGTTGTTCCGTGTGCAACACTTTTCCAACTGCAACAGTGGAGCAGGAGGAACTGTGGGAATTTCTGCTAAAAGATAAAATTTTACACAGCACACATTTAAGCACTGACTGCCATCCAGAAAGGAATCAGAAGGTAAAAGCTGAAGTGTGTAATTTCTGCACCACTAGCATCACCAAACAGAATTGCACAAATAATGGCTGCTTTCATGAAATGTCTTCCTTTAGTCACCAAACATATAGTTCTTCCCCATACTGGTACCATTGATTGAGCCAGTGTTGCTGTGTCAAGCTGACGGGCCACTTAAACAAACAGAGCAATGTTTTGAAAGTGCTACAGAGATGCAGTGTTTAATTTTTGGGGGGAAAAAACTTACAAATGACTTACTTGTTTATGCATATTAAGCTAGGATAGGAGAAAGTATTTTAACATAAAAAAATGACACACTTCAGCTTTAAACAAGGGTAAATTGGAGAGTGACATGCATGGGAGTAAGCACTTCTAGAAAGTCACTGGTGCCTCTAAAACATACAAGGGGAAAGGGGCTGTAGGTTTGTGTGGAGTCGGGTATTTTAGGGGAACAGTTTGAATTTGTAGCTCTGAAATACCTCCTGTGTTCTCCGCCTCTTTCTGGCCACCTGCAAGTATTTGTGTCAATAATGCAGCCTCCTGACCATCTGAAATATGATATTGGACAAAGCATGTGTTGTATGTGTGAGTCTAGTGGTAAAATTCTAGAGATTACAGATTATTTGCCACTGAAACTGGCAATTATAGAATTTAAATTTGAATTGTGTAGGGCAGTCAAAACATGCTTGAATAAGATATTAGAATTGAGCTTGTAAGATTTTGAAATGGTTTTTAAATAGACCCTGGTTTCTCGATTCACATTCTAAAATGAAATTCAAGGCCACTCTCATACATTTTCAGTTGTGGATTCCTAACGTCATAGTTTTCCAAAGCATGCAGTAGAGAGCGTTCATTAAAGTCTTGTTTTTGGTTGAGGAAAACATCCTTTCAGTGTGTGGAAGGCATAGCTAAATCAATGCATTTTCAATCAAAAATGTATTAGTGTGGATGTGGCCCAAGAATCTTAAAGGGACAGTCCACCCAAAAATGAAAATTCTGTCATCATTTACTCACCCTCATGTTGTTCCAAATCTGTCTGAATGACTTTTTGCCTAACATCTACTTCTGCATTCCATAGAATTAAGAAAGTCATCTGGGTTTTTGAACAACACGAGGGTCAATTTGAACAACTTCATTTGATGACAATTTTCATTTTGGATTGAACTATCCCTTTAGGCTAGTTCACACTCTCCAACAAATGGCAACTAATTGCAACAAACAACAAATTAAAATGTCTGTTGGGTTTTGTCGGATCAGTGCATTAACCCTGTTTGTTTGTTGTGACAGTGTGACAATGGCAGTTGTTTCCCCATCATTCTCAATTTAACAGCACTAGTCTCTTGTTTTAATTTGAAGATGTATAGACTTTGAAGCTGTTAAAACCATTTACCATTTACCACTCCATCTAGCTGTTTCTAACACAAAACGCTTCCTATATGAACTTGAGGTCTGCAACCCAAACCGAGCCCGACGGGACCCAAAAACCCATCGGGTTTCAGGCCGGATTCGGGTCAGTATTTCAAGTACAACTTTGGGTTTGGTTCGGGTTTGTAACTAATAAAACAATAAATCTGCCTACCTTGTTTAGCGCATGCGGTCTTAGCAGAACTGAGCGGGCATTTTCAATTTATTCCTGTTGGAGCTGAGTGCCACACTCACGAGGGGGATTGTCAGCGGCGTGGAACAAGCGTTTAGAGCAGCCAAGCATGTCAAAAAGTTTAGAAATGCTCAAGTTTTTCAGATGGGGGAAAAAAAAGCCAGGAGGCAGCCAATCAATACGACCTGAAAGCAGTGACGTCTGTAATAAGCCCTTCAAAATCTGACGATAATAATGATTAAAGGTGCTGTAAGAGATTTTTTTCATGGAAAAGTATGCAAAAAATTTTCCTACTAAATATTAATGAAATAAGTGTCCTGAGAAATCTCACCGGTCTCTGTGACATCTGTAGACTTTGTAAACAGCAAACAAAAAAGTGTCTGCCGACCGCGGACATAGACGCTTTTCACCTGACAATCATTTTGCTCATCTCGTTTTTGAAGCAGATCATTGAGGCTATGATTAATAATGTTTGTCAGGTGAGGGTGCTATTGTGCCACTGTTGAATTTGACAGCCACATGAAAAAAAATGTTTGCTCTTTTGCTCTGTTTTGGTCTCAGAATTATCTTTGGAGTGCGGGGTTTTGGAATGAGGGGGCATGGCTAATTCAATGGTTCAGTCATGTGAAAGCTTCAGAACACTAATATCGCTTACAGCTCCCTTAAAGTTTCTGCTGGATTCAGTGCTTTAATTTCATTATTATGTTTAATTCAGACTTCAAACAGACTTCAAAGGATGATTGCACAAATTAATTTGTTTCAATACTGTAGCTGGGTGGGGAGTCGCGTGGCGCCATGCGAGGTTCGGACGTGTGAACGGCAAGCTCTGCGCACTTTGCTAATTTTAATAATTGTCAAAAACCGGTGAGATTTGATACAGCCTGATTTTTAACTGTTTTAGGAAGACAATATGTCAAAGAATTCCAAATCCTCGGGCTCTGGAGACATTAAATGACACTTACGTGCTCAAGCTGACGCCCCTGAACAGCGGGCCGCAAGCCCGGGAGCCAATTTGATCGGTGAAGTGAAGGAAATTCTGCGAGAATTGTTGAACGTGTCGGCAATGCTGACGAAGGTCGCTGCTGACTTGGAGGATCTTGCTGTAATACGTCGATCGATCACTGCCATGGAGACGAAATTCACTGAGGTGGTTACAAGAGTGGGGGATGTTGAGAAACAGATTGTTGGAATTCCTGAGGACGAAGAACATCGGGATATGGTGAAATTCCTGGATGGGCTCTTCCCAAGTCTGCTCGACATAACAGGCCATAAGCTGGAAATCGAGCGAGCTCACAGGGTTCCGGTTCGGCGATCCACTGAGGGAGACAGGCTCCGATCAATTCTGGCCAAATTTCTGAGATCATCAGATTAAGATCTCATGGTTACACGAGGCGAGGAGTAAACAAAGGATTTCTTGGACGAACCACAGCATTTTCTTGTTCCCAGACTTTGCGAATTCGACAAGAGAGAAACGTGATCGATTCAAGGAATGCAAGAAACTCTCACATCAACGGAAGGTGGCTTTTGCACTGATGTTCCCGGCCAAATTGAGAATAGATGCTAAGGATGGCCGCAAAATAATTACATGTCTCCAGCAAGCAATGTCCTTCAAAAAGTCAATGGACTGAGTAAGTTATCTTGTGGTACTCACTTTGCAGCCAAGTGAGCCTGACTCATTGAACATTCACTTGACCGTCCGAGGAAACTGAGCACCATTTTTGTTTATTTTTGTGCTTGTTCCACCTAGCGACTGGAGCTGCTTTGTGTAGTAGCACTCCTTCGGGACAGTGTTGTGGATGAATCTGCACATTCTTTGTTCTTATGCCTCCTATTAGTTGGAGTTTGTTTTGTGGAGTATTTCTTGCAGGACATTGGAGTGATTGGGTCATTTGTTGCACTCATGTAGCAGTCGAATGGGCTGGCTCACTGAACATTCATTTGACTGCCCGAGGAAACTGAATGGCTATTTTTTTTCTGTGCTGGTTCCGCTAGCGGCTGGAGCTTGTTTTGTGGAGGAACACACCTTCGGGACAGTTATGTGGATGAATCTACACATTCTTTGTGTTTATTCTGCCTATTGGCTGGAGTTTGTTTTATAGATTATCTTCTGTTGTGTAATACTGTCTCACAAAATTTTTATAGAAACTTGAGCAATTCGACAGCAAAGTTGTCGCGGGGGCTCTCGTTGGCGAACATGGACTGTTTGAGTTTAGAGGGATGGACGCCAGTTGGCGAGGTAATTAAGGCCTTGCCTACAGGGAAGTCTCCGGGGCCAGATGGCATTGCCTCTGAATTTTTTAGATCTTATGCTACAGAACTGGCTCCACTTTTGTTAGAAGTTTATACAGAATCATTAAAGAATGGAAAGCTTCCGCCAACCATGACACAAGCCCGGATCAGTCTGATTCTTAAAAAGGACAAAGATCGAAGTATGTAAGAGTTACTGTCCAAATTCCCTGATCCAGCTAAATGGTAAAATATTGTCATAAATTCAGGCTAACCGATTAAATTATGACATCTCTTATATGTATAGATCAGGTGGGGTTTATTCGGGGCTGTAGCTCTTCTGATAACAGGTCAATATTACATGGTCAGTGGCGAATGATCAGACTCCGGTCGCTGCCATCTCACTTGATGCCGAAAAGGTGTTTGATATGGTAGAATGGGATCATCTTTTTAAGATTTTGGAAATATATGGGTTCGGGAATACTTTTATTGGATGGATTAAGTTACTTTATAGACACCCGGTAGTGGCAGTACAAACAAATGGATTAATTTCAGATTATTTTACTCTGGATAGGGGCACCTGGCAGGGTTGCCATCTTTCCCCCTTATTGTTCTGTCTTGCCCTGGAACCATTAGCAGCTGCGTTAAGAAGGGAAGATGATTTTCCAGGGGTGGTGGCGGGAGGTATGGCGCATAAGCTTTTGCTTTATGCTGATTATATTTTATTATTTGTCTCTGACCCCATTAGATCTATGCCTTGCCTCCACAGAATTATTCATTCCTCTTCTAAGTTCTCAGGATACAGAGTCAATTGGTCTAAATCTGAAGCTTTGGCTCTGACAGCTTACTGCCCAGTAACAGCTTTTCATCTGGGCGCCTTTCAGTGGCCCAAACAGGGCATTAAGTATGTGGGCATTTTATTCCCAGCAAATTTGTCTGATTTAGTTAGAGTTCATTTTGAACCCTTAATAAAAAGATTTTTGATCGATGTGGGCAGGTGGGCTTCATTACATTTATCTATGATTGGGAAGGTTAATGTTATTAAAATGAATTGTATTCCAAAATTTAACTACCTGCTACAATCTCTCCCTGTAGATGTCCCCCTCTCTTATTTCAAGCAATTTGATAGCATAGTGAAGTCCTTCATTTGGAATGGTAAGCGTCCTAGATTACATTTCAATAAGTTACATGGGTGGATTGAAAAAGGTGGGCTAGGCCTACCCAAGATTTTGTTTTATTATTATGCATTTGGTCTCAGACATTTGGCTCATTGGTCGCTTCCACCTGAGAGAGCCCCCTTCCTGGTTTTGTATTGAACTGAAAGTTCTTGCCCCAATTTCACCATTGCAAAGCCTTTCTGTCAAACTAATTGGAGAGTTACAACCCGTTATCTCACATTTGCACTCAGTATGGACAAAAGTGTCCAGATTATTTAATTCGGACATTTATTTAAATATGGCTGAACCCAAAATTATGTATTAATAAGTCCTCTTTCTGCTGGTCAGAGTGGGTTGTGAGGGGGGGGGGGTTATTACACTCGGTGACATATATGAGAGTGGAGTGTTGAGATCCTTTGAAAATTTGGTTCAGCATTTTGGGATTCCCAGATCTCAGTTCTTTAGGTATTTACAGCTGTGCCACCTGCTCAGTACTATTTTTGGGAGTAGCACACATACCCCTAAAGCAGCAGATACTCTGTAAGAGGTGATTACTGCTTTTGGAAAATGTCATGAGGCATCAGTGTTTTACTCCCTGCTAATTCAGAGTCTGGGGGACAGAGCTTTAACTTCTATCGAGAGATTATGGGAGGAAGATTAAAACTTGGTATTGGAGGAGGGAGTGTGGGCTAGGATTCAAAAAAATTTCAAGTCTGTATATTGAGGTGCAAGGGTGCGCCTTATGCAACTCAAGATTTTACATAGATTCTATTGGACCCCCACTAGATTGTATAGGCTTGATCTTAAATACACACCCACCTGCTGGCGATACCATTCAGAAGATGGAGATACAACCCATGTTTTTTGGTGGTGTGTTAAGGTCCAAGAATTTTGGTTGAAGGTTCAGAGTTTTATGTGTGACGTATTGGGCACTCAAATTTCATTTTGCCCCAGATTCTGTATTTTGGGCGATGGGGCAGTCATCAATATGGGGGTAAACACATAAAAAATTGGGTTCTGACCAGTGTTATGATTGGCAGACAGCTTATTTTAAGGGGATGGAAGTCGGCTGGAGCCCCCTCATTTCCTGAGTGGTGTACGGAGATGGGGAGGGTGGCAGCTTTCGAGGAGATGTCTTGTAGAAGGCTGGGGTTTTGGGATTTATTTGATAGGAAATGGGTCAGATGTTTAGCATTTTGGGGGGACTCTTGGGGAGGGGCTGTGGAGAGAGAAGTATAGTTTTAATTATGTATGATTATTATATTTTCTTTTTTGTTTTCATTTGTGTGTGTGTGTGTGTGTGTGTATTATTATATGTGACCACAGGGGTGTTCGATGGGGGTCAGGGTAGGGTTGGTGATTGGGGAGGTGTAATAGTGGGGGTTAAATTTTGATTCAGTGTATATATGTTGTGTTTTTCTTTGTTATATATCTACAAATCAATAATAAAATGTTAATCGGAAATACTGTGGCTGGGTAAGCAAAAGTGTAATAAATCAGCACTTTATATACTTTGGGCATTCGGACAATCGTGCATATTTAAGATGATATTATTGCACTTGAACTGAACCTAAATTCAAACTCACTGCACCACTTCCCTAAGCGGCAGTTATGTCTTTGTAATTAGTGGTGTTGTGAGCGGCTTTGAGCAGAAATCTTCTGCTTCAGTGGGTCAGTTATACCATGAGTATGGAATGCCAAACAAGCCATAATTCGACATTTACCAAATGCCTTTCATCCAAAAATCGGCTTTCATTGCGCCGTTCTAGATGAAAAGCCTCAAAATACGGAGTTTTGTAGTGCGAACGGTGTAAATTGCAGCGCTTTCAACACAAAAATGCGTTTATATAGATGTTTTAGATTCAATCCAGATGGCGGTTATTGTGCCGTTTTGCCATCCATAATACGCTGTGATTTAAGGCGTTTTAAACGGTTTTTTTTATTATTCTATTGTGGTAAATCATTTAACTATCAGAGAAACTACTCTTTCTACAGCTATCAGTTGTTGGCAACAGGTTAAATAATACTACTGACTTAAGACAATTGCTTTATTACGTGGAGAACCGGTGAGGCTTAATAAATGCAACAGTTAAGTAGCCTATATGGTACACTTCTCTCCACCATAGCCATCAGTTCTGTGCAGCACCATTCAGTTATTTTATCCCGATACAGTAAGGGGCAATGAATTGAATGAATTGTAAACGGTAATTGCGCCAGTTTTTTTGCACGCGCTCTCTGCGCTGGTTTAGTACACGATTCACTAGAGGAATTATGTAGATCAGAAAACGGCGCAAATGCGGCAACAGAAGTGCTGCTGACTGCAATTTGCACGCGCAATTCTGATCCTGCGCTCTGATTCAGAGCACGATATAGCAGAGGATACCGCAGACCACCGTATTTTACACACCATGCCAGGACCGTGCAGCATCACTTTGATCCAGATATCTGGATCATCTCTTAAACAGGCAGAACGTGCGCTTGACGACACCGCGCATCTGGATATATGCCAGGTTATAATGCTCTTCTCCATCATTTGATGATAATATGATTATTTACTGCTGATAAGATCGGTTGAAAATGTTCACAAACGTCTCTTTAAAAAAGAAAACATTTATAACCTACTTTCATTTGTTGGTAATAGCGCAATCTAAATTTCACCACGCAACTTTTGTGAATGATGCGCAATCTACAATGAGCCTAATTTGCTTTGAAAGGAGGCGTGTTTGCGCGGAAAGGAATGACAATGGCTTCATTTAAATATTGAAGATGCAGCGCAATTTCAGCACTGATTGCGCCCACTAAACGTGATTGTGGGTGGTTAGTGAATAGGTTAGCGCAGGTGTTTGCGCTGAAATACCACGTGCAAAAGTGGCGCAACTGTTTAGCGAATCTGTCCCTAAATGTGGATATTTGTGGAAAAACCTGCTTGGTAAAAATCATACATTTGCTTCTCTCTGTGTGAGAATTTAGAGTGTGACTGTGGGGTCGGTTTTAAACTACAGGTGAATTTCACAAAATATTATGCTTTTACAAAGTGTCTCTTTTGGGTTTAAGGCAGGGGCGAGGCCAGAAATCTCCAAATCAGTGGACCTTGGTGAAGCAGGGTGGACCTCTATTCTGTGCTTAATTTCATTGTGAATATAATGAAGTGCGCCCCTTACCTCAGCCTTTATGAGTAAATATTCACTCATTTACCTAATACTTAGAGTTGCATAATTACATGTACAGGTTGTCTCTGCGTTGTTGAATAAAGCACTCGATTGACACCATCTTTTATTCTTTTATTCTGTTTAAACACATTGAAAAGCGGTGGTCAGTCCCAATAATCATGCTCAAGCATGTTCCACCACAACCACTCTCTCGGCTGCCGCAAATCTTAATCTTTATGTATGAACAATATAGGACAGGTATACAATAATTACACATATTATTTAAAATATAAAGTCTCTACCTGTTTAAAAACATTGAAAAGCGTTGGTCAGTCCCAATAATCATGCTCACGCAGGTTGTTTAATGAGGATGAACATTAAATCAAACATTACTACACATAAAACATGGTAGCTTGAGAAGAGAGCATACAATACACTTTCATACATGACAAAACAAAATACATGTCAATGTTAACCCCCCAAAAATAAGATAAAATTAATTAAAATATTTTTCCAGGGAACACTCACCCACCATAACCACTCTCTCGGCTGGCGCAAATCTTAAAAGCCCAACCGGAACCAGTTCGCTACACAGACCCAATGGGTGGAGAGTGCAGCTTAAATATAATTGAAGGGTCATACACAAAATTAAGTAAAGCAATTGAAAGCACCCTTCTGACCCTGTTACACAATGAAAATGAATGGCCATAGAAATAAATACAATAAATTAAAATAAGAGATATTGCAATAAACATAATTATTAGACACATTTCAGTCCTCCTGCTTTTCACAGGTGTTGGCTGGGTTTCCCGAAGCACTAAGAAGAACATTAGTAGCACTTAAGTAGTACTTAATCTCTATGGTGCGTTTCCCAAAAGCATCGTTGTCTAATTAAAAACGTTTGTAAATTAACGAGAGCTTTGAACCACTCTTGAGTCCATTAAGTGCAACTTAAATGTATCTTTCTCACATCTTTCACAGTTTATCAGAGACAAAGGGACATTGAATAAATTACATTAATATATTTTGATAATTGGAAAGCCATTGTACACTGTTTTAGAGGATATAAAAATTTGAAAAAATTGCATTGAAATCAACTGGCAGTCTCCATAGTCTGCGTATGCAAAGTGATAGGTCTAAATGAGGTCTAAAGATAAATCTACATTTACATAAAACAGTATAACATTTTATTGGCCTTATTTGATAATCATAACTATGATAGCAATAGAAAGATTATCTTATTAAACATATTTCTTTAGACATACACTATATTGCCAAAAGTATTCGCTCACCCGTCCAAATAATTGAATTCAGGTGTTCCAATCACTTCCATGGCCACAGGTGTATAAAATGAAGCACCTAGGCATGCAGACTGCTTCTACAAACATTTGTGAAAGAATGGGCCGCTCTCAGGAGCTCAGTGAATTCCAGCGTGGTACTGTGATAGGATGCCACCTGTGCAACAAGTCCAGTCGTGAAATTTCCTCACTACTAAATATTCCACAGTCAACTGTCAGTGGTATTATAACAAAGTGGAAGCGATTGGGAATGACAGCAACTCAGCCACGAAGTGGTAGGCCACATAAAATGACAGAGCGGGGTCAGCGGATGCTGAGGCGCATAGTGCGCAGAGGTCGCCAACTTTCTGCAGAGTCAATCGCTACAGACCTCCAAAGTTCATGTGGCCTTCAGATTAGCTCAAGAACAGTGCATAGGGAGCTTCATGGAATGGGTTTCCATGGCCGAGCAGCTGCATCCAAGCCATACTTCACCAAGTGCAATGCAAAGCGTCGGACGCAGTGGTGTAAAGCACGCCGCCACTGGACTCTAGAGCAGTGGAGACATGTTCTCTGGAGTGACGAATCACGCTTCTCCATCTGGCAATCTGATGGACGAGTCTGGGTTTGGTGGTTGCCAGGAGAACGGTACTTGTCTGACTGCATTGTGCCAACTGTGAAGTTTGGTGGAGGGGGGATTATGGTGTGGGGTTGTTTTTCAGGAGCTGGGCTTGGCCCCTTAGTTCCAGTGAAAGGAACTCTGAATGCTTCAGCATACCAAGAGATTTTGGACAATTCCATGCTCCCAACTTTGTGGGAACAGTTTGGGGATGGCCCCTTCCTGTTCCAACATGACTGCGCACCAGTGCACAAAGCAAGGTCCATAAAGACATGGATGAGCGAGTTTGGTGTGGAAGAACTTGACTGGCCTGCACAGAGTCCTAACCTCAACCCGATAGAGCACCTTTGGGATGAATTAGAGTGAAGACTGCGAGCCAGGCCTTCTCGTCCAACATCAGTGTCTGACCTCACAAATGCGCTTCTGGAAGAATGGTCAAACATTCCCATAAACACACTCCTAAACCTTGTGGAAAGCCTTCCCAGAAGAGTTGAAGCTGTTATAGTTGCAAAGGGTGGGCCGACGTCATATTAAACCCTATGGATTAGGAATGGGATGTCACTTAAGTTCATATGCGTCTAAAGGCAGATAAGCGAATACTTTTGGCAATATAGTGTATGTGAGTGAAGTGACCCTGAAGTTTAAAACTTAAATAAATAGGCCTAAATAAATGTTAGAGTGAGTGTGCAATGAGAGATTCCCTTCATTCTGTTTAGAAAAGTCTATGAGTAGTTCAGTACTGATATCCGTCATTTTAATCCTGTTCTTTGTGCATCTGTTCAGGTTCCAGTCAAAGAAACAACACAGGCTACGTGAGATCCCCTTATTATTATGCGATGCTCATCGGGTGCATTTTCGTTACATGCACTCTTGCGCCACTTTTATTTCTCTCTATAAACTGAGCAAATATCTGAAACCCTGTCTTACCAAAGCCCTAATTATTTATTTAATTGAAATCTGTAATAGATAATAAATTTCGGCGCCTCGACAAGGTTACAAACAACTTCCATGTTTGTTAGTATTTCCACATTATTTTCATTTTGAGAAGACAATCACCTGGACATATTTGCCAAAGTGATCAGCACCTGTGGACCGGACAGCTCGTAACGAAGCACTTAAAGGTGTCACGCATTGCATTTTTTATTTTATTTTATAATGTTCACTGAGGTCCACTTATAATATTAGTATGATTTTTTGATTGATTTTATGATTTTATAGTAATAATTTAGAAATAGCTGTCCATTTTCTATTCTGTTTTTGGCCCTCTGATTAAAAAGCTCAATTTTCGGGTCGTGTCCCCTTTAAGACTTCAATGTAAACACCCACTGCTATGATTGGGTAACATCTTTGCATATGAAATAAATATCACCGCCCCCGCCTTTATGTGTGTGGAATTGTTTTGAAAAGTTTGGATTGTTAAAAATGGCAACCGGAGGAATTCCGCCATACATGTTTGAGCCAGAGTCTGATCCCTAATCTGAAGGAAATGAACCCCCTCCACAAACACCACGGATACTGCAGTCTGTGACAGCATGGTAAGTAATCACTCTAATATTTATTCCTTTTTTTTCTGATTAACAATTTTTATTGATTCACATAAATGTACCTCACAGAACAAAACATATATACATAGAATCAAACTTAACCCCAACTATTACTCCTCCCCCTCCCAATCCCACCCTAACTCCAGCAACATAACAGTGGTCTTAAATGACATAGACACACATGCACACACATAAAATATAAAATAAAAAATAAATAAACAAATAAAAAAAAACACAACAACAATAATCACACATCCACAAATGACAAATACCCGCCCCATTTCTCCACGAACACTTTATACCTCCCCGTTCCTCTGAATGTAACTTCCTCAAAGGCCGCCACCCTTCCCATCTCTGAGCACCACTCCTGAAAAGAGGGTGCTCCAGCCAACCTCCAGCCCCTCAAAATGATCTGCCTGGTGATCATGACACTGGTTAAGACCCAATTCTTTATGTGTCTACTTACAATGTCAATGACCGCCTCATCACCCAAGATACAGAGTCTGGGGCAGAATAATACCCGAATACCTAACACCTCGCATACCAGACTCTGCACCTTTAACCAAAACTTTTGAATTTCAACACACCCCCAAAAGACACGGGTTAAATCTCCATACTCTGATTGGCATCTCCAGCAGGTGGGTGTGTCTTTAAGACAAGCCTATACAATTTAGAGGGGGTCCAATAGAACCAATGTAAAATCTTGAACTGTATAAGGTGCACCCTTGCATCTCTAGATGCAGTTTTTATGTTTTTTAAAATCCTAGCCCATTCTCCCTCCTCCAGTTCCAGGTCTAAATCTCTCTCCCATAATCTTTTGAGAGTGGTTGAGACTCCGTCCCCCAGACTCTGAATTAATAAGCAGTAATACACTGATGCCTCATGGCCTTTTCCAACAGCAGAAATCACCTCTCCCAGAGTATCTGCCACTCTAGGGGGGTGTATGCTATTCCTAAAAATAGTACAGAGCAAGTGTCGTAGATGAAGATACCTAAAAAACTGAGATCTGGGGAATACCAAAATATTGAACCAAATTTTCAAAGGATCTCATCACACCACTCTCATAAAGATCACCGAGTGTATTAACCCCCCTCACAATCCACTCAGACCAACAAAAAGGGGACTTATTAATGCATAGTTTGGGGTTTAGCCATAGGCTCGAGGCAACATTTGCACCCTTGCATCTCTAGATGCAGTTTTTATGTTTTTAAAAATCCTAGCCCATTCTCCCTCCTCCAATTCCAGGTCTAAATCTCTCTCCCATAATCTTTTGAGAGATACTTAATTCCCTGTTTGGGCCACTGGAATGCGCTCGGCTGGAAGGCCGTTACTGGACAGTATGCTGTCAAAGCCAAAGCTCCGGATATAGACCAATTGACTTTGTATCCTGAGAACTTGGAAAAGGAATTAGTAATTCTGTGGAGGCAAGGCATAGATCTAGTGGGGTCGGAGACGAATAATAAAATATCATCTGTGTAAAGCAGAAGCTTATGCGCCACACCTCCCACAATCATCCCTGGAAAATCATCCTCCTTTCTTATCGTGGCTGCTAATGGTTCCAGGGCAAGACAGAACAAAAATGGGGAAAGAGGGCAACCCTGCCGGGTGCCCCTATCCAGAGTAAAATAATCTTAAATTAGTACCGCTGCTACAGGGTGTCTATAAAGTAACTTAATCCAACCAATAAAAGTACTCCCAAACCCATAAATTCCCAAACTCTTAAAAAGTTAATACCATTCTACCATATCAAATGCCTTTTTGCATTCAAGTGAGATGGCAGCGACCGGAGATTGATCATTCGCTACTTACCACATGATATTGATGAAACACCTAATGTTATCAGAAGAGCTACGGCCCCAAATAAACCCCACCTGATCTATATGTATAAGTGATATCATAATTGTACTTAATCGGTTAGCCAGAATTTTTGACACAATTTTTACATCTAACTGGATCAGGGAAATTGGACGGTAACTTTTACACTCGCTTGGATCTTTGTCCTTTTTAAGAATCAGACTGATCCGGGCTTGTGTCATGTTTGGCGGGAGCTTTCCATTCTTTAATGATTCCGTATACACTACTAACAAAATTGGAGCCAGTTCTGTAGCATAAGATTTGAAAAACTCAGTGGCAAAGCCATCAGGCCCCGGAGCCTTGCCTGTAGGCAGGGCCTTAATTACCTCATCAAGCTCCTCCAAGGTTATCTCAGAATCAAGAGAATTTTTTTGCTCAGTCGTCAATTTAGGGAGTTCTAATGGTTCCACAAAGTTTCTAATATCTTCATCAGTAGATGAAGATGTGGAACTATAGAGATCAAGGTAGAATTCTTTAAAAGCATTACTAATATCAATGGCTGAGGTAAATATTTCACCACCAGCAGATTTCACTGAGGGAATGGTAGAAAAAGACTCTCTCTGCTTTATATAAATAGCCAAAAGTTTTCCTGCTTTGTCCTCCGACTCAAAGTATGACTGTCTTGCCCTGAACAACTAAAACTCCATTTTCCGCGACAAAAATAGTATTATATCTATATTTCAATCAGGTCAATTCTCTGAGGCCATCAGATGACATACGGCACTTCAGCTCTGCCTCTGCACTTTTAATATTTCCTTCCAACTCCACGAATTCTCGTGCTTTGGATTATTTGATGAATGAGGCATACTGTATGATCAGACCCCTAAGAACCGCCTTAAGTGCCTCCCAAGCCATGCCCACAGAGGATACTGGGGACCAGTTGGTCTCCATTTAAACATTGATTTCAGTCTTTAACATTTGTTGGAAATCAGGATTTTGCAAAAGGGATACATTAAAGCACCAACTATATGATTTCTTTTTCTCTATATGTGGCAACACCTCTAAACTCACCAGGGCATGATCTGAGACTAAGATGTTTCCAATTGAGCAATCAGATGAAATGAGGGACTTGGATATTAAAAAAAATCTATTCTAGAATAAAACTTATGGACTGATGAAAAAAATGTATAGTCCCTACCAGATGGGTTCAAAAGTCTCCAAATATCTGTTAGACCAAGATTTTTACACATCCTGTGAAGCATCAATGTTGCTCTAGGGGGCTTACACACTTTTGCTTCACTATGATCAAGGACCGAGTCCATCAATAGATTAAAGTGTCCTCCCAATATTATATCATGAGGGGTGCCAGCGGCTTGCAACATCCCTTCAAGATCTTTAAAAAAGACCTGATAATCAACATTAGGTGAGTAAATATTAGCCAAAATAAACCTTTGCCCCTGAATTTCAGCTAAAACAATAATTAATCTCCCTAATTTATCTTTAATCTGTTTGAGACATTTGAATTGTAGATGCTTATTTACCAATATAATGACTCCCTTGCTCTTACTTGAGCCAGCACTAAAAAAAAAATGTCCACCCCATATCTTCCCAAATTTTTCAGCTTCCTGTGAGGAAAGATGCATTTCTTGAAGAAACACTATATCATATTTCTTACGTTTAAGAAAAGTTATAACCTTCCTTCTTTTTATAGGGTGCCCTAACCCATTTACATTCCATGAGGAGAGAGACAATCCACTCATTTTAACAATTGACATTTTTATATAGTAGAAAAAATAAATTGTGTGTCAAAAATAAAATAATACAGACCACATTCCCCATTAGTGAAATAATCAAACCCCGAACTTCCCCCCGAACAAAACAAACAGAAAAAAGAAAAACGTGCGCATTAACCCCGCGCACGACAGCGCCAACTTGCGACGATCCCTCTAAACTCAAAAGGTCCATGAACACCCACGAGCCTCCACGACAACTTTACCATCGGAATGCACAATTTTGCCTCACAAATTTGTGAGGCAAAATTACATAACAGAAAATACTTTGTAAAATTAACCCCAGCCAATAGGCAGAATGAACACAAAGAAGATGTAGATTCATTCACAGAACTGTCTCAAAGGTGTGATCCTCCACAAAACAAATTCCAGCCGATATAAAACCGTTCAGATTCCTCGGACAGAAAAAACGAATGATCAATGAGCCAGCAGTTATGAGTTCAGCAGATGACGTAATTATTCCAGTGTCCCGTAAAAATACTCAACAAAACATACTCCAGCCAGCAGGAGGCATAAGCACGAAGAACAAAAGAATAATCCCCAGCTGTTCCAAAGGAGTGTTATTCAACAGAACATACTCCAACCGCTAGGCAGAACCAATGCTAAAAGAAACAAATCCGGCATCCCGGTTCCCCGGATGATCAAGTCAATTCACTCGGAGGCCACATAAAAGTATATACCATGACTTACTCAATTTGTCAACTTTATAAAAGACATCCTTTTGTGTGAGCAGCATGTAGATATTTTGCGGTCATCCATAGTGTCCACTCTCAAACTGGCCGGGAACTTCAATGTAAAAGTGATCTTCCGTCAATGCAAAAGTTTCTTTAAGGAAAAGTGTTATTCACAAAACAAACTCCAGCCGCTAGGCGGAGCCAACGCAGAAAGAAACTAAAATGATGCCCAGCTTCCTCAAAAGCCAGAGTAAGTACAGCGAGTCGACCCACTCATATGAGAAACATCTGATGGTTTACTCACCCATTGATTCTATAAAAGACATTGCCTGATTGGGACATGTAAATACTTTGCGACCGTCCTTCGCTTCTATTATCAGCTTGGCCGGAAACATCAATGCAAATGTGATCTTACGTTGATGCAAGAGTTTCTTGCATTCCCTGAACCGATCGCGTTTCTCTCTTGTCGAACTCGCAAAGTCCGGGAACAAGAAAATATTATAATTCTTCCAAGAAAGCTTTCCTTTGCTCCTCGCCTGGTGCAACACAAGATCTTTAATCGGATGATCTCAGAAATCTGGCCAGGATTGATCGGGGCCTGTCTCCTTCAGCAGATCTGTGAGCAGGGACTCTTTTCAGCTTGTGGCCTGTTATGTCGCGCAGACTCAGGAAGAGCTCGTCCAGGAATTTCACCATATCTCTGCCCTCCTCATGCTCAGGAATTCCAACTATTCGAATGTTATTCCTGCAGCTTCTATTCTCAAGATCTTGAAGCTTTTCAAGAACCCATTCCAAATCAACTTTGGTCGTGGGTGAATTAGCGAATGATTCCCTCTCCGAAGACTCCAAATAATCGATTCATTTCTCAGCATCTGCCACTCTTGTAACTAACTCAGAGAATTTTATTTCCATTGCCGTAATCGATCGACGTATTACAGCGAGATCCTCCAAGTCAGCAAGAACCTTCTTAAGCATCACCGACATGTTGGACAACTGACGCTGGATCTCCTCTCCCGCCACGCCATCTAAATCAAGTCCCCAGTCTGTACACGTGAGTGTCTTTTACTGTCTCCAGAGCCTGAGGATTTTGACTTCTTTGCCATGTTTTACCTCAAAGAGCAAATGTGTAACTGGGTGTATCAAATTTCACCAGATTATAACATGAGAATAATTAAAAATTAGCAAAGTGCGCAGAGCTCGTCGCTCACACGTCTGCTTTTTGCATGGCGTCACATGACCTCCACTAATACACATTTTTAAAATCACTATGATCAAATCAAAAAAAAACTAAATATAAATCCAGCGAATAGTTTCTCATGAATAGTTCTAATAAAGCTTGGAAATGTTGGTGAAAATATTCAAATACTCAGTACATATCTAACAGTCTGTAAAATATGAAGCAATACAATTAACATGGATACTCACACTTGTCTGTTGTGACAATACTGTGGGTCCAATATAGTTGGCACTGCATCAACTTTTAATTTAAGTCTCTCTGCAAAGCCTGCGTCAAACTGTGTCTTGTTTGAAAAAGAATCCACAGTAAAATGAAGCGAACAAACAAACACTGTCTTACTGACACAATCCGGGACTTCATTAAAAATAAACGTCAGCCACTCTTTCCTAATGTTAGGATCATTAGGAATCAAATGCAAAGAGTCTATTTTTCTACAACCTGGCACTGCACAATATTTTGTAAACTTTGCAGACATCTCGAACCTCTTGTTGCTACAATAATCCCTGTGTTTATCCCTGCCGTGCTGACTCTCGTCTCATCACCGCATTGACCTGTGGGCGGGCCAAAGAGGCGATAATGAAGACGTAGGCATTGACCTGTTTATGCAGAGGCAAACTTGTGCTGATGTATTCATCTCTATTACATAATACAGATGAGGAAGTACAAAATGAGTCGTTTAGGAATATTGGTTTCAAGAAAGCCTTTTTTTGGACTAAAAAATAAGTTTTGAGTTCTGAAACTTACAGTATGTTTATATAATACTATGACCTCTTATATGTAAAAAGATCAAGGAAAATTGTATTTCCCATTTCAAGACCCCTTAAAGTTCAACTTTAATGTTAACGTTACATTACTCGTAAAATAACGAACGATGTCAGTTAAGATGATCGTAAAGGCTTAAGTTAAAATCTGACAACTCTCCTTTGGCTTATGTTCTGGGCTTTATGGAGCTGCTGCACTGCCGCAAAATATTTCTTTTAATTAGTAGTCTATGTAAAATAAGCGGTCTGGTGAAAAACGCGAGTGAATCAGATGTCCTATTTAACAGCTGTCCTATAGAGTTGGGGAATGTTACATTCAAATGGAGGCTAAAACTGGTGTTCAATGAAGCTGTGACATGAGGACATGTGAGGCGTCTATTTCTCGAACTAGATACTCTGTACTTGTCCTCTTGTTTATTTGTACATCTGGGCCTTCCACATCTCTTTTTCTGTCCTTGTTAGATCAAGTTGTCCTTTGTCTTTGAAGACTGTAGTGTACACCTTTTGTACGAAATCTTCGTTTTTTTTTTTTTTTTTTGGCAATTTCAAGCATTGTATAGCCTTCATTCCTCAAAACAATGATTGACTGATGAGTTTCTAGAGAAAGCTGTTTCTTTTTTGCCAATTTTGAACTTAAGACATGCCAGTGTATTGCATAATGTGGCAACTCAAAAACAAAGACAATGTTAAGCTTCATTTAATGAACCAAATAGCTTTCAGCAGTGTTTGATATAATGGCAAGTGGTTTTCTAGTACCAAATTAGCAATTTAGCATAATTACTCAAGAATAAGGTGTTGCAGTGATGGCTACTGGAAATGGGGCCTGTCTGGATTCGATCAAAAATGACTTTATTCAAATAGTGATGGTGCTGTTTTTTTACATCAGTAATGTCCTGACTATACTTTGTGATCAGTTGAATGACACTTTGGTGAACTAAAGGACCAATTTCCTTCCAAAACAGCAAAATCTATACATTATTCCAAACTTTTGGCCGCCAGTGTGTATGTATGTATGTGTGTGTGTGTGTATATATATATATATATATATATATACAGTAAATAGTAAATCAAGAGAAACTTATAATTTTGCAGTGGTTTCTTAATTATTTTTTTTTAAGTTTTAAGTGGATTTGTATATTGTGGCAGCGGGGGCGTGGTCAAGCATCTCTCCGGAGAGAGAAAGCGGTAAGGGCGCTTACTCCTGAGCTAAATTATGTCTAACACCTGTCTCTAATTTCAGTGAGCACGGGGAGAGCGGCATAAAGAGAGCGACACAACGCTCAGAGTGGGACTGGATATGACAGAGCTGAGCCAGAGTGACCATTCCCGAATAGTGGAAGTTATCTGTAGAAGCAGTGTGTGTGTTAGTGTGGAAAGAGTGTATAAACGTAACTATAAAGTGGTGTCGAGGAAGAGGGGAAATAAAAGCGTCACCTGAAAAAGGAAAACTGCTTCTCGCGTCCTCTTTTACACTGGTGCCGAAACCCGGGAATTGAAGTTTGGGTCGAAGATGGATGGAGGTCGTTCCGTAGAGTCCTCCCAGTTGGCGGAGATCCTACAAGCCCTCGCCAGCCTACATCGGAACCACCAACAAACGCTGCTTGAGCTCCGACAAGATCAAGACCGCCGGTTTGTCGAGCTCATGCATGCTCAAGCCGAGGACCGGCAGGCGATCCGGAGCCTCCTCAGCCAGGGGGCATCCTCAGCCGCGACCCCGGACACACCCACGCCGTTACCCCTGCCAGCATTACAGAAAATGGGGGCGGCGGACGACCCCGAGGCTTTCCTGGATTTGTTTGAGCGGACCGCCGAGATCTGGGGCTGGCCGCTCGGCCAATGGGCAGCCCGACTGATCCCACTACTGTCCGGGGAAGCCCAGCTCGCGGCTCAACAACTGCCAGCGTCGAGCCTCCTGGCCTACGGAGATCTAAAAAAAGCCATCTTGCAACGGGTTGGTCGCACTCCGGAGGAAAGTTGTCAACTCTTCCGGAGCTTGAAGTTGGAAAGCTCTGACCGCCCGTTTGCCTTTGCCCAGCGGCTCCGTGACGCCTGCCGAAGATGGCTGTTAGCGGGGGATCGCGACGTCCAGGGAATTATCGACCAGGTGGTACTGGAACAGTTCATAGTTCGACTGACAAAAGGAATGGCAGAGTGGGTCCAGTGCCACCGCCCGGCGTCGTTGGAGGAAGCTATCCGACTTGCGGAGGACCACATGGCGGCGATCCCGAGGACGGAAGATCCCTCCTACCTTCTCTCTCCTCCCTCTGTTTCTTCCCCCTCCCCTCTCTCTCTCTCGTCTGCTCTCTCTCCTGGTCCCGTTCCTGCCCCACGCAGACGAGGAGGAACCCAGCCCCTGAGACCAGTTCCCCGGGTGTGGGAGGCGACACCTTCCCCTACTCCAGTGCCCCGCCGCTCTCCCCCTCAGGGGGGGGCGCCCGCCGACGCAAGTGCGGGCATGGCGCCTGGGCCGGCCTGCTGGAGGTGTGGAGACCCGAGCCACTTCCGAGATCAGTGCCCTCTGATGGAGCTGGGGATTGTGGTGCGGGTCTCTGACCTCCCACAGGCTGCCCCCGACCGGGCCGGAGCGTACCGGATACCGGTAAGTGTCAAGGGGGGTACTCACCAAGCGTTGGTGGATACCGGGTGTAATCAAACCACTATCCACCAACGCCTGGTTCAACCCGAGGCATTGGTCACATCCAAAACGGTGAAGGTGAAGTGTGTACACGGGGATATTCACAAGTATCCAGTGGTGACCCTGACAATTAAATTTCAGGGGAAAAAGCATAGAGTGGAGGCTGCGGTTAGTTCCCGCCTCACCCATCCGCTGATTCTGGGGACTGATTGGCCTGATTTTAAAACTTTATTAAAGGGAATTTGTGCGGATGGGTCCTGTGTGAAAATAGGGAGATGTGTGATGTGCGATGCTCTGGCAGGGGAGGCGGAGCCGGGGCCGTCCTCGACAGCTCCACGTCATGATGACGAGAGAGGGGGAGAGGCTGCGGCCCCTCCCCTTCTCAGGGAATTCCCTGAGGGGGATTTCCCTTTGGAGCAGTCACGAGACGAAACCCTTAAACACGCCTTTGACCAAGTGAGAGTTATCGATGGTCAACGACTCCAGCCTGACATCGCACTTTCATATCCCTATTTTGCAATTATAAATGAGCGGTTGTATCGAGTGACACAGGACACTCGAACCAAAGAGGATACAACCCAACTTTTGATTCCAAGGAGCCGTCGGGAAATGGTATTCCAGACGGCTCATTATAATCCCATGGCAGGTCACCTAGGAGAAAGGAAAACACTGAACCGTCTAATAGCCCGTTTCTATTGGCCGGGCATTGGCGGCGATGTCCGCAGGTGGTGTGCGGCATGCTGCGAATGCCAGCTGGTTAACCCACCGGCCACCCCAAAAGCGCCATTGCGCCCTCTCCCTTTGATCGAGGTCCCCTTTGAGAGAATTGGAATGGACCTCGTCAGGCCATTAGAACGGTCAGCACGCGGACATCGCTTTGTATTGGTCCTAGTGGACTATGCAACGCGATATCCGGAAGCAGTGCCTCTTCGCAACATCTCAGCACGCAGTGTTGCGGAGGCACTCTTCAAAATAATCTCCCGGGTGGGGATTCCGAAAGAAATCCTCACCGATCAAGGCACAACGTTTATGTCACGGACACTACGCGAGCTGTACTAACTGTTAAATATTAAATCGATTCGCACCAGTGTATACCATCCTCAAACAGATGGCCTGGTGGAACGATTTAATAAAACCCTCAAAAACATGATTCGTAAGTTCGTGCACGATGATTCTAGAAATTGGGATAAATGGCTCGACCCCCTGTTATTTGCAGTACGAGAGGTCCCGCAAGCCTCCACTGGCTTCTCCCCATTCGAGCTGCTATATGGGCGACGCCCACGCGGCGTGCTTGATGTAATGCGAGAGGCCTGGGAGGAGGGACCTTCAAACAGTAAAAATGAAATTCAGTACGTTCTTGATCTTAGAGCAAAACTCCACACCTTGGGGCAACTAACACAGGAGAATTTGCTCCAAGCTCAAGAACGACAGCGCCGACTGTATGACAGGGGAACTCAGCTAAGGGAATTTGCACCGGGAGATAAAGTGCTTGTATTGCTTCCCACATCGAGCTCTAAATTACTCGCCAAGTGGCAAGGACCCTTTGAGGTCACACGACGAGTGGGAGATCTCGATTATGAGGTTAAACGATCCGATAGAGGGGACGCACGTCAAATATACCACCTCAATCTCCTAAAATTGTGGAGGGAGGCGGTCCCCGTGACTTTGGCTACGGTGGTTCCTGAGAAGGCGGAGCTTGGACCGGAGGTGAGCTCAAAACATAAACAGTTCACCCCGGTCACTTGCGGAGACCACCTCTCATCGAGCCAACTCGCGGAGGTTGCCAGGTTGCAACAGGAGTTTGCAGATGTGTTTTCCCCTCTACTGGGACGTACAAACCTCATCCATCACCACATCGAGACCGAGCCGGGGGTGGTGGTACGTAGCCGCCCCTATTGACTACCCGAACACAAAAAGAAAATTGTTCGGGAAGAATTGGATGCAATGCTCGATATGGGGGTAATAGAAGAATCCCACAGTGATTGGTCCAGCCCAGTTGTTCTAGTGCCTAAGAGCGACGGGTCTGTGCGATTCTGTGTGGATTATAGAAAAGTCAACGCGGTGTCTAAATTTGATGCATATCCAATGCCTCGCGTTGATGAGTTGCTCGATCGGTTAGGCACTGCTCGGTTTTATTCAACATTGGATTTGACGAAGGGTTATTGGCAGATCCCCTTGACACCAATTTCCCGTGAGAAAACCGCCTTCTCCACACCAATTTGTGACACTTCCGTTCGGTTTGTTTGGGGCCCCGGCTACGTTTCAGCGTCTCATGGACCGAATCCTCAGGCCGCATTCAGCTTACGCCATATGCAACACCTGAGGGCGGTTCTGAGATCGCTGCGCCAAGCGGGGCTCACAGCGAACCCGAAGAAGTGTGAGATTGGGCGGGTGGAGGTACGGTATCTGGGGTTCCACTTGGGCCACGGGCAGGTGCGTCCCCAAATTGAAAAGACAGCGGCGATTGCGACCTGCCCGAGACCCAAGACCAAAAAGGGGGTGAGACAGTTCCTGGGGCTGGCTGGCTATTATAGGAGGTTTGTGCCTAACTATTCGGACGTCACCAGCCCGCTGACTGATCTCACTAAAAAGGGAGCTCCAGATCTGGTCCAGTGGACGAAGCAGTGTCAACAGGCGTTCACGCAAGTTAAAGCCGCACTTTGCGGGGGGCCGCTGTTACATTCACCTGACTTCTCTCTCCCTTTTGTTTTACAGACAGATGCTTCAGACAGGGGGCTGGGGGCTGTGCTCTCGCAGGTGGTGGGGGGGGGAGGAGCGCCCGGTGCTGTACATTAGCCGTAAGCTCTCGTTAAGGGAAACTAAGTACAGCACCGTGGAAAAGGAGTGTCTCGCCATCAAGTGGGCGGTCCTCACTCTCCGATACTACCTGTTGGGGCGGGCCTTCACCCTCTGCTCGGATCACGCCCCACTCCAGTGGCTCCACCGCATGAAAGATACTAACGCCCGGATCATCCGTTGGTATCTGGCTCTTCAGCCGTTTAAGTTTAAGGTGGTCCACAGACCGGGGGCGCAGATGGCTGTCGCCGACTTCCTTTCCAGGAATGGGGGGGAGTGGTAGGCAGGCCGGATGTCGCCCGGCCTGAGTCGGGCGGTGGGGATATGTGGCAGCGGGGGCGTGGTCAAGCATCTCTCCGGAGAGAGAAAGCGGTAAGGGCGCTTACTCCTGAGCTAAATTCTAACACCTGTCTCTAATTTCAGTGAGCACGGGGAGAGCGGCATAAAGAGAGCGACACAACGCTCATAGTGGGACTGGATATGACAGAGCTGAGCCAGAGTGACCATTCCCGAATAGTGGAAGTTATTTGTAGAAGCAGTGTGTGTGTTAGTGTGGAAAGAGTGTATAAACGTAACTATAAAGTGGTGTCGAGGAAGAGGGGAAATAAAAGCGTCACCTGAAAAAGGAAAACTGCTTCTCGCGTCCTCTTTTACATATATATATATATATATATATATATATATATATACTCTCTATATATATATTGTATGTATGCATATATACTGTATAGTGTGTGTGTGTGTGTGTGTATAGACACACACACACACACACACACACACACACATATATATACACACAGTTGAAGTCAGAAGTTTACATACACTTAGGTTGAAGTCATTAAAACTCATTTTTTAATCACTTCACAGATTTAATCTTAGCAAACTATAGTTTTGAAAAGTTGTTTAGAACATCTACTTTGTGCCTGACACAAGTAATTTTTTCAACAATTGTTTACAGACAGACTGATTCACTTTTAACTGACTATATCACAATTCCAGTGGGTCAGACGTTTACATTCACTAAGTTAACTGTGCCTTTAAGCAACTTGGAAATGATGTCAAGCCGTTAGGCAATTAGCCAATTAGCTTCTGACAGAAGGTGTACTGAATTGGAGGTGTACCTGTGGATGTATTTTAAGGCCTACCTTCAAACTCAGTGACTCTTTGCTTGAAATCATGGAAAAATCTAAAGAAATCAGCCAAGACCTCAGAAATAGAATTGTGGACCTCCATAGGTCTGGTTCATCCTTGGGAGCAATTTCCAAACACCTGAAGGTACCACGTTCATCTGTACAAACAATAGTACGCAAGTATAAACGCCATGGAACCATACAGCCATCATACAGCTCAGGAAGGAGACACATTCTGTCTCCTAGAGATGAACGTAGTTTGGTGCAAAAAGTGCAAATCAATCCCAGAACAACAGCAAAGGACCTTGTGAAGATGCTGAAGGAAACAGGTAGGCAAATATCTATATCTATCTATATAAATGAGTCCTATATCAACATAACCTGAAAGGCAGCTCAGCAAGGAAGAAGCCACTGCTCCAAAACTGCCATAAAAAAGCCAGACTACAGTTTGCAAGTGCACATGGAGACAAAGATCTTACTTTTTGGAGAAATGTCCTCTGGTCTGATGAAACAAAAATTTAACTGTTTGGCCATAATGACCATCGTTATGTTTGGAGGAAAAAGGGTGAGGCTTGCAGGCTGAAGAACACCATCCCAACCGTGAAGCATGGGGATGGCAGCATCATGTTGTGGGGGTGCTTTGCTGCAGGAGGGACTGGTGCACTTCACAAAATAGATGGCATCATGAGGAAGGAAAATGTTGTGGCTATATTGAAGCAACATCTCAAGACATCAGCCAGGAAGTTAAAGCTCGTCGCAAATGGGTCTTCCAAATGGACAATGACCCCAAGCATACCACCAAAGTTGTGGCAAAATAGCTTAAGGACAACAAAGTCCTTATTGGAGTGGCCATCACAAAGCCCTGACCTCAATCCAATAGAAAATTTATGGGCAGAACTGAAAAAGCGTGTGCGAGCAAGGAGGCCTACAAACCTGACTCAGTTACACCAGTTCTGTCTGGAGGAATGGGCCAGAATTCCAGCAACTTATTGTGAGAAGCTTGTGGAAGGCTACCCAAAACATTTCACACAAGTTAAACAATTTAAAGGCAATTACCAAATACTAAATACTAACAAAGTGTATGTAAACTTCTAACCCACTGGGAATGTGATGAAAGAAATAAAAGCTGAAATAAATCATTCTCTCTGCTATTATTCTGACATTTCACATTCTTAAAATAAAGTAGTGATCCTAACTGACCTAAGACAGAATGTAGTCTATGATTAAATGTCAGGAATTGTGAAAAACTGAGTTTAAATGTATCTGGCTATGGTGTGTGTAAACTTCTGACTTCAACTGTATATATATATATATATATATATATATATATATATATATATATATATATATATATATATATATATATATATATTACAGGGATGGTCCTATCTCACATAAAATATCAAGCACCGCAGATAACTGTTGCATTTATTAAGCCTCACTGATTCTCCTCGTAATAAAGCAATTGTCTAAAATCAGTGTATTATTTAACCTGTTCCCAGCAACAGACAGCTGTAGAAAGAGTAGTTTCTCTGATTAAATGAAAAAAAAATAAATAAATAACCGAACACAAATCAATCATGGTCAGGCATTATGTGCATTGTCTCTGCATCTCTCAGAACACTTTGCTTAACTGTCAAAACAGCGGGGAGCTGAAGCAGTCTTTTCTGAATGACGGCGTGCTGCTTTTTGTGGATTTGACCAACACCTAGGTACATGCAGAATGACAAATATACAGTATGTTATTTATAATAAAGGATGAAAAGTCCACAAGAAATGGCTTAAATATACCCAAGTATGAAATCACATTGAGGTCCAAACAGTCGCAGCAACATTAAAAGACAAAACCCTTGAGGCTTTAACAGAAAGACGATCGACTATCCAGGTCTTACCACCTTCGTCATTGATGTGGTTGGACTGTGTAGAAAAAGGAAGGGGGTGATTTTAATATTATAGAAAACTGTGTTTTTTATGTCGTCTTTGTTAGTTTAAAATGCCTTATATCACAGAATATTATTGATGGCCAAACGGCGCAATAAACAGGGTTTTAGATTAAATGCAAAACGCCGATATTAACAGTGTTTTGTGGTGAAAGCGCCATAATTTAAGGCATTTGTGCTACAAAACGCTAAATTTAGCATGTCTTTTCATCTAGAACGCCGCTTAATATGGTGTTTTATTTTTATGAAAGGCATTTAGTAAATGGTGAAATATGGACCAAATGGCGTTCCATACAAGAGGGGCTGTTCACAACCAACGTGTTTTTGCGCATCTGCACTGTTTCAATTGTTTTCCTTTGAGAACATGCGTGCCATTTTGCAGCCCGTTCGGCCCCGTTTCACAGCCGGCCCACAGGGAAAAGTCCCAGTACTCCCTATGGCCAGTCAGCCCCTGCATATGAATGTTTCACCTTTACTATGGGTGAAGTCCAGCTGGAGAATAGACTGCATCAGAGGATCTGTGTTGATGGTCAAGGCGAATTCTGGGCAGACCTTTGGTTCCAAAGCACCTTTTACCCACTGCTCCTGTGAGGCCTGGACACGCTTTATCAATGCTTCTGAGATCTGGAAGAAGAGAAACAATAATGGTTTTGGTTTTGGTTTTGGTAATGGCTGTAAAAAACATACATGTACCACAAATTAACCATGGTGTTACTGTAGTAAAACTAACCATGTTTTTTGTTTGGCAGGTTGATTAAAATTTGTATCACCATAGTTTTTGTTTTCCAGAATTATTACTACAATTTTACCATGAATATCATGGTTAAAATATGTTTACTGTAGTAAAACCATGGACAGATTTGTGGTTACTATGGTTTTACTACAAATTATTTTTATAAGGGATGGATAAAAAATTAGCTAGGGAACTCATTATTTCGATGGAACAAAACTTATTGCAAGGGAACCCAAAATAATTGTAAAGGAACGCAAAACACATTGCAAGTGGATTAATCCTTGCACTGTATTTATTTTTTATTGATTCATATAGATATAAAGAAAAACAAAACAAATATACACAGATTCAACATTTAACCCCCACTATTACCCCTCCCAATCCCCAACATCCCTGTGGTCACACATGATTATAGACTTAATAAAATAATTATATATACACTATATTGCCAAAAGTATTCACTCACCCATCCAAATAATTGAATTCAGGTGTTCCAATCACTTCCATGGCCACAGGTGTATAAAATGAAGCACCTAGGCATGCAGACTGCTTCTACAAACATTTGTGAAAGAATGGGCCACTCTCAGGAGCTCAGTGAATTCCAGCGTGGTACTGTGATAGGATGCCACCTGTGCAACAAGTCCAGTCGTGAAATTTCCTCGCTACTAAATATTCCACAGTCAACTGTCAGTGGTATTATAACAAAGTGGAAGCGATTGGGAATGACAGCAACTCAGCCACGAAGTGGTAGGCCACATAAAATGACAGAGCGGGGTCAGCGAATGCTGAGGCGCATAGTGCGCAGAGGTCGCCAACTTTTTGCAGAGTCAATCGCTACAGACCTCCAAAGTTCATGTGGCCTTCAGATTAGCTCAAGAACAGTGCGTAGAGAGCTTCATGGAATGGGTTTCCATGGCCGAGCAGCTGCATCCAAGCCATACATCACCAAGCGCAATGCAAAGCGTCGGATGCAGTGGTGTAAAGCACACCACCACTGGACTCTAGAGCAGTGGAGACGCGTTCTCTGAGTGATGAATCACGCTTCTCCATCTGGCAATCTGATGGACGAGTCTGGGTTTGGCGGTTGCCAGGAGAACGGTACTTGTCTGACTGCATTGTGCCAACTGTGAAGTTTGGTGGAGGGGGGATTATGGTGTGGAGTTGTTTTTCAGGAGCTGGGCTTGGCCCCTTAGTTCCAGTGAAAGGAACTCTGAATGCTTCAGCATACCAAGAGATTTTGGACAATTCCATGCTCCCAACTTTGTGGGAACAGTTTGGGGATGGCCCCTTCCTGTTCCAACATGACTGCGCACCAGTGCACAAAGCAAGGTCCATAAAGACATGGATGAGCGAGTTTGGTGTGGAAGAACTTGACTGGCCTGTACAGAGTCCTGACCTCAACCCGATAGAGCACCTTTGGGATGAATTAGAGTGAAGACTGCGAGCCAGGCCTTCTCGTCCAACATCAGTGTCTGACCTCACAAATGCGCTTCTGGAAGAATGGTCAAAAATTCCCATAAACACACTCCTAAACCTTGTGGAAAGCCTTCCCAGAAGAGTTGAAGCTGTTATAGCTGCAAAGGGTGGGCCGACGTCATATTAAACCCTATGGATTAAGAATGGGATGTCACTTAAGTTCATATGCGTCTAAAGGCAGATGAGCGAATACTTTTGGCAATATAGTGTGTGTATATATATATATATATATATATATATATATATATATATATATATATATATATATAAAATAATCACACACATTTAAAACTACTCTCTCTACTGCCTCTCCCTGAGAGCCCTCCAAAAATGCCAAATAGCTTCCCCATTTCCCCAGCCTTCTACATGACACTTCCCTGAAAGCCGCCACCCTCCCCATCTCTGTGCACCATTCTTGAAATGAGGGCGCTCCAGCCAACTTCCATCCCCTTATAACAATTTGTCTGCCAATCATAACACTGGTTAGCACACAATTGTTTTTGTGTTTACCCCCTATATTGATGACCACCCCATCACCTAAAATACAGAGACTGGGGCATCGCCAGCAGGTGGGTGTGCCTTTAAGACCAAACCTATACAATCTAGAGGGGGTCCAATAGAATCGATGTAAAATCCTGAATTGCATAAGGCACACCCTTGCATCTCTAGATGCAGACTTGCCATTTTTTAGAATCCTAGCCCACAATCCCTCCACCAATACCAAGTTTAAATCTTCTCTTGACAGAAGTTAAAGCTCCGTCCCCCAGACTCTGAATTAGCAGGGAGTAATAAACTGATGCCTCCCTTTTCCAAAAGCAGTAATCACCACTCCCTGAGTATCTGCCATTTTATGGGGGTGTATGCTACTCCCAAAAATAGTACAGAGCAGATGGAGATCTGGGAATCCCAAAATGTTGAACCAAATTTTCAAAGGTTCTCAACACTCCACTCTCATATAGGTCACCGAGTGTATTAACCTCCCTCACAATCCACTCTGACCAGCAGAAAGGGGACTTATTAATACATCATTTTGGGTTCAGCCATATGCTCGATGCAACATTTAAATTAATGTCCGAATTAAATACTCTGGACACTTTTGTCCACACCGAGTGCCAATGCGAGATAACGGGGTGTAACTTAACCTTTCCTATTAGTTTGATAGAAAGGCTTTGCAATGGCGAAATAGGGGCAAGAACTTCCTGTTCAATACAAAACCAGGGTGGGGCTCTCTCAGGTGGAAGCAACCAATGAGCCAAATGTCTGAGACCAAATGCATAATAATAAAACAAAATCTTGGGTAGGACTAACTCACCTTTGTCAGTCGGCCTATGCAATTTACTGAAATGTAATCTGGGATGTTTACCATTCCAAAATGAAGGACTTTGCTATGCTATCAAATTGCTTGAAGTAAGAGAGGGGGACATCTATAGGGAGAGACTGTAGCAGGTAGTTGAATTTTGGAATACAATTCATTTTGGTAACATTAACCTTCCCAGTCATATATAAATGTAATGAAGCCCACCAGCCCAAATTGCTCAAACCTTTTTATTAAATGTTAAAAATGAACTCTAACTAAATCACACAAATTTGCTGGGAATAAAATACCCAAATACTTAATGCCCTGTTTGGGCCACTGGAAGGTGCCCGGCTGAAAAGCCATTACTGGACAGTACGCTGTCAGAGCCAAAGCTTTGGATTTAAACCAATTAACTCTGTATCCCGAGAACTTAGAAAAGGAATTAACAATTCTGTGGAGGCAAGGCATAGATCTAGTAGGGTCGGAGACAAATAATAAAATATCATCTGCGTAAAGCAAAAGCTTATGTGCCACACCTCCTGCCACCACCCCTGGAAAATCATCCTCCTTCCTTATCGTGGCTGCTAATGGTTCCAGGGCAAGACAGAACAATAATGGGGAAAGAGGGCAACCCTGCTGGGTGCCCCTATCCAGAGTAAAATAATCTGAAATTAATCAATTTGTTTGTACCACCGCTACCGGGTGTCTATAAAGTAACTTAATCCAACCAATAAAAGAATTCCCAAACCCATACATTTCCAAAATCTTAAAAAGATAAACCCATTCTACAATATCAAATGCCTTTTCGGCGTCAAGTGAGATGGCAGTGACCGGAGTCTGATCATTCGCCACTGACCAAGGCCCCGAATAAACCCCACCTGATCTATATGTAAAAGAGATATCATAACTTTATTTAATCGGTTAGCCAGAATTTTGGACAATATTTTAATGTCTAGCTGGATCAGGGAAATTGGACCGTAACTCTTACACTTGCTTGGATCTTTGTCATTTTTAAGAATCAAACTGATCTGTGCTTGCGTCATGGTTGGCGGAAGCTTTCTATTCTTTAATGATTCTGTATAAACTTCTAGCAAAAGTGGAGCCAGTTCTGTAGCATAAGATCTAAAAAATTCAGCAGCAAAGCCATCTGGCCCCGGAGACTTGCCTGTAGGCAAGGCCTTAATTATCTCGCCAAGCTCCTCCAAGGTTATTTCAGAATCAAGAGAATTTATTTGCTCAGCCGTAAGTTTAGGAAGTTCTAATGGTTCCACAAAATTTCTAATATCTTCATCAGTAGATGAAAACATGGAACTATAGAGATTAAGATCAAGAATTCTTTTATTAAGCATTATTAATATCAATGGCTGAGGTAAATATTTCACCACCAGCAGATTTCACTGAGGGAATGGTAGAAAAAGACTCTCTCTGTCTTATAAATCTAGCCAGAAATTTTCCTGCCTTGTCCCCCGACTCAAAGTATGACTGTCTTGCCCTGAATAGCCAAAACTGCACCTTCCGCAACAAAATAGTATTATATCTATATTTCAAACGGGTCAGTTCTCTGAGGCCATCAGATGACATATGGCACTTCAGCTCTGCCTCTGCACTTTTAATATTCCCTTCCAACTCCACGAGTTCTTATGCTTTGGATTTTTTGGTGAATGAGGCATACTGTATGATCCGGCCCCTAAGAACCACCTTAAGTGCCTCTCAAACCACGCCCACAGAGGGTACTGAGGACCAGTTGGTCTCCATATAAACATTGATTTCAGCCCTTAACATTTGTTGGAATTCAGGATTTTGTAAAAGGGATACATTAAAGCGCCAACTATATGACTCCGTATGTGGCAACACCTTTAAACTCACCAGGGCATGATCTGAGACTAAAATGTTTCCCATTGAGCAATCAACAACAGATGAAATGAGGGATTTAGATATATAAAAAAATAATAATCTATTCTAGAATAAATCTTATGGACCGATGGGGAAAAAAAATGTATAGTCCCTACCAAATGGGTTCAAAAGTCTCCAAATATCTGTAAGACCAAGATTTTACACATCCTGTGAAGTGTCAATGTTGCTCTAGGGGGCTTACACACTTTTGCTTCACTATGATCAAGGACTGAGTCCATCAAAAGATTAAAATCTCCTCCCAATATTATATCATGAGGGTGCCAGCGGCTTGCAACATCCCTTCAAGATCTATAAAAAAGCCCTGATCATCAACGTTAGGTGTGTAAATATTAGCCAAAATAAGACTTTGCTCCTGAATTTCTGTTAAAACAATAATGACTCTTCCTAATTTATCTTTAATCTGTTTGAGACATTTGAATTGTCGATGCTTACTTACCAGTGTAATGACTCCCCTGCTCTTACTTGAGCCAGCACTAAAGAAATCATGTCCACCCCATATCTTCTCAAATTTTTCAGCTTCCTGCGGGGAAAGACTATATCATATTTCTCATGCTTAAGAAGAGAAATAACCTTCTTTTGATGGGGTGCCCCAACCCATTCACATTCCATGTGGAGAGAGACAATCCATAACATTTAACATTTTGACATGTAAGAAAAAATAGATTGTGTGTCAAAAACAAAATTATAAAGACCACATTCCAACATTAGTGCAACAATTAAACCCCAAACTTCACCCCAAAACAGAAAAAAGAAAAACGTGTGCATTAACCCCGGGCATGACACCGCCAACTGGCGTCTATCCCTCTCAAACAGTCCATGTATGCCTACGAGAGCCCCCATGACAACTTTGCCATTGGATTGCTCAAGTCCGGTGTTTCTATACAAACAAACTCCAGCCAATAGGCGGAATAAACACAAAGAAGGTTTAGATTCATCCACATAACTGTCCTGAAGGTGTGTTCCTCCACAAAACAAACTCCAGCCGCTAGGTGGAACCAGCAAAAAAAAAAAAAAAAAAAAAAAAAAAAGGCGCTCTGTTTCCTCGGACAGTCAAACGAATGTTCAGTGAGCTGGCTCATTCGGCTGCTACATGAGTGCAACAAATGACTTAATCACTCCAATGACTTGTAAGAAATACTCCACAAAACAAACTCCAGCCAATAGGAGGCATGAGCACAAAGAACGTGCATATTCATCAACACAACTGTCCCGAAGGAGTGTTACTCCACAAAACAAATTCCAGCCACTAGGTGGAACCAGCCCAAAAAGAAACGACAAAGGTGCTCAGTTTCCTCGGACATTCAAGTGAATGTTCAGTGAGCTGGCCACTCGGCTGCAACACGAGTACCACAAAATAACTTACTCACTCCATTGACTTTATGAAGGACATCGCTTGCTGGGGACATGCAAATATTTTACAGCCATCCTTAGCATCTCAATTCTCAATTTGGCCGGGAACATCAGTGCAAAAACGACCTTCTGTTGATGTAAGAGTTTCTTGCATTCCTTGAATCGATCATGTTTGTCAAATTCGCAAAGTCTGGGAACAAGAAAATGCTGTAGTTCTTCCAAGAAAGCCTTCCTTTACTCCTCGCCTCGCGTAACACGAGATCTTTATCGGATGATCTCAGAAATTTGGCCAGAATTGATCGGGGCCTGTCTCCCTCAGCGAATCGCCGAGCTGGAACCCTGTGAGCTCGTTCGATTTCCAGCTTATGGCCTGTTATGTCAAGCAGACTCGGAAAGAGCCCATCCAGGAATTTCACCATATCCTGACCTGCTTCAGCCTCAGGAATTCCAACAATACGGACGTTATTCCACCGGCTACAGTTCTCCAAGTCCTCCAACTTCTCCCAGATACGCTCCAAATCCACCTTAGTCGCTAGTGGATTAGCAGATAATTCCCTCTCCGATGACTCCAGATAATCAATCCATTTCTCGACATCCCCCACTCATCTCCATGGCAGTGATCGATCAAAGTATGACAAGTCAGCAACGACCTTTGTCAGCATTGCCGACATGTTTAACATTTCTCGCAGAATTTCCCGCATTTCCCAGACCAAATCGGCTCCCTGGCTCCCGGCCTGCTACTCGGGGGTGTCAGCTTGAGCACGTAAGTGTCTTTGTTTTTTTTGTTTTTTTCACAAATTGGAATGCCCAATTCCCAATGTGCTTTTTAAGTCCTCGTGGTCACATAGTGATTCGCCTCAGTCCAGGTGGCGGAGGATGAAGCCCAGTTGCCTCTGTGTCTGAGATCATCAACCTGCGCATCTTATCACGTGGCTTGTTGAGCGCGTTGCCACGGAGACATAGCGTGTGTGGAGGCTAGTGATCACGAGGAGGTTATCCCATGTGACTCTACCCTCCCTAGCAGCCGGGCCAATTTGGATGCTTAGGAGACCTGGCTGGAGTCACTCAGCATGCCCAGGGATTTGAACTCGTGAACTCCAGGGGTGGTAGTTAGCATCTTTACTCACTGAGCTACCTAGGCCCCCCATATATTCATTTTTAAATGTTAATTTTTTTATTTTATTGCGAACTGATTAATTTAAAATTTTTGCTATAATTTAATATAATTATATATTGAAAAAATATGTAGATCTGAAGATTATATTGTAATGAAGTCAATTACCATTTTTATATATCCCTAAAAATGCTTTAAATTAAATTAACAAATGTAATTCAATGCATTAGGTGTTAAGTTGGTCTAGGTAGAGTTTAATTTGAGCACAGAAGTCATTTAGCCTTGTAATGTTGTTGCAATTATGTGGCAATAGGTCTCAATTGGGAAAATAAGGACATAAATTAGGTTAGACTACTGCATGTCTGCCCACAGAATAATTATTAAAAGCAAAAATTACCAACTGGTAACCAACAAAACTAAGGTTAAAATAGATGTACAATAAATCTTTAAACTAAAAACACAAATGAGGATTCAATAAGTAGGCCTGTTGCAATATTTACATTGTCTGATATTTAAATCTGGTATATGGCCATATACAAACAAATACAATTAGAGTTCATATATTTGTAATATGTACTATATACTATGAGGGGTGGCAACACCAAAGCAAGTGCCCATGTGTAGTTCTTACGGATTAAGGTACCAAACTTCATTGCAAGTACTAGTTCATTAATTGGAGTCACAATCAAATTATAAATATCCATGAATTTGCGATACAACTGCATTTCCACAGGAACCACATAGTAACAATTTTGCTACTGATTTGCCAAAATACAAAATCTCCAGAGTACCAATACATTGTCTATTAAACACATCAGCAAATTGTAAATGTTCCTTAGCTTGACATAAAACTGGCAATCTGGAATAAACTTCACATTATGCAGGACAATTTTTTTAAGTGTACCCATGGATGGAGAGTGCATGCATACCCAATGTTATTCTGCTAATAAAAAATGTAGGCCTATCAACTTTGTAACAGCTTGAATAAGCCATTTGAAAGGGAACATTAACACAAAGTTAGTTCTAAATATAAAATAAACTCTAAGAAAACAGTACTTTGGGTTGCAGTGCTGTGAAACTCATGAATATTAATTATTTTATGCACAGTAAGAGATTATTTTAAATCACCTATTTTGATAAACAGTTGTTCTTAATGACCTATTCAATCACTCAAATAGATATTTCACATTATATGGTAATTTTATCTCTACATCTGCCACTATCAGTCTTGGGATTTTGTTAGTCAGTAGATGAACACATTGTAATAAAGCTTCACACAGAGAGGGAAGGAGGACACAGGGAACCGGGTTTCTTCAGTCTCAGGTAAGACTTTTTAATTGTCAACTTTCTGAGCTTACAGCTTCGCAAAACTGAATAGCTTAACAATAACTCATTAGCTTCACATTAACTCTAACTTCACATTAACGTATCAACTACTCAGCGGGACTCTAGATCTCTGGCTCTCTCTCTCGATCTGGCGCTGACATGGTCCTTTTATGTCGCTCTCCCCAATCTCACTACAATTAGAGACAGGTGTTAGTCATAATTTGGCTCAGGTGTATGCACCCTTACCGCTCTCTCTCTCCCTCGACGGACGAACACGCCCACGCTGCCACACACAGATCAGCAATTTAATCAAGAACATGACTGATTGGTCTAGTGGTTAATTTTTGCATCTAGTTTTTAGAGGTTCTGGTTTCTAATTCACCCAAATATAAAGTTTTATTGTAATAAATCAAGATTGCATCTGTATGTCAGTGGATGTGTGTTACACTTTAAAAATAAAATGCAATAAAAGATGCGGGGGGATGAGAGTAGCGGAAACAGACACATTTAACTCCGAAGTTCAGACAGCGACAACCACAAACTCCCCGCTCCAGCAGTGGGAATCTGTGCGAGAGCATCGGTGACCAAGATGGCACAGCTCACGAACACCTGTCTCCCATCACAAAACCCAGCCATGGAATACTTAGTTTATATAGGAAGGAAACACTTTGTGCCGGTGCTGCCCATTAACAATCAGCTCACCTAGTTACCCCACACCTGAGAGCAATTAAGAGAGAGAGAGATAAAGACAAAACACACACTACATACACACAAACAATATGGCCAAGAAGGCAATCACAATGGGGGACATATTTCACTTTTCTATTTCCTGGAAAAGAGCGTGAGCTGCAGAAAAATCTGCTGACACTAAACGACACTGATAACAGCCACAACGAACATTTATCATAAAATTCTAAATAACACATTCCAGCACAGGATCTGCAATAAAAACATACACAGATCAGATGAAATAGTAACTCCAACTCAAGAACTGGAGATGTTTAACACATGAAATGAGGAATATAGTTAACTGAAGAATGTAGATACACATACTTCATATACAAAACATACAAAAGAGGGATCCCTTCTAGACATGACATGAAAAATCCTGGAATCCAAAATCCTTCTCACAGTGTTATTTTGGGAATCATTCAACAATGGAGCTTGGCTGCCTTATAGTGGACATTTATGGTACTGCGTTTGATTCGAGATAATTGTCACTCATAACTGGGTTCGACATATGGCTTTGAATTTCTAGTATATTTACATTTCAGTTAATATTTGTATTATATTTTATTTATATAAAACATAAAAAGTTTGTGCAGTATATTTTCATTACAATCAGTTTGGACTTCTATACCTTTTTATTTCACTTTTAAAAACTCACTTGCAAAAAATTGCAGTGGAAACAGTATTTAAGATATCAAAATATCCCTTTACAATTTTGCATCAGCAGTGTCTTGACATTATTCTAAATAATTTTGAAGCAATTCATGTAAACACAAGAGGGCTATTTCAAAGTCTGTTAAAATTGCCTTACTTCCTGCTGTCAGTTGGTGGCGCTATGCCCGTGACCCATTATAGCCGCATAATATGATCAGCCACATTACAAACATACAGCTGAATTTTCATCAAAATCATGCAATGCACACAGAAGTTATAAGGAACTTCCTGTTTCACATTTTTGCCCTTAATTTATCACCTCGCCATGGCAACACCATTCAAAATATCAAAATTCCATGCGGAATTCAGCATCTTCAATGTCTTGGCATGATACTGCCTAAGTTTGCTGCCAGTCACATTAATCTTCTCGTCAGAGTATTCAAAATTCAGGGCCTGAGATTTCAAAAAAATGCACATTCAATCCAAAATAGCTGACTTACTGTGGGGTGGAGCTAATGACTGTAATATTGAAAGTTGTTCGGCTTGATGAGTACAATATATGTAGCAAGTTTGGTGACCGTAGAAGAAACTGACCCCACCACTTTTGTCAAAAGGTGGCTGTACAGAGATCCCCAGCCACGCCCATGTGTCAACTTTTGCCCAGGCCTAATGGCCGACAACTCTGATGTGTGTGCAAAATATCATGAAAATTGAAGCATGCCAAGTACCTCAAAAACATGTGAATATACATAAAAAGGAATAATATTTAATGCGTTGCCATGGCAACAGTATTTATGCTATCAAGAATCCCTTCAGAATTTTAAATCTGCACTGACATTATTCTAAACATTTTTGATTCAATTCAGGTAAACATAATAGAGATATTTCAAAGTCTGTTAAAAGAGCCACACTTCCTTCCGCCAGTTGGTGGCGCTACGACCGTGACCCACAATAGCCACATCAATGTGATCAGCCTGCAAGAACATACATTTGGCTCAATTTTGATGTAAATCACACCATGCACGCAGAAGATATGAGACATTTCCTTATTCCAATTTTTTGACATTATTTTATCGTATCGCCATGGCAACACCGTTCGATATATCAAAAATCCCTTCGCAATTTAGCATCGTCAATGTCTTGGCATGATGTCGCCTATATTTGGTACCTGTAACATGAAATCCCTGGAAGGAGTAGTTTAAATTTCAGAGCATGTATTTTTCAAACAATCCAAAATAGCTTCCTGTTGGGCAGAGCTTATGTCTGTCAGTGTGAAAGTTAGACATATAGATCTCATCCGGCTTGATGAGATCTATATGTGTACAAAGTTTGGTGACTGTAGCTCAAAAGGGATGTTCTACAGAGCCCCCTGAACATGCCCATGTTCTAGGTGGTGCTACAGAGCCCCCCTGCAACTTTGCCAAGCCCTAATGGCCAACGACTCTGATGTGTGTGCAAACTTCAAGAGTTTTCACGCATGTTATGTACCCCAAAAGTACCAAAAACCTTGAACAGAAGCATAATAATAATTAAAGCTGCAAGCAGCGATGAACGGGCCCTCGCACCCTGGTGCAGTGCACGTTGGGGCTGCTGTGCCAACTCCCTGTGGTGACCATGATTTTTATGTCGATATTTGTTCTTAACTCAACATTTAAAACACTTGTCAACATTTCTCAATGTATTACTGAAGCTAGAGAAAATAAATGACATCAAATTAAATATCAATCATTTTATAACTATACATCAAAACATGTCACTTCCTGTTGCCAGTAGATGGCGCTATGACTAACTTAATATTGGCATGTAGGTGTATTCAGGCCGGGACTGTTATCAAACATGTGAAGTTTGGGGCAGATTGGACATTGTATGTTTGAGTTACAACATCTTCCTCTTTCATGGCGAAACATCGAAATATGCCAGGCCGCCATGGACACGCCGTTCAAAAACTCAAAAGCTTCGCAATTTAGCATTGCAAAGGCCTTTAGATTGGACTGACCGAATATGATGTTGATCTGATTTAATCTCTAGGAGGAGTTCATTAAAGTGTGAGGCCTGGAAATGGCAAAAACTGAGCGAAAAATAAAAATGGCTGACTTACTGTTGGGTTTAGGATATGGCTCTAAGATACTTTTTTGTACGTGTTGACATGTTACATATGCCTACTAATTTTCTTACGTGTAGGTGAAACATGGCACGAGAGCTGCTTCGTTTAAATTTTGTAGTGGCGCTATCGAGCCATTTTGCAACACTTAATTCTAAAACCTGTATCAGATGTAAACTTTCTGCACTTTTGAATTGTGTGCAAAGTTTCATGATCTTTCGAGCATGTTTAGGCCTCAAAAATATGATTAGTTTCACATCGAACTTTGTCAGGCCACCACGGACATGCCCTTTAATGAAAACTCAAAAGCTTCTCAATATAACATCGCCAAGGCCATTGGATTAGACTGACCAAATATGATGTTGATCTGATTAAATCTCTGAGAGGAGTTTGTTAAAGTACAAGACCTGGAATTAGCTGTTGTCAGTAGGTGGCGCTATGACTCTAACTGAATATTGGCACATAAATGTGTTCAGGCTGGGACTATTATCAAACAAGTGACGTTTGGTGCAGATTGGACATTGTAAGTATGAGTTATAACAACTTCCTGTTTCATCGCGAAACATCGAACTTTGTCAGACCGTCACGGCCATGCTGTGCAGTGAAAACTCAAAAGCTTCGCAATTAAGCATCGCCAAGCCCTTTAGATTAGAATAACCAAATATGAAGTAGATCTGATGAAATCTCTAGGAGGAGTTTGTTAAAGGACGAGGCCTGGAAATGGCAAAAACTGAGCAAAAATTTAAGAGATAAATCGAAATGGCTGACTTCCTGTTGAGTTTAGAGCATGGGTCCAAGAGACTTGGTATTTTGTAGGTATTGGCATGTTCCACATGTGTACTGATTTCCGTACGTGTAGGTGAAACGTAGCGTAAAGCGCACATTGTTGAAAGTTTGTAGATGGCGCTATCGAGCCATTTTGCCACACCTTATTCTGATATCCATATCAGATGTAAATTTTCACCACTTCTGATGCGTGTCCAAAGTTTCGTGAGTTTTCGAGTATGTTTAGGGCCTCAAAAATGTGATTCATTTCGGAAAATAAAAATAATAATAAATATAGCTGCAAGCAGCGATGACGGGCCCAAGCACCATTGGTCCATTTCCACTCGGTGGCTTTCAGAAAACAAAGCATGATGGACACAGCAACAACTCAACATTAATGTAAACTTGGACCCTAAACATACAATATGTATTAGATATATGCCACCATTCCAGTTTGACTACAACTTCATGTAATTTAATTAATTGCTATGACAACACTATTAAAGCTATCAAGCATCCCTTCAAAATTTTCCATCAGCAGTGTCTAAACAATTAAAGCAATTTGGGTAAATGTAAGAGAACTTTTTCAAAGTCTGTTGTAAGTGCCACACTTCCTGCTGCCAGTTGGTGGCACTATGACCGTGACCCACAATAGCCACGTATAGTGCATCCGGAAAGTATTCACAGCGCTTCACTTTTTCCACATTTTGTTATGTTACAGCCTTATTCCAAAATGGATTAAATTCATTATTTTCCTCAAAATTCTACAAACAATACCCCATAATGACAACGTGAAAGAAGTTTGTTTGAAATCTTTGCAAATTTATTAAAAATAAAAAACGAAAAAAAACACATGTACATAAGTATTCACAGCCTTTGCCATGACACTCAAAATTGAACTGAGGTGCATCCTGTTTCCACTGATCATCCTTGAGATGTTTCTACAACTTGATTGGAGTCCACCTGTGGTAAATTCAGTTGATTGGACATGATTTTGGAAGGCACACACCTGTCTATATAAGGTTCCACAGTTAACAGTGCATGTCAGAGCACAAACCAAGCCATGAAGTCCAAGGAATTGTCTATAGACCTCCGAGACAAGATTGTATCGAGGCACAGATCTGGGGAAGGGTACAGAAAAATGTCTGCAGCATTGAAGGTCCCAATGAGCACAGTGGCCTCCATCATCTGTAAATGGAAGAAGTTTGGAACCACCAGGACTCTTCCTAGAGCTGGCCGCCCGGCCAAACTGAGCGATCGGGGGAGAAGGGCCTTAGTCAGGGAGGTGACCAAGAACCCGATGGTCACTCTGACAGAAATCCAGCGTTTCTCTGTGGAGAGAGGAGAACCTTCCAGAAGAACAACCATCTCTGCAGCACTCCACCAATCAGGCCTGTATGGTAGAGTGGCCAGAAGGAAGCCACTCCTCAGTAAAAGGCACATGACAGCCCGCCTGGAGTTTGCCAAAAGGCACCTGAAGGACTCTCACACCATGAGAAACAAAATGCTCTGGTCTGATGAAACAAAGATTGAACTCTTTGGCCTGAATGGCAAGCGTCATGTCTGGAGGAAACCAGGCACCGCTCACCACCTGGCCAATACCATCCCTACAGTGAAGCATGGTGGTGGCAGCATCATGCTGTGGGGATGTTTTTCAGCGGCAGGAACTGGGAGACTAGTCAGGATCGAGGGAAAGATGAATGCAGCAATGTACATAGACATCCTTGATGAAAACCTGCTCCAGACTGCTCTGGACCTCAGACTGGGGCAAAGGTTCATCTTCCAACAGGACAACAACCCTAAGCACACAGCCAAGATAACAAAGGAGCGGCTACGGGACAGCTCTGTGAATGTCCTTGAGTGACCCAGCCAGAGCCCAGACTTGAACCCGATTGAACATCTCTGGAGAGATCTGAAAATGGCTGTGCACTGATGCTCCCCATCCAACCTGATGGAGCTTGAGAGGTCCTGCAAAGAAGAATGGGAGAAACTGCCCAAAAATAGGTGTGCCAAGCTTGTAGCATCATATTCAAAAAGACGTGAGGCTGTAATTGGTGCCAAAGGTGCTTCAACAAAGTAATGAGCAAAGGCTGTGAATACTTATGTACGTGATTTTTTTTCTTATTTTCATTTTTTATTTTTAATAAATTTGCAAAGATTTCAAACAAACTTCTTTCACATTGTCATTATGGGGTATTGTTTGTAGAATTTGGAGGAAAATAATGAATTTAATTAATTTTGGAATAAGGCTGTAACATAACAAAATGTGGAAAAAGTGAAGTGCTGTGAATACTTTCCGGATGCACTTTACATATGATTAGCCCCCAAGAAAAAACATACAACTCAATTTTGATCTAAATCACACAATGAACGCAGAAGATATGAGACACATTCTGTTTGCCTATTTTTGCCATTAATTTAGTGAATCGCCATGGCAACACCGTACGATATTTAAAAATCTGTTCGCAATTTAGCACCTCCGATGTCTTGGCATAATGTTGTCTAAATGTGGTGAAGAACAGTCTCATGAATCACCATTCAGAGAATCTATCTATCTATCTATCTATCTTGTCAATTTTTAATTGTAATTTTAAATTTTTTGCTAACTGATTAATTTGACATTTTTGCTATAATTTAATTATTTATTGAAAAAAATATGTAGATCTAAAGATTATATTGCAATGAAATTATTTACCATTTTTATTTATCCATAAACCAGCTTTAAATTAAATTAACAAATGTAATTCATGGCATTAGGTGTTAAGGTAGATTTTAATGAGCACAGAAGTCATTTAGGTTTGTAATTTCGTTGCAATTCTGTTGTTGCATTATTTTCTCTGTACCTGTCAAAATAAATGAAGTACATTAACTTTGAGTCTGCATTCCTTATTCATACTGTTTAAATAGCCTCTAAATTAATGTAGGGCAAATGAGGACATAAATTAGTTTAGAATGCTACATGTTCACCCATAGAATAATTATTCAAAGCATAAATTACCAACTGGTACCAACAAACAACTATTTGTCACGGTTCCGGCATTTGTGCCAGCTCATACTGTTGTTTGTTTTTCTATCTCCCTCGTGTCTCACAGGTGGAGATGGCACGCGATCAGCGTTTCCATGGGAACGGTGATCGATCTCGGGGAGATGCTGATCACAGCAATAATTTACTCGCCTGTTACTATCTGCTTCACTCCGATTGCACTCCCTAATTATTCCTTGTGTGTCACCTCGTTATTTGCCTGTTTATGGTTAACCATTATGTTAACTGTGCTCTCTCGTGTAGTTGGAGCATGCTCGTGTGTCTGTTGGTTGCCCCTCTGTAGAAGTGCGGTTACCTTCCTGTTTGCTGTCACCCTCGCCAGTTCTGTGCGCAGTTCATGTGGAGGAGGATTCCTCTGTCTCTGCCTGTGTCTCGGGGACTATATCATCTGGGCTTTGCTTCGCAACACACCAACTTCAACGGATTCTCTTCGGATTGTTCCTGACTTCCACAAAGCACACTTATCATATGAACACACTACATGAGCCCATTGCGGCTCGCTGGATTTCAGCTTTCTGCAGCCGGTGCCAGGTGTGCCTTATCTTGACATTGAGAACTTTGTTAATAAAACCATTGAACCGTCATCTCTGCTTTTGTGTCCTTTGTCCCCTCCGTGACACTATTGAACCACGACCTTGCCACAACGTCATCATGACGGACTGGCACTGCTACAAACTTGGGTTGTGGCAACGAATACAGAAATTTCACTTTTACGGTTGTCACAATGTAATAAGTTACATTGTCACAACATAAGTTTGGTCATCAAATTACAGTATAGTTAGGAAATGGCCATATAATTTGCCTAGCTGGAATTACAAAATGGCTGAATTCCCTGCAGCTTTTCTCAAATTTTGCAATGCAATTTTCTGCATTTTTTGGGGTTGTTTTGCAGTGAAAACTCACAAAATCATCATTATATACCTATGTAATTGTGTTAACTACATTTTAAATGCAATTACATGTAAATATTTTAGCGCATAATAACTGAATATGCAGTTAGCAACCAAAAAATAAATAAATAAATAAATAAATAAATAAAAAATAACATACATTTAAGTGAAAGCTGGGGGTATTGAAATACCCTTAATTATTTTTGTATTACAATTTTCTCCTCAGAGAATGCAATAAAACTTGTCTAGGCCTTCAGTGTGATTCATGCCATTAAGAAAACACTGTTTCACAATGAATAAGACGCCGTATGCCCATCATATATTACGTGGCAGTCAACTAATAATACCAATTGACATTTTAAAAACACGTCCGTGCACGAAAGCCAGAACCAAGGAGGTCTAATACAAAGAAAAAGCTCTCTAATAATATTTGCGATTTTAATTTTGTTTGCAATAAAAAAAAAAATTTGTCAGGGTACATGGTTACTTTTCAAAACTTGATCCGACAATGAATGCTGAAGCAGCCTAATTTACACTTAGAAAACTCCTATGTTGCTATAACAATGCAAAAACACTTACCAATTTACTTGAAGTGAAAATGTGCAGTAACAAATAATAAAGAATAGGCAAGTGTGATCAAACTTTTCTACAGAGTTCTAGTCTTACACTGAGGGGCCGTTCACATTGAGCGCATTTGTGTCCGTCTGTGCTGTTTTATATATGATTTCAATGTAAACGTGCGCTAGATAGACGTCTTTGACAGCTTGTTTGTGTTTTTAGATGCCATGTCAAGTTAAAAAGAACAACCTGTGAAACGTCTCGAGTCAAGACACATAAGTTTTGCTCTTTTGTAATTTTAGTGCAAAAACAAACACGTTCAAGCATGTGAATGGCACGTAGCATAAGAGGTTAAAGGTTCTAATCCATCCATTTCAAAGTATATGTTTTAATTAACAAAAATTGCATCCGCACCTCAGTTGATGTATATAATGTGTGGGGACACATTTGTTTGCATTTTTCTATGGGATTCGACTGGAAAAGAGCTCAAACTCAAATGCGAGGTTAGTTGTCACACACGCTGGTAAGACAAAACTTCATTTGTTTACTTGTTGCCATATCAACACTGCGTAGATTTAAAAAAAATTGCGGGAAAATCCGCTCCGGGAATTTGCACAAGAGCATCGGTGACCAAGATGGCACAGCTCACGAACACCCATGGCACAACAGAGCCATGAAACACTTGAATTTTATAGGAAGAAAACACACTGCGTGCCGGCGCTGCACATTAACAATCAGATCACCTGGTTACCCCACACCTGAGAGCGATTGAGAGAGAGAGAGAGAGATAAAGACAAAACACACACTCTACACACATACAAACAATACGGCCGAGAAGGCAATCACAATGGGGGACATATTTCACTTTTCTATATCTATTTCCTGCGAGTTGCAGAAAACACTGCTGACACTAAACGACATTGATAACAGCCAGAACAAACATTTATCATAAATTCAAAATAACACATTCCAGCGCCGGATCGGCAATCAAAACATACACAGATCACATGAATCAAACTCCATCTCAAGAACTGGAGACGTTTAACACATGAAATGAGAAATATAATTAACTGAAGAACGTAGTTACACATACTTCATATACATATGGTACGAAACAGGGATCCCTTCTAAACAGGATACCAAGTATCTTCTGTTATTTTGGGAATCATTCATGGAGCTTGAATGCCCTCTACTGGACATTTCTTGTAATTGCCACTTATTACATATACACATTATGACAGTTTTCTATTATTTTTACATTTCAGTTTATATTTTTATTATATTTTATTTATATAAAAATTAAGACCTAACAATAAACTTTAAAAACCAAGCTTACCAAATACCTCAAAACATGTGAATATGCACAAAAAGGAATGATGACATTTAATGCATTGCCATGGCAACAGTATTTATGATATCAACAATCTAAATCTGCACTGTCTTGACATTATTCTATAATCTTTTGAAGCAATTCAGGTTAACATAACAGGGATATTTCAAAGTCTGTTAAAAGTGACACACTTCCTTCCGCCAGTTGGTGGCATTATGGCCGTGACCCACAATAGCCACATCAATGTGATCAGCCAGCAAGGACAAAGATTTGGCTCGATTTTTATGTAAAATCACACCATGCATGCAGAATATGAGACATTTCCTTATTCAATTTTTTTTATGTTATTTTATCACTTCGCCATGGCAACACCGTTTGATATATCAAAAATCCCTTCGCAATTTAGCATCGTCAATGTCTCGGCATGATGTCACCCACATTTGGTACCTGTAACATAAAATACCTGGGAGGAGTATATAAAATTCCTGAGCATGCATTTTTCAAACAACCCATAATAGCCAACTTCCTTTTGGGCAGAGCTTATGACTGTCAAAGCGAAAGTTGTCCGGCTTCATGAGATCTATATGTTTACAAAGTTTGGTGACTGTAGCTCAAAAGGGATGTGCCGCAGAGCACCCCCACACCCCCCCACCTGTAACTTTGCCACAACCTAATGGCCAGCAACTCCGATGTGTGTGCAAACTTTCAAGAGTTTTCACGCATTTTATGTACCCCAAAAGTACCGAAAACCTTGAAAAGAAGAAGAAAATAATAATAATAATAATCCTTAGAAGAACAATAGGGCTCCGTACTTTCAGTGCTTGGGCCCTAATAATAAACACCTAGAAGAACAATAGGGCCTCGTACTTTCAGTGCTTGGGCCCTAATAATAATCCTTAGAAGAACAATAGGGTCTCACACTTTCAGTGCTTGGGCCCTAATAATTGTGAAAAAACATTCCAAAAACAATAGGGCTTTAGTACCTCTGGTGCATGCCTCTCGGCCTGCACCTCCGGTGCTTGGGCCCTAATAATAATCCTTAGAAGAACCATAGGACCTCTGCACTTTCAGTGCTTGGGCCCTAATAAAGAAAAATCCTTAGAAGAACAATAGGGCATCCGCACTTTCAGTGCTTGGGCCCTAATAATAATAATCCTTAGAAGAACAATTGACACCTTTTAAACATAAATGGAGCATGGAAAAGCGGAGTGGGTCCAGTGCCACCGGCCGGCGTCGCTGGATGAAACCATCCAGCTGGCTGGGGACCATGTGGCGGCGTATTTGGGGCCCGGCAAGCCCTCTTCTCACTCTCTCTCTCTCTCTCTCCCTCTCTCTCTCCTCCCTCCCCCTCATCCTGTTCCTATTCCTCAGAAATGGGGAATTCCTACCCCAAAACCGGTTCCCTGGTCCTGTGGGCCATTCAACCTGCCAGTTTTCCCCAACTCTCACCGCTCTACCCTACAAGTTGCTGAATCTGCTGCCACGGGTGTGGGCATGAAGTCTGCGCTGGTCTGTTGGAGCTGCTGGGAACCTCGGCATTTCCAGGACCAATGCCGTGCGATGAAGGTGGAGACATTGGTCCGGATCCCGACATGCCACAGGCCGCCCCCGATCGAGCAGGACCGTACTGGATACCTGTGAGTATTAAGGGGGGTACATACCAAGCCTTGGTGGATTCAGGTTGTAATCAAAACCAATAGCTTGGTTTAATCCGAGGCTTTGGATACAGGCCGGCAGTGAAGATAAGGTGTGTGCACGGGGACCCTGTAGTGATGGTCATTATTAAATTTCGGGTACAAAAGCATAGTGTCGAGGCTGCGGTTTGTCCCCGCCTCTCCCATCCACTAATCTTGGGTACGAATTGGCCAGCATTTACAATTTTATTGAGAAGGATATGTGTGGATGGGTCCTGCAACAAAGCGTATCGGTGTATGGTGTGTGATTTGCTGGCTGGGGAGGCAGTGCCAGGGCAGTCTACATCAGCTCCACATCAGGAAGACTTAAGGGAGGGGGAAGTCTCGGCTTCCCTAGGCCTTAGGGGATTCCCTACAGGGGATTTTCCTCTGGAGAAGACATGAGACGAGACCCTTAGGCACATCTTCGACCAAGTGAAAGTGATTTACACTGATGTCGCTAGACAGCACAAAGTTACGTAGTGCAGTTTTAATAAGTAGGCAAATGTGAATTTGATTAGTAGAAAATAGCAATAAAGTAATTCAGCTTAACTGTTCTAAGCTTGTTTTGGAGGTATAACCAAAATAAGAATATGGCATGAATAGCATATTTCACGAATCACCGTCATTGTTATCGCGTATGCTCTAATAAGACCCATTGGCCACACAGCTGCTGTTGGTAGATTTAAAATTTTCACGAATCACACAAACTCTGATCGCAAATGTTTTTTTTTAATTTCCAAAGTGCAACCGCTGAGGTCAAATATGATCTAACGATGATCTTACATGATCAAGATCATTACTGAAGACCTAACAGGATGAAAGGTCGCCTGTTTCACCAGCACAGCGCTTAGTGAAGTCAGATTTACCACCTCATTTCCACAAAGATGCTCGAAATTGGGATAAGTGGCTCGAGCCCCTATTATTTGCAGTTCGAGAGGTCCCGCAAGCCTCCACGGGGTTCTCCCCATTTGAACTGTTGTACGGGCGTTGACTGCGCAGCATGCTCAATGTCCTACAGGAAAACTGGGAGGAGGGACCTTCAAACAGCAAAAATGAAATTCAATACGTTCTTGACCTGAGAGCAAAACTCCACACACTGGGGCAATTAACACAGGAGAATTTGCTCCATGCTAAAGAACATCAAAGCCGGCTGTATAATAGAGGTACTTGGTTACGGGATTACGTACGAATCTCATTGAGCACCGTATCGAGACGACCTCAGGGGTAGTGGTATGTAGTCATCCCTACCGATTACCCAAGCACAAAAAATAAAAATAAAAAAGTGGTTTGGGAAGAATTAAAGCCCATGCTGGATGTGGGTAATAGAAGAATCCCACAGAGACTGGGTCAGCCTGGTGGTTTTGGTTCCTAAGAGCGACGGTGCGGTCCGGTTCTGTGTGGATTATAAAAAAATGTCAGTACGGTGTCTAAATTTGATGTGTACCCGATGCCTCGGACTGATGAGCTGCTCGATTGGTTAGGCGCAGTTCGCTTTTATTCAACACTGGATTTAACAAAGGGATATTGCCAGATCCTCTTAACTCCCATGTCCTGTGAAAAGACAGAATTTTCCACACTGTTCGGATTACATCAGTTTGTAACGCTTCAGTTCGGTTTGTTTGGGCCCTGGCTACGTTTCAGTGGCTCATGGACCGAATCCTCAGACCGCACACTGCTTACGCCGCTGCCAATCTGGACGACATCATTACTTACAGTAATGATTGGCAGCGGCACCTGCAGCATCTAAGGGCTGTCCTGAGGTTGCTGAGACAGACAGGCTTCAACTTGGGTAATAGGCAGGTGCGGCCCCAAATTTCTAAAACTGCAGCAATTGCAGTCTGCAATTTAAGTCTGCTCCTGTTGCATCAATGGTTTCTATTTACAATGTGTTTTTGCAGCGGTTGAGTATTCAAACCAATCACAGACACGTCCGTTGAGCAATGAAACAGCAATGGCCAATCAGAGATGCTTAAATTAGTCATCCGTCCTTTCAGTAATGACAACAGATCCTAATGCGCAAGTTTTAAACACTCTGTCCAGATGCTTTATGTTTCACCTCTGTTCGCAGTGGCACACGAAAATTAATACAGAAGAAACTTCACCTAAAACTCAAAAAGAAGCTGTAGAACAAAAGCGAAAAGCACTCTGGAATTATTTTGGATTCATTGCATATTGCATCTTATGGAGTTTTGTGTTCCTTGACACAGTCGCCTTCGGCTTGCTCACTGGGTTTCTAAATACAATTATTATTTAATTACTTATTTTTATACACACTTCATAATCATATTTAATAAAATTACACAATGATGACTCTTAAGACTTTATAGATATTACAGTTTCATTTTCTGTTAATGCATGATTTTCTGTAAAGCTGCTTTGAAACGATGTGTGTTGTGAAAGGCGCTATACAAATAAAAATGACTTGACATATAGTGTCGCTCGCTTGCAACATAGATGGTAAATACACTGCAAATGAGCAACGCTACAAAACTAAAACACTCCCATTCTAATCAAGGCATAGAAGTGGTGTAAATAATTGATTTATTATGCTGATTAGACAGCTTTGTTTGTAATGAGAGCATTCACGAGAGTGCAGAACTCTGTGCGGAGCGTCAGTGAGCTCACGCTGAAAAGCAGTGTTCAAACAGTGTAAACCTTCAGTGAGTGACAGCAGTCATTAATGGGAGAGTTTGTCACGTTGCTCGATTTCTGTGTACAATTTATTAAAAAATAAATAACGCTTTAGTTTTGTCATGTTAAAGCTGCACTATGTAAGATTTTTTGGTTAAAAATCAACAAATTGCCATTATTGATTGAGTACATAAACAATCAGTGTTAAAAACAATGTCCTTACCCTGATTCACTATGGTATGCCTATAAAAATTATTTGCATTTTGAGCTGTCAGGTCAGATTTGGTGTGAATTCGCTGGCTTATGTTGTTCATCCTTGCATCATTATGTCATGTCTGTAAACACAGGAAAGATGTACCGGCTGTCACGTGTTCTGGCTTGAGAAACTGCTCCGGCTGCAGTTCAGTTCAGTCACTGTCACACAGTTCATGACGGCATCACTGCATGAATGAATGAATGAATGTTACATTTGTTGGGCCTCATGTATTCAGATAGAAGACAAAGGCAGGCCTAACACAGTCGTAAAACCTAACTCAGGCCCACATACCAAGTCGTAAATCTTACTGATAAAAACCGCGCCAAAATCAAACAAAGGGAGTCCAAAACAGACTACAAATCCCTTGAAGCTTTGCTCACTAAAGGATCAAACTCTCAACTCCTATTGGATGAGGCACACAACAGAACTTCCCTCAACCATGACATCATTAGCAGTAGAAATACCTCTGAAATGCTTCCGGGATTTGCTTCCAGCAACTTTGCTCGCCGTGTGTAGACGCAGCTCATCACTGCTCTCAGGTGTAGCCTCGTGGCACAAGGAAGTAACATCCGACTTGAAACTGTGGCCATACAATCTCCATCTTGCTGGACGAGTTGAGACTACTCTGTGTTCCACCGAACACTCTAACGGATCCGAAGGAGACCGCCGAGCAATCCGTATCTTCATCCGTTTGCCTGCAGAAGTGAAGAGATAAAAGATTCCTCTTCCATCTTCAATCAAGTCGACGTCGCTGATTTCTCCGCCAGCCCGCCGAGAATCAGCAGCCGTACCACCCGCCGACAGAGCGAGGAAACGGCCTCCTGTCATCACCCGAGCCTCGAGGAACAGAGTCGGAGTTAAAGGACGGATGAACACACATTCTATGTCCTCATACGATTCAAGTAAGAGGTTTACGTCTGGGCAGAGTTAGAATATTATAGTGTGTTATTCTTGTGTATCAAGGTTATTGCTTGTACAGTTTACGGACCACCGAGTCCGCTCATTGCGATTAATACTCAAGGTATTAATTATCACGAATGAGATTTGCTGTGTTGTAGTCCAACCACATTGGACTGTTGTGCATTTCCGCCATCGCAGGTGAGACAAGCATGCTGAGTTTATCCATTAAAGAATCAAAGACCGTGGGACGGTTTACGAGCTGTCCACCACGTCTCTGAGTGATAAACTAACAGCTGCTTTCTCTCCCACGATCGCGAAACCGGCTTTAGGGCCATCACTTTATTCTCTCTCTCTCTCGTACCCCTCACAAACATTCTTGCACACATTTTTGGCTAGTAGATAGCTTTGTGATAAAGCTCAACTTTGTCCCTAACTATCGTACAAGCGGATACACGCGGTAACTGGTAGACGCCATTGACTGGTTTCTCTCCGCCCACATTCGTGGCCATATTCTCTGGCCGGAAGTCTCGCATGACATACTCTCCATGAGAGTCATGTCCGCCATTTTGTGTGCTTCCCTCCTTACACACACACACTCTCTCTCTCACACACACACACACACACCATCATGTGTTATAGGATTACTTTGGTATCCATATCTAATCATATCACTGTTTATTTTGTAGTTGTAAGTCGGAAGTTTATTGACTGCATTGTATTACTTATTAATTGATATTACTGCATAAATAAACTTTGTTATATTTCAAAGAGAAGTGTTTTGGTTTGGTTTGCATACACCTGTGTCACATGCTGACGGGATTCAAGCCTTCATTCACTGTTTTTTTTCCCCCGAAAATCGATATTCTTTGGATGTCGATTTTCCTAAGAAAACAATCTAATATTGAGACTGTTATATTATCTGGTTATTAGTCCCTGATTCCAGGGTGGTGCCCCGTCAATATTAATCCTTATTAATATTCTATTGATTTTTGATAATTTATAATTATCTTTGATGATTGTTGAATTTGAATGATCAATAAGCTAGTGTTAATTTTAATCAATCATCGATGTTAACAATTAACGATTATTTTTGATAATTGTTGATTTAAAGGATTAAAAAAGCTAACATTGATTCAAATCAATGTTCTATTGATTTTAATAATTAATAATTATCTTTGATAAATATTAATTATTGCTAATAACCAAACCCGCTCCTAAACGTAGTGCACTACATTTACTGGAGCCCCATATGAGGTTTTAATGAGTTAGATTCAATTAATTAGTTTAAAAATTAATTAATAACTAAAGAAATAATTACCAATTATTTCTGATAGTAACACTAATCTAAACAACCAGTAAAGCCCTACACATTTATATAGCACTTTTCTGACACTACACCCAAAGTGCTTTACACAGTGAACAGGGGACTCTCCTCAACCACCACCAGTGTGCAGCATCCACCTGGATGATGCAACAGCAGCCATGGTGTGCCAGTATGCTCACCACACACCAGCTATTGGTGGAGAGGAGAGAGTAGAGTTATAGAGCCAATTAATGGATGGGGATTGTTAGGAGGCCATGATTAAGATGGGCCAATTGGGGGAATTTGGCCAGGACACCAGTAACACCCCTACTCTTTAAGAGAAGTGTCCTGGGATTTTTAATGACCACAGAGAGTCAGGACCTTGGTTTAACGTCTCCTCCGAAGGACAGCACCTTTTAACAGTATAGTGTCCCCATGACTATACTGGGGCATTAGGACCTACACAGACCGCAGGGTGAGCCCCCCTGCTGGCCTCCCTAATACCTCTTCCAGTTTTCCCCAGGAGGTCTCCCATCCAGGTACTGACCAGGCTCAACCCTGCTTAGCTTCAGTGGGCAACCGGTCTTGAGCTACAGGGTGATATGGCTGCTGGCTGGCTGGATGGATGTACAGTATATCGTTTGATGAAGTTGTTTACCTGCTATGCTTGGATATGTTTTCTGGTAGGGTTGTAGAAGTTTATATTGCTTGTCATGCTTTTATGAAACATTACTCATTACTCATGACATTACCCGTGTGTAAACCACTCACGATGTATCCACGATTTCGGGGGAAATTACTGTGACATGTTTAGCCTAATAATATACATAACTTCTGAAAATGAATTGTAATTGTTATATTGCATAGTTAAGCATATTATTTTCCTAAAGTGTATTTTATCCCCATTATTTATTATTGAATCCTCATTTTATGTTTTTAGTTTACAGTGTTATTGTATACATTGCACAGACATATTGAAGTATTACAGTTCACTTCCATTATCAACTGAGGCTGTACAATATAATATAAAATAATAAAGTCTTTCATTGAAATCCTATCAGCCATATCACAAGTTTCACCTCTTAAACTGATAAGTGTAGTACAATACAAACATAATAGTAGATAAAACACTTGAATAAAATATACTGGTAACTGGTGGTGGTTGAGGAGAGTTTTCTGTTCTCTATGTAAAAGCGCTTTGAGTGTAGTGTCAGAAAAGTGCTAAGTGTAAAATTCATTCATTCAAAATATGTAAATAAGAGTGTTGTTTATCTTCATCAAAGCAAGTAATATTTGGGTTTTATATGTTTAATCATATGACATAATATCAACATGAAAATAGCACATTATGACTCCAGCTCTGAATATCACCCAGTCATGATCACACACAGAGGATGTCAAGGTAGCCTGACCTCAAATCATGAGATTCATCCACCAGAAGAGCAGTGCCGAAACACGACTGACGTAAAGTGTTCTTCCGCAAATTGCTTGCAGTTTTAACAATCAACCATAAATGTAGCTAGAGAGCACAAAGTTATGTAGTGCAGCTTTAATAAGTAGGCAAATGTGAATTTGATTTGTAGAAAATAGCAATAAAGTAATTCAGCTTAACTGTTCTAAGCTTGTTTTGGAGGTGTAGCCAAAATAAAGAATATGGCATGAATAGCATATTTCATGAATCACAGTCATTGTTATCGCGTATGCTCTAATAAGACCCATTTGCCATGCAGCTGCTATTGGCAGATTTAAAATTTTCATGAATCACAAACTCTGATCGCAAATGTTTTTCAATTTTTTTCAAATGTTTTGCACATTTCAATTCCAATGTGCAACCGCTGAGGTCAGATATGATCTAACGATGATCTTACATGAACAAGATCACCATTGAAGATCTAACAGGATGAATGGTCGCCTGTCTCGCCACCACAGCACTTACTGAGTGCAGTAAGTAACTTGGTCAATTTAAATCGGCTGTTAATAAGTTTGAATATTAAATACGTATGTCATTATTTTCTGTACGTGGACCAATAATTTAAGCAGTAATTTAGCAATAATTTAATTTTATACCATATATATCCATTTAGAATAATTTTTATTAGGCCTAACATGAACAGACATTATTAAAATATTTAATGCTTAAAAGAAACTGGAGCGCAGCTCATATCCACCATTGAAATCTGCTACTCTGAAGAACCGCATGGTTGCCTACTTTGTGACATCACAGTAATTTAATCTTTTAATCGACATTAATAGTCACAATTACAATATCAAGGGCACTAAATGACAATTATGATTTTTGCCATAATCATGCAGCCCTAATATTTGTGAGGGAATGCAAACTATGTGAGGGAATGCAAAACTTATGGTGAGGGAACCCAAAACTTATTGTAAGGGAACCCAACATAACTGTGAGGGAACACAAGCTATTGCAAGGGAGCACAAACTATTGCTAGGGAACCCAAAATAATTGCAAGGGAATGCAAAACCTATTGTGAGAGAATGCAAAACGTATTGTGAGGGTAGGCAAACAACTGTGAGGGAACACAAACCTTATTGTGACAGAACACATACCTTATTGTGAGGGAACCAAAAACAACTGCGAGGAAATGCAAACTATTACAAGTTAACAAACTACTGCAAGGGAACCCAAAATAATTGTGAGGCAACGCAAAACAAATTTGTGAGGGAAAGCACACTGCTGCAAGGAAAAGCAAAACGTAATGTGAGGAAAGCAAAACTCATTGCAAGGGAACCCAAATAATTGTGAGGGAACCCAAAATAGTTGCAAGGGAATGCAAAATATTGCGAGGTAACAAACTATATCAAGGGAACCCAAAATAATTGTGAGGGAATGCAAAACATATTTGTGAGGGAAAGCAAACTACTGTGAGAGAACGCAAAGCATATTGCGAGGGAATGCAAAACTTACTATAAGCAGTGCTCGAAGTGGGCGGGTACCTGCATTCTCTAATTTAGTTTACAGAGTACCAGCAGTTTTTCTTGTGTACCACCACTCCTCAGAGTCTCCCAATACAATGTAAAGTCAGTTATTCGATGAGGACCGCCAATCACTTTTATCTGACCCTCCGATTGATTTTGATAAAATTGCGGTAAACATCCGAGCGCTCTCTGAGCAAAACTGAGTTTAACAACACTAAGCGGTGCATGCAACAGCAACAGCGGTCTTCAAAAGTGATCCGTGGTCCAGTTCCGGACTGGAGTGAGCATGTTCAAGGTGGTCTGTGCATAGTTCAGTTGGTTTGTTGCACTGCTCTCCAATACATGAACCCGCAACCAATCAAATGTATTTATGCAAATCGCTAAGCTGCTGGGTGCAGTTTAAACTACGGACTTAGAAAAATACATCACAGCTGTTACAGAGGTGATGTCAGCTAATATGCACAAACTTTTTCCACAAAGGGTAAATAGATGATGAAAACCAAAACTTTAAAGAAAATACAAAAGAAAATGTGCTTTTTATTCTCCATTCTTTTCTGTAGTGCACATAAAAAGATTATGTGAAGTGTCACTGAACCTGCCTATGCATATATCCTGACAGTGTTTGGTTGTACATACAGATGTGTGTCAGCATTCTCAATTCCGAACATCATCAGATCAGTTTGTTCAGTTTCTAATGATTATTTACACACGTATCTGGCTCCTTTGTGGAAATTCATCATATGTGCAGGACAAGGAAGGGATTATTTTCTCCTCACTGAATGGGAGGATAACAGAGAAAAAGGAAAAACAGACATAATGCCCTTTTTTTCAGTTTTACATTTATTTTGTGTAAAAAGACAGTTCTACATTAGAATGCCATTGTTCTCTTATGTGGGTTGACACTGTCAAAGATACAGACTTTAGGAGATATAAATGTTCTTCCTCAGTTTCCATAAACAATAACCCTACATTGTATGTTTTTATTTTCAAATTAAAGTTAATCAAAATCCATTTGTTAGTTGAGGGTGTGAGGTCTTGTTTGTTCTGCAGCCAGATCTTAAGAAGCAATTTATAGCCAGACCTTAATAATGTTAATTAAATACCTCTTTTAATGTAGTTAAATACTATTTTAATGTAAATTAATGCAATAAGTTTTGTTTTTAGTGTTAAAATGTTATTTACAATGAAAGTGTTAGGTAAGAATAATATAGAAATAAAGTTTGGCCCCAGATGAGTGTTCATCTGGATAATCTGGTCCCTGTAAGAAAGTAGTTGAAGAGCATTGCTGTATAGTATAAAACCCCAAGTTTATTAATTTATTTTAAAATAAACATATGTTGTGAACAAAAACAGTATCACAGTATCAAGTTTAAAACTAACAAGGAGAGTACCTGCTCTTTTTTTCTTCCACTTCAAGCACTGATTGTAAGGGAACCCAAAATATTTTCGAAGGAAAGCAAAACGTATTGTGAGGGAATGCAAAATGTATAGCAAAGGAAGGCAAACAATTGAGGGAATGCAAACCTTATTGCGAGGAAACCCAGAACAATTGCAAGAGAACACAAACTATTGTGAGGGAACGCAAAACTATTTCAGAGAATAAATTCCCTCCCTGTCCTCTAAAGGGCTCCGTACATTTTATTTCAAGAATTGTCTACAGCACTTACAGATTTTTTATGTTAAATGAAGAAGTAAATGAAACTTTCATGAAATGCATGATTTAATCCATAGCAATTTGCATTGTGTAAAAGCAATTTAGGGGTGAATTACCTAAACAGTTGTGCCACTTTTTTTCATGGTATTTCAGAGCAAAAACCTGTGTCATATTCACTAACCACTCGTAAACCATTTTAACCAGGCACTATCTGTGCTGAAATGGTGCTTTTCTATATTTGAATGAAGTAATTGTAAACACAATCTTATTATCAGAGCAAACGTGTTCTTAGGCTCATTATAGACTGTGCCTTATTCATAAAAGTCAGCACTATTTACCTGCCGCAATTAATGTTCCGTTATTACTAAACACTGAAAGGCTTGATCACAGTACTGGAGTATGCAGTACAGTCCCAGTAAAGTATACCAGATCTTGGTAGTCTGCTGCATCCTCCACAACCTAACACTCAAAACCATAATTCTTAGTAAATTAGTCTTTCGCTTTTTATTTTGGTGATTAAGACAAACTGTTGCACAGTACTGTCTGATAACAGCCTTTCTTAGAAATCTCTGCTGAGCAGCAATCTCTGAATCAGATTGCATGTATTGTGAAGGCACTCAAAGAAACATGACGATCAATACTTCATAAAAGTTTCAGTGAAGGAGCAATTGATCCACTTGAACAGTCTTTTCTTTCTCTTATGCAGTCGCTATAATACATTAATTATTGAGTTGAATTGCTAAGGGCTAGTCTGGAGGTAAATGCTTTCAGATGAAAACATCATCAACACGGCTTTTACGACACAGATTTATTTATACCTATGTATAATTACACACCTAGAAATATATTCAAGTTCAGATAGTACAGAATATGTGAGGAAAATCAGATGTGGGGAAAACAAATCTATGATGTGTAGTATTGCAGTACTCCTTTGTCACAATAGATGCTTTCACACATACAGCCTTTTCCATAAATTCTCAGGTTTTTTAGCCATTTTAGAGGTTGTGTTTAGTTGTAAGCCTGTGATGCGAGAGGGAAAAATCATAATTTTCTATCTTGTAGAAAGAAATGTTGTCAAATTGGACATACACTGAATTGAAGAGCTTCTCTCTATCCGAGTGGAGGAAGAAATTAGTCGACAGCTTACTGGAATAATTAGAGAATTTCTGAGAAAATAACTAGCCTCAAATGACATCACAGACTTTAACAGCATTTTGGTGCTGATGTGTATATGGTAGAAATACATATAAAAGACAGAAAAGCCTTTGCATGTGTAAATACCAGATGTGGTACATTTACTGGAAAAGGTCATCTTAATAAATTTGATCAGGTTTCATAAATGAAAGTGGCTCTTGTTAAGGCACTTCAGTAATTTGAAAGATGGATTTTTAAATTATTATTATTATTACTGAATTTCAAGGCTTTGACTTTGTGTTTCATTCTGTCTGTTTTTGTGTGTACCTGTAGGAATCCACTTGGGTCGTTCTCTTTAATAACCTCCAGACAGAATTCCATCATTCCGGTGGTCTGTCGCAGCCTCATTGTGCAGTGGGTAATCTGATCCTTTACAGTCTGAAACAGAAAAGATATGGTTAAAATGGTTAGGTTTCTGTTGCGTGTAGCTTAAGTTTGTGTTTGTAGCCTGCTAAGCCTAATTTTCTTCTTTATTTTAACTTTATATTTAAACACTTACTACAACTTTACTTTCTATTGCAATTTATTGTAATGTTACTGCATGCATCCACTTTTCGCTTTTTTCCCACAGTTTGCTTTTTATTGCAATTTATTGCAATTCTATTGCATGCATCCATTTATAAACTCTGCAATTTTTATACGGATTATTGCTTCGATATCAAACCCTGCTGCTCAGGAACCATACACACCTTTTCAATAATTGCGGTAAGTCATGGCACCAACACGTGTTATTGTTACTTGCACTGCATGCCAAATGTTTAGCATAGCCTCATCTGTCAGCAGTGAGGGATTGACGTGATAAATGTAAGGAATTAGTTAGGCTGATGGAGAAGATTACTGAGAGACATGCATCCGAACGCTAGTGGAGGTCACTAGCTTCTCGTCCACGTTGTTTTGTTTACATCAGAGTGCGCGTGTGTCATTTATGCCACATACATGCAGTGTTTTGAATCTTGATTCATTGATGGAAAAAAATACAGTGTGATCAGAAAAATCAAATCACTTTGGCTAAAAGGTTATCTAAAATTATTTACGGTATTTTAAGGAGCCCTAGATAACAATATTGTGCATGTTAATTACCGTGATATACCATATTACTGAATACGTCACATGCCTACATCAAGTACAAGATAAGTATGGATTGCCGCAGGACTCAGTGTTAGGTCCCCTGCTTTTCTTCTTGTAAATGCTTCCCCTGGGAGACATTATCAGCAACCATGGAATCATGATACTCAGCTTTTTATTTCCTTGAGACCTGATGAAATTTCCCAATTCTCCAAGTTAGCAGAGTGTATCAATGATATCAAAGACTGGATGGCTAGAAATTTCCTTCTACTCAATTCTGATAAAACAAAGGTATTAATTATTGGACCAAAAACCTCTAAACATAAGACACTACAATATAATTTGTCTCTCAATGTATGTACTGTTATGTTGTCTTCTACAGTAAAGAATTTGGGTGTTATGCTTTATGGCAATCTTTCCTTTGTAAATCACATTTGATTTACATATTTGAACAGCATTCTTCCACCTAAGAAATATTGCTAATTTACGACACATGCACTGTGTTTCTGATGCCAAAAAGCTAATTCATGCGTTCGTGACCTCAAGACTAGATTATTGTAATGCACTACTGGGTGGTATAATCCATCATGTTCACTATGACTGCAAAATGCCAGCCTGTTGAAAATCAGAATCCACAAAAGGAGGTAGATCCTTTTCCTATTTGGCTCCTAAACTATGGAATAGCCTTCCTAGCATTGCTTGGGACTCAGACACACTCAGTTTAAGTCTAGACTCATCTCTTCAGCCAGGCATACACCTAATTTATCCCTCAACCCGTAGTTAAGCTGCATTAGTCAGGTCTGGAACCAAAAACACTTCTCATATTCTATGACTCTGCTTTAAAATTAAGTGAATGCTAATATTATTCCACTTTTTCCCCTCTCATACCAGAGCCTGCCAGACCCAACTTCATGACCCAACTTCGTGCTACATGTGCAAATATGTTGGACACACCCTCCAAAAGGAGGCTTTTGTGTTTTATTCAATATAGCATTTATTAACATTAATATGTTTATTTCTATAATTATATAATATCATTATAAAATCCTTGCTATTTAACAAGTGTAAGAATAGTTGATGAAAATACCAGTGAATGACACTCTTCTTTAGAAATTGTTTTAGAATGAAGCGGAGTGGACAAAATCGTCTCAATTCATAATTCACAAGGAAGAAAATTATGTAGAGTACACATTAAGCCATCGCACCACTGATGTTTACTTAGACGAAATCTGAATTTCAAACCGCAATTATCTGGACCATAGAAAAGTTAATGTGTGTCATGCTTTGCCATGATGGCACAGCTAGGGATGGGCATTTGAGATTTATTTTGAGTCGAGTACTCTAATTCAGAAAAAAACGAGTATTTGATTACTCATATATTTAAATGTAAGTTAAGTATGGCACTCCGTGAAATGTATATTTTGTCTTATTAACAAACATTACCATGAACAGTTTCTAATTAAGATAACTTCAACAAACTATGTTTTCCTTTTGGTGAAAAAATGAAATGAAACTATATGCATTTCTGAAAATGAGGAACACGTATTTAATAAATAACAGTAAAAAAACTTTTGCACTCATAGCTTAGAAACCAATATTGACAGCACTAGGGTAATGCCCATATATATTTTATTCTACCATAAAAGCAGATCCTCATCAGTTGGATTGTTTGGCGAGCAAGCCACTGAGGCAGGGTGCGAGTCATCTGCTCTCCCTCTAACACCACGTGATTCTCTGGCAGAAGAGGCAGTGGAAAGTCCCAAGCACGTTCCTCCCTCCCTCACAAGAACATTCCAGAAAGAGGGAGGAATCTTTTAAAAGTACATAAAACAGTGTGTGTGTCTGTGACCATTTGTTCTCTGACAATTTGTGCTGCACCTCAGACTTGGGTCTTTATTTCCTTCTACAGTTCTGGTGTCAGAAGTTGGGATACTTAAAAAGGAACCCAGAGAGCCAGGATGAGGTGGCCGTGGAAGAATCACTCTACTAACAAAGGGGTGAAGAGTCAATCTACTAGCGAAAAGGGATGTATGGACATCCCCACCTACCTTCTCTCAGAGTTGGTGAGAGAAAGGGAGAAACTGGAGAAGTAAGGTTGGGACTTTGCCCTCCCTGTTGATAAACTGAAGATATGATGGGAAGAAGGGAGGTAAGAGACGTTTTTATGTAGGCATTTTAATTACCATAATGGTGAATCAAATGTATCGTAATGAGAAGTGCGGGGTGGCTTCAACTTTCGTGGCCCCTTCATCCCCTAAATTAGAAAAGCCTAAACCCAAACTGATTAGTTCTCCCCAACTATATCCCTTAATGTGGGGCGAGTGGCCTGCGGATGTCACGGACGAAGACAATGGGGACTATGAGGAGTCCGGAGGAGCCAGCAGTGGCCTGACCAGGGCACTGGTGGACACGGTTGCTTGGCATGAACCGGTGAAGGGCTCGACCCATAAGAAAGTCACACATATGTCCTTCTCAGATAGTTCAACAACTGAAGGACCTTCCAAGACTGGGGATGTTTCGACCAAATGTTAGGACTGGCTGACGTATGTAGCCTGATTCAAAGCAATATGCCCACAGAGGCAAAACTGAAACTGGCATGGTAAAACATGAAGCCGGTGGATATCATAAAATTCAAGAATCCCAAGGAGATGAAACAGTCAATTCAAGGCTGGGTAATCAACGTGGCAAAGGAGGCCCTAGGCGCAGCCGCTGTAAGCTGGAGCCTCATTGACCGGATATGCCTCACTCCTGATGGGAATGTATACGAATATGCAGAAAGGAAGTGGGCTGCTTTACAGGTCCACAATGGTCTGGTCAACCCCGATTAAAAACAACTAGGAAAGTCTCACTAAAGACCATGAGAGAGTCTGAAAAGACATGCAAATCACTGTTGGGGACACCCTCAACAAGGTGCTGTATTGGGCGGACTGAGAACAACAGGCTTGAGGGAAATGCAACATCAACGTGGTGGCAGCCGAGGTTGTCAATCTAACAGATGCTTTGGCTGTGGACGTCCCGGCCACATGTGCAAGGATTGCCGGTCCACCCGGTGTCCTGGCTGCGGCCGTATTTCCCCTGGACATAACCCGACTCGATGTTCGATATGCAACACGATCAAGGACTGCATGAGGGCAGCCGTCAAATGGATGGAGGAAATGGAGTCAGGCATAGGGGTTACCGGCCCCCCTGTATGAATGTCATAACACTGGCACTCTGGGGGATAGACTGTATCTCTCTGCATCCTTAGCCATGCCAATCGGAGTGCAACTCCCCGATATGGCCGGTTAAGAATCCGGACGAGACATGGAGGCTCACTGTGGATTTCAAGCTCCACCCGGTCGTGGCAAGCCCTGCTGAGATCCTCAGCAACATCGGTCAGCAACACAGGTCTCTGTCCTCGACATTTCTAACAGCTTATTCTCAATTCTGGTAGCCGAGGAAGACCAGTACAAGTTCGCCTTTGCGGAGGGCAGCATCCAGTATACGTTCCAGAGTTTGCCACAAGGGTTCCATAACAGCCCCACTATTTTTCACCAGGCCCTGGCCCACATCTTGGAGGGGGTCAGAGGCCTCCTCATGGCCTCTGTCCTCCTACTGTAAGTCGACGATCTCCTCATCATGTCTCCAAATGAAGAAATTCACACCCATGACCTCCAACATGTCCTGAAAGCCCTCCAGGATGGAGGATTCAAGGTCAACCCCAAAAAGGCACAGGTGGTGTAGAGTGAAGTGACCTACCTGGGCCACTGAATAAGACAAGGGAGCCATGATTTGGACCCGGAACTATGCACTGGAATTGCGAGCCTCGCCCCACCTCAAACTATTCGAGAACTCCGGCAGTGTTTGGGGGTGATTGTATATTGCAGAATGTTCATACCAGGGTTCACAGAGAGAGCCTCCATGCTCAATTATCTCTTGAAGGGGTCCCCCGCCACCACAGACTCCATAGAGTGGAGTGCGGCAGCAGGGGCAGCTTTCTGTGATCTAAAGAATGTCCTTGCCTCTGCGCAGGCCTTGGGGCTCCACGGCCATAATCTCGACTTCCATGTGTGGACGAGCCCCACTGGGGACTATTACCGGGCTGTGGAGACCCAGGAACATATAGGAACCCAGAGGCCAGTAGGATGTTACTCAAGGGCCAAGTCACCCACAGAAAAGGGTTAGGACTCCTGTCTGGCCACTGTGAAAGCCATTTGCTGGATCCTGGAGGCCTCGGAGCCCTGGGACAAGTCGTAGTCCACCCCAGACACACCCCAATAAAGCTGATACTGGAGGGATGCAGGAACCGGGGAGTGGACCTCCAGAGATGGAAGAGGTGGGCCACCCGACTCCTGTCGCCCGGGCAAACAGTGCAAGTTGAGGGTGAGAGCAAAGCCCTGACCATATACACAGACTCGAGGTATGCCTATGGCACCGTCCACAACTACATGGAAAGTCCCCAGGTGCATTCCTCCCTCCCTCATGAGAACATTCCAGAAAGAGGGAGGGAACCTGATAAAAGTATAAAAAAGTGTGTGTGTCTGTGACCATTTCTTCTCTGTGCTTAAAGGGATAGTTCACCCTAAATAGAAAATCCTCTCATCATTTACTCACCCTCAGGTCATCCCAGATGTGTATGACTTTCTTCTGCAAAACACAAAGGAAGATGTTTAGGAGAATATCTCGGCTCTGTAGGTCCATACAATGCAAGTGAATGGGTGCCAAAATCTTGAAGCTCTAAAAGCACATATTGCCATCATAAAAGTAATCCATATGACTCCAGTGGATTGATTAATTTCTTCTGACAAACGCTAGGTGTAAGAAAGAGATTAATATTTTAAATTTTTTTTAGTAAAAATGTTAGCTTCCGGCCAGCTATGGTACGCACGGTCACAAGGGTGGAGTTCAAACTGCCTCTTGTGTGACAAAAGCACGTTGGAATGTCGATACTGTCGGATCTATGGTCGGATCCCTCAGATGGTCTGAAATCCGCAGGGGAAAAATGATTACTGCACACCCTCAATATTCTGAGTGACTCATTGGGTGTTTTGATATCCCAGTGAACAGCGAGCAGCCATAGCTTCAGTCCATCAGGATCACTGATAGGGAATCTGTGAAAAGTTAGTCTTTCCTCTTGCGATGATGCCTGCAGATGCAGTCTAACGTTTTTTAGTAGGTTGAGGCATCCACGATAACCACACGCAAGCACCATCTTGAAAAAGTAAAGGATACAAATACAAATATAGCTGCGAGGAGCAATGACGGGCCCAAGCACCATGGGTCCATTTCCACCCATTGGCTTTCGGAAAACAATGCAAGATGGACACAGCAACAACTCCACATTAATGTAAATTTGGACCCTAATCATACAATGAGTAATAGATATATGCCACCATTCCAGTTTGACTACAAATTTTCCATCAGCAGTGTCTAAACAATTTAAGCAATTTGGGTAAATGTAAGAGAACTTTTTCAAAGTCTGTTGTAAGTGCCACACTTCCTGCTGCCAGTTGGTGGCGCTATGACTGTGACCCACGTGTGATTAGCCCCCAAGAAAAAACATACAACTAAATTTTAATCTAAATCACACAATGCACACAGAAGATATGAAACACTTCCTATTTGCCTATTTTTGTCATTCATTTAGTGAATCGCCATGGCAACACTGTTCAATATTTAAAAATCTATTCCCAATTTAGAATCTTCGATGTCTTGGCATAATGTTGTCTAAATGTGGTGACAGTCTCATGAATCACCATTCAGAGAATCAATCAATCTATCTATATCAATTTTTAATTGTTTTTGCTAACTGAATAATCTGACATTTTTAATATAATTATTTATTGAAAAAATTTAGATCTAAAGGTTATATTGTAATTAAGTTATCTGCCATTTTTATGTATCCATAAACTGGCTTTAAATTAACAAATGCAATTAAAGGCATTAAGTTTTAAGATAGTCCAAGTAGATTTTAATATGAGCACAGAAGTCATTTAGGCTTGTAATTTGTTATTCATATGCACAACTGTTTAAATAGCCTCTAAATTAATGTAGGACATAAATTAGGTTAGAATACTGCATGTTTGTCCATAGAATAATTATTCAAAGCATAAATTACCAACTGGTTACCAACAAACAACTATTTGTCATGGTTCCGGCATTTGTGCCAGCTCATACTCTTATTTGTTTTTCTCTCTCCCTTGTGTCTCACAGGTGGAGCTGGCACGCGATCAGTGTTTCCATGGGAACGGTGATCGATCTCGGGGAGATGCTGATCACAGCAATGATTTACTCACCCGTTACCATCTACTTCACTCTGATTGCACTCACTACTCTGATTGCACCCACCCCAAAATGGCTGAATTTGCTGCTGCTTTTCTCAAATTTTGCAATGCAATTTGCTGCATTTTTTTGGGTTGTTCTGCAGTGAAAACTCACAAATCATCATTATATACCTCTGTAATTGTGCTACTTACAATTTAAATGCAATTACATGTAAATGTTTTAGTGCATAATAATTAAATGTGCAGTTAGCAACACAAAACAAACAAACAAAAAAATGCACACAAAAATAGCATACATTTAAGTGAAAGCTGTGGGTATTGAAAGATCCTTAATTATTTTTGTATTATAATTTTCTGTCTCAGAGAATGCAGTAAAACTTACCCAAGTTTAAAATAGACGTACAATAAATCTGTAAGTTAAAAACACAAATGAGGATTCAATAATTAGACCTGTTGCCATTATTACATTGTCTGATATTTAAATCTGGTATATGGCCGTGACCCGTGCATTTTAAGTTTAGGCCTTCAGTGTGATTCATGCCATTAAGAAAACACAGTTTCACAATCAATAAGCACCATATGCCCATCATACATTATGTGGCAGTCAACTAAGAATACCAATTGACATTTTAAAAACACGTCCACGCAAGAAAGCCAGAACCAAGGAGGTCTACAACCAAGAAAAAGCTCTCTAATAATATTTGCGATTTAAATTTTGCTTGCAATAAATTTTGTTTCGTCAGGGTACACGGTTACTTTTCAAAACTTGATCCGACACTGAATGCTTAAGCAGCCTAATTTACATGTAGAAAACGTCCTGGTTACTTTCGTAACCTCCGTTCCCTGATGGAGGGAACGAGACATTGTGTCGATGTAGTGATGCTAGGGGTTGCCCTTGGGAGCCCCAAACACCTCTGATCTTTGAGAAAAGGCCAATGGGAATTGGCGAGTAGAATTTGCATGCCACTCCCCTGGACATATGGGTATAAAAGGAGCTGGCTCGCAACCACTCATTCATGTTTTGTGCTGCGGAGCCGAGACAAAGTCCCAGTCATTTCAGCATGTAGTTCAATGTTGTGGCAAGAGGGACACAAAGACTGGCAGTGCGAGGTGGGCAAACCACTGTGTGCCTCATGGCCAACGCACCAGGCCGTCATGTAACCTCCCCCAATGCTCCTACGAGTGTCGCACGGTCCCCAGCACCTCGGGGACAGGATGACTGCCCAAAAATGGGGACAGGGCTATGTAACGTCTGTGTAAGATCAGTGATGGTTAATTACACTTTGTTTGAAAAAAAAACCTTTTAGCCTTTTGACATTTGCATATAAATTACTGACCTGGCCTCCACGTTTACATTTATATGGGTGCTAAATTGCAGATGGTCTTTATCACTATCAAAAGGATGCTAAAACAGGTCTCCTCTGAAGTGTCTCCATCAAGCTTCAAACACATTCCACAGAAAGGGGGGTGACCCCCCCGTGCCAGGCACCAGAGCAGTTGTCTGTCTCCAGTAATTCCAATACACGTCACACACACACCTAAAGACATTTTCTCTATTTAGGCCATAGTAAGCAGTTATAAATGTATCTGCTATGTGCATGTGTTGTATGTATATTCCCCTATTATATTAACTTGGTTAAAACCCTTTACTTGTATTAGTTAGACGTTAAACGCATATATTCAAGTGTATGAGTGTATCTCTGCTTTAATATCGTCTGGAGGTTACCTTCTTGGTATCAAAATGATCTTCTCTTTATTTCTCACACCATAATGGGTGACCCCCATGCCAGGCACCAGAGCAGTTGTCTGTCTCCAGTAATTCCAATACACGTCACACACATACCTAAAGACATTTTCTCTATTTAGGCCATAGTAAGCAGTTATAAATGTATCTGCTATATGCATGTGTTGTATGTATATTCCCCTATCATATTAACTTAGTTAAAACCCTTTACTTGTATTAGTTAGAGGTTAAATGCCTATATTCAAGTGTATGAGTGTATCTCTGCTTTAATATCGTCTGGAGGTTACCTTCTTGGTATCAAAATGATCTTCCCTTTATTTCTCACACAATAATGTACACCATGTGATCGTGAAATGCATCGAACAATTCTTACTATGTTTTGAATTAAAAGCTGCACTAGCGGTCCAGATCAGCAATAAAATGTGAATGGGCCATAAACGGAGACAAAGGATGTTTCTCCCGCTCAAAATGCATGCCTCTGATTGGCCACTCCACCCACAAAATGGGTGCGGCAATGAACTATCAAAACTCCAGAGCGCAGACTAATCATCGCTCAAAACTCTTCTTCTTGAGACCAACCCACTCCAAAACTCTTCTCTTGAGTTTAACCTTCTGGCAGTGTTTACCCTCAAGTAACTTTGTGGATTTCCTGTGGACTTCTTCAACTCACTCCTAAAGAAATCGTCGAGAACCTCGTCTACCGCATCAAGACTCTTATTCAGCAACAAACCAATGCAAGTAACCATTTACAACTGATTAGATGCGCATTTAAGTTTGAACCCCTTTTAAGGTGAATTGTGCCTCTGATGATTCTCATTTAGGTTGAGGTTAACTGACGTGAAATATTGCCATTCTCTGCTCTCTGTCTCTCCTTTTCTTACTATTCCTTCATTCTATATATGTATGTTTTGCTTAGTTTGTTTGTATGTTAGTTATAGTTTCATTTATTAAATCCCTTATATTCACAATTGATTGCCTCTGTGTTCCACTCACAATTCAAAGTCACTGAATGTTGCTCCTTGCTACATGCTAAACTACTGCTAGCACTGTATAAGTAGGAAGGCTATCGTTCCTTGGCCAGGAAAGTAATCTTCCTAGAATTGATAAATAATTATATTGTCTGCTCGGTGGACGGACAGATCAAGTAATTGTAATATCGATTCTGCTACAGTTAATTCTAAGATCTAATCTAAATATTTATTATTAATTATAACCAGTTATAATTGATTATAGATAATTCCCTTTTTAAGCTAATTTGCTACATATTTATATTGGACGGACAGATCAAATAATTGTAATATCGATTCTGCTACAGTTAATTCTAAGATCCAATCTAAATATTTATTGTTAATTATAACCTGTTATAATTAATTCTAAATAATTCCCTTTTTAAGCTAATTTGCTACATATTTATATTGGACGGACAGATCAAATAATTGTAATATCGATTCTGCTACAGTTAATTCTAAGATCCAATCTAAATATTTATTGTTAATTATAACCAGTTATAATTAATTCTAAATAATTCCCTTTTTAAGCTAATTTGCTACATATTCATATTGGACGGACAGATCAAATAATTGTAATATCGATTCTGCTACAGTTGATTCTAAGATCCAATCTAAATATTGATTGTTAATTATAACCAGTTATAATTAATTATAAATAATTCCCTTTTTAAGCTAATTTGCTACATATTCATATTGGACGGATAGATCAAATAATTGTAATATCGATTCTGCTACAGTTGATTCTAAGATCCAATCTAAATATTTATTGTTAATTATAACCAGTTATAATTAATTATGAATAATTCCCTTTTTAAGCTAATTTGCTACAGCTACCCCAGCCATGGCCTCTTCTCTTCTTTTTCTCCCCAAAAAAGATACATTTTTTGATCGACTGCGGGCCATAAGTGTCCACATCGGGGGGTGTCCCTCCCAAGGGGAAGACACCACAGAGAAAAACTGTGAGTGGAAATACGTCACATGGACTCACCGAGCTTAGTCGGCAGTGCCGCATGTGGAGAAGTCCCCGTGGTAGGTCGTACCCAGAGGGGACGAAGCTCTACAAACACGCCGACCGGTGGCAGAGGGGACTCTGCCCAAGGAAGATGCGGGTTTGCCAGCAGGTAAACCGTCTCGCGGAAGATACATCACACGGGGTTACTGACAGGTAACCAGTGCACGTGGAGCACCTACCCCAGTACAGGGCCTACTAGCACACGTACTGGGCCGGCAACAAGCTTCTCCACAAACTCGCCTGCCACAGGGCTAAGCTGGAAGGACATCCAGGGTCCATGACTTCATGAACATGACTGGGGGTGAGAAGCGCACGTCTTTGCCTCCAGGAGGGGAAAGGTGCTATACGCAAGCGGTACACCCAGCCAGCTGTCCCGCAACTTACCTGCTCGTACCTGACAACACACGGGATGAGACTGGCTCAACCCGGAGATTGTAAAGGTGTTGGGTGCTGCCCAGCCCCCTGCTCTGCAGATGTCTGCTAAAGAGGCGCCATTGGTCAGAGCCCAGGAGGCTGCCACACTCCTAGTAGAGTGTGCTAGTAGCCCCAAGCGGGGCGGCACGTCCTGAGCATGATATGCCAAAGCGATCTTCTGTTTGGAGACAGCGCTCCCTTTCCACTGTCCTCCAAAGCAGACAAAGAGCTGCTTAGAGCATCTAAAGCTCTGCGTGCGATCCAAATAGATGTGTAAAGCACGCACCGGACACAGAAACAACAAGGCTTGGTCTGCCTCCTCCTGAGGCAACACTTGCTGGTTCACTACCTGATCCCTAAATGGGGTCATGGGAACCTTGGGCACATAGTCCAGCCGGGGTCTCAGGATCATGTGAGAGAATTCCGGACTGAACTCCAGGTACGTATCACTGACAGAGAAAGCCTGCAGGTCCCCTACCCTCTTGATGGATGTGAGCGCAGTCAGGAGGGCAGTCTTCAAGGAGAGTGCCTTTAGCTCAGCTGACTCCAGGGGCTCAAAGGGGGCTCCCCGCAGGACCACAGAGAGTTCCCACGAGGGGATGAGGCACGGTCTGGGAGGGTTCAGCCTCCTCACGCCTCTAAGGAACCTGATGATCAGGTCGTGCTTCCCGAGAGACTTACCATTCACTGCGTCATGGTGTGCCACTATAGCGGCCACATACACCTTCAAGGTGGAGGGGGACTGCCGCCCCTCCAGCCTTTCCTGCAGGAAGGAAAGCACCGACCCATCTGTACATCTCTGGGGGTCTTCACGTCGGGAAGAACACCACTTAGCAAACAGACACCACTTCAAGGCATACAGGTGCCTTTCGTGAAGATGCAAGGTGACAGGGACAGATCAAAGGGGAGGATCTTGTACTGGTACACCCGGGCCTCGAGAGCAAACCGTAGGAAGGGCCTGTGTCGAGGTAACACCGATACATGGAAGTCCTTCAGGTCTACCACCGCGAACCAATCTTGATGCCAAACGCTTGCTAAAATGCATTTCTGCATCAGCATCTCCTCTCTGATGTGAAACGGACACTGCTGAACCTGGGCAGATGCCTGGCGAAATGAATCGCATAGCCGAGTCGGACGGTCCTGGCCAGCCATCGTGATGGGTTGGGGAGTGCAAGCCATGCCTCCAGACTCCGGGCGAGGGGGACCTAAGGGACGATTGCGTTGGACGTACCGGCGGGTGGGGCCTCACGCCGGGGCGGAGCCTGAGGCACCATGTTGGGGGGGCTCGAACCCTGAACTCGTGGCCGTGCTGAGTCTGGGGACATCGAAGCACTTACCTGGCTCCGGATACCCACGATAGGCAGCCTGTCCAGCGGCACCATAGGCCTCAGCCGCGAGAGTCGACGTAAGCCTACAGGCCCTAGACGGGAGTCTCGGGCGGTTCCGCCAGGTAGCGGCGCTCTGTGGGCACAGGTGCACCGCAACCGCCTTATCCACCTGGGGAATCGCCGAGTACCCCCTAGCAGCCCCACCATTGAGGGTAGTGAGAGTGGGGGAGCTGAAAGATCGGGTCCAGGCAGTGAAAGGTGCCCACCACGACCTCGTTAGCTCGTCATGCACCTCCGGGAAGAAAGGGACTGGGGCGGGGCACGCCCAGGAACCAATCATCGAGCAGCGAGGGTTCAGGGGAGAGTGGAGGATTCCACTCCAGCCCAACACTCTCAGCCGCCCGGGCAAGCGTGGCTGTCAGCTCCGTGTCGGCCTGTGACTGGGCGACCATACCCGGAGGTGGGAGCCCAGCCGAGTCCTCAGCATCAGACTGGACGAGTCCTCTCCGATGCCGCGATCGACAGCTCATCTTCTTTGCAAGCCCTGAATGAGAATGCGAACTCACCCTGAGACGAGCCGGCGGTCCCATCCCAGAACTCGACCGGGGCAAATGAGCATGCTGGGGAATGGGAGGTCCGTGGGGGGTTTCCCGGCGGAGCTGCTCCCATTGAGGTCCCCAAATCGCCTCAGCGCTAACCGACGCAGCTTCATACTCGTAGGAGTGGCTTTCCCTCTTACGAAAGAAAGCCAAGACCGCAACATTGCCATAGTCATGTTCTCGCAGTGAGGACATGACCCATCCACGAACGCCGTCTCAACGCGGGCAGCGCCCAAACACATAAGGCAGCAATCGTGGCTGTCAGAAGAGGAGAGGTAACGACCGCAACCAGGAATTATACACAAACTGAAGGCATCTTTAAAAAGATGTTCCCGTAAGTGCCACTCTTTTAGAGGAAAACATACTCTTTCAGTGGCAGAATATACTCTTTCAGCTGCTGAAGCGCCCAGGGGTGTTCTCTGCACTCTACTGGTGCATGAGGGGGAGAAACCGCTGTAATGCTCTGTAAATCCAACAGCTCTTTTAGGTGAATGGCTCGGCAGAGTGATTCAGCTCAGTGAATGCAACTGCTCGGCTCCGAAGAGAAATTCTGAATGAGTGGTTGCGAGCCAGCTCCTTTTATACCCGTATGTCCGGGGGAGTGGCATGCAAATTCCATTCACCAATTCCCATTGGCCTTTTCTCAAAGATCAGAGGTGTTTGGGGCTCCCAAGGGCAACCCCTAGTGTCACTACATTGACACAACATCCAGTGAGTGACAGATAGGGAACTCCTGATGTTGCTATAACAATTCAAAAAGCACTTACCAATTTGCTTGAAGTGAAAATCAGCCCTCCTTTCCTGTTTAATTAATCAATCACACGATCATGCAGAACATCTCAGGTTTGTAAATCCATAAGGATCTCTGCAATACCAGCAGTGACAGCCACTGACTGGGGGTGAGAATTCTGTGGAAATTCAGAAGGCCTGATGGGGTGGAGCTCAAACTCACGCGCTGCTTTGGGCATGCGATTTGTGAAACAGTTGTCACATTTGCTTGTAAGCATCAAGTAATAAATTCTGATTTATTTATTTTTGACATTTTTTTGTTTTTTGCTATTCATTTGTAGATTAATTAGGAGTGGAAAGCAATTGAAAATACGTAGGCAAAAAGGTCCATCAAAATGAAAGGATGAAAAAATATTTATTTATTAGGCATGTTATGCCAGCAGAGAAGGCTTTGCTGGTCCTGAGAAGTCGCCACTGTGAATAAATACAATTAGAGTTCATATATTTGAGCATTTATATACACATTTAAATTCCACAAGTGTTTAAAAAAACATGACACATATATGAAAATTGTCATTTTTGTCATATTGTTATATTCTGTATATTGCATATATCTACTGTATATAATACATAATGACTTTTATATCAGTAAATCATGTATGAGCACTTTCAGCATATAAGTGTTCAGCATATATTGCCATTTTCAGATTCGTAGCCTAGAGGAGCACGGCGCACAAACTAACACGGGGTTAGTTGTCACATGCGTGGTTTAAACGTTTCCACACACGCTGATAAGATGAAACTACATTTGTTTACTTGTTGCCATATCAACACTGTGTAGAAAAAAAAATTTGCGGGAAAATCCGCTCCAGCAGAGGGAATTTGCGTGAGAGCACCGGTGACCAAGATGGCACAGCTCATGAACACCCATCGCACAACCCAGCCATGAAACACTCGTTCAACAAACTGTGTGCCGGCGCTGCACATTAACAATCAGATCACCTGGTTACCCCACACCTGAGAGCGATTAAGTGAGAGAGAGAGAGAGAGAGAGAGATAAAGACAAAACACACACTCTTCATACATACAAACAATTCGGCTGAGAAGGCAATCACATTGGGGGACATATTTCGTTTTTCTATTTCCTGGAAAAGAGCGCGACACTAAACAACATTGCTGACACTAAATGACATTGATAACATCCAAAACAAACATTTATCATATATTCAAAATAACACATTCCAGCGCCGGTGATAGCGGCCTGCCCACGACCCAAGACCAAAAAGGAGGTGACTGGCTACTACTGAAGGTTTGTGCCTAGTTTCTCTGATGTCATCAGCCCCTTGACGGATCTCACTAAATAGAGGGCGCACACCTATATAGCTCAACGACTAAAGATGCTGACTACCACCCCTGGAGTAGCGAGTTCGAATCCAGCGTGTGCTGAGTGACTCCAGCCAGGTCTCCCAAGCAACCAAATTGGCCCATTGCTAGAGAGGGTAGAGTCACATAGGATAACCTCCTCGTGGTCCCTATAATGTGGTTCTCGCTGTCGGTGGGGCGCGTGGTGAGTTGTGCGTGGATGCAGTGGAGAATAGCGTGAAGCCTCCACATGTGCTGACACGGAGGCAACTGAGATTCGTCCTCCACCACCCTGAATGAGGCGAGTCACTACGCCATCACGAGGACTTAGAGCGCATTGGGAATTGGGCATTCCAAATTGGGGAGAAAATGGAAGGGAAAAAAAAGGGGCTCAAGATCCAATCCAGTGGACGGAGGCATGCCAACAGGCTTTCACGAGAGTGAAATCTGCATTCTGTGGTGGGCCACATTTACATGCTCCAAACTTCTCTCTCCCCTTTATTTTGCAGACGGATGCATCAGAGAGGGGGTTGGGGGGGTTGGCAGGCCGGACAGGGCCCGGGCTGGCTGTAGGGGTATGTGGAGCGGGACGTGTTCATGTGTCTATCAGAGGGGAGAGAGGAAGCAGTAAGAGCCATCACCTGGTGATTACTGATGCTAAACACCTGTGTCTCATTTAAGTGACGGTGGAAACGGGCTTTAAAAAGGCCGTCGGAATGCCAGAGAGTCCGAGGCATGCACACCCTGAAGTTGGACGTTGAAAAGCTGTTTATAGTTTGATTTGAGTTGTACTGCCTGTTATCACTGAAGCTGTGTGTGCCAAGAAAAAGAGACAGGCTGGAAAGCAAATTTCTCCCCTTCTCTTCTGAAAACACTCGAAGAGTTACCAAACGTATATCAGCGGTGTGCTGATTTAGAATGAAAAATGTAAAAGATTCAAAAAAGACAATGATTAGGATGATCAATAAATTATTAACAATGTTGCCTTGTTAATATGTAATCATGTAATCTATGAAAAAAGAAACTAGTCCAATTACAAGTATTTTAAAATGTAAATAAATCCAATTACAAGTACTTGATTTTGTACTTGATTTTGTAACGTGATTACGTAATCCGGATTACATGTAATTTGTTACTACCCAGCAGGGGCGGATTATGACTTGCAAGGGCCCCCCGGTCCAATTATCTTTTAAAGTTGAGATCTACGCAATCTATTTTCATTTATTTAAGTCTCTTTTAATACCTGTTCTGTTATTTACAGTCAGATTAATTCAAACACACAGCACAGATGTGGTAAAGAAACTGCTCAAACGAAACACATTCTCTGAACAGCCACTGTTCTTAAAGAGACAGTACCATTTTAACGTTTGTTATACATAATGTAAACTCAATGTAAATACTACAAACTATGCAAACAAAATGCATATATATATACAGGGGCCAATATAAATTATGAAATATTTTATCTTCATCAAACACTTTAAATATTGAAGAATTTAACAAATACAGAAGGCTCCTACAGTATCTATGCAAGAGTTTGGTGAAATTTGGCAAAGAGTTCAGGCAGTTCTGTCTCACGCTGCTATATCTTTTCTAACATCTGAATGATGGGGTGCATTCCATTCAGAAGTGATTATTCTTACACCCTATTTCCTTCAAAGACTTTTCCCTTCATTGTGAGAGCTTCAAAGGGCTGAAAGGTGTGGGGCTTAAAAATAGTGGTCATTTGGTCATTTATTGGGAAATTCTGTTTGGAACGACCCTACAGCTTGGCTACCATTATTTTTCTTCCATCAAAAAGCCCTGCGAAGGCATAATTTAAGCCTTTTCAAAGTGTCCAAAAATCCCCATGACTACATTACACTGACAGAATATTTAAATGAGCTTAATTTCAAACTTCAGCTGTCAAAACTTACACAAACTCTTTAATCTGCTTGAAGATGCTCTCTTTTTTCTTTCATTCTCTTCTTTCTTTCTTACTGTAAAACCTGTAAAAATTTGTAACAAAGCATTTCAAACTTTTTTAAACTTTCAGACAATGTTTTGTCAGACCAACATTATAGTTTGTCTCAACAAACTTTACGTATCTAGTTTAATCAGTTCTTCTGAACCACACAAAATAAAATATAAATATTTCCTTTTTCCCAAACACATAAGCCAAGTATTTTTTGTAATGTAGGGCAAACATGCAGTTTAGCAATGAATAGTATAATAAACATTTTTGTTCGATAGCCCTCTTATACGAAGAATAGAGCTTAATCATATAAAGCCTAACATATGAAACAAGATAATAAAGTTTGCCAAGACAAACTTTGATGTTGGCATAAGAAAGCTTAGCCTGAAAGTTTGAAGTAGTTGTAAAAGCTTGAAATTTGAAGGTTTTAAGTTTGAAGTAGTTAAAAAATGTAAGTAGTAGTTTTAAAAGTTCAAAGTTTAAAGATTATAAGACCATTCAGTCTATCAGATGGATAGATAGATAGATAGATAGATAGATAGCTCATTTGGTTGCTAGGCAGTTAGCAAGGTGACACTCAAAAGGCTCCTTGCTACCCTGAGTCCAATGAACGAAACCATAAGTCTTTATGTTGTTCTGGTGCAGAGATATGTGATTTGTTACATGTTTGCAAGGGTAATCCCATCTGGTTGCTATGTAGTTACCACGGTACTACTCACGAGGCTTCTTGCTGTTGAATATTGTTCTCTACGATGTTCTGGTGCAGAGACATGTGATTTTAACTGGGCCAGCCTGCTGGAGGTGCGGGGACCCGGACCACTTCCGGGATCAGTGCCCTCTGATGAAGCTGGGGACGGTGGTGCGGGTCTCTGACCTCCCGCAGGCTGCCCCCAACCGGGCCGGAGCGTACCAGATACTGGTAAGTGTCAAGGAGGGTACTCACCAAGCGTTGGTGGACACCAGGTGTAATCAGACCACTATCCACCAACGCTTGGTTCAACCCGAGGCTTTGGGCTCAACTAAAACGGTGTGGGTGAAATGTGTGCACGGGGATATTCACAAGTATCCGGCGTTGACCCTGACGATTAAATTCTGAGGGAAAAAGCATAGAGTGGAGGCCGCGGTTAGTTCCCGCCTCACCCATCCGCTGATTTTGGGGACTGATTGGCCTGATTTTAGAGGCTGCAGCCCCTCCCTTTCTCAGGGAATTTCCTGAATGGAATTTCCCTTTGGATCAGTCGCGAGACGAAACCCTCAAACACGCCTTCGACCAAGTGAGAGTCATCGATGGTCAACAACTCCAGCCTGACATCGCCCTTTCATACCCCTATTTTGTGATTTTAAATGAGCGGTTGTATAGAGTGACACAGGACGCTCAGACTAAAGAGGATACAACCCAACTTTTGATACAACGGAGCCGTCGGGAAATGGTATTCCAGGCGGCTCATTATAATCCCATGGCGGGTCACTTAGGAGAAAGGAAAACACTGAACCGTCTAATAGCCCGCTTCTATTGGCCAGGCATTGGCGGCGATGTCCGCAGGTGGTGTGCGGCATGCAGAGAATGCCAGCTGGTTAACCCACCGGCCACCCCAAAAGCGCCATTGCGCCCTCTTCCGTTGATCGAGGTCCCCTTTGAGAGAATTGGAATGGACCTCATCGGGCCATTAGAAAGGTCAGCATACGGACATCGCTTTGTATTGGTCCTAGTGGACTATGCAACGCGATATCCAGAAGCCTCTTCGCAACATCTCAGCATGCAGTGTTGCGGAGGCACTCTTCAAAATAATCTCCCGGGTGGGGATTCTGAAAGGAATCCTCACCGATCAGGGCACAACATTTATGTCACGGACACTACGCGAGCTGTACGAATTGTTGAGTATTAAATCAATTTGCACCAGCGTGTACCATCCTCAAACTGATGGCCTGGTGGAACGATTTAATAAAACCCTCAAAAACATGATTCGTAAGTTCGTGCACGACGATGCTAGAAATTGGGATAAATGGCTCGACCCCCTGTTATTCACAGTACGAGAGGTCCCACAAGCCTCCACTGGCTTCTCCCCATTCAAGCTGCTGTATGGGCGACGCCCACGCGGTGTGCTTGATGTATTGTGAGAGGCCTGGGAGGAGGGACCTTCAAATAGTAAGAATGAAATTCAATACGTTCTCGATCTTAGAGCAAAACTCCACACTTTGGGACAACTAACACAGGAGAATTTGCTCCAAGCTCAAGAACGACAGCGCCGACTGTATGACAGGGGAACTCAGCTAAGGAAATTTGCACCGGGAGATAAAGTGCTTGTATTACTTACCACATCGAGCTCTAAATTACTTGCCAAGTGGCAAGGACCCTTTGAGGTCACACAACGATTGGGAGATCTCGATTATGAAGTTAAACAAACCGATAGAGGGGGCACACGTCAAATATACCACCTAAACCTCCTGAAATTGTGGAGGGAGGAGGTCCCTGTGACGTTGGCTACGGTAGTTCCAGAGAAGGTGGAGCTCGGACCGGAGGTGAGTTCAAAACATAAACAGTTCACCCCGGTCACTTGCGGAGACCACCTCATGGAAAGTAGTTTCCATGATGATACTTGAAGACTGATTGCTCACCCAATTCAAACAAGCCCAATCTCATGTCTGTAGGACATTCTGATCTGAAGATATCACACTCAGCCTTTTTGAATGGAAGTCAAAGGGGTTTGGTTGCTAGGGTGCTCTAAATAGTTGCTAGGGCGTGGCTAAGTAGTTTCCATGATGATACTTGAAGACTGATTGCTCACCCAATTCAAACAAGCCAAATCTCATGTCTGTAATACATTCTGATCAGGAGATATCCACATAAACCATTTTGAATGGCAATCAATGGGTTTTGGTTGCTAGGGTGCACTAGATGACAGACAGACAGATAGATAGATAGACAGACAGATATGACAGAGGGAGGAAAAAGTATAAATAGATAGAAACAGACAGAGACAGATAGAAATATTGTGTTGATATGGCAATATTTGATAGAAATAAAGATTCAATAGAGTGGCCCTCAGCATATTAAGAGACAGATAGAAATATTGTGTTGATATGGCAATATTTGATAGAAATAAAGATTCAATAGAGTGGCCCTCAGCATATTAAGAGACAGATAGAAATAGAGATTTGATAGAAGAGCAGCCTAAAGCATGTTAAAGCCTTCTGTTTGTGGCTCAGATCTGAATTTTGAGTTGGAGTTTGAATAGTCGTGGCTCATCTGAACATTCCATCAATGTAAGTGAATGGTATTTTTCAGATATTTGTTCATCCGCTATGGGAAAACCGTAAGCCCGATCAGTTAGAAAAGATATAGCACACTATTCAGGATTAGTCTGAAGGCCTGTGCCGAGTTTGGTGCATGTAGCTTAAAAGCTCTAGGAGGAGTTAGAGTCAAAAATTTTAGTCTCAGAATAATAATAGTAATAATAATAATAATAATAATAATAATAAGTTTAAATAGGATTTCAGTAGGTTGGCTTTCTCAAGCCAACCTAACTAGATTGAAAAGTTTGTGGACAAACTTTAGGTTGGCTTGAGAAAGCCTAGCCTAGAAAGTTTGAAGTAGTTGTAAAAGCTTGAAGTTTAAAGGTTTTAAGTTTGAAGTTGTTATAAGTTTAATTAGTAGTTTTAAAAGTTCAAAGTTTAAAGATTATAAGACCATTCAGTCTATCAGATAGATAGATAGATAGATAGATAGATCATTTAGTTGCTAGGCAGTTACCGAGGTGATACTCAAAAGGCTTCTTGCTACCCTGGGTCCAATGAACAAAACCAGAATTGTCTACAATGTTCTGGTGCAGAGATATGTGATATGATACTTGGTTGCTAGGGTAACCCCATCTGGTTGCTAGGCAGTTACCAAGGTGATACTTAACATGGCTACTTGCCATCCTGACTGAAATAAGTCAACCCGGAAGTCTGTACGATTTTCTGGTGCAGAGATATGTGATTTGTTACTTGGTTGCTAGGGTAACCCCATCTGGTTGCTAGGCAGTTACCAGGGTGAAACTTATCAAGGCTACTTGCCATTCTGAGTGAAATAAGTCAACTCGGAAATCTCTACGATTTTCTGGTGCAGAGATATGTGATTTGTTACTTGATTGCTAGGGTAACCCCATGTAGTTGCTAGGCAGTTACCAGAGTGATGCTTAATGAGGCTCCTTGCTATCCTGAGTGAAATAAGTCAACCCGGAAGTCTCTATGACATTCTGATCCTGAGATACCCATCTCAGTGATTTTGAATGGAAGTCAATGGCGTTTGGTTGCTAGGGTGCTCTAAATGGTTGCTAGGGCATGGCTAAGTAGTTTCCATGATGATACTTGAAGACTGATTGCTCACCCAGTTTAAACAAGCCAAATCTCATGTCTGTAGGACATTCTGATCAGGAGATATCCATCTAAGCCATTTTGAATGGCAGTCAATTGGTTTTGGTTGCTAGGGTGCACTAAATGTTTGCTAGCTTGTATGCAGTTGCTAGGGTGTTAAAGTGATAAAGTGAAAGAAAGAATAAAAAGAGTGATGTAAAGATATAAAAAGAAAGTGATGGAGTGATAGATAGAAAGTATGAGTGGTGGAGTTATAGGATGTAGCTTGAATCCTCTAAAGGAGTTATTAAAGGAAAAAGTTTTCATACCTTGAATGGAAGTCAAAGAGACGAGGCCTATTCGGAAGTCCGATACTGGAACACCGTAATTACGATCAGTCAGAAAAGATATAGCACACTATTCGGGATTATTCTGAAGGTCTGTGCCGAGTTTGGTGCATGTAGCTTAAAAGCTCTAGGAGGAGTTAGAGTCAGAAATTTTAGTCTCAGAAGAATAATAATAACTAGATTGAAAAATTTGTGGACAAACTTTAGGTTGGCTTGAGAAAGCCTAGCCTGAAAGTTTGAAGTAGTTGTAAAAGCTTGAAGTCTGAAGGTTTTAAGTTTGAATTAGTTAAAAGTATAAGTTGTAGTTTTAAAAGTTCAAAGTTTAAAGATTATAAGACCATTCAGTCTATCAGACAGATATATAGATAGATAGATAGATAGGTAGATAATTTGGTTGCTAGGCAGTTACCAAGGTGATATTCAAAAGGCTCCTTGCTACCCTGAGTCCAATGAACGAAACCAGAAGTCTCTATGATGTTCTGGTGCAGAGATATGTGATTTGTTACTTGGTTGCTAGGGTAACCCCATGTGGTTGCTAGGCATTTACCAGAGTGATACTTAATGAGGCTCCTTGCTATCCTGAGTGAAATAAGTCAACCCGGAAGTCTCTACGATTTTCTGATGCAGAGATATGTGATTTGTTACTTGGTTGCTACGGTAACCCCATCTGGTTGCTAGGCAGTTACCAAGGTGATACTTAACAAGGCTCCTTGCTGGTCTGAGTCAAATAAGCCAAAGTTAAAGTCTCTATGATGTTGTGGTGCAGAGATATGTGTTTTGCTATACGGTTGTTAGGGTAAGTCCATCTGGTTGCTAGGAAGTTGCCAAGGTTATCCTAAAAAGGCTGCTTGCTGGACTGAGTGTAATGAGATAAACCTGAAGACTCTTTGACATTCTGACCTGGAGATATCCATCTAAGCCATTTTGAATGGCAGTCAATGGGTTTTGGTTGCTAATGTGCACTAAATGGTTGCTAGGTTGTATGAAGTTGCTAGGGTGTTAAAGTGATAGAGTGAAAGAAAGAATTAAAAGAGTGGTGTGATGTAAAGACAGAAAAGAAAGTGATGGAGTGATATATAGATAGATAGAAAGTATGAGTGGTAAATTAGATAGAGCAGCTAAAGACATATTAAACGCCTTCTGTGTGGCTGTATACTTTTGAATTTTTGACAGTTGGAGTTTGAATAGTCTGAACATTCCATCAGTGTAAGTGAATGGAGATTTTTCTGATGTATGATCGTCTGCTGTGGGAAAACCGTAAGTCCGATCAGTTAGAAAAGATAGAGCACACTATTTGGGATTAGTCTGAAGGTCAGTGCCGAGTTTGGTGCATGTAGCTTAAAAGCTCTAGGAGGAGTTAGAGTCAGAAATTTTAGTCTCAGAACAATAATAATAATAATAATAATAATAATGTTTAAATAGATTTTCAGTAGGTTGGCTTTCTCAAGCCAACTTAATAATAATAATAAGTTTAAATAGAATTTCAGTAGGTTGGCTTTCTCAAGCCAACATAATAATAAGTTTAAATAGAATTTCAGTATCTAACTAGATAAAAAAGTTAGTCAAGACAAACTTTGATGTTGACTTGAGAAAGCCTAGACTGAAAGTTTGAAGTAGTTATAAGTTTAAGTAGTAGTTTTAAAAGTCCAAAGTTTAAAGATTATAAGACCATTCAGTCTATCAGATAGATAGATAGATAGATAGATAGATAGATAATTTGGTTGCTAGGCAGTTACCAAGTTGATACTCAATAGGCTCCTTGCTACCCTGAGTCCAATGAACGAAACCAGAAGTCTCTATGATGTTCTGGTGCAGAGATATGTGATTTGTTACTTGGTTGCTAGGGCAACCCCATCTGGTTGCTTGGCAGTTACCAGGGTAATACTTATCAAGGCTACTTGCCATCCTGAGTGAAATAGGTCAACCCAGAAGTCTCTACGATGTTCTGGTGCAGAGATGTGTGATTTGTTACTTGGTTGCTATGGTAACCCCATCTGGTTGCTAGGCAGTTACCAGAGTGATACTTAACAAAGCTTCTTGCTATCCTGAGTGAAATAAGTCAACCCAGAAGTCTACGGGAGACAGTAGATATCTCATACACATCGTGATGATGATGTAGAGGCTTTAGAAAGTCATGTATCAAATATGATACGTACGGTGTTAGGCAAGGTTAAAGAGTTGCTCAAAAATGTTAATTAGAAACAGAAAGGCAAAAGGGTCCTATAAGAGGGCAGTGTTGTAGTACTCGAGATCGGTCTTGGTCTCGAGACCACTTTTTGAAGTTCTAGGTCTCGTCTCGGAATTGAACACATTTTTACTCGGCCTCGTCTCAGTCTCAGACATAGAGGACTTTATTTCAAGGACACAACTGTGGGATATAACTAAATTGCCTTTGCATTATCTGATTTATTTGTTAACATCATTACTGTGATTGGATTTAAAACTTCCTGTTTCAAATGCAAGCAATAACTCATTTCTAATTTGACATTTTTGTTACTGTTAACGGCTGTCACCCCTCCTCGCCCCCATTCACACGCACTCCAAAACATTTAATGCGGTAGAAAGGAGAAGAAACTGTGGCTGTCTGAGAGATGTTAGCCAAATCTTCTGTAATACAATTTGGCAACCTAAACCAGTGTTTCCCAACCACTGTGTCCACTAGTGTGCCACGAAAGATTGTCAGGTGTGCCTTGGAAAATTATCAAATTCCAGTGAAGGAATAGAGATGGTACAACAGTTTTAAAGTTGCCAATTCAGAATATTTTCCATTACAAAGTATTTTATGCAACCAGTTTAAATATTTTGTCCATCATAACATTATTATTCTAACAAACTCTAGTCTGCTGTCAAACGCAACTCCTCACATGCACACAAAATGATGCTTCATCATTACACTTGTAGTAATGTAGTAATACCCTCAGTGAAGCTAATGGATGAATAGAATACAACAGGTGTATTGCTTTACTCAAAGACTAAAAGCTGTTTATTTATGCACAGCATAGAGTTACAGATGTTATGAACAGACGTTGCTTACTTGTCGCGTTTCTCTCATGAAACATAAAAAGTATATGAAAAATGTTACCCACAATTCTTTACTTCAATAGAAATGAACATCATTTGTCTAAATAAAATGACACCAATTTGTCTTAGGTCAGTTAGGATCACTACTTTATTTTAACAATGTGAAATGTCAGGATAATAGTAGAGAGAATGATTTATTTCAGCTTTTATTTCTTTCATCACATTCCCAGTGGGTAAGAAGTTTACATACACTTTGTTAGTATTTGGAAGCATTGCCTTTAAATTGTTTAACTTGGGTCAAATGTTTTGGGTAGCCTTCCACAAGCTTCTCACAATAATTGCTGGAATTTTGGCCCATTCCTCCAGACAGAACTGGTGTAACTGAGTCAGCTTTGTAGGCCTCCTTGCTCACACACACTTGTTCAGTTATGCCCACAAATTTTCTTTTGGATTGAGGTCAGGGCTTTGTAATGGCCACTCCAATACCTTGACTTTGTTGTCCTTAAGCCGTTTTGCCACAACTTTGGAGGTTTGCTTGGGGTCATTGTCCATTTTGAAGACCCATTTGCGACTGAGCTTTAAATTCATGGCTGGTGTCTTGAGATGTTGCTTCAATATATCCACATAAATTTCCTTCCTCATGACGCCATCTATTTTGTGAAGTGCACCAGTCCCTCCTGCAGCAAAGCAACCCCACAACATGATGCTGCCACCTTGATGCTTCACGGTTGGGATGGTGTTCTTCAGCTTGCAAGCCTCACCCTTTTTCCTCCAAACATAACAATGGTCATTATGGACAAAAAGTTACATTTTGTTTCATTAGACCAGAGGACATTTCTCCAAAAAGTAAGATCTTTGTCCCCATGTGCCTTGCAAACTGTAGTCTGGCTCTTTTATGGCTGTTTTGGAGCATTGGCTTCTTCCTTGTTGAGTAGCCTTTCAGGTTATGTCGATATAGGACTCGTTTTACTGTGGATATAGATACTTGTCTATCTGTTTCCTCCAGCATCTTCACAATGTCCTTTGCTGTTCTGGGATTGATTTGCACATTTCGCACCAAACTACGTTCATCTCTAGGAGACAGAATGTGTCTCCTTCCTGAGCTGTATGATGGCTGCGTGGTCCCATGGTGTATATACTTGCGTACTATTGTTTGTAAAGATGAATGTGGTACCTTAAGGTGTTTGGAAATTGCTTCCAAGGATGAACCAGACTTGTGGAGGTCCACAGTTTTTTTTTTTTTTTCTGAGGTCTTGGCTGATTTCTTTTGATTTTCCCAGCAAACAGGCACCGAGTTTGAAGGTAATCCTTAAAATACATCCACAGGTACACCTCCAATTGACTCCAATTAGACAATTAGCCTATCAGAATCTAATTGCCTAAAGGCTTGACATCATTTTCTGGAATTTTCCAAGCTGCTTAAAGGCACAAGTTAACTTAGCGAATGTAAACTTTTGACCCACTGGAACTGTGATATAGTCAATTAAAAGTGAAACAATCTGTCTGTAAACAGTTGCTGGAAAAATTACTCGTGTCATAGTAGATGTCCTAAACTACTTGCCAAAACTATATGCTAATATGAAATCTGTGGAGTGGTTAAAAATGAGTTTTAATGACTTCTACCTAAATGTATGTAAACTTCTGACTTCAACTGTATATAATATGTATAATTATAGTAATATATGATTAAAATAAAGTATTATAGACTAAAACTACACCTGTAAAATCTGTTTTCTTTTCTCTCTACATCATTATAACTCTCCTAAAATATACCTCATACATTCCCTTCTAAAGGGAGTTTGATCCCTTCTCACTCAAAGCACTCACGCTTGTTAAAGAGTAGCTTGCTGTCACAGCAACCATGTTACTTCCGTTTGTCCTACGATGGCCCGTGATTCCATGTGTAGATTCTGAGGTACTGTAATCTTCATGGAGCACATTTGTCATTTGAACTAGTGAATGGAGGCCGGGAGGCTGCTCCCGGGTCCAAGTGCCTGCCGGATCCAACCCCTGTTAGTGCAACTTGTGTGTGTTTTTTTTCTCTCTATCAACAATGCGATTTTTACCCGGTGCGACTTTATTTCCGGAAAATACAGTAAATAAATAAAAAATACAAAATTTATTTGCTGTGCTGTTGCAAGAATTAATTTGCAAGAACAAATCTACGAATTGGGAAAGACACAAATTTGTTGGTTTTTCATTATCCAATTAGCGCTCGGCATATGTGACCTCATTATACAGCTTACCTTTGTTACTTGCGTTTTTTGCATAGCTGAATGTCAAACATTACGAGTTCACGCTACTAAGACAGACAGAAAACATGGACATGTTCTTGAAAAGGAAAACTATCAACGATGGTTATGTGGGATAGTGGTGTGCCATGGGATTTTTTAATCGTAAAAAGTGTGCCATGGCAGAAAAAATTTGGGAAACACTGACCTAAACCACAAAGAGTTCATCTGCAAAGAAGCATCCAAAAGAAAACACACAGCAGTATGTAAATTCTGCAATGCAATGCTAACCGAGACGGCTGGGACCACGTCAAACTTTTATCGGCAATTAGAAAGGAAGCATAAAGAAAGGTAAGCTAAGTGTAAGTGATGCTAGCTAACATTAGCAATCTGCCTCTTGCTGCATTCCATTCAACACGGAAAGTCGGATTTTCCAACTTCCTACTGGGAAAAGTGCAATGGAAAGCCACTTGAAGTCGTAATAACAACTTAATAACAAGTCTTGTGGAAATTTTCAACTCGCCGAGATGCAGGGCGTGACGTCACACAATCTTTTCGGCACCCAGGAAGATGTACAAAATAAGTGATAAACATTCACTTTTATTAAATAATATAGATAAATTAGTCCAAGTTCCTACATTACATGATATTAAAGCTTGTTTAACAAATGTTAGCAGAGTAGTAAGTGTTCAAAACATGGTAAATTATACTCTCTTTTGATAATCACACACCTGTAGCACAAATGCTAGCGTTGCAGATTTTTTATGAATTGGGTTGCTAGGAGATGTCTCTGGTGACAGTCAAACACCTGCTATGCTAACGGGAGCATTGCAGATTTGTTTCCTTTAACATCATCTTCCGAGCATCTGGCATTGGAATACATTTAGTGGAGATCTGGGATATCAAGTGGAATATCCCACATCCGTAATTTTCACAAGTGGAAATGCTAATTGTTGATATCAGTAATTACATTTCCACTAGTAAAAATGTGAATTCTTGATATCAAAAATGACGTCACCACTCGCAGAAATCACATTCTTGATATCAAAAATGGGATTTCAATTAGTAAAAATCTTAATTCTTGATATCTGTAATTGAATTTTCACTAGTTGAATTTCACAGTGACCTCTGATATTGTTGCAAGCCGAATTAACTTTTATTCATTTGCAGGATATGAACTGTTGATATCAACATTTCAATTTTCACTAATTAGAATGCTAATTCTTGATATCAAGAATGTAATTTTCACTAGTGGAAATGCCAATTGTTGATATCAATAATTACATTTCCACTAGTAAAAATGTGAATTCTTGATATCAAAAATGACATCATTCGCAGAAATCACATTCTTGATATCAAAAATGGGATTTCAACTAGTAAAAACCATAATTTTTGTATCTATAATTGAATTTTTACTAGTAAAGTTTCACACCGATATGTCATTCACTCTTATTCAAAATGCAATTATTGATATAAAAAATTTGTTTCTTACTAGTTGAAAGTCCAATTTCACATATCAACAATTCTTTTCTTACTAGAAAAATTGAATTTTTGATATCAAGAATGTAATTTCTACTAGTGGATATATGCCAATTTTTGATATCAACAATTGAATTCCAACAAATAAAAATGCTCATTTTTATATCAGTAATTCGGTTTTCACTAGTGATAAATTTAATTTCTGATATCTGTAATGTAATTGTTACTAGTAAGAAAGTCTTTTTAGATATTATTAATTACACTCCAAATTATTGATATCTGAAATCCACTTCCAGATATCAGAAATACCAAATGTAACATGTTGAAATTAAATTACTGAAATAAAAAATTACCATTTTCACTAGTTGTAATTAAGTTGTTATCAAGTATGAACATTTTACAAGTAATGTAATTATTGATATCAGTAAAGGGAGCTCTACTTGTAACAATTATTGCCTTGATATCTAAAATAGCCTTTGCAACAAGTGAAATTAGAATTACTGATATCTTAAATGTGATTTTAACAAGTAAAAACACTATTATCGATATCTAGAAATACAGTTTTAACAGGTAAGAACAGCTATGGTAATGACTTTATGAATATTAATGAGACCTGGTTTTCCATGAATCCACTTTTGGAGCCAATAGTAGCAGGTTAAAAAATGGAGGGAGACATTCCATGTTGGTAAAAACAGCTTCTTTTTTTTTTTTTTTTAGTTTTATTTTTATGCTTCAGAAACGGAAAATGAGAATTCATTTAAATGTAAATTTTTTGTCCATTGTTAAAAAAAAATAAATAAATAAATAAACAATATTAGATTTGCATATGTGGGCGGCAATGCAACGCCTCTTTCATCTGATTGGCCAACCCACGCCGTCTTCTACTGCCTTAATCCTTTTAGCCAGAATAACAATTCGTACCGCTCTGCATATTTGGCTCAATTTTAATTAAATATTGTCCCGAACTACCACTCACTATAAACTACACATACACAAAAATCTTGTTGCTGGGCACAAAACTCGTGCTGTTGCGAGGTGTTGTGTCTAATGGACGACACATGAGATCGCAAGCCACATCATATGCTGACTGGGAGTTTAGTCTCATATCTATAATATATAATTTTATATTGAATAAATTGTATGATTTTGTAATACATTTGTTTTCATGGCGTTTTAATAAATGTAATGGCGAATGGGAAGGAGCAGGTGTAAATTTTATTAATTCCAACTGCAATATACTGCTCATTATTCATAAATAAGGGTAGCTGTGCTGTCCTGCGTGCCGACGAGTTACAGTCAGGATGCCTTTTGTCCGAATAATTAGTCTTAGCTATAGTTTGATGGTTTTAAATGAGCGTTTAAAATTGACATTGCTCTTTCATGCTTTTTCTGACATGAGAAACCAGTAAAAAAAATAAAATTCACTCCCTGCGCTAAACATCTACTGCTGTCTGCCCAAGTAAAAAGTCTTCTTTCTTGCTAAGAAAATCGACCAACGTCAGTTCCTGACCTCACTGACAGCCTTGTGTCTGAATGAGAGTAAAACCTGCAGCCATGTTACTACATACAGTATAGTGGAAAGCCTTCCCAAAAGAGTGGAAGCTGTTATTACAGCAAAGGGGAAAATGTATGCCTAAGGTTTCGAAATCAAATGTTCATCAAGCACATATGGTATCCACAAACTTTTGGCCATATAGTGTGTATTTATATGAGGTCTATCATTTTTAGTTAGATAGCTAAGGTCATTGTTAGTGCTGTCAACAGGGCTAAGAGAGTAAATTATAATTTTTACATTAACCTGTTGATGTGCATGCACATCTGATGAACGAAGCAGTGATTGTGTAAAATAAATATATCGTTCTGCAAAACAAACAGTTATTATGTGGTGAATTAAGTTGTACATTTAAGAAAATATTTTTCAATATTCCCAGCGAGGTAAATTACAAACATTTTTAAAGTTACGCACAAATATAATGAAGTGGCAATGACGAGCAGCACTATACGGTCACATTTCAGCACTGTCACATGGACAGCGACACTCTTAAATAGCACTTAAACTGCGTCCTGGCACGTTCATGTTAAGCTTAGTTTTGGAAAACGCACGTACAAAATAACGAACATTCGTAAAATCGTTGGTAGAAAGCTCTCTTAACCGCTAAGATCAATCGTTATTGGGAAACGAGGTCCCGGCTGTTAAATTAGTGCATTTCATTTTAAACTAAAGTGCATAAAATAATAATAAATTAAAATAAAAAAGATTTGGCCAATTTATTTCTCAAAGGTTAAGTAAAAAGTAAAACGTGAAAACCATTATTTTTACGGCTTCTTTACACACACAGGCACACAAGTTTGTTAGATTTTTATATCTACTCGTCCTTGTTCCTCCTAATACCCAAACATTAATTTAGCCTACAATTTTATGCAAAGTGATGGAACACGTTTTCATACATTTATCAACAGCACACAGATACTTTACACACAATAGTATCCGTCTGCTGAGCCACAGAGCCGTAGGTTTGACACAGAAGTATAAATCGGCCTTAAGTCACAGCACTTTCAGGCCCGCAGTCTCCAGACTGATGTTACGGGCAGAGCTAATAACAGAACAATCATGCCGGAGAGCACAGTAAGTTGTTGTCTATGTAAAGTTTTATAAAATCTATCATTTTTGGTAAACAATTATTTTATTAAGCTAAGTATTTATCTGCTAACTACTGGATCTGTATAGATGTATCTCATAACGATTGTCGATCGGGTTGTGTTTTTTAAAAATGATTTGGTTTTGAATCACTCAAGCTTTTGTTGTTTAAATAATTTAGTTTAATTTATTATTATTTGAATTTCTTATCATTATGTAATTGATTTGTTTTTTAATTTTGCAATGTACATGTTTTGTTAGGATTTGTAATTGAGTGTTTATTTTGTATTTGATTTGATTAAATACATATGACACTAAATGCCCATTCTTTGTGTCTTTTTTAAGTACTCTTTGTAACTTTAAAGAAATATTGAACAGAAAAGAAATCAAATGATCACATATAATATAGTCAAAAGGGTAACACCGTACAATAAATTCATTTGTTAACTTGAAAAACAATGAGCAATACTGTAACAGCATTTGTTAATGTTAATTTCAACACTTACTAATATATTTTTAAAATTAGAAGTGGTAAATGTTAACATTAGTTCATAAAATATAAATAAACAAAGAACAATGTTTTATCCATTAACATTAACAGAGATTAATAAATGTTTATTCATGAAACCTACTGTATTAACTAATGTTAACACATGGAACCTTATTGAAAAGTGTTGAAAAGGCTACCATTACATATTTTAGATAGTAATCAAATAAAAATCTATGTAAAAACAGCACATTTGAAATCTAAAAAAGCAAACAAACGTAAGAAACTATGCTCCAAACTATAGATGGCGCCAACACTCCTGAGGCTGGTCCTGAGGTCCTGAGACTGCTGTGGCTCTGCAGATGGACGTATCTCGATACACGTTACAAAATCATACAGTGTTATTAAATATACAAATAATATACACCTTGTGGTGTTGATATGAAAAATAAAAGTGTGGTTTATAAATGAACGAGGTTCCATACTTTTCTTTTTTAAATATTCATAAGGTACGTAAGGAACTCGTAAGCACTCCTCATTATTATGCACATATCCAAAAAGGAATTTATGATATCTGAAATGACCATTTTAACTAGTAAAAATTACATTTCAACATTCCTTTTTTACATGTAAGAATTCAGTCACAGATATCAATTATTATTGTTTTTACTGGTTGAAATTCCATTTTTGTTGATATCAAGAATTAGCATTTTAACTAGTGAAAATTGAACTGTTGATATCAACAATTCATATCCTACACGTGATTAAAAGTTAAAAGGCCGCCAAAACTATGCAAAGGTAATTACAGATATCAGCAATTCAATTTTCACTAGTTAAAATGCTAATTCTTGATATCAAGATTGTACTTCTTACTAGTAAAAATATAATTTCTGATATCAACAATTACACTGTTACTAGTAAAAATATAAATTCCTGATATCAAGAAATTAATTTTCACTAGGTAAAATTTTAATTCTTGATATCTGTAAATGCATTTCAACATGTTATAGTTGGGATTTCTGATATCTAGAAATGGATTTCAGATATCAATAATTTGGAGTGTAATTAATAATATCTAAAAATAATTTCTTACTAGTAACAATTACATTACAGATATCAGAAATTAAAATTGTCACTAGTGAAAACTGAATATCTGATATAAAAAATGAGCATTTTTACTAGTTGGAATTCAGTTGTTGATATCAAAAATGGGCATTTCCACTAGTAGAAATTACATTCTTGATATCAAAAATGTAATTTTTTACTAGTAAGAAAATAATTGTTGATATGTGAAACTGGACTTTCAACTAGTAAGAAACTAATTTTTGATATCAATAATTGCGTTTTGAATAAGAGTGTACATATCAGTGTGAAACTTTACTAGTGAAAATTCAATTATAGATATAAAAAATTATGGTTTTTACTAGTTGAAATCCCATTTTTGATATCAAGAATGTGATTTCTGCAAGTGATGACATCATTTTTGATATCAAGAATTCACATTTTTACTAGTAGAAATGTAATTACTGATATCAACAATTGGCATTTCCACTTGTGAAAATTACATTCTTAATATCAAGAATTAGAATTCTAACTAGTGAAAATTGAATTGTTGATATTAACAATTCATATCCTGAGAATGAATAAAAGTGATTTCGGCTTGCCTTATCCGATTTGAATGGAATGCAGCATCTACACCTAAACTCATCTTCACCCCTCACCCAAAGAGATTTAGTGAGTATTAGCTATACATATTAGCTACCTATGCATTTACTGTTTTTTAGGGTGCTAGTTTCAGTTGCTTGCCAGCTATTTGCCACCTAGTTAGGTGAGCAAGCTCCCTAATTTAGTTAACATATATTGAGGGATGTAGCTAATGCAGTGTTAACTTTGTGAGAGATTGAGGGGACAGGGCATGTAGTGACAAATTGTTGTTCCCAAGTTACGTTTTTGCTTTTGATAAACAATGACGAGACTAGCTACATAGCTTTATGTGACCTATGTATATAGATACATTACATCAACATTAGCTAATGTCAGCTCTGACATAAAAGCTACACAGCTCAAAACTTGGGTGAGAGAGCTAGAGATGTGAGAGCAGAGAGTGGAGACCAAGTATTGTGCCTCCACTTTTATGAAACATATAAATTTTAAATAGGCTGCTTTGCTCATGTTTGGCATTCTTTGTTCTATTTTCTAGATTTAGCTATGTGGTTAGCAAACTGCACACATTTATACAAGGCTTGTTGTTGGTTCAAAAACAACAAAAAACATACTATATTGTTTAAGAAAAGACAGAGAAAAGTGAAGACTTAAGTATTGAATAATTGTTTGATATATTCTGTACTTGATGGTTTCTAGGGAAAAGTCATCTAGAAAACCTGATGCGATGCTTGCACAAAAATGTTATTGTTTTAGGTGGATGGTAAAACTTGGAATAGGAGTGTTAAATAAAGATGGTTAAGTTGATTTCAGCTTCTTAGTGTTTGTTTGCTCACAGAAAACAAAGGAAAATTTACCTCTGCAATGCCTTTTGATTATTTTATCAAGACATTTCTCATGGTACACTGATACATACCCGCATATGTATGTATGTATGTATGTATTTATATATAGCAATAAAAGAGGTGAATGAAGAGCAATCTTCATTTGTTTTCTGTAGGTGTTTTTATAGGAATGCGGATCTTTCAGATCAATCTGAGGAGTGCCTATGGCAGTCTCACATTGCATGACACACTTACGATAAAATGTGGAACATGCAATGTGAGACTCGCACTGGTCTAGTTTTGATTCAGTCTCGACCCTGACTTGGTCTTGGTCTTGACTTGGTCTCAGTTTAGGTGGTCTTGACCAAAACACTGTAAGAGGGCTAGGGGCCCTCATAGTTACAGGGACCTGTTGAAGGGGCCTTGAATATGCTGCGGGGCCATATTTTTACAACCTGGTCTCATAGTGAAAACGTGTCTCTATATACATTTTTGCAAAACTTGTTATACGTGTCTCCAGGAACAATTCCCTGCAGTTTCCAGGAAAAATTAACACTAGAGGCACTACAACAACTGTGTTTTATTCACTTTCACTCAAATCATGACTTAAATGGCTAATTATGACTTTATAAACATTTATTTTTCTCTCTATTACTCAGACCATGCTATTTTATGATAGAGACACTTTTACTCAAACACATCTTTTGAAAAACAACACATTTTAATACTTTTATTACAGACTCACCTACAAATATACACATTCCAACACAGACAGCTTGCGTGGTAGCTCACCTGATAGAGTCGGAGGACTGCGGTTCAAGTCCAGCCATGAACTCAATCTGACACATGACACTACAGAGTCATAGAAGCAGCACAAAATGGGGTGGTTGCTTCAGAAAATTTGCTTTTTCATTTCGCTTCTGCATTTTAAAACACTAATGGTTAGATTTAGGCATTGATAAGGTAAGGATGTCTTTTTAACTTCTCATACAGTATATACAATATTTTAAAACACTAATGGTTAAGTTTAGGCATTGATTTGGTAAGGATGTCTTTTTTAAATGTCATTTATATTTTAAAACACTATTGGTTAGGTTCAGGTAAAAGTGTTAAGTGGTATGTTAAAAAAAAAATTATAAATTATATATATATATATATATATATATATATATATATATATATATATATATATACAGTGGGGGAAATAAGTATTGAATGCGTCAAAAAAATTTTCAGTAAATATATTTTTAATGAGGCTATTCACATGAAATTTTCACCAGACATCAGTATTAACTCAAGAAATCCGCAAATGTAAAGAATTCACAACATAAATAAATAAAGTTATGGGTAATAAAGTGGAATGACACAGGAAAAAAGTATTGAACACACTAACTGAAATGTATTTAATACTTAGTGGAGAAGCCCTTGTTTGTAATGACAGCTTCAAGATGCTTCCTGTATGAAGAAAATAATCGGCTGCTGTATTCAGGTATGATTTTGGCCCATTCTTCTAAACATACTGTCTTTAAATCTTGAAGATTCCGGGGGGCCCTCTTGTGAACCTTGATCTTTAGCTTTTTCCACAAATGTTCAATTGGATTCAAATCAAGTGATTGACTGGGCCATTCTAACACCTTGATTTTGTTTCTCTGAAACCAATTGAGAGTTTCCTTTGCTGTATGCTTTGGATCATTGTCCTGCTGGAAGGTCCACCCACATCTCATCTTCATCATCCTGGTGGATGGCAGCAGATTCTTCTCAAGAATCTCCCGGTAAAGGGCTCCATTCATCGTTCCTTCAATTATATGAAGTCTGCCAGTACCATGCGATGAAAAACAGCCCCACACCATGATGCTTCCACCTCCAAACTTCACTGTTGGTATAGTGTTTTTAGGGTGATGTGCAGTGCCATTTCTTCTCCAAACGTGTGTAGTATGACAGCCAAAAAGTTCAATTTTGCTCTCGTCTGACCAGACTACACAGACTACATGAGCTTCGACATGCCTTTTCTTTAGTAATGGAGTCTTGCGGGGGTGAGCGTGCATCGAGGCCATGGCGGTGGAGTGCATTACCTATTGTTTTCTCTATGACGATGGTACCTGCTGCCTCCAAGTGTTTCTGGAGCTCTTTCAGAGTAGTCCTTGGCTCTTGGGCTACTCTTCTGACTATTCTTCTGACTCCCTGGTCAGAAGTCTTGCGAGGAGCTCCTGTGCGTGGCCGGTTGATGACGGAGTGATTTTGCTCCCACTTGCGGATAATGGCCCCAATGGTGCTTACTGGAAGATTCAGAAGTTTTGAAATACGTCTGTATCCGATTCCATCAATATGTTTCGCAACAATAAATTTGCGAAGGTCTTGGGAGAGCTCTTTGCTTTTACCCATCATGAGATGATTCTTGTGTGACACCTTGGTAACGAAAAGACTTTTTAAAGACCATCAGTTTACTAACCCAGCTGATATTAATTTGCACAGATAGGAGGTATAATTACTTTCTAACTACTTATGGATTTCAGCTGATTCCTTGCCTTACCTTGCCTTGGAGAACTGCTTATATATATATATATATATATATATATATATATATATATATATATATATATATATATATATATATATACACACACACATATACAGGTGCATCTCAATAAATTAGAATGTCGTGGAAAAGTTCATTTATTTCAGTAATTCAACTCAAATTGTGAAACTCGTGTATTAAATAAATTGAGTGCACACAGACTGAAGTAGTTTAAGTCTTTGGTTCTTTTAATTGTGATGATTTTGGCTCACATTCTCAACAAATTAGAATATGGTGACATGCCAATCAGCTAATCAACTCAAAACACCTGCAAAGGTTTCCTGAGCCTTCAAAATGGTCTCTCAGTTTGGTTCACTAGGCTACACAATCATGGGGAAGACTGCTGATCTGACAGTTGTCCAGAAGACAATCATTGACACCCTTCACAAGGAGGGTAAGCCACAAACATTCATTGCCAAAGAAGCTGGCTGTTCACAGAGTGCTGTATCCAAGCATGTTAACAGAAAGTTGAGTGGAAGGAAAAAGTGTGGAAGAAAAAGATGCACAACCAACCAAGAGAACCGCAGCCTTATGAGGATTGTCAAGCAAAATCGATTCAAGAATTTGGGTGAACTTCACAAGGAATGGACTGAGGCTGGAGTCAAGGCATCAAGAGCCACCACACACAGACGTGTCAAGGAATTTGGCTACAGTTGTCGTATTCCTCTTGTTAAGCCACTCCTGAACTACAGACAACGTCAGAGGCGTCTTACCTGGGCTAAGGAGAAGAAGAACTGGACTGTTGCCCAGTGGTCCAAAGTCCTCTTTTCAGATGAGAGCAAGTTTTGTATTTCATTTGGAAACCAAGGTCCTAGAGTCTGGAGGAAGGGTGGAGAAGCTCATAGCCCAAGTTGCTTGAAGTCCAGTGTTAATTTTCCACAGTCTATGATGATTTGGGGTGCAATGTCATCTGCTGGTGTTGGTCCATTGTGTTTTTTGAAAACCAAAGTCAATGCACCCATTTACCAAGAAATTTTGGAGCACTTCATGCTTCCTTCTGCTGACCAGCTTTTTAAAGATGCTGATTTCATTTTCCAGCAGGATTTGGCACCTGCCCACACTGCCAAAAGCACCAAAAGTTGGTTAAATGACCATGGTGTTGGTGTGCTTGACTGGCCAGCAAACTCACCAGACCTGAACCCCATAAAGAATCTATGGGGTATTGTCAAGAGGAAAATGAGAAACAAGAGACCAAAAAATGCAGATGAGCTGAAGGCCACTGTCAAAGAAACCTGGGCTTCCATTCCACCTCAGCAGTGCCACAAACTGATCACCTCCATGCCACGCCGAATTGAGGCAGTAATTAAAACAAAAGAAGCCCCTACCAAGTATTGAGTACATATACAGCAAATGAACATACTTTCCAGAAGGCCAACAATTCACTAAAAATGTTTTTTTTTATGATGTATTCTAATTTTTTGAGATAGTGAATTGGTGGGTTTTTGTTAAATGTGAGCCAAAATCATCACAATTAAAAGAACCAAAGACTTAAACTACTTCAGTCTGTGTGCACTGAATTTATTTAATACACGAGTTTCACAATTTGAGTTGAATTACTGAAATAAATGAACTTTTCCACGACATTCTAATTTATTGAGATGCACCTGTATATATATATATATATATATATATATATATATATATATATATATATATATATATATATATATATATATATCTGTTGTGACACAGTAACACTGGACAGTCTCGCCCTGTTTGTAATGTTACTGACTGCATACCAGATTTAAGGCATATGCAGTGCTTTCCTTTGGCCTCATAAAAGCCCAGTAAATTACTTTGTTCTTCCATGAGAGGCCAACTCACTTTGTTCTCCACCGTCACTATGCGAGACATGTTGATTTTTATGCTTGGAGGTGCAGTCTCTCATCTGCAAAGTTGTGATAGAGAGTGTACCAGTGTATGGCACACAAAGTTTTCTACATCTGTTTTCTGGTCAACAGGAAGGACGGTGGGCTGCATCCCATACTGGACTTAAGGTGCTTGAACTGGACACTCACAAGTCTCCATTCAAGAGACAGATTTTGTCTTATGTCTATCCGTCCAACTGATTTGTATCAGTGGACCTGAAAGACGCGTAGTTCATGTATAAAGTAGCCCCTCGCAACAGGCCATTCTTGAGATTTGCCTTTGAGGGGACAGCTTATCGGTTCAAGGTCCTTCCCTTCGGCTTGTGCCTGGCGCAGAGTTGTCACAATGGACAAACAGACTTTTCTGAGCGTCAACGGCCTAGCTCACAAATGGCCAGCAGAACACAAATATGCGTTCCCTCCTGTCCGCTTGCAACACCAAGTGCTGTGAAAGTTTCAGGAAGACAGGGAAACCATGCTGCTGGTTGCACCGGAGTGGCCCAACCGCCCTTGTTTCCTGGCGCTGGTAAAGCTGTCGAATGCTCCCCTGTGGGAAATCCCTTGAGAAGGGACATGCTCTCGCAAGCTTGAAGCAAAATCTCTCTCTATCCACGCTTAAAGTGTATTTCGCTGCCATAGCGATGGGCCACAACCTTCTGGGTGGTTTGTCATTGCACAAATACCCATTAATCAGTACGTTTCTGCGAGGAGCTAGGTGGCTGAGGCCCTCTTACCCCACTACCATCCCAATCTGGGACTTAGCGTTGGTATTAAATGTGCTTAAAAGTTCCCCATTTGAGCCACTTGAGGCGGTAAGCTTACACAAACTCTCCTTGAAGACTGTGCAGATACTCAGGTTGGCTTCAGTCAAACATATGGGGACCTTCAGGCCTTGTCGGTCAAAGGCTCTTGCTTAGAGTTTGTAGCAGCATTCCTTCGGGACAGTATTGTGGATGAATCTGCACGTTCTTTGTGCTTATGCCTCCTATTGTTTGGAGTTTGTTTTGTGGAGTATTTCTTGCAGGACATTGGAGTGATTGGGTCATTTGCTGCACTCATGTAGCAGTCGAATGGGCTGGCTCACTGAACATTTGTTTGACTTCCCGAGGAAACTGAACGGCTATTTTTTTTTTCTGTGCTGGTTCCGCTAGCGGCTGGAGCTTGTTTTGTGGAGGAACACACCTTTGGGACAGTTATGTGGATGAATCTACATGTTCTGTGTGTTTATTCCGCCTGTTGGCTGGAGTTCGTTTCATAGATTATCTTCTGTTGTGTAATTCTGTCTCACAAAATCTGTATAGAAACACCAGATTTGAGAAATCCGACGGCAAAGTTGTCGCGGGGGCTTTTGTAGGTGTACATGGACTGTTTGAGTTTAGAGGGATGGATGTTAGTTGGCGCTGTTGTGTGTTTTTCTTTTTTCTCTTTGTTTGGTTCGGGGGGAATTTTGGGGTTTGATTGTTGCAATACTGTTGGAATGTGGTCTTTATAATTTTATTTTTGACACACAATCTATTTTTTCTAATATGTCAAAATGTCAAATGTTAATATAAGTGAATTGTCTCTCTCCACATAGAATGTGAATGGGTTGGGGCACCCCATAAAAAGAAGGAAAATTATTTCTTTTCTTAAACGTAAGAAATATGATATAGTGTTTCTTCAAGAAATGCATCTTTCCCCGCAGGAAGTTGGAAAATTTGGGAAGATATGGGGTGGACATGTTTTCTTTAGTGCTAGCTCAATAAGAGCAGGGGAGTCATTACACTGATAAGTAAACATCTACAATTCAAATATCTCAAACAGATTAAAGATAAATTAAGATGAGTCATTATTGTTTTAGCAGAAATTCAAGGGTTCAAAATCAAAGTTTTATTTTGGCTAATATTTACGCACCCAACATTGATGGGCTTTTTTATAGATCTTGAAGGGATGTTGCAAAACACTGGCACCCATCATGATATAATATTGGGAGGAGACTTTAATCTTTTGATGGACTCAGTCCTTGATCATAGTGAAGCAAAAGTGTGTAAACCCACTAGTGCATGATTGACGCTTTACAGGATGTGTAAAAATCTTGGTCTTACAGATATTTGGAGACTTTTGAACCCATCCGGTAGGGACTATAAATTTTTTTTAAGATTTATTCTAGAATAGTTTTTTTTTTTTCTCTTATATCTAAGTCCCTCATTTCATATGTTGTTGATTGCTCAATTGGAAACATTTTAGTCTCAGATCATGCCCTGGTGAGTTTCGAGGTGTTGCCACATATGGAGAAAAGGAAATCATATAGTTGGTGCTTTAATGTATCCCTTTTGCAAAATCCTGAATTCCAACAAATGTTAAAGGCTGAAATCAATGTTTATATGGAGACCAACTGGTCCTCAGTATCCTCTGTGGGCGTGGCTTGGGAGGCACTTAAAGCAGTTCTTAGGGGCCGGATCATACAATATGCCTCATTCACCAAAAAATCCAAAGCACGAGAACTCATGGATTTGGAAGGGAATATTAAAAGTGCAGAGGCAGAGCTGAAGCGCCAAATGTCGTCTGATGGCCTCAGAGAATTGACCCGATTGAAATACAGATATAATACTATTTTGTCACGGAAGGTGGAGTTTTGGCTATTCAGGGCAAGACAGTCATACTTTGAGTTGGGGGACAAAGCAGGAAAACCTCTGGCTAGATATATAAAACAGAGAGAGTCCTTTTCTACCTTTCCCTCAGTGAAATCTGATGGTGGTGAAATATTTACCTCAGCCATTGATATTAATAATGCATTAAAAGAATTATATCTTGATCTTTATAGTTCCACGTCTTCATCTATTGATGAAAATATTAGAAGCTTTGTGGAGGTAATTAAGGCCTTGCCTACAGGCAAGGCTCCGGGGCCAGATGGCTTAGCCGCTGAATTTTTTAGATCTTATGCTACAAAATTTTCTCCACTTTTGCTAGAAGTTTATACGGAATCATTAAAGAATGGAAAGCTTCCGCCAACCATGACACAAGCCCGGATCAGTCTGATTCTTAAAAAGGACAAGGATCCAAGCGAGTGTAAAAGTTACCGTCCAATTTCCCTGATCCAGCTAGACGTTAAAATACTGTCAAACATTTTGGCTAACCGATTAAGTTCTTCTGATAACATTAGGCATTTCATCAATATCATGTTGTCAGTGGAGAATGATCAGACTCCAGTCACTGCCATCTCACTTGATGACGAAAAGGCATTTGATATGGTAGAATGAGATTATCTTTTTAAGATTTTGGAAATGTACGGGTTTGGGAATATGTTTATTGGATGGATTAATTTACTTTATAGACACCCGGTAGCGGGGTTACAAACAAATTGATTAATTTCAGATGACTTTACTCTGGATAGGCGCACCTGGCAGGATTGCCCTCTTTCCCCATTATTGTTCTGTGTTGCCCTGGAACCATTAGCAGCCGCGATAAGGAGGATGATTTTCCAGGTGTGATGGCGGGAGGTGTGGCGTATAAGCTTTTGCTTTACGCAGATGATATTTTATTATTCATCTCCGACCCTACTAGATCTATGTCTTGCCTCCACAGAATTATGAATTCCTTTTCTAATTTCTCGGGATACACAGTTAATTGGTCTAAATCCGAATCTTTGGCTCTGACAGTGTACGGCTTTTCAGTACCGTCAGTGGCCCAAACATGGCATTAAGTATTTGGGTATTTTATTCCCAGTAAATTTGTGTGATTTAGTTTAAGTTCATTTTGACCCTTTAATAAAAAGCTTTGAGCGATGTGGGTGGGTGGGCTTCATTACATTTATCAATGATTAGGAAGGTTAATGTTATTAAAATGAATTGTATTCCAAAATTACGCTACTATTAGTTGATGTCAGAGACTTTACCCATTCCAGTCTGTTACAGTGTAATGTTTTTGTCATTTTCCGCTGCATCATCTATTAAAACAGGTTATTTTGTTAACTGAAATTGTCATTTAGTAAAACTGACTAAAATTAATGAACACTGTTTGACATGATTAAATACTGACTTAATTTAAAGGATATTTTCATCAAAAATTGTGACTAAATAAAATAAAATGAACACTAGAATGAAATAACTAAAAAGTGCTGTTCAAAGTACATAGAGCAAATTCCACCCTAGTAATTGTGTCAGGCATAAACAGAAGTTCATCCACCTAGAAAAGTAGCCCCCAACTAAAAGGAGGATTTAGACAACTTTACAGCTCAAATACTACACATTTTTGTACTAAAGTATTATAAGCACTTTAACAAAAATAAGAACTTCACATTTCAGCACTTCACATTTTATTGAAAGTGCATCACTGTACAAATGCATTCCCAGTTTTTTTTTTTTTGTTTTTTTTAACAAATTATGGGACAAAACAAAATTATTTTCTGTGGTAATTGACAGCATGACACAGACAATGTTTATTGAGCTGAAGATGTACTGAACCAGAAACGTTCCATGAAAACAAACCAGGCTGCCACTAATTGAAGTTAGTGACAGAGTAAAATATTACCCACTATAGTATTAATTGATATTTTCTCCCAAATACCGAAACACAAACCTCTGACTACGGAATGTATGATTATTAGCATTTGATACAGAAAACCAGACGTGCTCAACATTCATTAAATCTTTTTCACCATTTATATCTAATTGTGAAGATAATCTGATTAAATCTCTCAGTCACGATTAATGCTGCATTAATTATACTGCATAATTATTCAATGATGCACTTGTCAAGCACTCTCTGGGATGAGATAAATAACTGAATAATTATAAATGACAGAATGAACATAAAAGAGATAGATCACCCTGATCATCTCTGAACATACTATACAACTCCTTATTCAGTCTGTTGTCTTAACCAGATTGGATTACTATAACGCTCTTTTAGCCAGCCTTTCTGCATGCCCGATCAGGCCTCTGCAAATAATCCAGAATGCAGCAGCATTACTGGTCTTCAACAAACCCAAGAGACCACATGTTACACCACTTCTTGTCTCTCTACACTGGCTGCCAGTTGCTGCATGTAACAAGTTCAAGGCTCTGATGCTGGCATACAGAACAGTCACCGGGTCTGCGCCAGTCTACCTACTATCATTCCTGCAGAGCTATGTTCCCACCAGAAGGTTGCAGTCTGCAAATGAGCGGCACCTTGTGGTACCAACACAAAGGGGCACCAATTCACTTTCCCGCACTTTGGGCTTCACTGTACCTTGATGGTGGAACAACCTTCCCAACACCATCTGTGAAGCAGACTCCCACTCTAAATACACAACTTTTCCATGAGCACTTACCCCTGTTGTACTTTCTTAATACAACTAACTGAAACTTTGTATTGCAACACTTATCGTGTTACTGTCTCCTTTAGATGAATCACTTTTGTTATATCCTTCCTCATTTTGTAAGTCGCTTTGGATAAAAGCGTCTGCTAAATGAATAATGTAAATATAAATGTAGATTACCCAAAATGTAAGTTATTTTATCATTTACTTACTCTCATGTTGTTCCAAACATGAAAGGAGTTTTTTGGCAGAATGTTTAGTCTCAGTCATTATTCACATTTATTAGATGGAAAAAAAGATGCAATGGAAGTGAATGGTGACTGAGGCTAATATTCTGTCTATACAAATTATTTCAACAAAACAAGTAGGAAGATTAACACCATGTAAAATGTAGCAGCTGCATCCCCAAACAAAACACCTGCTTAAAATAAACTTGAAGTTCATTCATGAAACTCTACATGGCACAAGCTGATGAAGATGATGTAGTGCTTTGAACTTGTTATCTGTTAGCCAGTCGGCTTGCGCAAATGTGATGCATTAAGCCAATCTACTCGCATGGTGAAAGCTGATAGATTCTTTTGACATGTAATCAATTAGCCAATCAACTTACTCTCTCTTTGTCTAACAAGAATTTCACACACCATTGCACTTGTGTATATGGCTGTGTGACAATAAAGTGATTTGATTTGATTTGATTTAAATTGCTCAGTTTTAAAGATAAGCTGGTTTCACTGTAGCATGTTGCGAGAGTTTTTCTCTGAAACCCTCCTACCCCTCAGCTCCAAATGTCTAGATCTGGTACATGGGGATTGTATGTATGTACTGTATGTATAATTGTGCAGCAGCATATCCTACATGCTCGATGCAGCATGTCTTGTGTTTGTTTAATTGTGCAGCAGCAGCAGCATGTCCACATGCTCAACACAGTGTGTCTATTGTATGTTTTAGCAGTAGCAAGTCTTCATACTTGTTCTGCATGAGTAGCAGCGTAGCAGATCTAGTCTGCCAAGACCAAATCCTATCATGTCATACATAAAAAAAAATAAACTTTCACTATTCAGTCAGTTTAACTCAATCCTCCCATGTATATATTTCTGAAAGAAAAAAAAAAAAATCATGTAATCAAGGGAACTTAATTAAACTGAGTTGATTCAACTAAAAAAGTTTCTTGTCAGATTGACTTAATCTATGTGCATTAGGAGAACATGATTTTTTTTATTTTTTTTTTATACTGAAACTGGATAGAGGATTTCTAGTTCCCAGCATGTTCTGCATGGGACTCGATAGGGAGAGTAAATGTTAAAATTAATTGTTAATATGTCTTTGTGCAAGATGAATATAAAGGGGGAGACTTGCTAGTGTTTTGTTGAGATTAAAAGGAATTTCTCTTTTTGGGGTAACCGGTAATGAGTGGAGCTTGAGCCTAGGTTAAGGACCAAATACATTTAGAGTATTATACATTTTCATTTATAGACTGAGTAATTGCTGTGCCAACCATAGCATATTGAAGTTGAACTCAGTAGTGCTTCTCACCAGCATGTGTTTAGCATGCTAACATTTCCTGTCACTAGGAGGCATATCACTAAAAGAGTTTCATTTTAGTTATACTGGCATGTTAAATTTTGATGGTTTTACTTGATTCAGTTGGTACCCTCTACTTTAAGTATTTAATTTATAATTACATGGTAATTTAGAAAAATAATTTCAAACATGTGGAGCCAATGTCCATGATTTAACCTCCTAAGCGTGAGTGCTGTGTGCATTTTCCATTTCCATTTTTGATTTTTAAAACCGTTTTTTATTTTTTTATTTTTTTAGAGCAAATACTTTTCATATGTGGACAGTGGGGCTAAGTTGTGATATTTTAAATAATACCAAGCTATAGAAAGTCAGATTTTTGGTTATTCATGTTTTTGAGACGTAACAGATAATACAGCTGATTTTCTGTAAAGCTGTTTGGAACAATGTGTATTGGGAAAAGCACAAATAAAAAACTATACAAATAATAAATGATTACCTTATTTTACTATGTTTATTTTCTATTTTGGCAACAAGATCTCAATGTTCTCTCTTTGCACTGTCAAACAAACAAGTGATAGCCAGTGCTGAAGCATTTTACCAATCAGAAATTAGCATAAATAATTCTGATTCAGAGTAATGGCCAGCATCATCCAATCACTGCCAACCATGTTAAAATAAAATTATACATTATAAATTCTGAATTTATGTTCTGATTACCATTGTCCTATGTCTGCCAAACATGCTGAGCAGCCCATACATCATCTGCAGCCTGAAACTGAACTTTTCGTCAGATTTTAGGAGTGAATGCACATAGCTGCATAGAAAAGCTTCAGGATGCCCCCTCGCTCCCTATTTAGTGAATTACTTTGGTCTCAGAACAGTTCAAAATGCACCTTATTTTCATCCTAACTCCATATACAGTGCATCCGGAAAGTATTCACAGCGCTTCACTTTTTCCACATTTTGTTATGTTACAGCCTTATTCCAAAATGGATTAAATTCATTATTTTCCTCAAAATTCTACAAACAATACCCCATAATGACAACGTGAAAGAAATTTGTTTGAAATCTTTGCAAATTTATTAAAAATAAAAAACGGAGAAAAAAAAAAATCACATGTACATAAGTATTCACAGCCTTTGCTCAATACTTTGTTGAAGCACCATTGGCACCAATTACAGCCTCAAGTCTTTTTGAGTATGATGCTACAAGCTTGGCACACCTATTTTTGGGCAGTTTCTCCCATTCTTCTTTGCAGGACATCTCAAGCTCCGTCAGGTTGGATGGGGAGCGTCGGTGCACAGCCATTTTCAGATCTCCAGAGATGTTCAATTGGGTTCAAGTCTGGGCTCTGGCTGGGCCACTCAAGGACATTCACAGAGTTGTCCCGTAGCCACTCCTTTGTTATCTTGGCTGTGTGCTTAGGATCGTCGTCCCGTTGGAAGATGAACCTTCGCCCCAGTCTGAGGTCCAGAGCGCTCTGGAGCAGGTTTTCATCAAGGATGTCTCTGTACATTGCTGCATTCATCTTTCCTTCGATCCTGACTAGTCTCCCAGTTCCTGGCGCTGAAAAATATTCCTACAGCATGATGCTGCCACCACCATGCTTCACTGTAGGGATGGTATTGGCCAGGTGATGAGCGGTGCCTGGTTTCCTCCAGACATGACGCTTGCCATTCAGGCCAAAGAGTTCAATCTTTGTTTCTCATGGTCTGAGAGTCCTTCAGGTGCCTTTTGGCAAACTTCAGGCGGGCTGTCATGTGCCTTTTACTGAGGAGTGGCTTCCGTCTGGCCACTCTACCATACAGGCCTGATTGGTGGAGTGCTGCAAAGATGGTTGTTCTTCTGGAAGGTTCTCCTCTCTCCACAGAGAAATGCTGGAGCTCTGTTAGAGTGACCATTGGGTTCTTGGTCACCTCCCTGACTAAGGCCCTTCTCCCCCGATCGCTCAGTTTGGCCGGGCGGCCAGCTCTAGGAAGAGTCCTGGTGGTTCCAAACTTCTTCCATTTACGGATGATGGAGGCCACTGTGCTCATTGGGACCTTCAATGCTGCAGAAATTTTTCTGTACCCTTCCCCAGATCTGTGCCTCGATACAATCCTGTCTTGGAGGTCTACAGACAATTCCTTGGACTTCATGGCTTGGTTTGTGCTCTGACATGCACTGTTAACTGTTGGACCTTATATAGACAGGTGTGTGCCTTTCCAAATCATGTCCAATCAACTGAATTTACCACTGGTGGACTCCAATCAAGTTGTAGAAACATCTCAAGGATGATCAGTGGAAACAGGATGCACCTGAGCGCAATTTTGAGTGTCATGGCAAAGGCTGTGAATACTTATGTACATGTGATTTTTTTTCGTTTTTTATTTTTAATACATTTGCAAAGATTTCAAACAAACTTCTTTCACGTTGTCATTATGGGGTATTCTTTGTAGAATTTTGAGGAAAATAATGAATTTAATCAATTTTGGCATAAGGCTGTAACATAACAAAATGTGGAAAAAGTGAAGCGTTGTGAATACTTTCCGGATGCACTGTAAAGCCTCTGAAAGCAACATTTTTCAGCTTTTGGATGAACCCATTGATTCTCAATGTGATGATGCACAGTAAATATAGGATTTCTAAGAAAAAGAGTGCTAAAGTACACATTAGTGTACACTGTGTTTAGCAGCGTGGCAATCTGCGATAAATTGCTCAAATTTGAAAAAATGGCATATCGGATGAAAATAGAGACTAATCTTTATTAGGCTTCTTACCAGATGTAGTTTTGTTGGTGTTTCTCCCAAAGACAAACTCTGCTGTGATCCGTGCCATGTTGGTTTGTCACATGACTCATATATTTAAAGTTTAACCCTTTACTGACAGCCCATAGTCTTCTGAACTGAGATCAGTCGGTTTAAATGAATTTAAATTATGTGTTGCGTATAGCAAAGCCAAAATACAACATCCACATGTGTACACAGGGTCACAAGAGGTTAATCATGTTCAAAGAGTTATTTTTTTGAGTCTACCCACATTAACATGCTAAATCATTCCGAGAGTTATCATGACTGAACTTCATTAATGCGAGATTGCAAAAATGGATATACGAGAAAACATATGCCCCTCATTATCCATTTCTCATTGTTTTGTCTGCCAGGAAAGGCTTCCACCTCTAATAATCTGCATCAAATAAATGGAACAAAGTAAAGTAACTGCTGTTTAATGTGGAAACAGCAGTACACTTACTCTGTCGGCATCCTTTCTAATATTTTGTTTTATTTTATAAACCCAAGATCTTATTAATGAAATGAAGATGATTTGTGCATTACCTAAGTGCACGATGTAATCCTGCATATCTGTAATCTATAGAACAGGGGTCAGGAACCTATGGCTCGTGAGCCACAAGTGGCTTTTTGTTAAAAATCAAGTGACTTGCTGGGTGTCTCACCATTCATCACCCCAACACATGTTAGTTTAAAATTTTAACTATCAAAGCTTTAAGCAAAAGCTCTAAGTCAATGACCCAGTTTTGATTTCCTTTCTCCCAAATTTCTCGCTACAGCCTAATCCTGGTGAACAAGGTTTGAAATTAACAACCGCCTAATGCAGATTTTTCATGCAGAGTGGCAGGTAATTTTGCTGATGTACCAGCCACTGTGGAGGGCGACCTGTAAGACTTCTCAGAGTGATATGACAAGAAATTAGACACAAAGACACACGTATGACAAACATTATATTTTGAAGAACAGACGAAAGAAAAGCTGCCGATGCACGTCTCATTTGATATGTGTGCAATAAAAGCGCTTCTCCAAGACATGCACATGCATAGAGTTCTGGGCCTCGTTTCTCAATAACTTAATTTAATTATTTTTATTTTCTCCCCTTTTTCTCCCCAATTTGGAATGCCCAATTCCCAATGCACTCTAAGTCCTCGTGGTGGCGTAGTGACTCGCCTCAATCCGGGTGGCGGTGGACAAATCTTAGTTGCCTCCGCATCCGAAACTGTCAATCCGCGCATATTATCATGTTGCTTGTTGAGTGCATTACCGTGGAGACCTAGCACGTATGGAGGCCTCACACTATTCTCCGCGGCATCCATGCACAACTCGCCACATGCCCCACCGAGAGTGAGAACCACATTATGGCGACCACGAGGAGGTTAACCCAACGTGACTCTACCCACCCTAGCAACCGGGCCAATTGGTTGCTTAGGAAGCTTGACTGGAGTCACTCAGCATGCCCTGGATTTGAACTTGCGATTCCAGGTGTGGTAGTCAGCGTCTTTACTTGCTGAGCTACCCAGGACCCATTTCCCAATAATTATTAATCTTAGCGGTTAAGAGCATTTTCTACTAGCGATTATACAAACGTTCGTTATTTTTTATTTGCCCAGGGTGTGAAATAGCACACGCCACCCTCAAAATGCAACGAGGCTCAATCCAGTTTGGAAATGCTGTTAGTCACAAAGACGTGCGCTTAAAGAAACGTTATTATATTTGATCATATAAGAACAGAAAAGCCGTCAATGCTTGTGTCTGATTCGCTGTTTGTTCAGAGGTATTCTACCCTGTCTTGTAGAACATGCGCATGTAAAGAGTTATCACTCTTTTTTCACTGTTTAATTAGTCTGAAAACTGTTTGCAAGAATAATGTTGTCTGTGAGAATGCTGCAAATGATCTCCGATCATAATAATAATAATAAAAAATAAAACTTTATTTTCTATAAAAAAAGTTGCATCTCAAAGCACTTTACAAGAGAAAAATAAAAATACATTGAAATACAAAAAAGAAAAAGAAAACATGCAATCAGAACAGTTTAAAAATAATACAATAATAATCACATAATAATCACAGAAAAGCAACCCTAAAAAAGATTTAAAAATACTAAAAGATTCAGCATGTCTAACCTCAGAGGGAAGAGAGTTCCACAGTTTTGGCGCTATAGAAGAGAAAGCCCAGTCACCCATAGAACTTGTGCAAGGACTCCAAGATAGACTGCAACTTATTTAAGGCTGATTTAGAGACCCCAACAAGTAAAGCAGTGCAATAATCAATATGAGAAAATACCAAAGTATTGATCAGTTTTTCAGCCACCGAGGAAGATAACATGGGCCGCAGTCTTGCAATGTTTCTGAGATGGAAGAATGATGTTTTAACAGTATTCTTGAAATGAGGATCAAATGTTAAATTTGCATCAAATATCACCCCCAAATTTTTCAATTTTGTTTGAAACTCCAGAGCAGAGCCATCCATATTTAAGGTTAAAGAACCAGCTTTACGAAGCTGGTGGGGTGATCCAATGAGAATAACCTCAGTCTTGTCACTGTTGAGACAAAGAACATTTAGAGACATCCATTTTTTTAATCTCAGTATTTTTTCATTGTGCAAGAAAGGCAACAGCCACACAATCACCAGGTTTTGAATGGATGTAAATCTGGGTGTCATCTGCGTAAAAAATTATAATTAAGACCAAGAGATCTTAAGAGTTGACCAAGGGGAAACATGTAAATGCTAAAAAAGTAAGGGGCCCAAAATCGATCCCTGAGGAGCACCACATTTAACCAAACCAACTTTGGACCTACATCCACCCAAGGAAACAATTTGAGTTAAGACTTGAACCAGTTTAATACAGTATCAGTAACACCAAAAACTGTCTCAAGACGAGTGAGCAAAAGAGAATGATCTACAGTGTCAAAAGCGGCACTGAGATCAAGAAGGATCAGAACTGAAAGATAGCCAGAGTCAGAAGCTATTAACAAGTCATTTGTGACCTTAACTAATGCCATTTCAGTGCTATGGAGTTTGTGAAAGCCAGATTGAAGGGGCTAAAAAAGATTGTTTATAGTGAGATGAGTGTACAATTGAGAAGCCACAATTCATTCTAAAATTTTTGCAAGGAAGGGAAGATTAGAAATGGGACAAAAGTTGTTAAGATTGTCCAAGTCCAAGTTAGTCTTTTTAGGTACAGGGGTTACAGCAGCAGTTTTAAATGCTGCTGGCACAACACCAGTGCACAGGGAGTCATTTAATATACTCAAGGCAACAGGACACAAAGAGGCGAAACATGATTTAAACAAACAAGTTGGAATAGGATCAACTATGGAAGTGGCATCTGTCATTTGTGATACCTCATTACCAAGAGAAACCAGGTCAAGTGAGGAGAAATTTGAGAAAGAGGTGCCAGAGAAATAAGAAATACTAAGAGGAAAAGCAGATGAGACAGGAGTATTAAGAATGCATTTACGAGCATTGTCAATCTTGGAGCTGAAAAAAATCAAGAAATCTATTACAAAGGTGAGTTGAAGCAGGCACAATAGAGGAACTGTTACATTTGAGCAATTTGTTAATGGTATGAAACAGTTGTCTGGGATTTCTTTGATTATTGACAATTATCTGAGAAAAATAACGGGACCTGGCGGATACAATTTCTGCCTTATATTCATACAAGTGGTCTTTCCAAGCCTGGTGATGTACGTTCAGGCCAGAGAGACGCCACCTTCGCTCCATTTTGTGACAAGCTGCCTTCATAGAGCGCAACTCATTATTATACCAGGGAGCGGAACGTACAAAAGAGACAGACTGTGATTTCATAGGAGCAAATGAGTCCAAGCCAGACAAGAGAACAGTATTTAACATAGAAATTTTGTCCTCCAGAGGGTCAGATGGAGAAAAACAACTTAAAGAAGAGTCAATAAAGTCAGTGAAATCAGAGAGATCGATGGATTTCCATTTGTGATAATTTACAGTGCGAGAAGAGGAAATGTTAGTGTGTGGGAGTTCAATATTAAAAAAGATAGCCAAATGGTCAGACAGCCCTAAATCAGCAGTGGAAAACGATCCATTTGCAATCACAAGGTCTAATTGTGTGACCTTTATTATGTGTAGCACAGTCCACAAGCTGGTTCAGATCAAAGCACTCCAGTAAGGACAAAAAGTCCTTTGTCATTACAGTGACTTTTATTCTCTCAAACTTGAGGCACAACATAGACAGTAAATCTGCAAACTCTGATAAAAAAAATCTACATTTGTCTTAGGAGGCCTGTAGACTGTAGCTATGGCAGTAGTGAAGGGTGCAGGGACACTCAGAACGAGACATTAAAAATAATTAAACTGGGGAATAGCCACGGGACTTATGTTGTATTGTTGAGGGTCGCGGGAGATCAAACAACCCGTAGCCTGTAGGAGTAAGTTCATTAAACAAAAGTCCATCAGACTGTTTGTGCCAAGTTTCAGTTAAGCACAAGGTCAAGTTTTTCTGTCATAATATCCGATAAAATCACAGTTGTTCACAGAGCGTGCATTAAAAGGCGCCAATTTCACAAGACGCGAGGTCACAGAGGATAACCGAGAAAACTCTGCGCGTTTAAGTGCAGACAGGTTGTTAAAATCAACACTAGTGCACAGCAGTCTATGAGCTTTATGCTGAAATATAGGAACAAGGAGGGCATCAGATAATGAGTGTATAGAACTGCTCCTTGAAGAGCGATGTCCAACATTTCGGCAAAGTTCATAGGAGTCATTCACCAAATAAAAGTTCCTATTTAGGTTCAGCAATTTGCAAGCGGTGTACCTTAAAGCCATGGAGAGGGAATCCATGCCAACAGCAACCAGGTAGTGTAAGTCCTGGGCAGGGCGACAGGTGGGTTGATTCCCGCAGATAACACTCAAAGATAAAAACAGCAGTCCGAAGGATAAAATGATTCCGCATTGCAATAGGGTAAGCAACAAGAGGGGACTTAAAAAGATCCAAAAATCCAACAACCACTCAAAATAATTCGATAAACATTTAAAAACAATGAAAAACAGGAGAGAGGAGCAGCAGCCAAATGCGCCAGCGTTCCCTTTCAACCGGAAATATGTGCTGTGAGTTTCGCTTTATTTCCATGGATCAGTTCGCTCTTAGCATTGTGAACGCAACTGCGGGTTTAGTAATATAATTATATATAATACAAGACACCATAAACCAAAAATTTTGTTCTATTTTCTTTTCTTTAGGCAGCATTATCTGTATTACCAAAACGCAATACAAACGCATTTGATAAGAACACAGATTTGGCAGTATTTTTTGGGAACACATAGGTATTTATTTGGCTTATTTATTATGATTATTATTATCTTTACATTTATAATTGTCTTTAGTTCTTCATTTGTAGGCTCTAAGTAATTTTTCACCCGTTGTCGTTGATGAGTACTTGCGAGATGGCAAATGGGGCCGTTGGAGACAGTTAATATTTGGATTTGGGGTGGTTATATAAAATATTTTTTTAAGAAATTATTTTAATTGCTTTTTTCATTTCGTTTAAAGTGCAATTTGAATTCAGAAAGGTCTTTTGTTTAAGTTTTACATGTTTCAATAAATTAATTGAATTTTTAAAGCAAAATCAATAAAGCAAAAATATTCACTGACCCTCGGCAGGGGGGTTGACAATATAATTGGATATCCTTATATTTTTTAAGGCGATTGTCTTTAAAATAATTTTTTACATATCGCCCAGCCCAAAAGGGAAGTAAACGTTTTCATGAACAAATGTAAAATGAAGTAATTTTATGGAGACCCACACAAACACGTGTACTCAATACCATATTGCAACATGTTACCTATTAATTGTTACATATTTGTTTGTTTTTGAGTAGTCTATGGGCATAATAAACATTTTATTTTATTGAAAAGTTTTTTTGAAAATAATAAATTATCAGTTTGTGCTACGGCTCTTTCGAAAAAAATGCATCAACCAAAAATTAAAAAATTGGCTCCTTAGTGAAAAAAGGTTCCAGACACCTGCTATAGAACAATGTATGGATTAACTCTGCAACATACTGTACAAAGCACATACAACACGTGACCTCTATTTCACCCCTCCCCCTTCCCTTCATCTTCTGTTCAGTGCGCTGAATGAGGGCATGGGTAAAGCTCTGTTGTCAGGCTACTGGCTTGGTAGAAAATGACGAACCCTGTCACTGAAAACACAAGCACACTTCAAATTACCCATGTGGCACACACAAACATTTGCCATTTGGCGGGATAATTCACCCTAAAATGAAAATTCTGTCATAATTTACTTGCCATCATGTGTTCCAAACCCATATGACTTCCTTTCTTTCATTAATGAAAGCCTTTCAAAACCTCTTACATTATTATTATTCTATCAATGAGAATCTCAGAATGTGACACAGACTGATTACTTAAAATGGCTACTTAACATTGTGACATTACACAGTATGCCATTGGCTTTGCCCAAGATCTCATACATTTACATTTATTCATTTAGCAGATGCTTTTATCCAAAGTGACTTACAAAATGAGGAAGGATATAACAAAAGTGATTCATCTTAAGTAGACAGTAACATAACAAGTGTTGTAAGACAAAGTTTCAATTGTATTAGAAAAGTAATAGCCAAGACAGGGATTAGAGTGCAAACAAGTAAAAAAAAATTACGTTTTTGTTTTAGTGTAGGGTTAAGTGCTCATACCAGTTCATATTTTGCAATATGACACGCAACAATCAGAAGGACTGTAAAAATCGCATAATGTTAATCCGGCATTATAAATATATCCACAAACGATAATCTTTTTTAGACCAGAGAAATGTTCTACATATTGACCAGGGGCTTAGCTTTTCAATATGTGGGCACAAATGAGAAAGCCTGGGTTAGGTGCAAGCTCCAGAGATACTACAACAGTCATTCTCAAAATCCAACCCGCAGGCCAAATCCGGCCCCCCAACCAGGTTATATGTGGCCCACTGTTGTAACCCTTCATAAAATATTAATATTCATGTCCATTTTCCACTAAATTATGCAATCTGAAGCGCTCTAATACTCTCATTCGCCGTGAGTTCCATTCACCCAGAAAGCTAGGTGTGCTTACGTGCATTTCTTGTTGTAAATATGGTCATAGCATAAGAACAGAGACTTTGGCATATTAGCCTTAAAAATTCTTAAATCTTAAAAATAATGTTTTGACTGATGAGACATGTCATAAATGAATAGACAATGACAAAAACATATGGTTTCTATTTTCCAAGCGATCTCTGGTACCTTTATATGTTTATTGTAAGCATAATAGAACAGTTCTGGAGTGGTCAGTTCATAGCTGCACAACTGTCATCTGCTGTATGCTGGATATTCTATAAATAATCTGCTTTCTGCCTCATTCTGTTCTATAGAATTCACATGAGATCAGTAAAATAAGCTGTTATAAACAATCAATTATGATTGGAATTAAGATATATGCAGCAGTGTGTAATTTGTCTTGTTTGCCATTCTGCATTCATAGCACTAATGCAAAACATTGCCAGAATCACATGACATAGTCTTGGGAAATGTTTCATGAAATTCAGTTTTGAAGTTATCATCTTCAATTTGGAAATAGGACATTACCAGACCTTCAGTTGTGTTTATATGCATCTACCAGTTTAGTGCCATATATTATTTCATAAAAAAATATATTTATATGTTGTGGAAATAAATTGCTGATCACTTTAAAACAAATGTAAGCTTTTTTCTTCATGACTTGCTAATTCTGACTAGTGCTGTCAAATAAACCTCGAAATTCAAATGTTTCGTCGAATTTAAGAAAAAACGCACATTTTGGATGTGTGCCAAGCACTAATAATAATTTCAGACCAATCGCATTCTTGTGCAAAAAAAAAAAAAAAAGGGCTAGACGCAGCACAACAAATACAGTTTAATAGAACGCAGGTGTCTCGAGATGCGTTTTAAAAGTTGAAGTTCTTTTAACTTGACACAGCATCTAAAAAATACAGCGCTCCTACACAACGAAACGTGGTGAAACTATCAAAGAGGTTTGTCTGGCCTAGCATGTGTTTACATAGAAAAACAAATGTTAAACTGGATGGTTGCAAAAGCATTCAGTGTGAACAGCCCCCTAAGTGGAGGTCTTTGGCCGTTGCGTCTTGCTCTCTTATCAGCATTTCTCAGACTAAGCCATGGGTTTTCAAAACGCTTTGTCAGGAAAGGAGTTCAATTTGGAAATGTGTGTCTTGAGATCCTCGCATTCTGTTTCATTCTGTTGTGCTCTGTCTGTTTTTGTTTTTTTCGATTAACATTTTTATTTATTCATAAAGATGACAAAGAAAAACAAAACATATATACAATGAATAAAAATGTAACTCCCACTACTACCCCTCCCCAGCCCCCCAGCGAACATCCCCGTGGTCACACATAAGTACACACACAAAATAAATAAATAAATAAATAAATAAATAAATAAATAAAAAGAATATAATAATCATAAACATCTAAAACTACGCCTCTCTCTCCACAACCCCTCCCCGAGAGTCCCCCAAAAACGTCAAATAACTGCCCCATTTCCCATCAAATGAATCCCAGATCCCCAAGCCTTCTACACAACACCTCCATGAAAGCTGCAATCATCCCCATCTCCGCACACCACTCCCGAAATGAGGGCACTCCATTCGACTTCCATCCCCTTAAAACAATCTATCTGCCTGTCATAACACTGGTCAGAACACAATTTTTTATGTGTTTATCTCCTATATCGATGACCACCCCATTGCCCAAAACATAGAGTCTGGGGCAAAACGAAACCCGAGTGCCCAACACGTCACACACAAAACTTTTAACCTTCAACCAAAATTCCTGGATCTCAACACACCACCAATAAACATGGGCTGTGTCTCCATCCTCCGATTGGCATCGCCAGCAGGTGGGTGTGTCTTTAAGACCAAGCCTATACAATCTAGAGGGGGTCCAATAGAATCTATGTAAAATCTTGAATTGCATAAGGTGCACCCTTGCATCTCTAGATACAGACTTGACGTTTTTTTAGAATCCTAGCCCACACTCCCTCCTCCAATACCAAGTCTCCAATACCAATACCAGAAATCTTTCTCCCATAATCTCTTGATAGAAGTTAAAGCTCCATCCCCCAGACTCTGAATTAGCAGGGAGTAATACACTGATGCCTCATGACCTTTTCCAAAAGCAGTATCTGCCACTTTAGTGGGGTGTATACTACTCCCAAAAATAGTACAGAGCAAATGGCGCAACTGTAAATACCTAAAGAACCTGGGAATCCCAAAATGTTGAACCAAATTTTCATAGGATCTCGAAGCAACATTTAAATAAATATCTGAATTAAACACTCTGGACATACCGAGTGCAAATGCGAGATAAGGAGGTGTAACTTAACTTCTCCGATTAGTTTGATAGAAAAGCTTTGCAATGGCGAAATAGGGGCAAGAAATTCCTGTTCAATACGAAACCAGGGAGAGGCTCTCTCAGGTGGAAGTGACTAATGAGCCAAATGTCTGAGACCGAATGCATAATAATAAAACAAAATCTTGGGTAGGCCTAGCCCACCTTTGTCAATCGGCCTATGTAATTTATTGAAATGTAATCTGGGATGCTTACCATTCCAAATGAAGGACTTCGCTATGCTATCAAATTGCTTGAAATAAGAGAGGGGGACATCAACAGGGAGAGATTGTAGCAGGTAGTTGAATTTTGGAATACAATTCATTTTAATAACATTAACTTTCCCAATCATAGATAAATGTAATGAAGCCCACCTGCCCACATCGCACGAAAACCTTTTTATTAAAGGGTCAAAAATAACTCTAACTAAATCACACAAATTTGCTGGGAATAAAATGCCCAAATACTTGATGCCCTATTTGGGCCACTGGAAGACGCCCGGCTGAAAAGCCGTCACTGGGCAGTACGCTGTCAGAGCCAAAGCTTCGGATTTAGACCAACTGACTCTGTATCCTGAGAACTTAGAAAAGGAATAAATAATTCTGTGGAGGCAAGGCATAGATCTAAAGGGGTCGGAGACGAATAATAAAATATCATCTGCGTAAAGCAAAAGCTTATGCACCATACCTCCCGCCACCACCCTTGGAAAATCATCTTCCTTTCTTATTGCAGCTGCTAATGTTTCCAGGACAAGACAGAACAATAATGGGGAAAGAGGGCAATCCTGTTGGGTGCCCCTATCCAGAGTAAAATAATAGGAAATTAATCCATTTGTTCGTACTGCCGCTACTGGGTGTCTATAAAGTAACTTAATCTATCCAATAAAAGTATTCCTGAACCCGTATATTTCCAAAATCTTAAAAAGATAATCCCATTCTACCATATCAAATGCTTTTCGGCGTCAAGTGAGATGGCAGCGACCACAGTCTGATCATTCGCCACTGACTACATAATATTGATGAAACGCCTAATGTTATCAGAAGAGCTGCGACCCCGAATAAACCCCTCCTGATCTATATGTATAAGAGTTTCCTCGGGCGGTCAAGTGAATGTTCAGTGAGTCAGGCTCACTTGGCTGCAACGTGAGTACCATAAAATGATTCACTCAGTCCATTGACTTTATGAAGGACATGGCTTGCTGTGTGTAAATACTTTACAGCCATCCTTAGGATCTATTCTCAATTTGGCCAGGAACATCAGTGCAAAAGCGACCTTCCATTGATGTGAGAGTTTCTTGCATTCCTTGAATCGATCACGTTACACTCTTGTCGAATTCGCAAATTTTGGGAATAAGAAAATGCTGTGGTTCTTCCAAGAAAGCCTTCCTTTACTCCTCGCCTCGTGTAACACGAAATCTTTATCGGATGATCTCAGAAATTTGGCCAGAATTGATCGGGGCCTGTCTCCCTCAGCAGATCCTGCTTTACTCCTCGCCTCACGTAATACAAGATCTTTATCGGATGATCTCAGAAATTTGAGACAGGCCTGTCTCCCTCAACGGACCCTGTGAGCTCGCTTGATTTCCAGCTTATGGCCTGTTATGTCAAGCAGATTTGGAAAGAGCCCGTCCAGGAATTCCACCATATTCTGACCCTCTGCTCCCTCAGGAATTCCAACAATTCAGATGTTATTCCGCTGGTTACGATTCTCCAAATCCTCCAGCTTCTCCCAGACGCGCTCCAAATCTGCCTTGGTTGCAAGTGGATTAGCAGCTAATTCCCTTTCCGATGACTCAGAAAGTCAATCCGTTTCTCGACATCCGCCACTCTTGTAAACATCTCAGTGAATTTCATCTCCATGGCCATGATTGATCGACGTATTGCAGCAAGATCCTCCAAGTCAGCAACTACCTTCGTCAGCATTGCTGATACGTTCAGCAATTCTCGACAAATCTCTTTCACTTCTCTGGCCAAATCGAGTCCCTGGCTCGAGGCCTCTGGAGGGGCATAAGCTTGAGCACATGAGTGTCTTTTAATGTCTCCAGAGCCTGAGGATTTTTAATTCTTTGACATATTGTCTTCCTAGAACAGTTATGGATCAGGGTGTATCGAATCTCACCGGTTTATATCATTAAAAGTATCAAAACTAGCAAAGTGCACAGAGCTGGCCATTCACACGTCTGAACCTCGCATGGCGTCATGTGACTCCCCGTGCTCTGTCTGTTTATACAGCTACTGACCTGCAATGCATCTCAATCATTTCCCAAGTTCAGTAGTCAGGGCACTGATCAGTGAGTCAGTCATTTTTAGGGTTGTCTCATTCGCAAAATCGTTCCAGTGCACCGAAACATTTGCTCCCTAAAAAATCCCACAATGCACCGTTAAAACCAGGGAGCATTGTTGCTCACTATGTTCCCTTACCAGAAAGGTCGTCATGTCTTCTGAAGTCTCTCAAGTTGTTAGATGAGGAGCACAAGTATGAAACTATGAAGTTCCAGCCTTATTTTCTCTTTAAAAGAGATGTTGTTTGTAATGTCTTTCATTCATAATTACTATGAAAGTGAAACAGTCTTTTAAATATTTGAGTTGTTAAAAAGGTTTAAAATACACTCCAATATATTTTTATTTCTTTATTTATGCCATTTATCTGTTATAATACACTGTAGGTTTGAATATCTTCAATGAAAATGAACGATAGTGGTCATTAACGTGTCGCAGGTGATTGAGGCATAAGTGTCCCAATGTTCAGTGGATCAGTACCCTTACCAGTGCCCGAATTCGTGTTCACGATACACTGATTCATGACATCGGGAGCTAGGGAGCTGATTGAGACACACGATGGGCTCAGAGTCTGAGCAGCTTCACCACAGCGTTCTGATGAGTAGCACTGCTATCTGGGAATATAACTACCTTAAATACAACTGTAATGCATGAAAAACTCTGTGGTATCACTGTTATTATTAAGCTTGAGTCTGGGGTATTATACTGTGGCACCAGTGCAAGTTCAACACCAGAATTGTCTATTGAAGCGTTTTCCCCCTCGTTTTACTTATTACTTAACATTTGCAATATGAACTGACTAAAATTTTTTATTATTATTATTCTATGCACATTAGTTTAAAATAGAATTTTTTATTTTTTATTTAACAACCAGAAATGTTCTTTGCAATAATAATATAACTCGGTGCTGTACGGATTATATGTATTCATTGCACCCTCTTTTGGACTAAGGAAACGATGTCAATTTAAAAATCTGCTGACTTTAAAATTTTAATTGAATTTGATTTTTGGTAATCTTTAAGGTACAAATTCGGATTTAGGTTCTCAGCCTAGTTAACAGCCCTAATTTTGAATTTTGGACAACAAACTTCCAAGTGTCTACTTTCAAAAGAGACCAATAATGCCTATTATGCAAAGAAGTGATGAACTACAGCAAAACATTTTAATGTGTGCATTTGTGTAAATAAGACTTATACACAATTTAACACTGAATACATTGTTCTGGAAAAATACAATGTCTTCTAAAGACTGACCAGCAATTATGACTGTTTTGATGGTGAAGTGTCAAGGTGACCAAATAAGTGATGTTTACTACTGTAGGTCTTACCAGTTCAATTTCTAAAATAGCATCAATTAAAGCTTCATTTTAGATATCGACTGTATAGATATAGCAGACTTTAAGGTTTGATCGTCAGTTGAACCAAAGCTAATTGAAATGATGTCATCTCCGCCCTGAGAGTACATTTTCACATGATCTGATCATATATGGATCAAATAAAGCTTTATTCCTGACAGACAGAGGAGCAGATGAAAAAAATTCACTGATTGCATTTTATTTTGACCATATGGAATCACACGAATGAGACGGAAACTCAATCTGCTTTGTGTTATGTCATGTGAAGTGACACAAACAGCATTAGAGTGTATTAGAGAAATTCTCTCTACCTCCGGTCCATCGGTGTGAATTACAATGTAATTTAATCAATGCAATATGAAATTTAAAGTAGTAAAACAGAAAGCAGATGTAGACTGCTACAAAAATGCTCTAAGGTTAATGTTTGAAACATGGACACTTGACAAAGACATTTAGTTGTCCAGACTCTGAAATCTGATTGGATGAGCTTCTAATACAGGTAAATATGCACATCTGTGACCAAAAATCAGCTGATTTCCATTACAATTAATTCTATAAATCATTTGCAACATTGCTTAGCAACCATAAGTAGCCTATGTTTAGAAACAACCATGTTTCTTTATTTTATTTTTTGCTGTTATGAAGCAACATTGAGTTTTTGAATGCTGTTATATAAATAAAACTTTATAATTAAAATAAATATTTATTAATACAAATTATGATAATAACATGAGATTTGCATGGTGTGTGGGAGTGGGAGTGAGTGTGTTTGTGTTGACCTACCTTCAGTTTGCACTCTTTCTCCTTGGTGACCTTGGTGAGAAGTTTGGCCTTCTGCCGCGTGAGAGCTTCAATCAAGGAGTCACACTGTGCGACCAGACACGCTTCAAACTCAACCCCATTTTCCTGTTTAACACACACAAACACACACGTGTAAAGAGTTAACCCTAAGAATACATCCAATTACACCGTTACATATCGCGATAATTTTGCTTTTGATGTTCTGAATATAAAAACTGTGCTTAAAGGTGAAGTTATGTTCCCATATGTAAAGGTTGTTAAAACTTCTTGTATTTGGATGACCAGATTTTGGGTGGCTTGCTAATGTATCAGAGTTCTTAAAATACGTAAAGAGGAGTAAGCAAAACCAAGTGCTTGTGGGGAAAAGAGTTTATTGAAATCAGTCAATCTTGTAGCATAGCTCTTCTGAATCTTAACCCTGTCTGTCTGTATGTCAGACAGTACTGTTAGGATCTGCCAATGGTATTCTTCGAAACCTTTGTTATTCTGGTTAATGTCACTGCAAAGCAGTGACCAGATGGTGACCTGTGATCATACCGTACCTTTGTTATTCTGACTGTAAGGGCCATTTGGTTCACACATTTACAAAAAAGATTCAGTTGATTGCACAATGTAAATACATCTGACTACAGATAATTACAAATACACACAATCCTTCAATCCCTCCTCTGATCATTTTTGATCATATAAAATAAAAGTAAAAATTTAAACATTTAACTAATCATGTATACAGCATGCTGTATACAGTACAGGCATCTTTACTTAAGATGTCAGAATAAAAGTTCATGGTGAATGGTTGTATTCCATTGGAAGAATGCTTGTGTCCTCCAGAAACTTTTATTATGAAGTTATCTTATGGAACTGGCAAACATAGTTGTGTTCTGTTTATATTGCATTCTGCTGTAAAAATGCAAGTTGATTCTTTCAGGAATTTTCTACATTTATAAGTTATGATAATGTGGAATTGGTGGGTGCGGTTATGTTCCGTGGATGTTCAGCAGGTGTCAGCAGTGTAGATGTCAGATGTCCATGAGCATCCTCTGGAACACTGGAACACCTGCAATGACACACAAGAGAACAGGAAAAAGTATTGTGCCAAAGAAAATAGATTTGACCAAAATATATCTATCTGCCCTCAAAACTGTCCCTAATTTTGGCAGGGCACTACAGTGTTTAACAGTGGTGGTATGTTTACCTCTTCATCCTCAATGGCTCACGTCTATCCACTGTTTCCTGCACCTTAACTGCTGCACCAAAAGAACCTGAGGTGGACCTTCCCATTTAGATTCTAATGGTTTTTGACCAGGCACTGACCAGGCACTATAACATGAAACCCCCCCAAAAGATAGGGAGAGATTGTTGCAGGTAGTTGAATTCTGGAATACAATTCATTTTCATAACATTAACCTTCCCAGTCATAGATAATCGCTCGAAAACCTTTTTATTAAAGGGTTGAAATTAACTGGGAATCAAATGCCCAAATACATAATGCCCTGTTTGGGCCACTGGAAGTTGCCTGGCTGAAAAGCCATTACCGGCAGTATGCTGTTAAAGCCAAAGCTTCGGATTTAGACCAGTTGACTCTGTATCCTGAGAACTTAGAAAAGGAATGAATAATTCTGTGGAGGCAAGGCATAGATCTAGTGGGGTCGGAGATGAATAATAAAATATCATCTGCGTAAAGCAAAAGCTTATGCGCCACACCTCCCACCATCACCCCTGGAAAATCATCCTCTTTCTTATCGTGGCTGCTAATGGTTCCAGGGCAAGACAGAACAATAATGGGGAAAGAGGGCAACCCTACCGGGTGCCCCTATCCAGAGTAAAATAATCTGAAATTAATCAATTTGTTTGTATCGCCACTGCCGGGTGTCTGTAAAGTAACTTAATCCAGACAATAAAAGTATTCCCGAACCCGTACATTTGCAGAATCTTAAAAAGATAATCCCATTCTACCATATCAAATGCCTTTTCGGCATCAAGTGAGATGGCAGCGACCAGAGTCTGATCATTTGCCACTGACCACATGATATTGATGAAATGACTAATGTTATCAGAAGAGCTGCGGCCCCGAATGAACCCCACCTGATCTGTATGTATAAGAGATGTCATAACCTTACTTAATCGGTTAGCCAAAAGTTTTGACAATATTTTAACATCTAGCTGAATCAGGGAAATTGGACGGTAACTCTTAAACTCACTTGAATCTTTGTCCTTTTTCAAAATCAGACTGATCCGGACTTGTGTCATGGTTGGAGGAAGCTTTCCATTCTTTAATGATTCCGTATAAACTTCTAACAAGGAGCCAATTCTGTAGCATAAGATCTAAAAAATTCAGCGGCAAAACCATCTGGCCCCGGAGACTTACCTGTAGGCAGGGCCTTAATTACCTTGTCAAGCTCCTCCAAGGTTATCTCAGAATCAAGAGAGTTTTTTTTTGTTCATTCGTCAGTTTAGGGAGTTCTAATGGTTCCACAAAGTTTCTAATATCTTCATCAGTAGACGAAGACGTGGAATTATAAAGATCAATATAGAATTCTTTAAAAGCATTATTAATATCAATGGCTGAGGTAAAAATTTCACCACCAGCAGATTTCACTAAGGGAATGGTAGAAAAGGACTCTCTCTGCTTTATATACAGTGGTGTGAAAAAGTGTTTGCCCCCTTCCTTATTTCTTATTTTTTTTGCATGTCTGTCACACTTAAATGTTTCAGATCATCAAACAAGTTTAAATATTAGTCAAAGATAACACAAGTAAACACAAAATGCAGTTTTTAAATGAAGGTTGTTATTATTAAGGGAAAACAAAATCCAAACCTACATGGCCCTGTTTGAAAAAGTGATTGCCCCCTAAACCTAATAACTGGTAGGGCCACCCTTAGCAGCAACAACTGCAATCAAGCGTTTGCGATAACTTGCAATGAGTCTTTTACAGCGCTGTGGAGGAATTTTGGCCCACTCATCTTTGCAGAATTGTTGTAATTCAGCCATATTGGAGGGTTTTCGAGCATGAACTGCCTTTTAAGGTCATGCCACAGCATCTCAATAGGATTCAGATCAGGACTTTGACTAGGCCACTCCAAAGTCTTCATTTTGTTTTTCTTCAGCCATTCAGAGATGGACTTGCTGGTGTGTTTTGGATCATTGTCCTGCTGCAGAACCCAAGTTCGCTTCAGCTTGAGGTCACGAACAGATGGCTGGACATTCTCCTTCAGGATTTTTTGGTAGACAGCAGAATTCATGGTTCCATTTATCACAACAAGTCTTCCAGGTCCTGAAGCAGCAAAACAGCCCCAGACCATCACACTACCACCACCATATTTTACTGTTGGTACGATGTTCTTTTTCTGAAATGCGGTGTTACTTTTACGCCAGATGTAATGGGACACACACCTTCCAAAAAGTTCAACTTTTGTCTCGTCAGTCCACAGAGTATTTTCCCAAAAGTCTTGGGGATCATCAAGATGTTTTCTGGCAAAAATGAGACGAGCCTTAATGTTCTTTTTCTCAGCAGTGGTTTTCGTCTTGGAACTCTGCCATACAGGCCATTTTTGCCCAGTCTCTTTCTTATGGTGGAGTCATGAACACTGACCTTAACTGAGGCAAGTGAGGCCTGCAGTTCTTTGGATGTTTTTGTGGGGTCTTTTGTGACCTCTTGGATGAGTCGTCGCTGCGCTCTTGGGGTAATTTTGGTCGGCTGGCCACTCCTGGGAAGGTTCACAACTGTTCCATGTTTTCGCCATTTGTGGATAATGGCTCTCACTGTGGTTCTCTGGAGTCCCAAAGCTTTAGAAATGTCTTTATAACCTTTTCCAGACTGATAGATCTCAATTACTTTCTTTCTCATTTGTTCCTGAATTTCTTTGGATCTCGGCATGATGTCTAGCTTTTGAAGATCTTTTGGTCTACTTCACTTTGTCAGGCAGGTCCTATTTAAGTGATTTCTTGATTGAGAACAGGTGTGGCAGTAATCAGGCCTGGGTGTGGCTAGAGAAATTGAACTCAGGTGTGATAAACCACAGTTATGTTTTAACAGGTGGGGCAAACACTTTTTCACACAGGGCCATGTAGGTTTGGATTTTGTTTTCCCTTAATAATAACAACCTTCATTTAAAAACTGCATTTTGTGTTTACTTGTGTTATCTTTGACTAATATTTAAACTTGTTTGATGATCTGAAACATTTAAGTGTGACGAACATGCAAAAAAATAAGAAATCAGGAAGGGGGCAAACACTTTTTCACACCACTGTATCTAGCCAAAAGCTTCACTGCTTTGTCCCCCGACTCAAAATATGACTGTCTTGCCCTAAATAACCAAAACTCCACCTTCCGTGACAAAATAGTATTATATCTGTATTTCAATTGGGTCAATTCTCTGAGGCCATTAGACAACATTCAGTGCTTCAGCTCTGCCTCTGCACTTTTAATATTCCCTTCCAATTCCACGAGTTCTTGTGCTTTGGATTTTTTGGTGAATGCAGCATACTGTATGATCCGGCCCCTAAGAACCACCTTAAGTGCCTCCCAAGCCACACCCACAGAGGATATTGAGGACCATTTGTTGGAATCCAGGATTTTGCAAAAGGGATACATTAAAGCACCAACTATATGATTTCCTTTTTTCCATATGTGGCAACATCTCTAAACACACCAGGGCATGATCTGAGACTAAAATGTTTCCAATTGAGCAATCAGCAACTGATGAAATGAGGGACATAGATATAAAAATAAAAAAAATCAATTCTAGAGTAAATCTTATTGACTGATGAAAAAATGTATAGTCCCTCCCAGATGGGTTCAAAAGTCTCCAAATATCTGTAAGACCAAGATTTTTACACATCCTGTGAAGCATCAATGTTGCTCTAGGGGGCTTGCACACTATGGTCAAGGACTGAGTCCATCGAACGCCATGGTGAAATTCGATACACCCAGTTACACATTTGCTCTTTGAGGTAAAACATGGCAAAGAAGTCAAAATCATCGGGCTCTGGAGGCATTAAAAGACACTTACATGTTCAGGATGAAAGCCACGACAGGCCTAGACCGGAGACTCGATCTGGATGGCGCAGCGGGAGAAGAGATCCAGCGTCAGTTGACCAACATATCGGTGATGATGACAAAGGTTCTTGCTGAGTTAGTTACAAAAGTGTCAGATGCTGAGAAACGAATCGATTATTTGGAGTCTTCGGGGAGGGAATTAACCGCTAATCCGCCCGCGACCAAAGTTAATCTGGAACGTATTCTTGAAAAGCTTGAAGATCTTGAGAATAGAAGCCGCAGGAATAATGTCAGAATTGTTGGAATTCCTGAGTATGAGGAGGGCAGAGATATGGTGAAATTCCTAGACGAGCTCTTTCCGAGTCTGCTCGACATAACAGGCCACAAGCTGGAAATCGAGCGAGTTCACAGAATCCCTGCTCAGAGATCTGCTGAGGGAGACAGGCCCAGATCGATCCTGGCCAAATTTCTGAGGTCATCCGATAAAGATCTTGTGTTGCGCCAGGCGAGGAGCAAAGGAAATCTTTCTTGGAGGAATCATAATATTTTCTTGTTCCCGGACTTTGTGAGTTCGACAAGAGAGAAACTTGATCGGTTCAGGGAATGCAAGAAACTCTTGCATCAGCGTAAGATCACTTTTGCATTGATGTTCCTGGTCAAACTGAGAATAGAAACGAAGGACAGTCACAAAGTATTTACATGTCCCAATCAGGCAATGTCTTTTATAGAATCAATGGTTGAGTAAACCATTGGATGTTTCTCATGTGAGTGGGTCGACTCGCTGTACTTACTCTGGCTTTGGAGGAAGCTGGGTGTCATTTTGGTTTCTTTTTGCGCTGGCTCCGCCTAGCAGCTGGAGTTTGTATTGTGAATAACACTTTCCTTAAAGAAGCTTTTGCATTGATGGAAGATTACTTTTGCATGGAAGTTCCTGGCCAGTTTGAGAGTGGACACTACAGATGACACTACCGAGAGTGTTTAAGAGTGGACACTACCGCAAAATATCTACATGCTCACAGTTGACGTGAGCATGTATGCTATAAAGTTGATGGATTGAGTAAGTCATGGTATATACTTTTATGCGGCCTCCGAGTGAATTGACTTGACCATCCAGGGAACCGGGATGTCGGTTTTGTTTCTTTTTGTGTTGGCTCCACCTAGCGGCTGAAGCTTGTTCCATTTACGGGACACTGGAATGATTACGTCATCCGCTGAACTCATAATGGCTGGCTCACTGAACATTCGTTTGTCTATCCATGAAACTGAATGGATTTATATCAGCTGAAATTTGTTTTGTGGAGGATCACACCTTTAAAACAGTTCTGCAAATTAATTTACATGTTCTTTGTGTTCATTCTTCCTTTTGGCTGGGGTTTATTTTACAAAGTATTTTCTGTTATGTAATTTTGCTTCACAAATTTGTGAGGTGGCAAAGTTGTCATGGGAGCTCGTGGGCGTTCATGGACCTTTTGAGTTTAGAGGGATTGTCGCCGGTTGGCGCTTTCGTGCACGGGGTTAAAGCGCACTTTTTCTTTTTTCTGTTTGTTTTGTTCGGGGGGAAGTTCGGGGTTTGATTGTTTGAATGGGGAATGTGGTCTGTATAATTTTGTTTTTGACACACAGTTTATTTTTTTTATTATATCAATATGTCAGTTGTTAATATGAGTGTACTATCTCTCTCCACATGGAATGTAAATGGGTTGGGGCACCCCATAAAAAGAAGGAAGGTTATTACTTTTCTTAAATGTAAGAAATATGATATAGTGTTTCTTAAAGAAACACACCTTTCTCCGCAGGAAGCGGAAAAATTTGGGAAGATATGGGGTGGGCGTGTTTTCTTTAACATCTGGTATTTTATTTCCAGCAAATTTGTGTGATTTAGTTAGAGCAAAGGAGTCATTATATTGGTAACTAAACATCTACAATTCAAATGTCTCAAATAGAATAAAGATAAATTAGGAAGAGTAATTATTGTTTTAGCTGAAATTCAGGGGCAAAGGTTGATTTTGGCTAATATTTACGCACCTAATGCTGATTATCAGGGCTTTTTTATAGATCCTGAAGGGATGTTGCAAACCGCTGGCACCCCTCATGATATAATATTGGGAGGAGACTTTAATCTTTTGATGGATTCAGTCCTTGATCATAGTGAAGCAAAAGTGTGTAAGCCCCCAAGAGCAACATTGACGCTTCACAGGATATGTAAAAATCTTGGTCTAACAGATATTTGGAGACTTCTGAACCCATCTGGTAGGGACTATACATTTTTTTCATCAGTCCATAAGATTTATTCTAGAATAGATTTTTTTTTTTTATATCCAAGTCCCTCATTTCATCTGTTGTGGATTGCTCAATTGGAAACATTTTAGTCTCAGATCACGCCCTGGTGAGTTTAGAGATGCTGCTACATACGGAGAAAAAGAAATCATATAGTTGGTGCCTTAATGTGTCCCTTTTGCAAAATCCTGAATTCCAACAAATGTTAAAGACTGAAATCAATGTTTATATGGAGACCAACTGGTCCTCAGTATCCACTGTGGGCTTGGCTTGGGAGGCACTTAAGGCAGTTCTTAGGGGCCGGATCATACAGTATGCCTCATTCACCAAAAAATCCAAAGCACGAGAACTTGTGGAGTTGGAAGGAAATATTAAAAATGCCGAAGCAGAGCTGAAGCGCCGTTTGTTATCCGATGGCCTCAGAGAATTGACTCGATTGAAATACAGATATAATACTATTTTGTCGCGGATAGTGGAGTTTTGGCTATTCAGGGCAAGACAGTCATACTTTGAGTCGGGGGACAAAGCAGGAACACTTTTGGCTAGATATATAAAGCAGAGAGAGTCTTTTTCTACCATTCCCTCAGTGAAATCTGCTGGTGGTGAAATATTTACCTCGGCCAATGCTATTAATAATGCTTTTAAAGAATTCTATTTTGATCTCTATAGTTCCACGTCTTCATCTTCTGATGAAGATATTAGAAACTTTGTGGAACCATTAGATCTCCCTAAACTGACGACTGAGCAAAAAATTCTCTTGAATCTGAGATAACCTTGGAGGAGCTTGGCGAGGTTATTAATGCCTTGCCTACAGGCAAGGCTCCGGGGCCTGACGGCTTTGCCGCTGAGTTTTTCTAATCTTATGCTACAGAACTGGCTCCACTTTTTCTAGAAGTTTATACTGAATCATTAAAGAATGGAAAGCTTCCACCAACCATGACACAAGCCCGGATCAGTCTGATTCTTAAAAAGGACAAGGATCCAAGCGAGTGTAAAAGTTACCGTCCAATTTCCCTGATCCAGCTAGACATTAAAATATTGTCAAAAATTCTGGCTAATCGATTAAGTAAAGTTATGACATCTCTTATACATATAGATCAGGTGGGGTTTATTCGAGGCCGCAGCTCTTCTGATAACATTAGGCGTCTCATCAATATCATGTGGTGAGTAGCGAATGAACAATCTCCGGTTGCTGCCATCTCACTTGACGCCGAAAAGGCATTTGATATGGTAGAATGGGATTATCTTTTTAAGGTTTTAGAAATATACGAGTTCGGGAGTACATTTATTGGTTGGATCAAGTTACTTTATAGACACCCAGTAGCAGCAGTACAAACAAATGAATTAATTTCAGATTATTTTACTCTGGATAGGGGCACCCGGCAGGGTTGCCCTCTTTCCCCATTATTGTTCTGTCTTGCCCTGGAACCATTAGCAACCGCGATAAGAAAGGATGATTTTCCAGGGGTGGTGGCAGGGGGTATGCATAAACTCTTGCTTTATGCAGATGACATTTTATTATTTGTCTCTGACCCCTGTCGATCTATGCCTTGCCTTCACAGATTTATTAATTCCTTTTCTAAGTTTTCAGGATATAGAGTCAATTGGTCTAAATCCGAAGCTTTGGCTCTGACAGCGTACTGCCCAGAAACGGCTTTCCAGCAGGGTGCTTTCCAGTGGCCCAAATAGGGCATTAAGTATTTGGGTATTTTATTTCCAGCAAATTTGTGTGATTTAGTTAGAGTTAATTTTTACCCCTTAATAAAATGGTTTTCGAGTGACGTGGGCATGTGGGCTTCATTACATTTATCTATGACTGGGAAGGTTAATGTTATTAAAATGAATTGTATTCCAAAATTCAATTACTTACTGCAGTCTCTCCCTGTTGATGTCCCCCTCTCTTATTTCAAGCAATTTGATAGCATAGCATAGTCCTTCATTTGGAATGGTAAGCGTCCCAAATTACATTTCAATAAGTTACATATTGACAAAGGTGGGCTAGGCCTACCCAAGATTTTATTTTATTATTATGCATTCGGTCTCAGACATTTGGCTCATTGGTCGCTTCCACCTGAGAGAGCCCCTCCCTGGTTCTGTATAGAACAGAAAGTGCTTGCCCCTATTTCGCCACTGCAGAGCCTTTCTATCAAATTAATCGGAGAAGCTAAGTTACATCCCGTTATCTCCCACTTGATCTCGGTATGCACAAAAGTGTCCAGACTGTTTAATTCTGACATTTTTTTTAATGTGGCCTCGAGCATATGGCTGAACCCCAAATTATGCATCAACAAGTCCCCTTTTTGCTGGTCAGAGTGGATTGTGGGGGGGGGGGGGGTTACTACACTCGGTGACCTATATGAGAATGGAGTGTTGAGATCCTTTCAAAATTTGTTAAAAAAAAAGTGGGGGTTGGATATCGATTCTGTATATGTGTGTTCTGCTAGTTATATTTAATGGTTGAATCAATAAAAAAAATGTATCGTAAAAAAAAAAAAAGGACTGAGTCCATCAAAATTTTAAGTCTCCTCCCTATATTATATCATGAGGGGTGCCAGCGGCTTGCAACATCCCTTCAAGATCTATAAAAAAGCCCTGATCATCAATGTTAGGTGCATAAATATTAGCCAAAATATAGATGTTAATAGATGTTTACTTATCAGCGTAATGACTCCCCTGCTCTAACTCGAGCCAGTACTAAAGAAGACATATCCTCCCAAATTTTTTAGCTTCCTGCTGGGAAAGATGAGTTTCTTGAAGAAACACTATATCATATTTCTTACGCTTAAGAAGAGAAATAACCTTCCTTCTTTTTATGGGGTGCCCCAACCCATTCACATTCCACATGGAGAGAGATAATCCACTCATATTAACATTTGACATTTTGACATATAAGAAAAAACAGATTGTGCGTCTAAAACAAGATTATAAAGACCACATTCCAACATTAGTGCAACCATCAAAACACGAACATCCCCCAGAACCCCAAAAAAAAGAAAAAGAAAAACATGCACATTAACCCCGCGCACGGCAGCGCCAACTGGTGTCCATCCCTCCAAACTCAAACAGTCCATGCACGTCTACGTGTACCCCCACAACAACTTTTCTGTCGGATTACTCAAGTCTATTTGCTTCTATACAAATTTTGTGGGACAGAATTACACAGCAAAAGATAATCTATAAAACAAACTCCAGCCAGTAGGTGGAATAAACACAAAGAGCGTGTAGATTCATCCATAAAACTGTCCTGAAGGTGTGTTACTCTACAAAATAAACTCCAGCCGCTAGGTGGAACCAGCACAAAAAAAGTGTGCAGATTCATCAAACGGTCAAGCAAATGTTCAGTGAGCCAGTCCACTCGGCTGCAACGCGAGTACCACAAGATGACTTAATCCATTGACTTTATGAAGGACATCACTTGCTGTGGGCATGTGAATGTTTTACAGCCATCCTTAGCATCTATTCTCAATTTGGCCAGGAATATCAGTGCAAAAGCGACCTTCGTTAATGTAAACATTTCTTGCATTCCTTGAATCGATCACATTTCTGTCTTGTCGAAGTCTGGGAACAAGAAAATGCTGTGGTTTTTCCAAGAAAGCCTTCCTTTACTCCTCGCCTCGCATAACACAAGATTTTTAGCAGATGATCCCAGAAATTTGGCCAGAACTGGTCTGGGCCTGCCTCCCTCTGTGGATCGCCGAGCAGGAACCCTGTGAGCTTGCTCGAATTCCAGGTTATGGCCTGCTATGTTGAGCAGATTTTTAAGGAGTCCATCCAGGAATTTCACCATATTCTGTCCCTCTTTGCCCTCAGGAATTCTGACAATACAGACATTATTCTGCCAGCTATGATTCTCCATGTCCTCCAACTTCTCCAAGACATGCTACAAATACACCTTGGTCACTAGCGGATTAGCAGATAACTCTCTGATGACTCCAGATAATCGATCCGTTTCTTGACATCCCCCACTCTTGTAACCACCTCAGTGAACTTCACCTCCATGGTAGTGATCGATTGACGTATCACAGCAAGATCTTTCAAGTCTGCAATGACCTTCGTCAGCATTGCCGACATGTTCAGCATCTCTCGCCGCATTTCCCGCACTTCCCCGACTAAATCAACTCCCAGGCTCGTAGCCTGCTTGGGGCCATCAGTTTGAGCACGTAAGTGTCTTTTAATGTCTCCAGAGCCTGAGGATTTTGAATTCTTTGACATATTGTCCTCCTAGAACAGTTATGGAACAGAGTGTATCGAATCTCACCGGTTTATGTCATTAAAAGTGTTAAAACTAGCAAAGTGCGCAGAGCTCGCCGTTCACATGTCCGATCCTTGCATGGTGTCACGTGACTCCATTGTGTTGGTTTCTTAATCTCAGTCTGCAATTACAAGCCCAGTGTCCTTCCTCATTGCAACACTTGCACTTTCCATCTTCTGTTTTTGCTTTTGAGCATCTCTGATGTTCCTTCTCTTTACGCTCCATCTCCATGATCCTGTACCTCAATGTTTTGGATTGCAGAGCTCTGAGTTTCACATTCTGTGCTCTTTCAATCTTTGCTGACCATTCAATAATCTGGATGAATGCAGTTCCAACACTATCCCAGTCATCATAGCAGATTTTAAAGACTCTAGAGATTTCAGATTTGAGTCAATTTACAAAATGCAATTTTAAGAGGCATGCCAGTGTCCTTGTCAAGACCCTCCCTGTCATTTAAATCAGCATGTTCCAGCCAAGTCTGTCTGAAGCGTTCTTCATTCTCTACAACACTTTCCCCTCTCTTCTGCAGGCATGTTTTTGCCCAATTAACCACTGCAGGTTTCAGTTCTTGTCAAATAAATATGACAAGGTTCAAACAGCTTCCCATCCTGCATCAATGTTTTCTTTAGACTCATCTATCCTGATTTCAACATTTTCAGTTAGTCATCTTTGGTCACTGTCCCTTAAGTTGACATTAAGAATCATTGTCCCATCTAATGGGTGTAGAGTGTATATTTTCTGCAAGCGCTGAAGAACTTGCCAAACCTTGCATGACTGTATACACATCTGGTAATTCCTTTGACCACTTGTCAACTTCCTCTGGTTTAGCTGGCAGGTATGTGCTATATGGGACAAATTTCTTGATCACTTTTGTCACAATGCGAGTTCGTCTCTCACCATTTTGCTCGTACTCCTCCTTATCAACCTCAACTTCAGTCCTTTTGTTTCTGACAATGATAGGAGCGAGTCTAACCTTTGTAATCTCAGCATGGGTATTGAAAGGTCATCTGAGCTGTCTGAAGCACTGGTTTCACCATGGTCTCCTGGTATCTCTCTAAGCAGATAATTCTGCTGTTGATCCTCAATGGCTTTGAGCTTTCTAAAATTGGTGGAGCAGCGACTTCTTTGTTTGGCTGCTAGATGCTTTTGTAGAGGTCTTTGATTTGAAACCAATTGTTTGGAAAGCAGAGTTAACAACTTGTCATTCTCATTTACCAGTCTTTCTTTTGCCTTCTTTTCAGTCTGCAATTGTTCAGCTAGTGCTCAAACTTTTGCCTTCTCTGCTTTGATCTCATGCTGCAATCTATCCATTTCATACTTTTTGCAGGTGGTGTCGAATTTGTTTCAATGAAATCACAGACCAGCCATCTTTCTTGGTGTTCGTTCTTAAACGCTGTGTCTTCCATAAGCCCTGTTAATGTCAGGCAAGGTCCATAATCCACTCTCTGTGTGCTTAATGCAGTATTTATGGCAGATGTCATCATGGCACTTCATTATTCCCAGCCATTTGTCCAAATATTCATTCAGATTCTCCATCATCTAATCAATGGTCACACTTGGAGGTTCTGTTCCATGTCTTTCTGTTGTTGGCCTCAGTTCAGATCCATAACCATTGTTTTGTGTAAACTCAACCATGGCAATACAGGAGATGTGCCCTCAAAAGATGTTTAAACAGAAGGGTGTTAAAGCCATTAAAGCAGCCTATTTGACTGATCAGACTGAGATACACAGACAATTCAAACATAAATTTCCAAAATACAAAATTGTCAAATTCTGTATAAACTATATCTAGTGCAGTTAAGAAAACGAATGAATCACATGTAGGCTATTCTGCTTATTTGTTCACTTGTGAGAAGTCACGCTTATCAATTCTTTCTGACCCCTAGTTCAGAATAACTTGTTTCAAACTCTATCCGTATCTCTCAGGTGAAGGCAAATTTACCTTTGGTTGCACAATTTTGGCTCTATGGCATCTTAGTCTAACTCTGCTAGAAAAATATTTCCAACCCACAGCTCAATTCACAACTTACAGTATTGGTATAATGCACAATTTCTTGACTCTTTCGCAATGAGGAATTGTACCAATTTTTAATTCTCTATCAAACAAAAACAGAATTCTTCAGTTCATTCACAGCTAAGACTAAATATACCATGGTACTGATTTCTGCTCATTAACTCCTAATGTTTCACACCCAGTCAGCAACTTCAAAGTCCTGAAGCGATTACATTAAGCTAAACATTTTAAAAGTAGCTACTGATTTAAAATATACCCAGTCAGAAATTCCAATTTCCTGCAGCAATTTCAGACCCAAGTGTAGAACAGCTTCATAACCGCCAGGAAGGAGAACACAGGGAAGCAAGTTTTTCCTGGCTCAGGTAGGACTTTTAATAGGCCACTTCAGTGCTTTACAACTTCACAAACTCATCAGCTTCACAGGCACATAGGCATTTAACACATCAGCTTCATAAACACGTAGTCACTTAAACACTTCAGCTTCATAAACATAACAGGTTAAACAGCTTCAGCTTCAGGAGCACCATGGCCTTCTTTGTGCCAGACTCTCTCACCCTCTCTGCTGGTGGTGTGGCTGCTTATATGCCACTCTCCCCATGCTCACTGGAATTAGAGACAGGTGTTACACATAATCTAGCTCAGGTGTAAGCACCCTTACCGCTTTCTCTCTCTCCGGACGAATGCTCGACCACGCCCCCGCTGCCACACCAAGCTATTTCTATATTTCAAAATCTTCTACAGACTCTGGGTGACCGGACCAAATTGTTCTCTTTAACAATTCCTACAGACTCCAAAAGGACTGGACCAAGCCTAAACACAACAGTGTTCACATTATCAGCTTCTACAGCCTCTGTATGACTGTACCAAATTGTTTTAACAATTTCTACAGACATCAAAGAAAGGACCATGCTTAAAATTAACAGTGTTACATCTATGAGCCCCTTCAAACCCTTGATGACTGGACCAAATTGTTTTAACAATTCCGTCAGACTCCAAATAAAAGGACCAAGCTATAAATTAACAGTGCTACATTTATGAGCACCTAATCCTTGATGAATGGACCAAATGTTTCTTTTTAACAAATGCTACAGACTCCAGAGAAAGAACCAAGCTTGAATTTTACTGTGCTACACTGAATATTATGGCTACACAACATAAAGTTACTGGCCTGCTTACTTAAGTGTGTTCTTTAAGAGAGCTGTTAAATTTCACTCACCAAATTAAGATTTTTGATAGAGTCTTCAACTTGAAACAACTGTAGAATCTCCAAGACTTTTTGTTCTCTTGATGAGTTGCATTTGATGAGTTCTCTTCTTGCCTGTGTCTCCTTTTGTAGTTGATGAGTTTCTTCTTATCAGTCTCTCCTGGCTGGCTCTTGCCAAATTGTTAGATCTTTTTGTATTTGGCTTACCAGGTATCGGGTGGCTTTGCAATGTTTCAGAGTTCTTCTAATACACAAAGAAGAGTAAGCAAATCCAAGTGCTTGTGGGTAAAAAGTTAATTGATGTCAATCTTGTAGCATAGCTCATCTGAATCTTAAGCAAAAGTTCTGTCTGTGTTTCAGAACTTTATACCTGAAGAGATACAGTATTTAGTATGGTGACCTGTGATCACACTGTCCCTTTTTTATTTTGATTGTATAGGCCATTTGGTTCACATGTAAATTCATATTTTTAAATGCTACCTATACAAACCCAAGTGTTAAAAATGAAAAATCATTATTTTTACATTTTATTTTTCATATTTATTCTACTACCTCTACAAAACCATGCCCTTTGCACATTCAGGTATAAAAACTCTTTTCCAAACATATTTGTCATGTTTGAAGGAAGTAGCGAGGGGGATCTAGATGCAGCTTAACTTTAATAACAAATAAATCAAATACAAAAAACAGGGTAAACACTGGAACAGGGCAAGACTAGGAACAGGGAAACAAAACAAACATTACAAGTAAGATAGCAACCGGAACATGAACTGGAGAAAAACACAACAACTGACAAAGAATGAGCAGACGTCAGGGCATTTTATACACAAGGATTAATGAGGTAATGAAAAACAGGTGAGAACATTTGGGAACAGCTGGCAGTGATGAGGGCAGTGAATTATGGGGAATGTAGTCCAGGGAAAACAGAAGACAGAGGCTAAACACAAGGTAAAACAACAGTGAATCTTGACAGAACCCCCCCTCTAATGGGCGGCTCCTGACGCCCAAGGAAGGCTGGTAAGGGAGGCAGGGCCAAGATGGAGCCGGAGACCAAAGAGGCCAGAGCAGATCAGGTGGATGGTCAGGAGACCAAGGAGACCAGAACAGATCAGGCGGGCGGCCAGGAGACCAAGGAGACCAGAGCAGATCAGGCGGGTGGCCAGGACACCAAGGAGACCAGAGCAGATCAGGCAGCCATTGGAGGCTCGAGGAGCGGAGCCAGGGAAGATGGAGCCATGGGAGGCTCGAGGGGCCGAGCCGTAGAAGGCGGAACCGTGGGAGGCTCGAGAGGCAGAGACGTGGAAGGGGGAACCGTGGGAGGCTCGAGGGGCAGAGACGTGGAAGGCGGAGCCGTGGGAAGCTCTAGGAGCGGAGCTGTGGAAGACGGAGCCAAGGGAGGCTCGAGGGGTGGAGCTGTGGAAGACGGAGCCAAGGGAGGCTCGAGGGGTGGAGACGTGGGAGGCAGAGCCATTGGAGGCTCAAGAAGCGGAGCCGTGGGAGGCTTGAGGGGCAGAACCATGGAAGGCAGAGCCGTGGGAGGCTCAAGAGGCGGAGATGTGGAAGGCGGAGCTGTAGGAGGCTCGAGGAGCGGAGCCATGGAAGATGAAGCCATGGGAGGCTCTAGGAGCGGAGCTGTGGAAGACAGAGCCGTGGGAGGCTCAAAGGGTGAAGCCATGGAAGACGGAGCCATGGGAGGCTTGAGGAGCGACCTCCGGAAACAAAACAAACATTACAAACAAGATAGCAACCGGAACATGAACTGGAGAATAACACAACAACTGACAAAGACTGAGCAGACATGAGGGCATTATTTACATTTACATTTATGCATTTGGCAGATGCTTTTATCCAAAGCGACTTACAGTGCCCTTACTACAGGGACAATACCCCTGGAGCAACCTGGAGTTAAGTGCCTTGCTCAAGGACACAGCGGTGGTGGTTGTGGGGATTGATCCAACAACCTTTTGCTAATCAGTTCAGTGCTTTAGTCCACTACACCACCACCACTCCATTATATACACAAGGATTAATGAGGTAATGAAAAACAGGTGAGAACAATTGGGAACAGCTGGCAGTGATGAGGGCAGTGAATTATGGGGAATGTAGTCCGAGGAAAACAGAAGACAGAGGCTAAACACAAGGCATGGGAGGCTCGAGGATCGGAGACGTGGAAGGTGGAGACTTTGGAGGCTCGTGGAGCGGAGCCATGGAAGACTCTGGGGAGGGAGCCGTGGGAGGCTCGAGGGCCAGAGCCATCGAAGGCTTGAGGGGCGGAGCCGTGAATGGTGGAGCCATGGGAGGCTCGAGGGGCGGAGCCGTGGAAGGCAGAGCCATGGAAGGTGGAGCCGTGGAAGGCTCGAGGAGTGGAGCCATGGAAGACGGAGCCATGGTAGGCTCGAGGGGCAGAGCCGTGGAAGGTGGAGCCATGGGTGGCTCGAGGTGCAGAACCATGGAAGACGGAGCCGTGGGAGGCTCTAGGAGCGGAGCCGTGGAAGACGGAGCTGTGGGAGTCTCAAAGGGCGTAGCTGTGGAAGACGGAGCCATGGGAGGCTCGAGGGGTGAAGACGTGGAAGGTGGAGCCGTTGGAGGCTCGAGGAGTGGGGCCGTGGAAGACGGAGCCGTGGGAGGATCGAGGAGCGAAGCCGTGGAAGGCGGAGTCATGGGGGGCTCGAGGCTAAGAGTCCTGGATGACTGGGAAATGACCTCCATGTTCGTGAGCATGGGCAGAGACTTGGGAACGACCTCCGTGGTTGTGAACACTGGCAGAGACTCGGGAACGACCTCCGTGGTCGTGAACACTGGCAGAGACTCTGGAACGACCTCTGTGGTCGTGAACACTGGCAGAGATTCTGGAACAACCTCTGTGGTCGTGAACACTGGCAGAGACTCGGGAATGACCTCCGTGGTCGTGTATAAAGACAGAGACTCTGGAACAACCTCCATGGTCTTGTACACTGGCAGAGACTCTGGAATGACCTCTGTGGTCGTGAACACTGGCAGAGACTCTGGAATGACCTCTGTGGTCGTGTACACTGGCAGAGACTCTGGAATGAACTCTGTGGTCATGTACACTGGCAGAGACTCTGGAATGACCTCTGTGGTCGTGAACATGAGCAGAGACTTGGGAACGACCTCTGTGGTCATGAACATGGGCAGAGACTTGGGAACAACCTCCGTGGTCGTGAACACGGGCAGAGACTTGGGAACAACCTCCGTGGTCGTGAACACGGGCAGAGACTTGGGAACAACCTCCGTGGTCGTGAAAACTGGCAGAGACTTGGGAACAACCTCCATGGTCATGTACACTGGCAGAGATTTAGGAACGATCTCTGTCATCGTGAACACTGGCAGAGACTCGGGAATGACCTCCATGGTCATGAACACAGGCAGAGACTTGGAAACGACCTCTGTGGTTGTGAACATGGGCAGAGACTTGGGAATGGCCTCCATGGTCGTGAACCTTGGCAGAGACTTGGGAACGACCTCTGTGGTCATGAACATGGGCAGAGACTTGGGAACGACCTCTGTGGTCGTGAACATGGGCAGAGACTTGGGAACGACCTCTGTGGTCGTGAATGCTGGCAGAGACTTGGGAACGACCTCTGTGGCCATAAACACTAGCAGAGACTTGGGAACGACCTCTGTGGTCATGTACACTGGCAGAGACTCTGGAACAATCTCCGTGGTCATGAAAACTGGCAGAGACTCGGGAACGACCTCTGTGGTCGTGAACACTGGCAGAGACTCGGGAACGACCTCTGTGGTCGTGAACACTGGCAGAGACTTGGGAACGACCTCCGTGGTCGTGAACATGGGCAGTGACTTAGGAACGACCTCTGTCATCGTGAACACTGGCAGAGACTCGGGAACAACCTCTGTGGTCGTGAACATTGGCAGAGACTCGGGAATGACCTCCATGGTTGTGAACACTGGCAGAGACTCAGGAATGACCTCTGTGGTTGTGAACACTGGCAGAGACTTGGGAACGACCTCTGTGGTCGTGAGCACTGGCAGAGACTTGGAAATGACCTCTGTGGTCGTGAACATGGGCAGAGACGGGGGAACGGCCTCTGTGGTCGTGAACCTGGGCAGAGACTCGGGAACGACCTCCGTGGTCGTGAACATGGGCAGAGACTTGGGAACGACCTCCGTGGTGGTGAACATGGGCAGAGACTTGGGAACGACCTCCATGGTCGTGAACCTGGGCAGAGACTTGGGAACAACCTCTGTGGTCGTGAACCTGGGCAGAGACTTGGGAACGACCTCTGTGGTCGTGAACACTGGTAGAGACTCGGGAACAACCTCCGTGGTCGTGAACATGGGCAAAGCCCTTTTTCTCCTCCTCCAGTTCCGGGTGGCCGTGTACACTGACTCCGGGACAGACGAGGTTGGCAACGCTGGCTCTGGGACAGACGAGGCTGGCAACGCTGGCTCTGGGACGGACAAGGCTTCAAGCTCGGTGGCCGTGGTAGGCGTGGGCGTTGGCTCGGTGGCTGTGGCAGGCGTGGGCATTGGCTCGATGGCCGTGGCAGGCGTGGAGCAAGGAGAAGCTGAAGGCTTGGAGCAAGGAGCCGCGGGCGCATTGGAGCAAGCGGCTGCGGGATGCTTGGCTATGACATGGCATGAAGCAGACTCAGGCGTAGCTGTGATATAGCATGGAGCAGACTCTGGCGTGGCTGTGACATGGCATGGAGCAGACTCTGGCGTGACTGTGATATGGCGTGGAGCAGACTCTGGCATAGCTGTGACATAGCATGGAGCAGACTCAGGCATGGCTGTGACATGGCATGGAGCAGACTCTGGAGTGGCTGTGACATGGCATGGAGCAGACTCTGGCGTGACTGTGATATGGCGTGGAGCAGACTCTGGCGTAGCTGTGACATAGCATGGAGCAGACTCGGGCGTGGCTGTGACATGGCGTGGAGCAGACTCAGGCGTGGCTGTGACATGGCATGGAGCAGACACAGGCGTGGCTGTGACATGGCATGGAGCAGACACAGGCGTGGCTGTGACATGGCGTGGAACAGACTCAGGTGTGTCTGTGACATGGCATAGAGCAGACTCAGGCCTAGAAGGCTTGGAAGCCGGGATCAGGCTAGGGAGAGGAGGATCCTCTAAAGCGAGAGTTTCTAATGTTAACTTCACGTATTCCTCCCAAGTGTAGTCTCCTGTCTCTGGCAATTCCCTCCACTGATGAGCCCGATCCGATAAATAGATTTCAGGTGGGAATCAGCAAATCCTGTGTAGCTGGCAACGGTGCTGAAAAGATGGGAGTATTCCTTTAAGGGTAAATCCGCCTGGCTCAACTGAATGAAGTAAGCCGCTAGATCCATTTTGTATGGTCAGTTGTTCTGTCAAGTTTGAAGGAAGTCATGAGAGCGGGATCTAGATGCAGCTTAACTTTAATAACAAATAAATCAAATACAAAAAACAGGGTAAACACTGGAACAGGGCAAGACTAGGAACAGGGAAACAAAACAAACGTTACAAACAAGATAGCAACCGGAACATGAACTGGAGAATAACACAACAACTGACAATGACTGAGCAGACATCAGGGCATTATATACACAAGGATTAATGAGGTAATGAAAAACAGGTGAGAACATTTGGGAACAGTAGGCAGTGATGAGGGCAGTGAATTATGGGGAATGTAGTCCAGGGAAAACAAGACAGAGGCTAAACACAAGGCAAAACAACAGTGAATCATGACACTATTCATCTTATCCTGTAATTCTGTGTCTAGCTGTTGTATTTCTGTACTAGAAAATTCTTATCAGAGGCCAAATTTCTTGTGTGTGTTAGCACATCTGGGCAATAACAATGTGATATCTAATGGTATCAGTTGGTAATACAGTACCCTCGTACTGTGATATACAATTACCATATTTATGTACTATTCTGTATTTACATGGTGCTTCAAAGTACTTCAAAGAATACTATGGTACTACTATGGTATGTCACTATATGATTAACTTATTCATATACCATTGCCTTGGTGCCCCCAGGTAATGGTACATGCCCAAAAAACATGGTAATGCCATGGTACTTTTTTGATGCGTTTTCGTGTAGGCTACTGAATGTTTTGATACTCTTTCGGTGGTGAAATGTCTTTATCTGCAGTGCTGCTCACAAGCTGCACACATGTTAAACTTAATAAAGACCTTCTTCATCACTGGCAAAGGATAAGACGGACACATTTGCAGGTCTGGTTTCTTTGATTGTAGATCTACTGCAACCAGAGTTATCTTTATTTTCTGTATTTTAAAATATTCTGTGAGCATTTTGGCAAGTGAGAGCACAATCCAAATTATTCAGCAGTGCGTGCCTTAGCTTTCTGAGTCATTCTGATTGAATAGTGATCTGATACAGACCACTTTGCTATCACGTGTGACCAATTCATTGTAAAGAATCAACTCAGATGAGTGATTAATTTGTGAGTCTTACATCTTTAGTTCTGATTCAAAACTGGCAATAGTAAACACCAGGTGCACGCATTATATAGCAGCGCTGCTTCTGTCAAAGCTATGCCGCTACCTAATCAAAAATATAGCTTCCCTACTGAAAAGCTACTTGATTTAAAAACAAGCAAAGCTACCAGTTATTATCATTAACAACAATTCAGTTAAAACATTTTCAACTGAAAAATTACAAAAACTCAAGCTAAACTAAAATATATTTTCATGACTCGGATGAAAATGAACTAAAATATCATAAAAATGACCACTAATTCATTTTAGTTTTAGTTGTTGATAAATGGTATTTTATAAAATGTTAAACCTTTACAAAACACTTTCATTAAACATGAAAATGCCACAAGTTACCAATAACACTATAGACGGCTATAAACCTATTTAAATTATATCAGTTCACATTAACTTTGGCAGCCCTAAAATAACTATAATAAAAGGCAGAGGCCAAAAGTATCTTCTATGCACTAAGTGCAAATAGTGTAAGATGCTATTTGCACAAGGTGCAAATAGTGACAGATAATACAGTGTTGTGAAAAAGTATTTGCCCCCTTCCTGATTTCTTCTATTTTTGTGTGTTTTTCATACTAAATTGTTTTAGATCTTCAAACGAGAAATAACATAAAACAAAGGCAACCTGAGTAAACACAAAATACAGTTTTCAAATATATATATATTTTTTATTGAAGCAAAAAAGTTATCCAACACCTATATCACCCATGTGAAAAACTAACTGCCCCCTTAAACTTAATAGCTGGTTGTGCCACCTTTAGCAGCAACAACTGCAACCAAACGCATCAGATAAATGGAGATCAGTCTTTCACAATGCTGTGGTGGAATTTTGGTCCACTCTTCTTTGCAGAACTGCTTTAGTTCAGCCACACTTGGGGTAACTGGATTAGCAGTGGTTTTTGCCTCGCCACTCTTCCATGGATGCCATTTTTGGCCAGTGTCTTTCTGATAGTGGAGTCATGAACAGTGACATTTACTGATGCGAGAGAGGCCTGCAGTTCCTTGGCTTTTTTGTGACTTCCTGGATGCGTCGTCACTGTGCTCTTGGAGGAATTTTCGAAGGTCGGCCACTTCTGGGAAGGTTCACTACTGTGCCAAGTTTTCACCTTTTGGAGATAATGGCTCTCACTGTGGTTCCTAGAGCCTTTGAAATAACTTTGTAACCCTTCCCAGACTGATGTATTTCAATCACCTTTTTCCTCATAATTTCTGGAATTTCTTTCGACCTTGGCATAATGTGCTACTGGGTGAGACCTTTTAGCCAACTTCATGCTGCTGAAAAAGTTCTATTTAGGTGTTGATTTGATTGAACAGGGCTGGAAGTAATCAGGCCTGGGTGTGTCTAGTCCTGCTGAACCTCATTATGAATGCAGTTTAATAGATTTGGGGATTTAGCAACTAAGGGGGCAAATCCTTTTTCACACAGGCCCAGTTGGTATTGGATAACTTTTTTGCTTCAATAAGTAACATCATCTTAAAAACTGTATTTTGTGTTTACGCGGATTGCCTTTGTTTTATGTTAGATTTTGTTTGAATTTTTTAAACAATTTAGTATGAGATATACACAAAAACAGAAGAAATCAGCAAATACTTTTTCACATCACTGTATTTACACCCCTAATTAAATACTAACAGACAGTAGCCTATAGGGGCATTACTTCAGCATGGTTATTGTGTTTATTTAGAGTCCCACAGACACCCTACACCAACACCAACCCCTACCCCTAAACCTAACCCTAACCTTCCCTTGCAAAAATGAACCATAGTTTTACTACATTAATCATAGTATCACCATGCTATTTTGTAGTAAAATCATAGTAACTACAAAATTAAACATGGTTACTATAGTTACACTATATTACTGCAGTGATACCATAGTTAATTGCATTAAAACTATGGCTAACTAAACATGGTAACTACAATACTACTAAAGTAAAAGCATGGTTAATTTACCCAGATCAAACCTTTCTCTCAACTCCCCGACCTTCACTGTGACCAAATCACTGTGAGGAAATTAACCTTTATATTCATTTTTATTTATTATTATAAGTAACATTAAAGGAAATATTAAAAATTTAGACAGGAAACAGGATGGGAAAAAGATGCGGAATTGAACTCGGGTCGTCTGCACAAATAAAGCACATCCACACTGTCTTTACACCCCACACCACTGCAGCAACACTAGGGGTGCAGTTTGTTTCCACAAAACTAAACTAACACTAACAATAATATAGTCCAAAAACTAAAACGCAAGAGCAAACTGACTTTTTGGTCACACCCCACTTTAAAACAAGAAAAACATTCATGCCCCTCCACCCCATAATTTGATAAAAAACATAAAAAGAAAAAAAGAAATAAGAAATCAGTAGTGTGGCACACCTATGCAGCGTCTCGGTTCCCTCCTTTCAGGGAAATGTAAGCACAGCGTAGTTCTAGCGGGAAGACTAGCAGCTGTACATCATCGCACAATTAGCTAGGTAACTTCTAGCCAATCACATGTAAGACATTCCTTTATAAGTCTGCTCACAATCTATTACATTGCTGTTTCAGTGTGCTAACATGGCAACATCATTCTATAGCACTATCTGACGTCGAGTCCAATTCGCTCCCCGACTAGCTAACATCCAGCTATGGACATGGACTTATTCACTGCTCCTTACCTTTATCCAGGATCAGCAGCTCCTCGCCGCAACACACATCTGCAAATTTCTGGATTCTCGTGCCCTCTTGGAATGATAATAGACAAGTTCCAACCTCTCCAGGCCACAGGCTAACCAGTGCACAGAACATCTCTGGAAGCCCGCCTTCCCATCCCAAAGATGCCGTCACTTCATCTTAACTTCTGCCCGTATCAAACCTACGGGGAGTAAGCAATCAGCAAACCCAGATCTTCATCCATATCTCATTCACTTAGGAGATCTCCCTCAATCGAGCCACCACATCCATCTCAATCGGAATGCACGACCCGGCACGGAAGGAGTGCGCTCCTCTCCAAGTCTGTCAAATTCGGCTCAGGCAGCAGATGATTTCCATCAGTAATAAGCTAATTTCTCAATCATATCCATCAAATGCATTCAGATTATAGTCATGGGTCTAGGCCTTCTGTTGCCTATGCTATCTGTTCATCATACCACATCTGCATCAATATCAAAAGCCAATATTTCATGTCAACAGCGCATTTGCTCTCATAGTAACGGCAGGCAATCACGCGTTCTCAGCGTGATCGCATGAGGGTAACTCGGTTAAGGTTCACTCGCTATCATTCACCGTGTTGCATGCCCGAGTGTTCCCCATCAGGGAATTAAGATCATTATTCAGGCATGTCATAATGTTCAATGCTCATTGAATGGGTCTCATCACTCCGATCAGTAAGATATCCCTGTTTTGTTGGTCGCTCTTCGCTCTAAATCACGTAGTGGGCGAATTTCAATAAAATAAATTCCTATGCCCTACTCACTACGAAAGACCGAGCTCTTGATGTGGGCACTCTGAAGGGAGCATGGCATCACAGTTTAAATGCAGCCTTCACTAAAGTCTTGTGAAAGGGTCCTTTGTGAAATAATTAACAACTTTGTTCAGTACAACATTTCGAGAGGTGTTCCCTTCCTGAGCCCCTTCAAGGGTGCATTAATGCCGCTTTGGAAAATGCAGTGTTTTCTTACTCTATACATCTACTTCCACGTTCTCCATCGGAAGCACCACTGTTGCGGCATGCCTCTGACACCTAGCGGTAGGCTCCGCTCTCTATTCCGTTATTCATCAGATAATTTCATTACCAGCATTATGCATTTTGCACCTTATATGATCAGGTTATACAGGTGGTGATTCCTATTTCACGGCATATTTACATTTTATTACTCATTCAGGCATCATTAAAGTGCAGAAATTTGTATCGTATGTGTCTCTTAATAAATCATTCACTTTCATCTCTGTTCGGACCATGTTTCAATCAGTGGGGATTTTCAAGCATTGGGGCTTATCAATGTTCCAAATTTCAAAGCTCACTATGAGTTTAACAGTCATGTCAGCTAACTATACATTACATTTTAATTTAAGTATCAATGCATTTCAGTATGATACTGTTCACTTTTAATGCGCCGTGGTTGGGGATGTTACATTTAGCAGTAGGTAAGTTAGGTTTGGCAATCATTGGATAAAATCTGTGTTCCGAATCAAAGTTTATTATTTTCATCTTGCTACTGTTAACTTCTGTTCCTGCTGGTAAGTCATAACATCCCTCCTAATGCTTGCCAAATGCTTTATTGTTTTTGAAGTTATCAATGTTTTTCGTTCCATTCAATGTTAATAAACAATAAATAAATAAATAAAAACCTTCTACATCCTCAAATTTCTGGCATTATGCTCTATTTCCCACAGATGCAAGCTTCCCCACCTCTCTATCTCCAGACCGATCATTATTTCACATTTCCTCCTTCCCAAGCAGTTCCAGTCTCATATTCAATCTCCCACCCCCTTGGACCACCTCATTTCACATGCGCATCATCCATCAAGTCCACTCCATTTCTCACCTCATGCTAGCATTTTGTAGATAACACTGACAATGCATCTATTGACGGCTGCTGCTGATCGGAACTCAAATTTTTTTCCCCGTGGCTAATCACCGGAATCGTTTCTCCCTTTTCCATAATAAAACTCTGAAACCTCCTTTTTCACGCACACGCTCCCTCTGAAGGTCCCAAGGCAACCAAATAGGATCAAGATTTGCAGGGAAATGGCCAGACAAAATTTTAACTCACATCAGCTCCCCTTCATCCGCATCTTCAAATTCACCCCATCGTCATCGCCAGCGTATTATGGGGTCCCCCACTGGCATGCAAACTTATCGTCATTTTTGAGACTCAACTACTGCCGTCATATCAAAGGCTGTCCTCCTCCAGGCTCCTTAGCCCCTACTGAGACATTTGACATGGCAGAGCTCCAACTGAACCCCATTCTCTCCGTCAAGCACATTCCCAGGTTTTCAATTCATTGTTACTCTCTATCTCATTCAGGAGTTCCATCGACATGTCCATTCGCCAGCATACTTCTCATCCTCTGCCCACACATTTCGAACCTTCTGCCGGTCTAAGCCCCTCACTCCTCCTCTTAGATTCCGCTAAAACTCATGCAGAAAGGACTCGCCCAGTCCATGCTCATTTCACCTCTTTTCTCTAACACTCCTAAACAGACCACATAGGATGTGGTTGTAGCATAATATTATCTATAACATCCAGCTCCTTCTGTCCGATCCCCCCCCCCCCCCGCATATTCAGAAAACTAGTTCACAATTTGCATTTGATCCCTCAAATATTGCAGTCCCTCCCCTAGTCTCGAGGCACTCTTTCAGAATAGGTGCGGCCACAACGGCTGCTCATCATGGACTACCAGAACCCACAATCAGATGCTTGCGCACTGGTCTTCCTCATCCTCCAGAAATATACTTGACCCAACCCTCAATCATTACACATACTCAAGCCTCCTCAGCCATAAGTTTTCATACCTATCTGGTGGCGGTCGGGGGCCTCACTGCCCATCCACATCTTTCCCACACTTATCAAATTTAAGCCGTCTATTGTCCTGCAAGGACACCGCATAACCACATCCACCCTCCTTACCAAGGCTTTCACAATCCCAGCATGGTTTTCCTTTGCATAGGTACTGCACAAGCCTAGCTCACCCTCGACGGAAGGCTCATAACCAACATGGGATATCTTTCAACAAAGGGTGCACAACAACATCGCCATTATTGTATGGCTTTACGCATGCTGTTCACCTTTTGGCAAAGATAACCATTAAACAACGGCCGCCCTCGTTGGAGGGCTCGAGCCTCATGGGATATCTTTCAATTAAGGGTATTGCACGCAACATCACCATTATTGTATGGCTTTACACTACGTTGTTAATCTTTCGGCAAAGATACTCCAAACAACGCCTGTCCTCGTCGGAGGGTTCATAATCAAATGTTGTTTTCTTTCAACGAAGGGTATTGCACGCAACGTCACCATTATCATATGGCTTTACGCTACATTATTCAACTTTCAGCAAAGATACTCTAAACAACGCCTGTCCTCGTCGGTGGGTTCATAATCAAATGTTGTTTTCTTTCAACAAAGGGTATTGCACGCAACGTCACCATTATCGTATGGCTTTACACTACGTTGTTCATCTTTCAGCAAAGATACTCCAAACAACGCCTGCTCTCGTTGGAGGGTTCATAATCAAATGTTGTTTTCTTTCAACGAAGTGTATTGCATGCAACATCGCCATTATCATATGGCTTTACGCTACGTTGTTCATCTTTCAGCAAAGATACTCCAAACAACGCCTACACTCGTCGGAGGGTTCATAATCAAATGTTGTTTATCTTTCAACAAAGACACTGCACAACTATGCTGGCCTAACGTAGGGCCTCATACCACGTTGTTCATCTTTGGCAAAAATTCTGCACAACTATGGGCTCCTCGACAGAGGGCCCAAAATCGTACTTGAGGACAAGAAAAAATTACACTGAAGGACAAAATTAAATTCGAGGACATAAAACTCAAGGACCAAAAATAAAATAAAAAATAAAAATAAAAAATGCCCCTCTGTCATAAAAGCATCAGTAAACGCAAGCACAGCTTTTCCTACTGCAAAAGGTATTGCACAACCATGCCAGGGATACGGAATATTTCATGCCAAGTGTCAATTCTAGATCTTCACATCTCCTTTTTCTCTTCTCTAGGTTGAACACCAAACACAAGACCTGGTTCGTAAACTAGTATTTTATTTCTCTCTTTTGGGATAGGCTCCTCGCCCCTGCCTCCTATCTCCGGCAGGATCTGATGGTTCCAAGTACAACTTCTTTGGACCGCCAGACGGGGCTTACGCCAAAGAGAGACATTACATTCATGTTTTATATTCATCAAATAAATGTAATCTAAAACTTTACTAAAATCTGTGAGTCTTCCTGTTAGAAATGTAAGTGCAGCGTAGTTCTAGCGGGAAGAGTAGCAGCTGTACATCATCGCACCATTAGCTAGGTAACTCCTAGCCAATCACATGTAAGCCATTGCTTTATAAGTCTGCTCACAATCTATCAAATTGCTGTTTCAGTGTGCTAACACGGCAACCTCCACCACCCCACCACCACCAGTTGAGTCCCGTCCTGCACGGTGGTAGGCTCCTCGCCCCTGCCTCCTATCTCCAGCAGGATCTGATGGTTCCGAGTACAACTTCTTTGGACCACCAGACGGGGCTTATGCCAAAGAGAGACATTACATTCCTGTTTTATATTCATAAATAAATGTCATCTAAAACTTTTCTCAAATCTGCGAGTCTTCCTGATAGAACCAAGTTTACATAAGTAACCAAGACGTTCCCTATCAAGGGTTTCAAAGTCCCGACCCCTGAAAGGTTCTCCCATAGCATCAACTTCTGATGCAGCGTCCCCTTCTTGAAACGGAACACTAAGTGACAACAGACTTACAGTTACAAGGGTTTTTTTAACTTAAGGGGTTTCTTGCAACCTGGTCCTGATATGTGGAAAATGTATTTAAAGTAAGTAAAGTTACAGAACAAAATACTTAGTACTAGTGTTGTCACGATACCAAAATTTCAGTAGTTGGTACAGATACCAGTGAAATTTAACGGTTCTCGATACCAATTTCGATATGGTAATGTGCTATTGAACACACTTCTTTAGCCTATTTAAAGTTTTATTTAAAAATACATTTGTAAATAATAAATTAAAATAAATGCGTGTTTCCTTCAAGTGTTTCTCAATTAAGTATGCATTGCTTAAGAGTTTTTAAGTAGGACCTTACTGAAATCTGTTTTATTTTTTCCCAAAATATTTTTTCCTTTTTTTTTAAAGAATTCTGTGTTTTAAAGTTTGATTTAATTTCATCATCAAAATGGTGTCTAATCAAATTAATTCTTAAAACTTTTAACAAGTGAAAAAAGAACAGTTACTTTTCAACATATTGCATTTTTAACAAACTTTTATTCAGTAAAACAGCCCTCTTGCTTGTGATATATTGCTTAATTTTTATTCTTATTCTTATTTTTCTTTATTCATCATTATTTTGTATTATTATTAATATTACTACAGTGACTATTACATTTTACTATAGAGTTAGGATTTTTGTTGTAATTTCTTCAATTTGAGGCATCAAGCTTTTCAGTTCTCTGGATAAACAGTTTGCAAAGTAGACCAGTGTGATCTCATTGGTACTACCGGTACTGTAGAAACACTGGTATCATGACCTATTTATTTTATTTTAGTATCGACTTGGTACAAAAGTACTGGTACTTTTGACATCACTACATTGTACCATCCAAAATTGAGAGCCACGATGAGTTGACACAGACCCACTGTGGCAGAACTAAACTGACTAGTCAGTGCAGCCCCATCTGTTTTAAAATAAGAGGTCAGTCTTGAAACCACACTACAGCCTAACTGCAGAACTTGTGTGTCTGTGTGTGCACATCCCTCACAGTAGTTTAAAAAACCTCTCTCTGTCTGTCTGTCTGTCTGTCTCTCTGTGCTGGGCAGTATGAAAAGGCATTAAACTCTTCACTTGAGTAAAAATAGCTCAGAGCTCATAATCCAGTGGTTTCGAGGCAGAATTCAAATGACACCTTATGACAATCATACTCATGTATGGTTCATATGCAAAAATGTTATTGATTTCATTGTTCTGAGACAGTAAACTTGTAGCCTGTATCAGTTAAACATTCACATTTAATTTCTCTAGAGAACCGCTGCACATACACATGATTAACAAATCTTTTGATATACAACCTCAAAACATGCTAAATCTATGTTAACATCTGAAATATGGCATTTTTGTGGGACACATGTTGAACTCTATAATTACCCCACTTAATTTTTAACGAGACCTTCATTTTCATCTTTAATTAGACACACTTGCAAGTCAAAAAGGAGATGCTAATATTCAAGTGCTGCAAGTACAGCTCTTTTGATTATGTTATTATTTTTAGCACTTACTAGGGATGATAATGATTAATCGATTAATTGTCGTGAATAATTTGACCGTTTAAGCATATTGATCGTCGATTAATCAATTTTAGAACAAATGCTTTCAGTAATCATGCCAGCAGACATTGAAAAGACTGTCTATACAGTCAACCGCTAGAAAGTGCAATGCTGCTTGTACACTGTGTGTCACATCTTGTCTGCAACACAGAAGAAAAACACACTCATTTCCCTATAGATGAACAGTAGGTTTTCTGCATACACCGTAATACTGTGTTAAAGTACAACATGACAGAAACCACTGTTGATCCACCAGTGTTTCATCCCAACCTACAATTACGTCAGTGATCCCCGGGAGAGCACAAAGGTGCGTTCACCTAACATTTCATCATCACCAGAGAAGCGGTATGTTATGTACTGTGCTTAAGCATCGTGTTATGATTTGATTTAATTTCATACAAAAAATAAGTCCAAAGGTCCAAAATATCCCACAATCCACAACATGAAGTTTAAATGAACTCAAATAAGTATCTTTTATTCACTTTGCCCTGCCCCTTTTCCACATTCCGCTCTTCCGAATTATGTCATTTAACTTCCTGTTTGTTTTGAAGCTAATAAGATGGATTACGTGTGGGAGTACAGAAAGTATTTTTCACCAAGAGTTGATGGTGTGAGTCTACACCACCCCTCTACTACGTGAAAATGCTAGTGAGGTGTTTTTCTGTCACTCTAAATGTTTGTTTTTTCCGACACCCGCAGAGGTATATTGGACCTGGCAGATCACATTCGGACAGCTGACACACTGCACTTTTTCACAATACAAGCGTTTAATTGTTATACGTGTAATTCTGCGTAAGTTTTTAGGTTTCCACTTGTTAATCATTTGTTAAAATGTGTAGTTGATATTAAATTTCCAACAGTGACAGCTCATATTTTTACACACGCAAGTTCAACATTAAAGAAAATTACAATTCTACTTTTTAAACTTAATTTGTCACCCTACAATTTTTAGAGGCTTAAATGTGATTTAAAATTGTTGTAAACTGAATATAAAATAAAACATACACTTTCACATGTGTATGTGTAAATATAGTGTTACCCCTCCCCCGTCCCAGTTTAACACTAAAACAAATTTGCTTACCTTAACAATAACACCATGGGTGAATGACATAAGATGGTCAGAGGTGTCTTACAGAGACTTTTTTTTATAAATTAGTGTTGGGTCTTGGAGTTTCATGAGCAAAGAAGAACATTTGTATGTCCACAGCTGAAGGTAGGATCTTGTGTATTTATGAATGAAGTACTCTTGTTTTAAAATCTCTCCGCTTTACTTTCTGTTGTTATGACATCCCCTGAACACTTTAAAATACTCATGATAGCTTTTGACAACCTGTAAATACATTTTGCTAGCTAATTACACTTTGACAACACCATAGATATCTATATAGAACCGCTAGAACGGAAGTTCTGAGACAAAATTTTCTCTTGCGCATAAGGTGAATACAAGTTATTATTAATAGTAATTCTAAATATAGCCTAAATTTATTAAAATACACAAACTATGAATAATTTAAGACAAAAATGCTAATACTTGAATTTCTAAAGTGTTTTAATTTAAATTATATTTAAACAGTAGGCTACATGCACATATTATTTGGAGTCCTCCACGTGTGTTTTGCGGTATTAACATAATTAATTGATGGTTAATTTCTACATCAATCGATTATAAAATGTCTGAAAATTGATGTGAAGGTGGTTTATAGCTTTCAATTCATTTTCAAGTGTTGAAAACATAATGATGCTTATTATAGGTATGGAGAGATTAAAAACTGCCAAACTTTTATAAACTTTTGTAAATATTTAATATTTTATGTTTTTTTTTTTTTTTTTTTTTTTGACAGTTCATCATTTTGACAGTTCTAACATCATTAATTATTAATTTCATAATATGTGATTATTCTTCTTCAGATGGTCTTATTTGATGTATTATGTACCTGTATCTGCTGAAGCAAGTTTTTCAGTTGCACCAGGAACTCCTTGGCTTCTTTAGCTTTGTCAGACACTCCATTCAACGCCTGGGACAGCTGACACTGCACACACAAAGACACATAAATATAAGTCACTAAACGTATTTGCTTAGCATGCTTTAAAATCTTTCAAAAAAGTAATATTTATTGATTTATAGAGCTGTGAGCGATTGTATTTAATGTAGCTAAATCTATTAATAAGATTAATGTTACATAAAACAGAAAAAAAATCCCAACAACCTTAAAGGGTTAGTTCACCCAATATTGAAAATTCTCTTAAATTTTACTCACCCTCATGCCATCTAAGATGTGCATGACTTTTTTCTGCAGAACACAAACTAAGATTTGTAGAAGAGTCTCTTAGCTCCGTAGGTCCATACAGTGCAAGTGAATGGTGGCCAGGCCTTTGAAGCTCCAAAAAGCAGACCAAGTCAGCATAAACATAATCCATCAAACTCCAGTGGTTAAATCAATGTCTTCTAGTGATCCAGTTGGTTTTGGGTGAGAACAGACCAAAATGTAACTCCTTTTTCACTGTACATATTGATTACGTTTCATTTAGCGCCATCTAGCGCTCTGTGCATTTGTCAAGCACTAGGAAGTGTAGTCGAGCTTGAAATCATGACCGTGCCTAGAGACTGCAATGGCAAGATGTGCAGTGAAAAAGGAGTTATATTGTGGTCTGTTCTCACCCAAAACCAACTGGATCCCTTCAGAAGACATTGATTAAACCACTGTAGTCTTATGGATTATGTTTATGCTGACTTGATCTGCTTTTTGGAGCTTTAAAGACATGACCACTATTCATTTGCATTGTATGGACCTACTGTACAGAGCTGAGAGATTCTTCTAAAAATCTTAGTTTGTGTTCTGCAGAAGAAAGTCATGCACAACATATCTGACATTACTAATATCCTCAAACAGTACCAAACAGTACACAGGGGTCGGCAACCTATGGCACACGTGCCAGCATTGGCATGCGGAGGAATAATCACTGCCATGCCAGCAACGGCAAGAGAGTAGACTATTTTAATTTATATTAAATTTCGCACCTGCATTCCAATCAACATCTTGATGTAATCCTTCCTCGTTATCACGCAGTGTGTTTTCATCAGCTGTTATGCTGATAATATAATTTTTAATGAAAAATAAATGATTAAATTAGACATATACAAAATAGAAACATTGACAAGTGGACTCAAACATACATGTGCATGTTTTGTTTCGGGGGTTTTGTTTGTTTTGTTTAATCCTTTAAATAAGGCTCTGAGTTAACATTTTTTCAAAGAACATCAAACGTTTATCTGAAGTGACTTATCCAGACATGTTGTTGATACTGAGCGTCTATGCGAGAGAGGCGAAGAAGTTGTATCGTAGTTTAGATGCTCACAATTATTTTCTCAGCGGAAAGATCGGGAATATTGGATCGCTCCTATTATAATCAATGAAGCTATTCATTGAAGCTGTCTGCGTGACCTAAGGACAAGGTAAGGATTTCTTTTTTTTTAATTATAAAAATACTTTTTTTGTCTCTTTCTTCTGTGCTAGCTTCTGTACTACTGTCGCTATGAATGAAGCACCTCCGACTGTTGTTTTAAATGAATTAGAAAACTAGCAGGAAATGTTAAAGGGAAAAAGACATCACTTCCTTAAACCAAAGAATAGTCCTTGAGATGGTCTATACCACCCAGCATTACCAAGAATTCCCACCAACCTAACATTACCTATCATTTTCAAACACCACCCAACAATCCCAAAATCTTAACATACCACCCAACACCATCTAGAATCTTCACCAACCTAACATAACCCAGCATCCTTAAACACCACCCAACAATCCCAACATCCTAAAACATGCATGTTATATGTGTATTTAAAATTTTATATTTGTTTTACTAATTGTTTTTTCACCTTTGTACAGCACATTGGATGACTGTTGTTGTGTTAAATCGTGCTTTATAAATAAATTAAATTAAACTAAACTAAAACACCACCCAAAATTCTCACAACCCAACATTCCCAACATCCTTAAACACCGCCCCTCATTCCCAAATACACCCGAAATACCCAACATCCTCAAACAACATTCTCAAATGCCACCCCACATTCCCAACATTCTCACACACAACCCAACATTCCCAACACCCTCAAACACCACCCAACATTTCAAACACTCTAAAACACCCTAAAACATCACCAAACATTCTCAAACATGTCACAACATTCCAAACATTCTTAAAAACCACCCCCAAATTTCCAACATTTTCCAACATCATCCAACATTTCAAACATTCTCAAATACCACCCAAAATTCAAAACATTCTCAAACCCTACCCAACATTCCCAGTATCCTCAAACACCATCCATCGCCACCCAAATTACAAAAACTCAAACTAAAATACGTTTTCATGACTCCAAACTTAAAGCTGCACTACGTAAGATTTTTTTGGTTAAAATGAACAAATTACCATTACTGATTAAGCACATAATCAATCAGTGTTCAAAACAATGTCCTTACCTTACTCCGATTCACTTCGGTAAGCCTATACAAATTATTTGTATTTTGAGCTGTCGGGTCGGATGTGGTGCGAACTTGTTGGCTTATGTCTTTCTTCCTTGCGTCATTTCGTATTACATGTCCGTAAACACAGGAAAGAAGAACCGGCTGTCGCGTGTTCTGGCTGAGGATGCTGTTCAGTTCAGTCACACTCACACAGTTCATAACAGCATCGCGGCAGGCTGGATAGATGTTTATTTGTTATCCGTTTGATGAAGTTGTTTACCTGCTATAATGCTTGGATACAGTATGTTGTCTGGTAGGGTTGTAATGCTTTTACGAATCTACCGTTATGCGTGCGTTTACCGATCACGATGTATCTTCATTGTCGGGGAAGTTATTGTGCATGTTTACTAATATGTATGACTTCTTTAATTGACTTATAATTTTTATATTGCATATTTAAGCATATTTTCATGTTTAATAAAGTATATTTTATCCCTATAATTATTGCTCATTTTATGTTTACAGTGTTATTACAGTTTCACTTGCATTATCAACTGAGGCTGTACCAGTGTTAATTTTTCAAAGTTTTTCATTTTAGTCTTTTGACGAAAATGTCCTTTAAAAATTGTCAGTACTTTGTCATATCATATTCATTCATTTTAATCAGTTTACTGACAAAAATGACCATTTTAGTAAAAAATATATATATTTTACTTGAATTGCAAAATGGACAAAAAGTGTCAAACTGTAAGACCAAACTTTAATCAATAAATACTTATATATACATAAATAAAATAAAATTATAAACATACAGTATAAATGTAGGCTACATACAGTCCTTGTGAAAACTGGAAATCCTGAAATAAGAGACTTTAAAGAGTATTAGATACTTTTTAGAAGTTAGCCTGCATTCTGAATTATTCATGCTTTAGAAACTTCTAAATTTTCTGAGAAATATTACATTACGCGGTTTCCATAAACACGCTACACGCATTCACGTCGCAAGTTACGCAATGGAAATTACGCATATTCTGACGTGCACATCGTTTAGTTCAGTTCACCTGTTCTTTCGCTTCACTATGCATATTTAAGATGTTCCATAAATTGTCATGAGGAAGACGAATACAGAGGTGGTTTGAACTCAAAAAGCAAGATGTTTAATAGCAAAATAACAACACCAAGCTCAGTAAACTGAAGTGGAGCAAACGAAGGATGAACAATAGTGGTGCAGATCTATATGACAAGCAATGAGACTAGACAATGACGGAAAGAACATTGGAGATTAAAACAGAGTCCTTGATTGCAGTGAAATGAGTGGCAGGTGAATCTAATGAAAGGATTAGAATGCAGAGGTAGAGTGGACGAAAGTGGTGGCTTGGAGGTCCGATAGGGGTATGACATACAGGTGCATCTCAATAAATTAGAATGTCGTGGAAAAGTTCATTTATTTCAGTAATTCAACTCAAATTGTGAAACTCGTGTATTAAATAAATTCAATGCACACAGACTGAAGTAGTTTAAGTCTTTGGTTCTTTTAATTGTGATGATTTTGGCTCACATTTAACAAAAACCCACTAATTCACTATCTCAAAAAATTAGAATATGGTGACATGCCAATCAGCTAATCAACTCAAAACACCTGCAAAGGTTTCCTGAGCCTTCAAAATGGTCTCTCAGTTTGGTTCACTAAGCTACACCATCATGGGGAAGACTGCTGATCTGACAGATGTCCAGAAGACAATCATTGACACCCTTCACAAGGAGGGTAAGCCACAAACATTCATTGCCAAAGAAGCTGGCTGTTCACAGAGTGCTGTATCCAAGCATGTTAACAGAAAGTTGAGTGGAAGGAAAAAGTGTGGAAGAAAAAGATGCACAACCAACCGAAAGAACCGCAGCCTTATGAGGATTGTTGAGCAAAATCGATTCAAGAATTTGGGTGAACTTCACAAGGAATGGACTGAAACTTGGGTCAAGGCATTAAGAGCCACCACACACAGACGTGTCAAGGAATTTGGCTACAGTTGTTGTATTCCTCTTGTTAAGCCACTCCTGAACCACAGACAACGTCAGAGGCATCTTACCTGGGCTAAGGAGAAGAACTGGACTGTTGCCCAGTGGTCCAAAGTCCTCTCTTCAGATGAGAGCAAGTTTTGTATTTCATTTGGAAACCAAGGTCCTAGAGTCTGGAGGAAGGGTGGAGAAGCTCATAGCCCAAGTTGCTTGAAGTCCAGTGTTAAGTTTACACAGTCTGTGATGATTTGGGGTGCAATGTCATCTGCTGGTGTTGGTCCATTGTGTTTTTTGAAAACCAATGTCACTGCACCTGTTTACCAAGACATTTTGGAGCACTTCATGTTTCCTTCTGCTGACCAGCTTTTTAAAGATGCTGATTTCATTTTCCAGCAGGATTTGGCACCTGCCCACACTGCCAAAAGCACCAAAAGTTGGTTAAATGACCATGGTGTTGGTGTGCTTGACTGGCCAGCAAACTCACCAGACCTGAACCCCATAGAGAATATATGGGGTATTGTCAAGAGGAAAATGAGAAACAAGAGAGCAAAAAATGCAGATGAGCTGAAGGCCACTGTCAAAGAAACCTGGGCTTCCATACCACCTCAGCAGTGCCACAAACTGATCACCTCCATGCCACGCTGAATTGAGGCAGTAATTAAAGCAAAAGGAGCCCCTACCAAGTATTGAGTACATATACAGTAAATTAACATACTTTCCAGAAGGCCAACAATTCACTAAAAATGTTTTTTTTTTATGATGTATTCTAACTTTTTGAGATGGTGAATTGGTGGGTTTTTGTTAAATGTGAGCCAAAATCATCACAATTAAAAGAACCAAAGACTTAGACTACTTCAGTCTGTGTGCATTGAATTTATTTAACACACAAGTTTCACAATTTGAGTTGAATTACTGAAATAAATGAACTTTTCCACGACATTCTAATTTGAGATGCACCTGTAAATGTTGTGGATGTATTGATGAATCTCGTGTATAAATAGGATGCGTTTGAATGAGGTTTTGAAGCGGTTCATTTTGCCAGTGTTAGCGCATTCAACTCACGCAGCTCAAGCGGAGAAATCCCCAACATACTGGATTCATGGATTAGATGGATCCATATCTAATATCTTCTATATACATATTCTCAAGATGTTTCTTCTTCTGTATATCTTGCATTGTTAATATTTTGCAGTATAATTTTTATAGACATTTTCGTCAACAGTATGCTGTCACCATGATGAGCCTTTTTCATCTCATCTTGGTTATCGTTGATGAAATAAAAAAAAAAAAAACCTTCGTCAACGAACGTTTTCGTCAGTGATTTCATTGACGAGGTTAACACTGGGCTCTACATAATGTAAAAATAATAAAGTCTTACATTGAACTCTTATCAGCCATATCACGAGTTTCACCTCTTAAATTGACTAGTAGGCTACAATACAAACATGGATAAAACAACGAATGGGAGTGGATACAGTGATACCCGGGAGGGAGAGGTGACACAACCTTGGTGTGCACACATGTTAAGTCTCCTGTGTGTTGCGGTTGTACAGTGTACAGCTGTACTGTTCCACCTCTAAAAAACTAAATTGTGCCCAAGACAAAAATGACCAAAGCAGCAATTGCGAGTGGGGAGGCCAATGGGGTGGCCAGGCTTCGGTCCATGGTGGCCACCCCTAGCTCCTCCATGGTTTCCCGTTGGGCTGCTTTTGTCTAGTGTTTTCTTTTATCAGTAGTTTGGACTGTTTTGTTTCTTTTGGTTTTGCCCTCTCATTGGTTGTTTTGATTTCTTGTTTTTTGTTGGTGTTAGTCTAGGCACCTTTGTGTTTTTGTTTTGTTTTGTTTTTGGGGTTTTTTGCCCAGTTTTTGGTGGTAATTATTTTCCTTTTAAAGGTGCACTCAGTAATATTTTCTTCATTAAAAAGATTAACTCCTGAAGACATGAATTGTAATTTTGCAGTATATATAGGAAATCATGACCACTTGCATTAAAATGAAGACTTCAGTAATATCAGTAACCTTATAAAAGCTGTTTTATTCTACACTGAGAGGGTCTGCACATGGGGGCTGCCATGTTAGAATCACATGACCAGCCAAATACTACTTGCTTAATCTCAGTTACTATCCTGTTATCTGACACTTTCACTCATTGATTACAGTAATCATGGTTGACTGTGAATACAAAATTTCTACAATGGCATCTGAAACTAATGATTTTAAATGAAGCCGCTTGGTGTCAGTGTAAGTCCAAGATGACACAAAGACAAACACATTTAGTTAAGAATCGTTTAAGAGTTTTGGCTGTCTGCGTTTGGGTTCTCCTCACTGTATTGTGACAGGAATAAGATAATTTGGACATCGTCATCTTAAAGCAAACATAAGCTTTGCTTTGTGGCTTCTTCTCAGTCAAAACTTCAAATGCCTTACAGCCAAAAATCATATGCATGCTACTGTGCATGTCAACTATCTTATTCTTAGCTGAGCTCCAATGACACCCTGAGCCAGTGTGCTGGACATTTGGTAGCAGTAGCAGTGAGGACCTAAACCAAGATACAAGATTCATAAACCCAGATTTAGTAGGAACATTGAAACAGCACTCATCATTATGATCTCTGAGTGACAGAACAACAGTATAAGAGTGTGAAAAAAATAAATATATAGTAGTCCCTATTCAGTTAAAGTATGGGGCAGTACTGTCATGATTCACTGTTGTGTTGCCTTGTGTTTATCCTCTGTCTTCTGTTTTCCCTGGACTACACTTCCCAAAATGCACTGCCCTGATCTCTGTCAGCTGTTCCCAGTTGTTCTCACCTGTGTTCCATTCCCTCCTTAGTCCTTGTGTATATAATGCCCTGATTTCTGTTCAGTCTTTGTCAGTTGTTGTGTTTTCTCCATTTCATGTACCTATTCATATCATGGATGTAACATTTGTTTTATTTCCTAGTTTTGCCTTGTTCCAGTGTTTACCTTGTTTTTGTACTATGATTTGTTTCTTATTAAACATCACGCTGCACCTAGATCCTGCTTTCATACTTCCTTCAAACGTTACACAATACTAAGCTACTACAAGGAATGTATTTTTTTTTTTTTTTATAATAACTGTTTATTGGTTTTCAACAACAAATGCAAAGTAACTCAAATACAAATATAAAAATTACAACACCAAGCAATAAACAATTAGGGATGTGCGCGAGTAGTCCAATACTCTAGTATTCATTCTGCAATAATTAGTCGAAAAGTAAAAATACTACTCGAATTTTGCCAAACTTTGCTTTGCTGGTGGTAAATACAGTGAAATGCATGTTAAATCCTGAACACCCAAACTAAAACTTGCAGTTATAACTGAATGCATTGGGTGGCGCTGTGGACATAAGTTGATCACATTTGATGAATGGTATCTCTGCATCCAGGTGCAGCAAAGTTTGGAATTACTTTGATCAAAATGATCAACGTGTGGTGTGCAAGCTTTGTCAGGTGTAATAATAGCACCACCACAATGAGAAATCATATCAATTTCAAACACTGAACCGTCAGTATTGACCAATCGAATGAGAAAAGACAGCTGTCCATAACTGCATTCATCACTACAGGTAGGTGCAGATGTACCCCCAAGCAAGCCGAGAAGACAACTCACCTGACAGCAAAAATGATCTCGAGAGATACAGTATGCTTCCTTTAAGTTTTGTCGAGTGAGACGGGTTTAAGGAAGTAATACATTTTTTTGAGCCAGATGACAACATTCCCTCAGAATTTTAATAGAGAACGTGGTCATACCGTGTTGAATTTTGGGTAACTGACATCATTTTGTTTACGCGCCATGTTGTGAGGATCCCGCTGCCTTTCTGCCAGTGAGTTTGAGGCAAGTGTTTTGATTTTCTGTCATTATTCTGAAAAACATCGCCATGGTAGTTCATTCCTGCTGCATCAAGAAGCCTTCAGAGGAACCTCGCTTAGGCGCTGGGAGTGCATGACCTGTTGCACGACAGAAATTTAATCAAAGACATATCATGTAACAAATGAATTAGAGATGAGTAACAGCAGGGACCCTGCATACAAACCTAAATTATCTTTTTATGCACACACTGTAGGACTAACCTTTAAAATCATGTTTCCATCCATTTCTACTCAACATTACCAAATACTAAACATCTGTCCACTGCAAGTAGAAAAACCCACGTTTTTTTAACAAGGTCCAAGATCATAGCAAATCTTTTTATAAATAATGCAACTGATTAAACCCACTGCCTATGACTCACATAAAATAATCACATAGATGAGTGTTTTTTAAAGTTTTGTAGTTTGTTTGGTTTAATAATTGGGCCAAAAAGAGGAGTGACACCTTACCTTTGCGAGTATGACTGTGCTTTCACAGTTTGCCAACTTGTGACTTGCATCCAGCCACTGCAAAACTGTTCATGAGCTTCTAGGGATTTGTAACATTTAAATTCATGCAAAGTGTATGCACTCAGTCCTTACAATGTACAGGTATGTGAGTGGAGGTAGTGCATCTGGGTCTGTAATCCAGTCTTGGGCTGCTAAGTCATATGGATCTATGTTGTTTATCATCCTTAGTTTGTCCAAATACCATTGCTAAGCATTGAGATTCAATTTCTCCCAGTAGGGTCCCTTTACTTTTTCTTTTCCCTTCTTCATCTCTTCCCTTCTCCATCAAGATTTTAATGATTTAAGCAACTGTTTAGCCAAACAAAACAAAAGTTAAGCAGGTATCGGTAACAGAGCGTGATCCTCACAAGATGGCTCCCATGTCCCAACATGCAACACGGGGTCACGTATCTTCACATTCTCTATTGCGGCAGTCAACTTTATTAGTGGTTTCTGTTCCTTCGCTTTGGGTGAGCTTAAATGCTTTTGTTCTATACTTTTTTGTATACACACAGTGCTTATTTAAATGTTTTCAACAAAATACACAGGATATAACATAAGCTTGTTTTGGATATAATTATAAGCTTGTTTTGAAATGGTGCACGCAACCTTAATGAAATAAAAAAAAAAATGTATGTATCTTTCTCATTAGTTAACTTAATTTAAATTAAAAAATAATTGAGTATTCGTTTTTTATAAACTCAAATATTAAAATACAAAATGATAGGAAAATGCCCATGCCTATAAACAATGACACATTAAATAAAATATTAGTATTAACACCAAAAAAAAGTGCAAAATAAAATAAAATAAAATGACAACCTACCAACCCGCCCACCCACCCGAGTGCACATACTACATAAGACAACAGTGTTTGGCATAACACAGAATGAATATAATTTCCAAATGAGGTCTATTTGAACACATTCTAAAGTTTCTTTGAGTTAATCTGACAGTGTATAAAGAAATGGGGACCAAATTTGTGTAAAAATAGCTACATTTCCCTTTAGCAAGGCACCTCTTCTCTCAAATGGGAGCATTTTGAAAATCTCCTCATACAATAGGCGAATTGAAGGAGACTTAGCTTTGATCCAATTTATTAAAATGCATTTTCGGCCAATAAATAGCAACTTTTGTGCAAGACAAATGTCATGTGGAGCCAGAGTCAACTTGCTATGTGTCAAACCTAGAATAAAGAAACATGGGTCCTTACAAATAAAATAACCAAAAATCAATTCTAATTTCTTTTGGATCTTGCTCCAGAATAGTAAGATTGTCAGATAATTCCAAAACATTTGACTATGTGTTCTAGAGCTACTTTTGCATTTAGGGCAAATTGATGGCCTTTGTGGATTTATTTTATTAAGAATGTATGTGGTAGAAGTCACGTGACGCCATGCAAGGATCGGACGTGTGAACGGCAAGCTCTGCGCACTTTGCTAGTTTGAATACTTTTTATGATATAAGCTGGTGAGATTCGATACACCCTGCTACATAATTGTTCTAAGAAGTCAGCATGTCAAAGAATTCAAAATCCTCAGGTTCTGGCGATATTAAAAGACACTTATGTGCTCAAGCTGATACCCCAGACAGGGCTGCAGACCAGGAACTCAGTTTGGATGGTGCGGCAGGAGAAATTCAGCGTCAACTGGCGAGTATGTCTGTGATGCTGACAAAGGTCGTGGCGGACTTGGAGGATCTTGCGGTAATACATCGATCGATCACTGCGAAGGAGATTAAATTCTCTGAGTTGGTTACAAGAATCGGGGACATCGAGAAAAGGATTGATTATCTGGAGTCGTCCAGAGAGGGAATTAGCTGCTAACCCGCTAGCGACCAAAGTAGATTTGGACAGCGTTTGGGAAATGTTTGAAGACCTTGAAAATCGTAATAGGCGAAACAACGTCCGAATTGTTGGAATTCCTGAGCATGAGGAAGGCCGAGATATGGTGAAATTCCTAGACTAGCTCTTTCCGAGTCTGCTAGATATAACAGGCCATAAGCTGGAAATTGAACGAGCTCACAGGGTTCTGGCTTGCAGATCTGCGGAAAGAGACAGGCCCCGATAAATTCTGGCCAAATTTCTGAGATCATCCGATAAAGATCTTGTGTTACACGAGGCGAGGAGTAAAGGAAGGCTTTCTTGGAAGAACCACAACATTTTCTTGTTCCCAGACATCGCGAATTTGACAAGTGAGAAACGTGATCGATTCAAGGAATGCAAGAAACTCTTACATCAATGGAAGATCACTTTTGCACTGATGTTTCCGGCTAAATTGAGAATAGATACTAAGGATGGGTGCAAAATATTTACATGCCCACAGCAAGCATCGTCCTTCATAGAGACAATGGGGTGAGTAAGCATTTGGTGATTTTTCACGTTGCTCCCAAGTGAACTTGACTCATGGAATATTCACTTGACCGTCCGAGGAAATGGGGCGACTGTTTTGTTTGTTTATGTGTTGGTTCCGCCTAGCGGCTGGAGTTCGTTTTGTGGAATAACACTCCTTCGGGACAGTTGTGGATGAATCTGCACATGCCTTGTGTTTATGCCTCCTATTGGCTGGAGTTTGTTTTGTGGAGTATTTTTTGCAGGACATTGGAAGGATTAGGTCATCTGCTGCACTTATGAACAGCCGGCTGACTGAATATTTGTTTGACTGCCCGAGGAAAGGGAACTGATTTTTTTTTTTTTTTTTTTTTTTTTGTGCTCATTCTGCTAGTGGCTGGAGATTGTTTTGTGGAGGAACACACCTTCGGGACAGTTTGTGAATGAATCTACATGTTCTTTGTGTTTATTCTGTCTATTGGCTGGAGTTTGTTTTATAGATTATTTTCTGTTATGTAATTCTGTCTCACAAAATTTGTATAGAAATACCGGACTTGAGCAATCTGATGGCAAAGTTGTCGCGGGAACTCTCGTAGGCATACATGGACTGTTTGAGTTTAAAGGGATGGACGGCGGTTGGTGCTGTCGTGCGCGGGGTTAATGCGCATGTTTTTCTTTTTTCTATTTGTTTGGTTCGGGGGGAAGTTCGGAGTATTACTGTTGCACTAATGTTGGAATGTGGTCTTTATAATTTTGTTTTTGACACACAATCTATTTTTTCTAATATGTCAAAATGTGAAATGTTAATATGAGTGGATTGTCTCTCTCCACGTGGAATGTGAATGGGTTGGGGAACCCCATACAAAGAAGGAAGGTTATTTCTTTTCTTAAACGTAAGAAATATGATATAGTGTTTCTTCAAGAAATGCATCTTTCCCCGCAGGAAGCTGAAAAATTTGGGAAGATATGGGGTGAACATGTTTTCTTTAGAGCTGGTTCAAGTAAGAGCAGGGGAGTCATTACATTGATAAGTAAACATTTACAATTCAAATGTCTCAAACAGATTCAAGATAATTTAGGAAGAGTCATTATTGTTTTAGCAGAAAATCAGGGGCAAAGGTTTGGCTAATATTTATGCACCTAACGCTGATGATCAGGACTTTTTTATAGATCTTGAAGGGATGTTTCAAACCGCTGGCACCCCTCTGGTATAATATTGGGTGGAGACTTTAATTTATTGATGGACTCATTGATCATAGTGAAGCAAAAGTGTGTAAGCCTCCTAGAGCAACATTGACGCTCCTCAGGATGTGTTAAAATCTTGGTCTTGCAGATATTTGGAGACTTTTGAACCCATCAGGTAGGGACTATTCATTTTTTTCATCAGTCCATAAGATTTATTCTAGAATAGATTTTTTTATATACACTATATTGCCAAAAGTATTCGCTCACCCATCCAAATAATTGAATTCAGGTGTTCCAATCACTTCCATGGCCACAGGTGTATAAAATGAAGCACCTAGGCATGCAGACTGCTTCTACAAACATTTGTGAAAGAATGGGCCGCTCTCAGGAGCTCAGTGAATTCCAGCGTGGTACTGTGATAGGATGCCACCTGTGCAACAAGTCCAGTCGTGAAATTTCCTCGCTACTAAATATTCCACAGTCAACTGTCAGTGGTATTATAACAAAGTGGAAGCGATTGGGAATGACAGCAACTCAGCCACGAAGCGGTAGGCCACGTAAAATGACAGAGCAGGGTCAGCGGATGCTGAGGCGCATAGTGCGCAGTGGTCGCCAACTTTCTGCAGAGTCAATCGCTACAGACCTCCAAAGTTCATGTGGCCTTCAGATTAGCTCAAGAACAGTGCGTAGAGAGCTTCATGGAATGGGTTTCCATGGCCGAGCAGCTGCATCCAAGCCATACATCACCAAGTGCAATGCAAAGCGTTGGATGCAGTGGTGTAAAGCACGCCGCCACTGGACTCTAGAGCAGTGGAGACGCATTCTCTGGAGTGACGAATCACACTTCTCCATCTGGCAATCTGATGGACGAGTCTGGGTTTGGCGGTTGCCAGGAGAACAGTACTTGTCTGACTGCATTGTGCCAACTGTGAAGTTTGGTGGAGGGGGATTATGGTGTGGGGTTGTTTTTCAGGAGCTGGGCTTGGCCCCTTAGTTCCAGTGAAAGGAACTCTGAATGCTTCAGCATACCAAGAGATTTTGGACAATTCCATGCTCCCAACTTTGTGGGAACAGTTTGGGGATGGCCCCTTCCTGTTCCAACATGACTGCACACCAGTGCACAAAGCAAGGTCCATAAAGACATGGATGAGTGAGTTTGGTGTGGAAGAACTTGACTGGCCTGCACAGAGTCCTGACCTCAACCCGATAGAGCACCTTTGGGATGAATTAGAGTGAAGACTGCGAGCCAGGCCTTCTCGTCCAACATCAGTGTCTGACCTCACAAATGCGCTTCTGGAAGAATGGTCAAAAACTCCCATAAACACACTCCTAAACCTTGTGGAAAGCCTTCCCAGAAGAGTTGAAGCTGTTATAGCTGCAAAGGGTGGGCCGACGTCATATTAAACCCTACGGATTAAGAATGGAATGTCACTTAAGTTCATATGTGTCTAAAGGCAGATGAGCGAATACTTTTGGCAATATAGTGTATCTAAGTCCCTCATTTCATCTGTTGTTGATTGCTCAATTGGAAACATCTTTGTCTCAGATCACGCCCTGGTGAGTTTAGAGGTGTTGACACATATGGAGAAAAACTAGAAAATCTTATTGTTGGCGCTTTAGTGTATCCCTATTGCAAAACACTGAATTCCAACAAATGTTAAAGGCTGAAATCAATGTGTATATGGAGACCAACTGGTCCTCAGTGTCCTCTGTATGCTTGGCTTGAGAGGCACTTAAGGCAGTTCTTAGGGGTCGGATCATACAGTATGCCTCATTCATCAAAAAGTCCAAAGCACGAAAACTCATGGAGTTGGAAGGGAATATTAAAAGTGCAGAGGCAGAACTGAAGTGCCTAATGTCATCTGATGGCCTTAGAGAATTGACCCGATTGAAATATAGATATAATACTATTTTGGTGCAAAGGTGGAGCTTTGGCTATTCATGGCAAGACAGTCATACTTAAAGCAGGGAAGCTTTTGGCTAGATATATAAAGCAGAGAGAGTCTTTTTCTACCATTCCCTCAGTGAAATCTGCTGGTGGTGAAATATTTACTTTGGCCATTGATATTAATAATGCTTTTAAAGAATTCTTGATCCCATAAATCTTGATCTTTATAGTTCCATGTCTTCATCTACTGATGAAGATATTAGAAAATTTGTGGAACCATTAGAACTCCCTAAACTGACAACTGAGCAAAAAAATTATCTTGATTCTGAGATAACCTTGGAGGACCTTGGCAAGGTAATTAAGGCCATGCCTACAGGCAAGGCTCCAGGGCCAGATGGCTTTGCCACTAAATTTTTTAGATCTTATGCTACAGAATTGGCTCCACTTTTGCTAGAAGTTTATACGGAATCATTAAAGAATGGAAAGCTTCCACCAACCATGACACAAGCCCGGATCAGTCTGATCCTTAAAAAGGACAAAGATCCAAGTGAGTGTAAGAGTTACCATCCAATTTCCCTGATCCAGCTAGACATTAAAATAATGTAAAAAATTCTGGCTAACCGATTGAGTACAGTTATGACATCTCTTATACATATACAGTTGTGTAAAAGTGTTTGCCCCTTCCTGATTTCTTATTTTTTTGCATGTTTGTCACACTTAAATGTTTCAGATCGTCAAACAAGTTTAAATATTAGTCAAAGATAACACAAGTAAACACAAAATGCAATTTTTAAATGAAGGTTGTTATTATTAAGGGAAAACAAAATCCAAACCTACATGGCCCTGTGTGAAAAAGTGTTTGCCCCACCTGTTAAAACATAACTTAACTGTGGTTTATCACACCTGAGTTCAATTTCTCTAGCCACACCCAGGCCTGATTACTGCCACACCTGTTCTCAATCAAGAAATCACTTAAATAGGACCTGCCTGACAAAGTGAAGTAGACCAAAAGATCTTCAAAAGCTAGACATCATGCCGAGATCCAAAGAAATTCAGGAACAAATGAGAAAGAAAGTAATTGAGATCTATCAGTCTGGAAAAGGTTATAAAGACATTTCTAAAGCTTTGGGACTCCAGAGAACCACAGTGAGAGCCATTATCCACAAATGGCGAAAACATGGAACAGTGGTGAACCTTCCCAGGAGTGGCCGGCTGACCAAAATTACCCCAAGAGCGCAGCGACGACTCATCCAAGAGGTCACAAAAGACCCCACAACAACATCCAAAGAACTGCAGGCCTCACTTGCCTCAGTTAAGGTCAGTGTTCATGACTCCACCATAAGAAAGAGACTGGGCAAAAATGGCCTGCATGGCAGAGTTCCAAGACGAAAACCACTGCTGAGCAAAAAGAACATTAAGGCTCGTCTCATTTTTGCCAGAAAACATCTTGATGATCCCCAAGACTTTTGGGAAAATACTCTGTGGACTGACGAGACAAAAGTTGAACTTTTTGGAAGGTGTGTGTCCCATTACATCTGGCGTAAAAGTAACACCGCATTTCAGAAAAAGAACATCATACCAACAGTAAAATATGGTGGTGGTAGTGTGATGGTCTGGGGCTGTTTTGCTGCTTCAGGACCTGGAAGACTTGCTGTGATAAATGGAACCATGAATTCTGCTGTCTACCAAAAAATCCTGAAGGAGAATGTCCGGCCATCTGTTCGTGACCTCAAGCTGAAGCGAACTTGAGTTCTGCAGCAGGACAATGATCCAAAACACACCAGCAAGTCCACCTCTGAATGGCTGAAAAAAAACAAAATGAAGACTTTGGAGTGGCCTAGTCAAAGTCCTGACCTGAATCCTATTGAGATGCTGTGGCATGACCTTAAAAAGTCAGTTCATGCTCGAAAACCCTCCAATGTGGCTGAATTACAACAATTCTGCAAAGATGAGTGGGCCAAAATTCCTCCACAGCGCTGTAAAAGACTCATTGCAAGTTATCGCAAATGCTTGATTGCAGTTGTTGCTGCTAAGGGTGGCCCAATCAGTTATTAGGTTTAGGGGGCAATCACTTTTTCACACAGGGCCATGTAGGTTTGGATTTTGTTTTCCCTTAATAATAACAACCTTCATTTAAAAACTGCATTTTGTGTTTACTTGTGTTATCTTTGACTAATATTTAAACTTGTTTGATGATCTGAAACATTTAAGTGTGACAAACATGCAAAAAAATAAGAAATCAGGAAGGGGGCAAACACTTTTTCACACCACTGTAGATCAGGTGGGTTTTATTCGGGGCCGCAGCTCTTGTGATAACATTAGGCATTTCATCAATATCATGTGGTCAGTGGCAAATGATCAGACTCCGGTCGCTGCCATCTCACTTGACGCCGAAAAGGCGTTTGATATGGTAGAATGGTATTATTTTTTTAAGATTTTGTAAATATATGGGTTCGGGTATACTTTTATTGGATGGATTAAGTTACTTTATAGACACCCGGCAGCAGCGGTACAAACAAATGGATTAATTTCAGATTATTTTACTCTGGATAGGGGCACCCGGCAGGGTTGCCCTCTTTCCCCCTTACTGTTCTGTCTGGCCCTGGAACCATTAGCAGCCGCGATAAGAAAGGAGGATGATTTTCCAGGGGTGGTTGCGGGAGGTTTGGCACATAAGCTTTTGTCTTACACAGATGATATTTTATTATTTGTCTCCGACCCTACTAGATCTATGCCTTGCCTCCACAGAATTATTAATACCTTTTCTAAGTTCTCAGGATACAGAGTTAATTGGTCTAAATCCGAAGCTTTGTCTCTGACAGCGTACTGCCCGGTAACGGCTTTTAAGATGGGTGCCTTCCATTGGCCCCAACAGGGCATTAAGGATTTGGGTATTTTATTCCCAGCAAATTTGTGTGATTTAGTTAGAGTTAATTTTGACCCTTTAATAAAAAGGTTTTCGAGCGATGTGGGCAGGTGGGCTTCATTACATTTATCTATGATTGGGAAGGTTAATATTATTAAAATGAATTGTATTGCAAAATTCAACTGCCTGCTACAATCTCTCCCTATAGATGTCCCCCTCTATTATTTCAAGCAATTTGATAGCATAGCGAAGTCCTTCATTTGGAATGGTAAACATCCCAGATTACATTTCTGTAAATTGCATAGGCTGATTGACAAAGGTGGACTAGGCCTACCCAAGATTTTGTTATATTATTATGCACTCGGTCTCAGACATTTGGCTCATTGGTCTCTTCCACCTGAGAGAGCCCCTCCCTGGTTTTGTATTGAACAGGAAGTTCTTGCCCGTATTTCACCATTGCAAAGCCTTTCTATCATACTAACAGGAGAAGTTAAGTTACACCCTGTTATCTCGCATTTGCACACGGTATGGACAAAAGTGACCAGAGTGTTTAATTCGGAAATGTATTTAAATGTTGCTTCGAGCATATGGCTGAACCCAAAGTTATGTATTAATAAGTCTCCTTTCTGCTGGACAGAGTGGATTGTGAGGGAGGTTAATACTCTCGGTGGCCTATTTGAGAGTGGAGTGTTGAGATCCTTTGAAAATTTGTTTCAACATTTTGGAATTCCCAGGTCTCAATTCCTTAGGTATTTACAACTGCACCACCTGCTTTGTACTATTTTTGGGAGTATCATACACCCCACTAAAGCGGCAGATACTCTGGAAGTGGTGATTACTGCTTTTGGAAAAGGTCATGAGGCATCAGTGTATTACTCCCTGCTAATTCAGAGTCTGGGGCATGGAGCTTTAACTTCTCTCAAGAGATTATGGGAGAAAGATATAAATTGGTATTGGAGGAGGGAGTGTGGGCTAGGATTCTAAAAAACGTCAAGTCTGTATCTAGAGATGCAAGGGTGCACCTTATGCAATTCAAGATTTTACATCGATTCTATTGGACCCCCTCTAGATTGAATAGGCTTGGTCTTAAAGACACACCCACCTGCTGGCGATGCCAATCAGAAGTTGGGGACACAACTCATGTTTTTGGTGGTGTGTTAAGATCAAAGAATTCTGGTTGAGGGTTCAGAGTTTTATGTGTGACGTATTGGTCACTCAAATTTCATTTTGCCCCAGACTCTGTGTTTTAGGCGATGGGGCAGTCATTAGTATTGGGGATAAACAAATAAGAAATTGGGTCTTAGCCAGTGTCATGATCGGTAGACAGATCATTCTGAGGGGACGGAAGTCGGCTGGTGCACCCTCATTTCGGGAGTGGTGCACGGAGATGGGCAGGGTGGCGGCATTTGAGGAGATGTCAGATAGAAGGCTGGGCAACCTGGGGGTGTTTAATATGAAGTGGGGCAGCTATCTGACCTTTTTGGAAGGCTCTCGGGGAGGGGCAGTGGAGAGGGTTTTATAGTTTAAAGGAATAGTTCACCCAAAAATGAAAATTTGCTGATAATTTACTCACCCTCAGGCCATCCAAGATGTATCGGAGTTTCTTTCCTCATCAAAACAGAATTTAAGACTTTTAGGATTTCATTTCAGGCCTCTAAACAATGCAAGTGAATGTACTCCATTTTTTGATGGTCCAAAATGCATATTTAGGGTGCATCAAAATAATTAAATTATCAGCAAATTTTCATTTTTGGGTGAACCATTCCTTTAAATGTGGGGATTGGGAGGGGTAAGGGGAATAATGGGGGTTAAAAGTTGATTCTGTGCATATATGTTTTGCTTTTCTGTTTCATTTGTCAGAATCAATAAAAAGTGTTAATCGAGGAAAAAAGAATGTATGGGGTACAGTGGAGGTGGTAAAAGATTTTAAACTGCGTTTCTCTTGTCTTATTACAAATAAATGTGTCACCAACGTGTTTCAAATCTCTTTCCCAGTCTTCCTTTTCAGGAGAACTACCCAAGTCTTTCTCATAAACATTCCTAAGAGGAACAATATTAATTTAATATTGTTTGTTTGTGTCAATAATTCTTCCAGAGACATTTTTGACAAGCCCTGGGAGAGGGAGGGTCTCTTAGTTTGTATAAAGTTTCTAATTTGTAAGTAACCAAAGAAGTATTGTCTTGGGATATCAAATTTATCTTGAAGTTGTTGAAAAGACATAAATGTATCACCACTGAAGAAATGAAAGTGGAACTTAATACCTTTCTTATACCAGTGATTAAATAATCTATCTTTCACCCCTGGCAAAAACTCTTGATGCCTTATGAGAGGTATCATTAGCCGCTTTTCCACCATTGGGCTGAACGGTTCTGTGCACGGTATGGAATGGGTACAGTTGCATTTCCACTGGAGCATGGTTTGGCATGGCACAATTACAAACCGTTCTTGGCCTGGAATTCTCAGCACAGTTAGCTAACCGTACTCAACCGTTCACAGCCGTGCAGGTAGAATGGCTTTATTGTGTGGCGACACACTTTGTGTATCTTCATGATTTTATGGTTTAACTAGTATTGTAGCCAACAATTATTTTTCTGCATGCCTTTATCATCAGGGAAATAGATTACTAGCTCATTTAAACTCGAAATACACCAATATATTCTCATATTCTATTTTCATATTATACTTATATAATATTTTTTTAGTCTGGGAACTTTCAACTTTCTGCATGTTTGTGTCCGGTGGCAAACACAAGCCCTCAGCAAATGATGGAAAACCTCACGCCTTTCTCTCTTTACTTTCCTTTTTACAACATGGTCTGTGTCTTTGCTGTTTGTTAGCAGAGTAAAACCAGTGAAAAAAGCAGTCCTAAAAACTGGAATATGCGATCATATTTCATCACGCTCGCTCCAATGTTTACCTCTCACGGCGTCGCCAAAAGACGGATCTGTTACATATCACAGTGGAAAAACGAAACCTTAACCATGCCATCTGGTCAGGATAGGCATGGAATGGTACGGTTTTGCGATAAGAACTGTTCGGCCCGATGGTGGAAAAGTGGCTATTGATGCAGGTGAGTTTAACCTCCCAAAGTATTTAGAAATATCACGCCAAACCTTGAATGTACTCACGAGAAGTAGATTATGTTTCATATGTAATATATTTTTATGCAGGTCTCCAGTTAGAAAACTAAGCAGGGAGTATGGGTGTGTAAACCACATGTAACATCGGTGGCTAAATAATCATTCTGACACCATTTTAGAACGATTCTAGCATGACATGACCACTTATAAAAACAAATGTTAGGTAAGGCCAAACCACCTTCATCAACGGGTAACTGAAGTTTCGAAATTTTAAGTCTGGGTTTCTTTTTATGCCAAATAAACCTTGAAAAATGTCTGTCAAGGTCACTGATAATCATCTTGCCTAGATAAAATGGGACCATTTGTAGTGGACACAGAACCTGGGCAAAATGTTCATTTTATTTAGGCTACCCCTATCCATCCCATCCTTGAGATGGGCAAATCCATCCACCTGTCCAAGTCCTCTTTGATCTTTTTAACAATATAAGTAAAATCAAGGTGTGAGAGCTTACTTACATTTTTGGAGACATGAATCCCTAAATAGCAGAGCCCATCATCAGACCACCTCAGTGGAAAATTGGGCAAGTTTGATGTGTCGCCAATCGCTCCTAGCCACATTGCCTCAGACTTGCTGAAATTTATTTTGTAGTCTGGGAAAGAACTTAAAGTATCTATTAAACTGATGTTTGCAGGCACTGACTTCTCTGGCTCATTCAGAAACAATAATACATCATCTGCATAACATGTTTCTCCCCATTAATGATAATACCCATTACATCTGTATGGATCCGAATGGCTTCCGCCAGGGGTTCAAGTGCTAATGCGAAAAGCAATGGCAACAGGGGACACCCCTGATGAGTACCACGACTAAGATTAAAGGCAAAAGGGCGCATACCATTTGTCAGAACAGAGGCCTGCAGCGAACGGTAAATTATCTGCATCCATTTCACAAAATTGTCACCCAGCCCAAACCTGTGCAGCACCTCAAAAAGGTATGTCCATTCAACACAATTGAATGCCTTCTCAGCATCAAGTGAGGCCACCAAAGCTCTTTGTTGTGTTTGGTTACAAAATTGAATGATGCAGAGAAGGCACCTCATGTTGGTAAATGAATGATGCCCATGTATGAATCCCATCTGATCCTGTTTAATTAACTAGCAAAACTTTCTCTAAGTGCCTAGCTAGAATCTTTAAAAGTGTCTTGCTGTCAAAATTAATCAAAGAATTGGACAATAAGATGAACATTTGTCTGGAGGTTTTTTTGTTTTGTTTTGTTTTTTTGAGAATGAGAAAAAATATTTGCTTGGTAAAACATATGAGGTACTGTGCCCCTCTCAAAGGATGTAGATTGCAATTGCAATTAAGCAATTGTTTAATAATCAAAATTGCCACAATTCTTATAAAAATCTGGGCCGAAGCCATCAGGACCTGGAGCTTTACCATTTTTCAACATTCCAATTGCCTCTAAAACCTCCTCCTGAGAGATATTGTTTGATAAAGCTACCATTTCCTCTTCATTTAATCTAGGGAGGTTAATACTCTCTAAAAAGGCTTTCATGGTATCTCCAGAAAATGAAGCATCAGCAGAGTAAAGTTGCGAATAGTATTCTGTCAAAAGTCTATTAATTGTCTTAGTCAAATAATGCATTTTGCCCGTATTGTCTTTTAATTATGATATTATATTGTTGGTTGGCCTACCTTTAACCAGTCTTGCTAGCATTCTGCCCGGTTTGTTTCCAGATTCATACATTCTATTCCTGGCAAACAATAAAGAGGATTCAGCTCTCTGGGTATAAAGTTGTTCAAGGGCTGATCTTGTCACCAGTATCTCTTAATATAAGCACTTATCTAATGAGTCCTTAAACCTGGATTCTAGGTCCGCAAGTTTTGATTATAATTCCACCTAATTTTTAATACCCTCCCTCTTCCTAGACTTTGCATACGAAATAATGACACCCCTCATAAAAGCTTTCCCTGCCTCCCATAAATTTAAGGGGCAGACACCAGGTGTATCATTTGTTTCAAGAAAGTAGTTCCATTGTGCTTTAAAAAATTCTAAACATTTTGGACTGTTGAGCAGAGAGCCATTAAGTCTCCATGACTTACATAAAGGGTTTTTTGAACCCTTTATGGGTTCATAAAGGGTTCAAAGTTTTGAACCCCCATACAGGGAGTAGGGGTTCAAAACTTATGCTCAACGGCACATGATCAGAAAGGGATATAGAACCAATCTCACATGTCAAGGTTCTGTCCAGAGCTAACCTGGAAGAAAAAAAATCAATCCTAGAAAAAGACTTATGCGGAGCTGAGTAAAAAGTTAAATCTTTGCCATTTGGGTGCAAAAGTCTCCACGAATCCAAGAGTTTGGGATCACTACAAAGGTCTCTCAAGCCTCTAGACTCTTTCTAGTATCTCTGACTGAAAGTGTAGGCTGCTGATCAAGTTCAGCATCCATTATGCAATTGAAGTCTCCACCCATTACTGTGAATGGATTAAGACAAGATGCCATATCTCTCAGCAGATATGCATACAAATAAAATTGGAAAGAATTAGGGGCATGTACTGAACCTAATGTAACAGATTCTCCATATACAGTGCATCCAGAAAGTATCCACAGCGCTTCACTTTTTCCACATTTTGTTATGTTACAGCTTTATTCCAAAATTGATTAAATTCATTATTTTCCTCAAATTCACGTTGTCATTACGGGGTATTGTTTGTAGAATTTTGAGGAAAATAATGAATTTAATCCATTTTGGAATAAGGCTGTAACATAACAAAATGTGGAAAAAGTGAAGCGCTGTGAATACTTTCCGGATGCACTGTAAATAGCCCAAAATAATAACATATCTACCCTCTTCATCTTTGATTATTCTCACTAATTGTAAAGGAAAGAGCTTATGAAGTAGTATGGCAACACCTCTACTATTAGATTTATAAGAAGAATAAAATACCTGTCCCACCCAATCTCGCTGTAACTTGGAGTGCTCTGTATCATTTAAATGAGTTTCTTGTAACAAGGCCACTTGTACCTTTTCTTTTTTTAAGCCAAGACAAAACTTTCTTACATTTAATCACATGATTCATCCCCTTCACATTAAAAGTCTGTATTTTAAATTCACTCATCATCAACTGTTATATGTAGCATGAGAACACAATGTGTGCAAAAAAAGACAAATGAAAAACCCTTACCCAAATGATGGGCTATGCACTTTCCTTCTACCCCAAATAAAAACCCCAAAGAAAAGTTGTACAACATGTAACATCTCAATTGTCCAACAGCAACAATCAAGGGAACAGCCAAACAAAAAGAAGAAAAAAAAACATATAATCAAATAACACTTTAGTCATGGGGACATGATGCTGGAGAAGCTCACCACTTAGAAAGACATTTTATTTAAAAAAAAGGGGGAAAAGAAAATAACCCCACACACAATAGAAATCAAAATTCCCTCCAACCCCTCCCACTCACTACCCCTCAGTATCATGAAAAAGAATAGTACAGCCACCACAATCACCAATGAGCAACTTGACACTGTACTATGAAATGGAAAAAAACAAATTATCACAAATCAAACTTGAATGTGTGACACCCCATGCCCTAAATGCAGACATTAGCAGCCTATGAATTAACCCTTTCAATCACTATGAAACTCAACTCTGAATAAACGTAATCAGAGCTTAATACAGGTGTGCAAAAGGAGCGCACCCTTCAAGCATCGCACTGTAATTATCCGACCGACAAACCTCAAATCTTTGAGTTTGCAGAGTCCCCGAGTTTGGACAGAAAATCTTCTGCCTTCCCTGGAGAGTCACACATGATCATGCGGCCATTGTGGAATATCCTCAAAGTAGCAGGGAAAGACATTCTGAACTTGATGTTCCGTGACTTGAGCTTTTCACAAACAACATTAAAACCTTGTCTTTTTTGTCTCACAGCCTGTGAAAAGTCCTGTGCAAAGGAGATTTCATTCCCTTTGAAGAGCAATGGTCCCTGTGTCTTTGCTGCGGTGAGGATCTTGCCCTTGTCCTGGAAATAATGGAGCTTCATTATCACCGGTCTCGGTCATCGCTTTGTCCGATCGGACTCCTACGAACTGGGTCTCCCAAGTTTATGAGCGCGATCCAGGTGTATCAGCTCGGTCTCATCATTCAGCCCAGGAAAACAGGTAACCAAGACTTGACAGGGTTCGCCCCCTCCAGTCCTTCCAGAAGATTCAATAATATCAAATTCTCCTGCCTTGATCTGTTCTCTAGATCATCAAACTTAGCTGTCAACCCATCTATGCGCTGAATGGCACTCGTGAGTTTTGCAGTGGTTGACACGAGCTCATCCTCCGTGCCCAACATGTGGGTTTCGACCGCATCAATGCATTTGGCATTATCCTGGATTTTATTTGTGATGTCCTTCATTTGGTTCAGAAGAGTGGCAAACCTTGCATCCATAGCCACAGTTATATTCCTCGTTATATCAGTGACAATTTTGTCAGGGTCGAACGCTTGCTGGGCCTGTTCGTGAATATGCCAGCCATCTTAGTTCAGCATCTCCATCAGTCTGTCTGCTTTACCATCCTTTTTAGTTGTTTTCCCTGCCTTTTCCGAATTCTGAAGTGCAGTACCTCTGCTAGATGTTGTCATGCAAATGACACATATAATTCTGGCTGGAAATAAATAAGAATTTCACTAAAAAGAGGCAAAATAAACAGGAGAGTCGTAGATTACTCCTCTCAGCTAAGCGCCATCACGTGACCCCTACAAGGCTTTTTTATAGGTTGAATAGGCATTTTCTAATAGGTTATTTCATTTTTTCTTAAATTCTTTCATGGAACTTTTTATAAATGATCAAACCAGTGGAAAAGACCCTAGCACCATTCCACCTTTCCACCTGCTCCTCTTCCTCTGGGCCTTCCCTTACTTTCTTGTTATCAGCAGGGTCTTAAACCAACCAAAGTATCACACACATATTAACAAACAGACACACACAAATTGCCTTGCCCCATTAATGTACCATCTGCCCAGGCAAGCTGTCCAGACTTCTAACAAGAGTCAACACCCTGACAGATACCCTTCACATGGCCTGCCTCTCCCAGTATGTGTGCCAGTGTGTTTGAGAAGAAGACCACAGGACACTGCTGGGGTCAATGATGTGTAGGGGTCACTGTCCCACCCCCCGCTTTTGTGCCAATAGACCCTGTACAATCTGTCCCTCCTTCACACTACTTAGGCTTTTCTTGATTTGTTAAAACAGTGTTAACTGATTTTAAAAAGTAAAATTTCATCAGTTCAGTTGTTGTTTATTGATCACAGTCAATGGAAAGGTCAGGCAGCCAGAGTCACTTACACAGATCTGGTAAAATGTAATGTTTACTTCTACACATTTTGAATATGCACTGCAATTTACCTCAGAATTCAGATTTGTAAAAATGTTTTTATTGAATTGACAAAAAAAAAAAAAAAAAAAATGTCTATACCAAAAGAGAAGACATTAAATTTGGGACATTAAATTTGAAAACATACAATATCGGGGAGTCGCATGGCTGGGGAGTTGCAAAACCGGTGAGATTTGATACACCCTGTTCCATAACTGTTCTATAAAGACAATATGTCAAAGAATTTGAAATCCTCGGGCTCTGGAGACATTAAAAGACACTTATATGCTCAAGCTTATACCACTGACAGGACTGCAGACCAGAGACTCAATTTTGACGGTGTGGCGGGAGAGATTCAGCATAAACTGTCGAGCATGTTGGCAGTGCTGGCGAAGATTGTTGCTGACTTGGAGGATCTTGCTGTAATACGTCGATTGATCATTGCCATGGAGACGTAATTCACTGATGTGGTTACAAGAGTGTCGGATGTTGAGAAGCGGATCGAATATCTGGCGTCATTGGAGAGGGAATTAGCTACTAATCCGCTAGTGACCAAAGTGGATTTGGAACGTGTTTGGGTTAAGTTGGAAGATATGGAGAATCGTAATCGGCGAAACAACTTCTGAATTGTTGTAATTCCTGAGAATGAAGAAAGCAGAGATATGGTGAAATTCCTAGATGAGCTCTTCCCGAGTCTGCCTGACATAACAGGCCATAAGCTGGAAATTGAACAAGCTCACAGGGTTCTGGCTTGCAGATCCGTGGAAGGATACAGGCCCCGATAAATTCTGGCCAAATTTCTGAGATCATCCGATAAAGATCTTGTGTTACACAAGGCGAGGAGTAAAGGAAGGCTTTCTTGGAATAACCACAACATTTTCTTGTTCCCAGACTTTGCGATTTTGACAAGAGAGAAACGTGATCGATTCAAGGAATGCAAGAAACATTTACATCAACAGAAGGTCACTTTTGCACTGATGTTCACGGCCATGAGAAAATGAGAATAGATACTAAGGATGGCCGCAAAATATTGACATGCCCACAGCAAGCGATGTCCTTTATAAAGTCAATGGAATGAGTAAACTATTGTGTGATGCTCTTGATACAACCGAGTGGACCTGACTCACTGAACATTCACTTGATCGTCCGAGAAAACTGGGCGCCTTCTTTGTTTCTTTTTGTGTTGGTTCCGCCTAGCGGCTGGAGTTTGTTTTGTGTAGTATCTCTCCTTCAAGAAACTTTTACATCAGCGGAAGGTCGCTTTTGCACCGATGTTCTTAGCCAAATTGAGAATAGATGCTAAGGATGGCCGTAAAATATTTACATGCCCACAGCAAGCAATGTCCTTTATAAAGTCAATGGAATGAGTAAGTCATTGTGTGATGCTCTTGATACAGCCGAGTGGACCTGACTCTTGAACATTCACTTGACTGTCCGAGGAAACTGGGCACCTTCTTTGTTTCATTTTGTGTTGGTTCCGCATAGCGGCTGGAGTTTGTTTTGTGGAATAACACTCCTTCGGGCAGTTTGTGGATGTATCTGCACGTTCTTTGTGCTTATGCCTCTTATTGGATGGAGTTTGTTTTATAGATTATTTTCTGTTGTGTAATTCTATCTCACAAAATTTACATAGAAATACCGGACTCAAGCAATCCAAAGGCAAATTTGTTGCGGGGGCTCTCAAAGGCGTACATGGACTGTTTGAGTTTAGAGGGATGGACGCCAGTTGGCACTGTTGTGCGCGAGGTTAATGAGCACGTTTTTTTCTTTTTTCTGTTTGTTTGGTTCTGGGGGAAGTTCGGGGTTTGTTTGTTGCTTTAATGTTGGAATGTGGTCTTTATAATTTTGTTTTTGACAAACAGTCTATTTTTTGTAATATGTCAAAATGTCAGATGTTAATATGAGTGGATTGTCTCTCTCCATGTGGAATGTGAATGGGTTGGGGCACCCCATGAAAAGAAGGAAGGTTATTTCTTTTCTTAAACTAAAGAAATTTGATATAGTGTTTCTTCAAGAAACACATCTTTCCCCGCAGGAAGCTGAAAAATTTGGGAAGATATGGGGTGGACATGTTTTCTTTAGTGCTGGCTCAAGTAAGAGCAGGGGAGTCATTACATTGATAAGTAAACATTTACAATTCAAATGTCTCAAACAGATTAAAGATAAATTAGGAAGAGTCATTATTGTTTAGCTAAAATTCAGGGGCAAAGGTTGATTTTGACTAATATTTGCACACCTAACGCTGATGATCAGGGCTTTTTTATGATCTTGAAGGGATGTTGCAATCCACTGGCACCCCTCATAATACAATATTGGGAGGAGACTTTAAACTTTTGATGGACACAGTCCTTGATCGTAGTGAAGTAAAAGTGTGTAAGCCCCCTAGAGCAACACTGACGCTTCACAGAATGTGTAAAAATCTTGGTCTTACAGATATTTGGAGACTTTTGAACCCATCTGGAAGGGACTATAAATGTTTTTCATGAGTCCATAAGATTTATTCTAGAATAGATTTTTATTTTTATATCTAAGTCCCTCATTTCATCTGTTGTTGATTGCTCAATTGGAAACATTTTAGTCTCAGATCACACCCTGGTGAGTTTAGAGGTGTTGCCACATATGGAGAAAAGGAAATCATATAGTTGGCGCTTTAATGTATCCCTTTTGCAAAATCCTGAATTCCAACAAATGCTAAAGGCTGAAATCAATGTCTATATGGAGAACAACTGGACCTCAGTATCCTCTGTGGGAATGGCTTGGGAGGCACTTAAGGCAGTTCTTAGGGGTCAGATCATACATTATGCTTCATTCAAAATTCAAAGCATGGAAACTCATGGAGTTGGAAGGGAATATTCCGAGGCAGAGCTGAAGTGCCAAATGTCATCTGATGGCCTCAGAGTTTTGGCTATTCAGGGCAAGGCAGTCATATTTTGAGTCGGGGGACAAAGAAGGGAAGCTTTTGGCTAGATATATAAAGCAGAGAGAGTCTTTTTCTACCATTCCCTCAGTGAAATCTGCTGGTGGTGAAATATTTACCTCAGCCAATGATATTAATAATGCTTTTAAAGAATTCTATCTTGATCTCTATAGTTCCATGTCTTCGTCTACTGATGAGGATATTAGAAACTTTGTGGAACCATTAGAACTCCCTAAATTGATGAATGAGCAAAAAAACTCTCTTGATTCTGAGATAACCTTGGAGGAGCTTGGCGAAGTAATTAAGGCCTTGCCTACAGGCAAGGCTCCAGGGCCAGATGGTTTTGCCACAAATTTTTTAGATCTTATGCTACAGAGTTGGCTCCAATTTTGTTAGATGTTTAAACGGAATCATTAAAGAATGGAAAGCTTCCGCCAACCAAGACACAAGCCCGGATCAGTCTGATTCTTAAAAAGGACAAAGATCCAAGTGAGTGTAAGAGTTACCGTCCAATTTCCCTGAACCAGCATGATGTAAAAATATTGTCAAAAATTCTGGCTAATCGATTAAGTACCATATGGGTTCAGAAGTCTCCAAATATCTGTAAGACCAAGATTTTTACACATTCTTTGAAGCATCACTGTTGCTCTAGGGGTCTTACACACTTTTGCTTCACTATGATTAAGGACTGTATCCATCAAAAGATTAAAGTCTCCACCCAATATTATATCATGAGAGGTGCCAGCAGCTTGCAACATCCCTTCAAGATCTATAAAAAAGCCCTGATCATCAGCATTAGGTGCATAAATATTAGCCAAACTCAACCCTTGCCCTTGAATTTCTGTTAAAACAATAATGACTCTTCCTAATTTATTTTACTCTGTTTGAGACATTTGAATTGTAGATGTTTACTTATCAATGTAATGACTCCCCTGCTCTTACTTGAGCCAGCACTAAAGAAAACATGTCCACCCCATATCTTCCCAAATTTTTCAGCTTCCTGCGGGGAAAGATGTGTTTCTTGAAGAAACACTATATCAAATTTCTTTAGTTTAAGAAAAGAAATAACCTTCCTTCTTTTTATGGGGTTCCCCAACCGAATTCACATTCCATGTGGAGAGAGACAATCCACTCATATTAACATTTGACATTTTGACATATGAGAAAAAATGTATTGTGTGTCAACAATAAAATGATAAAGACCATATTCTAAGATTAATGCAACAGTCAAACCCCAAACTTCCCCCCGAACCAAACAAACAGAAAAAAGAAAAACGTGTGCATTAATCCCGCGCACGACAGTGTCAACTGGTGTCCATCCCTCTAAACTCAAACAGTCCATGTACGCCTAAGAAAGCCCCCATGACAACTTTGCTGTCGGATTGCTCAGGTCCGGTGTTTTTATAAAAATTTTGTGAGACAGAATTACATAACAGAAAATAATCTATAAAACAAACTCCAGCCAATAGGCAGAATAAACACAAAGAACATGTAGATTCATTCACAAAACTGTCCCGAAGGTGTGTTCCTCCACAAAACAAGCTCCAGCCACTAGCGGAACCAGCACAAAAACAAAAAAGCTGTTCAAATTCCTCGGACAGTCAAACGAATGCTCAGTGAGTCAGCTGTTCATGAGTGCAGCAGATGACCTAAACCTTCCCATGTCCTGCAAAAAATACTCCACAAAACAAACTCCAGCCAATAGGAGGCACAAATACAAGGAACGTGCAGATTCATCCACAACTGTCCTGAAGGAGTGTTATTCCACAAAACAAACTCCAACTGCTAGGCGGAACCAGCACAAAAAGAAACAAAACAGGCGCCCAGTTTCCTCGGACTGTCAAGTGAATGTTCAGTGAGTCAGGTCCACTAGGCTGCAAAGCGAGCACCGCACAATGACTCACTCATTCCATAGACCCTATGAAGGATATCACATGTTGGGGATAAGAAAACACTCTACGGCCATCCTTAGCATCTATTCTCAACCTGGCCGGGAACTTCAGTGCAAAGCAACCCTCTGTCAATGCAAAAGTTTCTTGAAGGAGTGTTATTCCAAAAAACAGACTCCAGCTGCTAGGCGGAACCAGCACAAAAAGAAACAAAAAAGGCACCTAGCTTCCTCGGATGGTCAAGTGAATGTTCAGTGAGTCAAGCTCACTTGGCTGCAACATTAGAAACACATTATGACTTCCTCAGTCCATTGATTTTATGAAAGACATCACTTGTTGTGGGCATGTAAATATTTTGCGGCCATCCTTAGGATCTATTCTCAATTTGGCCGGGAACATCAGTGCAAAAGTGACCTTCCGTTGATGTAAGAGTTTCTTGCATTCCTTGAATCGATCATGTTTCTCTCTTGTCAAATTCACAAAGTCTGGGAACAAGAAAATGCTGTGGTCCTTTACTCCTCGCCTCGTGTAACACGAGATCTTTATCAGACGATCTCTGAAATTTGGCCAGAATTGATTGGGCCTGTCTCCCTCAGTGGATCTCTGAGCCGGGACTCTGTGAGCTCGCTTGATTTCCAGCTTATGGCCTGTTATGTCGAGCAGACTCGGGTAGAGCTCGTCTAGGAATTTCACCATATTTCGGCCTTCTTCGTTCTCAGGAATTCCAACAATTCGGATGTTGTTTCGCCGATAACGATTCTCAAGGTCTTCCAGTTTTTCCCAAACGTGTTCCAAATCTCCTTTGGTTGCTAGTGTATTAGCAGCTAATTCCCTCTCTGATGACTCCAGATAATCAATCCGTTTCTCAACGTCCCCCATTCTTGTAACCAACTCAGTGAATTTCGTCTCCATGGAAGTGATCGATCGATGTATTACAGCAAGATCCTCCAAGTCTGCTACGGCCTTTGCCAGCATCACGAATCTCACTGGTTTATGACACAAAAAGAATGAAAAACTAGCAAAATGCGCAGAGCTCGCTGTTCACACGTCCAACCCTCGCATGGCGTCATGCGACTCTCCATTGTGTGTGTATTATTATATGTGACCACAAGGGTGTTTGTTGGGGGTCAGAGTGGGGTTGGTGATTGGGGAGGGATATTAGTGGGGGTTAAATGTTAAATGTTGATTCAAGGTGTATGTGTTATGTTTTTTTGAATCAATAAAAAATGTTAATTGGAAAACACACAATATCAAAGCAAGTGGCATTTTCACATAAATGATGCTCACATCAACTATGAACATGTTCCACTAATGTTTGACAACCACAAAGTGTCATTACCGTTTAGTATACTTTTCAGTATCTTTTTTTTTTTTTTCAAATTGTAATAGTAATTTTTCATGTTATTAATGTCCTAACTATACATTGTGATCAGTTGAATGCTACTTTGGTGAATAAAAGTACCAGTTTCTTTCCATAAGAGCAAAATCTGTTAATTATTCCAAACTTTTGGCTGCCAGTGTATGACGCACATGTGTGTAAAATGGAAGACAATACAAATCTTTGCTGATGTAGTAGTGACCTTAATTGTCAGTCCTCAGGGAGTTTACACAAAACAGTGGGTCAGCTGTGCCATACACATCTAAAACCGTCTCTCTTTCTCTTGGTCTGTTCTAAAAACTAGTGGGCAGCCTTGCTGTTTAATAAGGCTGTGGTCCTCAACTGGTTTGGCTTCGGGACCCAGATTTTACATTGGACATCAAGTGGCGAACCAACATAGTGAAAAAATCTAACTGTATTTAATGTAGCCTGGATTGCATTTTCTTTTATCTTGCATAGTTTTGTACATGGTTTATAAGGCATGTATCAAGTGACATTATTTTAGTTGTTAATGTCAACAACAAAAGATACAGGAAGTTCTCTCTCCCAATAGTTGATGAGCCTATTTATTTATATGTGCCTATTATATTTATTATCCTGTTTATTTCCTAATATCAAACATCATTCCAACACAACATACAGTATATTACACAGGAGTCAAACTTTGTCCATAATTTGTCCATAAGTTTCAGAGGTCCAGACTTTAAAGACCTTTATTTGCTCTTATATTTACAATGCAATTGTCACGAGTAGTTGCTGAGATGAGACAGGAGACGTAGGATCTATTTGCAGGCTTTAATAAAAATGATGACAGTGAAACAACAAATGGGAACTCAAAACAACAAACAAGAACTGACAAAGAAATGCAAAACTAAAGCGTACACACACGCGCGTGCGCGGGCTAACGAGGGAATGGAATACAGGTGAGAACAGTGGGGAACAGATGGCAGTGATGAGGGCAGTGCATGATGGGAAATGTAGTCCGGGGAAAACACTTCAAAATAAGAGTCCTAGGAAACACGAGGGAGACAGACTGTGACAGCAACGTCATATAAGTACAGGTAAGACCATGGATAGCTCCTCATTAATGTGTCTCAGCTAGTAGCTAGTCTTTCTAATAATAATAATAATAATATATTATAGTATTTGTTATGAAAAATAGTAGCCGAAACCTGTTTAGAAAATTTAACTATAACTGCCACAGTTGTAATAAACATGAGGTCTCATAGATTATATCTAATAAATCATTTAATATGAAACTGTAAAATTTTTGTAAAAATATTAGTTACTGTTACTACTGTAAAATAATGCTACATTTTAGTAAGGGTGATCATGTGTAATTAAAAAAAAAAAACTGTATATTGCTCCATAGCACAGTGTATGATGTATTAATGGAGGTGCCCATAACACCTCCATTAGGACCTGCTACCCACGATGCAGATGAAATTAATGAACCTTTTAGAGCATTATATTCTCATCTTTATAAAGCTGAACCTACACCTGACCCAACTGCCCTCAAATTATATCTCTCAAAATTCAACCTACCTTTGTTGACAAATGAAGACACAAAATACCTGGATACACCCCTCACACTTTCAGAACTAAAAGACACTTTGAGAGAGGTAAATCCCCTGGTTTGGATGGCCTCCCACCAGAGCTGTTCCTATAACTTTGGGATGTTACTGGACCACTCCTCTTAAATTTCACCTATGCTCTAGATACTGGTTAATTTTCATTGTGATCGAAATACATTACTTTTATCTGTAATACTTAAAAAAGGCAAACCTCCTCTGAGTTGTGATAGTTACAGACCTATTTCATTAATTACAACAGGGCTTAAACTTTTTGCAAAATTGTTGGTTAGAAGATTAGAACCATATGTGGGCAAGCTAATTAATCTTGATCAAACACAAACAGTATTACTGAGGGGGAGACTTGCATCAGACAACATTAGAAGACTTCTGCACATCATTCATGTATCTGAATCAGATGCTTTTCCTGCAGCTGTATTTAGCTTAGATGTGCAAAAGCCTTTGATCATGTAGTTTGGGAATACCACTGAATGATTTTGGAGGAATTTAGTTCTGGGAGAACTTTCATTTCAATAGTTAAAACACTTTATACTAACCCTCGTGCAGTTGTACAAACAGGTAATATTCCGTCAAAATAATTTTCCCTACAGCGTGGTACCCGACAGGGCTGCCCACGGTCTGCCCAAGGGCTGCATTGTCACTAGAACCTTTTATACAATTAGGCTAGATCCCCTCATCTCACCTATTGTCAAACAAGGTACCAACATAAAGTTTCCCTTTATGCTGACAATGTACTACACTACTTTACTAACATACCCAACTCCCTACCTCAAATAATACAAGTCTTCACCTGGTTTAGTAAATTCTCTGACTATAAAATCAATTGGGACAAATTCATTCTCATTCTTTGAATGCCTCAGTGAAATGCCTTACACTATTCCTCATATTCTGTGGCACACTTTTGCTTTTACATATTTAGGTTTAAACATAACACATTTTTTGGATATTTCGCACACAAATTATGACAAACTTAAACTTTAAATCTCTGCTGATATGCAAAGATGGTCTACTCTTAAAATGTCACTGCAAGGCAGTGTAGTGATAATCACTTTTGGGCACAAATTAAAATGTACACAAGGCACAGGACACAAAAATATGTGGTGATTTTTGATCACATGTCACTTAAGGTGTGTATGTGTGTGTTTATGAATGTTAGATGGCCCCTCCCTCCATCCTTGGGGCACCAGCTAAGGAGTTTCACCTTAACACTATAAAAAAAATTATCCGAATGGACCATTCAGTCAATTCAAAATATGTACATTTGAGGGAGTTGTTCATCTGAATAATTTAAAAGGATCTGTGAGAACTGGCATAACCTTTAGAGCTCTTACTGTATTATCAACAGAAGGAAGACATAGTTGTAATAAAATGTATTTTATTTACAAAAAAACATAAACAAGAAAAACTGCTAAATGGTACTAATATGATAAAAGATCCTACGAATGGATAAGAAAAGTGCATAGGATGGAAAGATGCAAGTTGTTGAGTTGGATAAAGCTATTGCAGAATATTGGTTATTTTCTGGAAAGATAAACTGCTGTTTCTCTGTAAACTAGTAAGGTGAAGACCTTATCTCTAGTTAAACAAATAACTCTAAGATTATTTGTAAAACATTTGGTACACAGATTGTGCAATCTAAAGAACTTTTGAAAATCATAAACCGATAATATACACTAATTACAAACACTAATGCCAAGGTCTCTGGAAAGAGGTATGGATAGTGATATTTACATTTTGCTTGATTGATCGATGGGTTCGGTGATGATGACGTCTTCCACTGGTTTTGCTGGGATGCGCTGCAGTGGAGAAGGAGCAGGATTCTGTTTCAACAATCTTGAACATGAACACTGGGGAATGCTGATCTCCTGGAGTACCGTGAGAGTCCTTGCAATATGGAACACGCAAATCTGGCCCTGACTCCCATGCGAAATTTCTGTAACAGTCTGGAATGCAGACGACAGGAAACATGGAGAAAAGAGTTTGCTCACCAGAGCTTAACCTTGTTGCTGGTTGTATCTGTTGTTTCTCCCTGGTATGGGGACTCCGAACTTTGTGTGATCTGTTGCGGTCGCTTTCCTTGCAGACCGAAGGTACAGAATTTTGAAGTGTTGTTCTGTTTGTGTCTCTTTTCTCTTTGGAGAAGAGACATATTCTGTTTTTCCTCCTGGAGCGGAGATGCAGAACCGTAGAGTGTTTTACTGCTGTCCTGTTAGTGTCTCCCACCACTCAGGCTGGAAACGCAGAAATTTGAAATGATTTTTACAGTATTATCAGATACCTGGAAATTGTCTTTTCAGTCTTATCTGACGGCAAAAGGCATTTGCTTACTTAAGGCTTGATCACATCAGGAACCTGATCACATCAATGTGAAGATTCATCCCCTGTAGTGGATGAAAGAGTTTTGGAATGCCTTTGTATTCTTGCTGTCCACTACCGCAGAATTTCAATAATAAAAATGAATGTTCTTGGTCAACAAAATTTTTTGTTTTCTATGATTCCCATACCCCCACCTGCCAAGTATTTTGAGGAACTACAGTCTCTGACCTCTAAATTTATTTGCTACGGCAAAAAACCCACATTCACATGTGTACACTTTAACATTTGATGTCCTCTGGCAGTTTGGCAGTGCCTGATTTTAAACTGTATTATTGGTCATTTCAGGTGAAATAATTGATAACCTGGTGCAATAAGGAATCTGTTACTCCCTCGAGACAGATAGAGCAGGAGCTAGTAAAACAGCCTAGAATTGAAGACATAGTGTTTGCTGGGGTGAAAGCAAAATCAGCACATAAAGCATTTAGACCACTTACTTTCTGCAAATCTGGTCAGCTATTAAGAAATACATGGATTGTAATATCAAGCCATATGACCGCTCTCCTATCTGGTATAATTATAATTTATTGCAGAATTCTGATCCATATTTCAATGCAAGTTAGGCCTCTGGGGGAGTTCATATTCTGCAAGATTTGTATGGAAAAAATGGTTTACTTTCATTCCAGAACCTTTAAAGAACGCTATCCTCTCCATGGATTTTCTTGGTTCCTGTACTTACAGCTTAGATCAGCAATCCATGCCCATGGAGTTCCATGGGATTCTCCTTTACCCACTCATCCATTGTGCTTGTGGGTTAATCCCAGAATGTCATCTGCTGGAGTGGTCTCCAGAATATATGAGCAATTAATTTCAAAATGTGACAAAACTCTGGGGGTGACTGAGTCCTGGAATCGTGACCATAGGGGGAGGGGCCTGGAACTGAAATGGGACATAGTTTGGGCTAATGTATTCTTTTCATCAAAAAATCCAGTACATCAATTTATACACTAAACATTGGCTCATAGGTTTTATGCTTCCCCATTCAAGCATTTCAAAACCTCACAGACAACCCAAACTGCACATAATGTAGTCAGAATGCCATCTGTACATATCTTCATTTTTTCTGGGACTGCCCCTCAGTGTTTAATCTATGGTCTCAGGTGGCAGTGCTTCTTGAGGATGTCCTGGAGTCCCCAATTCCTAAACTGCCCATCTTATTTTTATTCAGTGATGACTTCCCTTGGTACAAATACCAAATTGGCCTTTAGGAAAATTCTATTTGCAGGTTTAACTGCCTCCAAGAAGACTATAATACATTCCTGGTTTGCCCCAGCACCCCCATCAAAAAAAGAATGGTTCAATTATTTCAGGGATGTTGCTTTTATAGAAAGGTCATTAGCCGTGATCCATAAAGCACTGGCTTCCACTATAGAGGCTTGGGATAATCCTATTGGTTTTCTTTTGAACCCACCTGTTTTTGCATAGATTTTACACATTACTGAAATATAAGAAGATATTTACACTTTGCTTTGATGATCAATCGATTTCATTATTAGTACTAGTATTACAAATTCTTATTTATTTATTTATATTTACAAGGATTTGGCAGTTGTATAAAGATAGTGTTAATGGCTGTTATTTATATGTATAAAAAAGTCTGTTTGTTCTCAAAGTTCAATAAAAAGTTCAAAAGGTTTAAAAAAAAAAAACAAACCTGTTAGCATGCTGCAAATCTAACAGCACAATACTTTAATTTGTCTTAGCCTCATACCACTCACAGTCCTTACACTAACTGTCTGATGCAATTTGCACAAAAGATGGGGAAACTTTCTTAATTCAATAAGTGCTAATCTGATTGGCTGGTTTGATGCAATTTCTGAAAGTAAAAGCACACAGACTTTTTATTAGTCCGCCTGAAAACAGAGTCATGTTTTCAAGGTGCCAGGTTAATAAAACGAGCACTTTTAAGAATTAAATAATCACTGTTTTTGCCAAAGTTTGCCAGGTAAGAAAGTTAGATATCCATGAGCAGAACTGTATATTCTGCTTGGATTTCTGAGTTAAGTCTGCAAATTAGTCTGTATTTATGCTTTCTGTGCTGTACTTAGACTCTGTACACATTTTCGGCTATTTTTCCATGTGATTTCTGTGCAATCACTTGCGGAGACCTATCACACCATTTTTTTTAATTATTTACTTTTAATGACTGTCTTTTATTATGCTATGATGTAGCCAATGTCAGATACAGGGTTGGGGAGTAATGGAACATAATATAATAGCGTTACGTACATTCAAAAAAGTATTTTGATTACTTTTTATTTTTATTTTTTTATCCCCTTTTTCTCCGAATTTGGAATGCCCAATTCCCACTAATTAGTAGGTCCTCGTGGTGGCACGGTTACTCACCTCAATCCGGGTGGTGGAGGACAAGACTCAGTTGCCTCCGCTTCTGAGACCATCAATCTGCACATCTTATCACGTGGCTCATTGTGCATGACACCGTGGAGACTCCTCATGTGGAGGCTCATGCTACTCTCCGCAATCCATGCTTCCTATTGTGAGCGAGAACCTCTAATCTAACCTCTAATCTAAAAAATATGATCGTGCCTGGTAACGTGCATGTAAAATGGCTAGAAATAGCATTTTAGCTTAGCGTAAAGCTAAGCTAACCCTAAGGTTTATTTCTATTTCTTCTGCTCCAAACTTACTTCAAATTTACTCTGTCTGCTCATATGAATGTAACACATCATAAGAAAGTGTTTCACCGCTGTTCAAATGCACCTTGGATTGCATAATATATATGTATAAATGTTTTCCATCTGAAAGGACTAAATATTAAATGAAACAAATGACAATAAAATGCAAAGTAATCTCTTCAGTAATCAAAATACTTTTTGAATGTAACTGTATTTTAATTACCAATGATTTAAATTGTAACTGTAGTGGAATACATTTACTTATATTTTGTATTTTAAATACATAATCCCATTCATTTTGTGATGCTGTGAGACAACTTCACATGAACTACACTGTAAAAAATTGGCCAAATTCCTACAGCAATCTACTGTGATTCTTAAATACAGTAGTTTGCTGTTAAAAATTTTGCATTCTGGGAGATCAAGAGGAGGCTCACTGTGAAGTGACTAGTTTTATGGTAAATAGCTGTTCTGTTCAAGGCATTAGGGGAAAATGAACATTTAAAATCATGATATCATCTTGGTCAAAGCTATAGTGACATTTTGAAACATATATTTTACCCCCCCAAAATGTTAGTTTGTGGCACATGGTTAGTGTTCATGATGTTTCTGACCAACTCCTCTGTTTTTATCATCTCACATCAGCCTTCACTTGTCTGTCTAAGGAGAAGTCAAATTAAAAAAAAAATCAACCTTAGAAGCAGTGTTCATATTAAATGTACAATTTTGCCAGGATTGAACAGTGTATTTTTTATGAAAAAACAAAACAAAAAACAACAACAATCTGTACACAGTAAAATAACAGTATAGCACTGCATGTGGGTTATAATGGTGAAATACCCATAAGCCTTTGTGCTTGAATAAGTATGTATGCTTTGGCAAATGCATTGGAGCTAAAAAAATAAATAAAATAAAAAAACGTACAAAATTATTTATTCAGACTTAATAGAAGTCTTAGTTTAATTAGTGTTGTTATTCTGTTATCAGTAGTTGTGTTTTGATTGAAGTCACCATTATGGTGATTAGTGATCTCTTGAGCTGGCACCTTGGACCTTCATTATTATTATATTATGTTCTTCCAACCAGTCAATTTACGTTTAAGTAAAAGACAAGTTGTTGCACACATTTTTCCTATGTGTATGAATGTGCAGAATGTGTGTAATTTACTCACCCTCATGTCATTCCAATCCTGTATAACTTTTTCTTTCGTGAAACACAAAAAGAATGTTAGGCAAAATGTTAGCCTTATTTACCATTCAGTTTCATTGTATGAAAAAAGATGCAATGAAAGTGAATGATGGCTGGCTGAAATTAACGTTCAACCTTACATCTCCTTTCCACATGTTTGGAGCAACATGAGATAATGAGTAAATGATGACAGAATTTTCATTTTTCCTTTCCTACTCCTTTAACCCTAAAAAGAGAAAGGCCATAAATAAAGCTCAGAACATATATTTATTGCTATTTTCTGACAGATTAGGGCCCAAATAACACAATTTCTTGAGTTTCTTAAAAATATTGCTTTTATTTTAAATGTAACTTTTTGTATGTCCCAGGATACGCTGCCCCTTTAGGGTATAAAAAAGACTTCATATTTGGCTGTGTTTCATAAGAGATACTTAACCCATTCAAGAATGTTTTTAAAACATTAGGCTAGTTTGGTGTCAGAGCCTTATATAATAGTTACAAAAAAGTACCTTGGTATTACTGTTTCTTGGAAATGGTATTATGGTATTACGTTTTTTGGACATGGTGGCATGATAATACCATGTTTTTTGAACATGTATCATTATACTACCATGTTTGAATTGTAAATATAGTTAACGTATAAGATATCAACTTTTACCTTGAAGTCAGCGGTTTTCTCTTGACATGCTACTATGTCACATTTAGATAAAGATTGTGAGTTGATGCCAGAGTTTTTATACAATGTCACATGACCTCAGTATTTGCAGGGTCCCTCTTTTCAATAATTTTAACAGAAATTTCCCACTCGCTCAGTGCTCCTTTCCCCAGCCTCTCAAATGTTTGTATCCTCAAGGATGCAGAAACCATTTTAGGGTTAATACAAGCCATACTTTCATCAAATAATTCATAAAAAACAAGCTGCCACATTTGCTAAAGAGATTTAAAAGATTAAACAAAGAAAACAATTGCATGTATTAAAAAAATCAAACAAAAGTCAGCATTAGTGACTACAATGGTAGCTCAATATAAACATTTATTCAACTTCCTCGCCATTTGTACAGACCACCAAAGTGAAAGTTGGTCAGTATGCAGTTTTTAATACTGATCTATTAATGAAAAAGACAGAGAGACAGCCTCCTAAAAATGTGACCCATCCTGTTCAACACCTAAGTACAGAACTAGCCGGTTGCCATGGTTACGCATGAATCTTGCGCCAATGTTTCATTTTTTTCTCACAACTGGGAAAAACAACCACCAACACTCCTCAAACTTTCAGAAAAGACAGCCTTTCTCCTCCCAGCTCCTTGAAATCAACACTGATTGAGTGAATCAAAAATATGTCAGGGGCACATTTCACCCCAAAATCAAAAGAACAACAACAACAACAACAAAAAAAATGAAATTATACTTAGCATAAACAAAATGAAGCCCATGGACCATTAAGATTAGTGACAATATTTTAATGACAATTAAGCAATGATGTATAAATACTTAACACCATCTAATACAGAACTATAGAATTGGATTTTATTTAGCTGAACTTGGCATGAAATTTGTCACAATTAATTGACATGAAAATGTCACAATATAAAAAAAAAATCTTAATGGCCCTAAAATGGGCTCCATTTTCTTTAAAGATAATTGTACAGTAATTTATTATTTTTACTTCAGATTGTTACTCGACCACACTTTCCTAACAAAAAAAGCTGTTTGAGCGTTCAGCTCAATGAAATTGAACAAATCTCTTAAAATCATTTCAGTTACTGTCCTGGGTTTAATGAGCTGTTGGTCACAGACAGTAGGCAGGATAAAGCATGAAAAAGGCTCCTTTTCCACGCACGCACGCACACACACAGTGATGGCATATGGAGGAGAGTGGTACTGCATATTTCAGTCAGATACATCTAACCTACATTCTGCCTACTAGTGTGTTTGTGTGTGTATGAGTGTGAGGCAAAGGCATTCTTGCATGTTATAAATGAGTGTGTACTGTATTTATGAATATGCGTGGGAGGAGATGGCAGTCCTGCATGACGTGTCTGGACGCTAGAAAAATTCAGAGTAACTTCGAGTCTAAAGGTATGAGGAGCCATGTAGGCCATAATTGTTGAAAAGCCTCTCACAAAAAAAAAAAAAAAAAAGGGAAATTAAGGTATTGATATAAACATGAGTGAAATTCATTCATATGCATTATTGAAAATCTTACAAACACTAGTGAAATTACTACATTGATATAAATATTAGTCAAATGAATTCATATGCAGTATTGAAAAGCTTCTTACATACACTAGTGAAATTAACTGATTCAAATATTAGTGAAATTCATTCATATCAATTATTGAAATGTTTCTTACATACACTAGTGAAATTATGATATTCATAAAACTGATTCTGTTGACTTATATTACTTAAACTACATTTACACATTTGTAACTGAAAGTGCCTTTCAATCATTACTTCAGGTCTTCTCATATACACTTATGAAATTGTCTCTCAATCACTTCTGAAATATCTTTCAGACAGACAGAAGAAAATGTCTTGCATTAACTACTATAGTGCTCATACTGATCTAACAAGATGTTGAGATGATATTGTCACTTTGTCTAACATCCTCTCAATAAGTTCAGTAAAAGCCAGCTTCACAGGTTTATGAGAGACAATTTCAGTAGTTGATGAAAGCTTATTTCGCTGGAAAAGGAAGCCACATCCCCACTTTCTGTTGAAATTGGTTTGTGTGGTGCAGGGGTTCAGGAATTAGCTGATCAGCAGGTCCCTGTTAGTCCCTGCTGGGCTACCCTAAAACTCTAACGACCACCCAGAACACCCTAGAAACCGCAAACCAACCTCCTAACATCACCTGAGCGACCAGAACACCCTAGTAACCACCTGGCAACCAACTAGCAACGCCCTATCTATCACCCAGAACACATAGAAGCTGCCTAGAAACCACTTAACACTGCCCTAGCAACCACCCAGAACACCCTAGCATGTGCCTAGCGACCACAAGGTAACCAGCTAGAAATAAATAAAATAGAATAATCATGTGACTGATAATTCGTCAATGGCAACAGATATAGTATCCCTTCAAAAACAATCTGTCAACGGAAAAATATATACTATAATGTAAAAAAAAATAATTGTGATTCATATTTTTCATGGAACAAAAAAATATTTAGTTATAAAACACAGCTACTTTTGAATAGCTGTCAATGGAGAAACATAAGTTTTTCTTTCTCAGGGTGTAGTTCCAGCATCAACCAGCAGGGGCTAACAGGAATGTGCTAACCATCTAATCCTTGACCCCCTGAGCCACACACAATGAATTCAACAGGAAGTCAGGGCACAGCTTCTGGGTGGTCGCTATGGAGTTGCAATGTGTTTGCTAGGGTGTTCTGGTTGGTCACTAGGGCATTGCTTGTTGGTTGCTAGGGTGTTCTAGTTAGTTGCAACGGTGTTGCTAGGTGGTTGCTAGGGTATTCTGAGTGGTTGCTAGGGTGTTGCTTGGGTGTTCTGTGTGGTTACTAGGGTGTTGCTAGGCGGTTGCTAGGGTGTTTTGGGTGGTTGCTAGGGTGTTGCTTGGGTGTTCTGTGTGGTTGCTAGGGCGTTGCTTGGTGCGTTTCTAGATGGTTGCAAGGGTGTTCAGAGTGGTCACTAGGGAGTTGCTAGGTGGTTACTAGGGTGTTCTGGGTGGTCACTAAGGTGTTGCTAGGTGGTTACTAGGGTGTTCAGGGTGGTCACTAGGGAGTTGCTAGGTGGTTGCTTGGGTGTTCGGGGTGGTTGTTAGGTGGTTACTAGGGTGTTCTGGGTGGTCACTAGGGAATTACTAGGTGGATACTAAGGTGTTCAGGGTGGTCACTAGGGAGTTGCTAGGTGGTTGCTTGGGTGTTCTGGGTGGCTGTTAGGGCATTGCTAGGCCATTTCTAGGGTTTTCTGGCTGATTGCTAGTGCATTGCTAGGCAGTTGCTAGGGTGTTCTGGATGGTCGTTAAGTTGATGCTTGGAGGTTGCTATGCGGTTGGTAGGGTATTCTGGGTGGTCACTAGGGCATTGCTAGTTGGTTGCTAGTGTTCTGGGTGGTCGTTTGGGTGTTGCTAGGTGGTTGCTAGGGTGTTCAGGGTGGTTGCTTGGGTGTTAGGGTTGCCCAGTTGGGGCTAATAGGGACCTGCTGATCAGCTAATTCCTGACCCCCTGCACCACATGCACCGATTTCAACAGGAAGTGGGGACACGGCTTCCTTTTCCATTGAAATAAGCACTCATCAACTACTGAAATCGTCTTTCATCAACCTGTGAAACTGGCTCTTACGGAACTTATTGAGAGGATATTAGACAATGTGACAATATCATTTCAACATCTTGTTAGATCAGTATGAGCACTATAGTAGTTAATGCAAGATGTTTTCATCTGTCTGTTTGGAAGAGATTTCGGAAGTATATATGAAAAGAGCTGAATAATGATTGAAAGACACTTTCAGCTACAAATGTTTAAATTTAGTTTAGGTAATGTAAGTCAACAGAATCAGTTTTATGAATATCATAATTTCATTAGTGTTTATAAAAATCTTTCAAATAATGCATATGAATGAATTTCACTAATATTTATATCAATGTAATAATTTCACTAGTGTTTGTAAGATTTTCAATAATGCATATGAATGAATTTCACTCGTGTTTATATCAATACCTTAATTTCACTTTTTTTCCTTTTTTTTTTTTTTTGTGAGAGGCTTTTCAACAATTATGGCCTACATGGCTCCTCATATAAAGGTGTAGCTTTGGGGTGGTGATCTAATTTAATTTATCAATCAGCTTCCTACAATATGTGTTAAATTCTGTTAGCTCCATCTGAATCCATTACAGCACATGAAGAAAAAAGATGGCCAGAGGGAGGGTAGAATTTAGACTGACTCATACACACTCACATGAATCCTATATTCCCCGCCTACAGTAAAATAGCACACACACGCTTGCACACTCACACACCAAGTTTCTTTTCATACACTACAAACGCACTTTTTCCAACAACAAAAAAAAAAAAAAAAAAAAAGAAAGAAAAGAAAAAATGCAGCCCTTACAGCAGCATAAGGGCAAAACACCCACATTGACCTACTCACACACATTTAGCCTATATTGCAGGCACACACAGAGCTGAGGAAGCAGTGAATTCAAGAGTCACGAGTCAAAAGCAAATTCCAAAGCAGCAATTTTAAGAGAACATGAAAATAACAAACACATAAAATCTCACATAAACATTAAGCTTGCAACTGGACTAGACTGGCCTTGTCCACTAATCTGAGGTTATAGTGAAGTGTTATACACTTTTTTAATGACTGTGGTAAATGCTTTAAGTAGGGGAAGTGCAAACATGGATGGTCCCATACAGTAATGACATCAGACGGTTATACTATGATACTTTGGAATACCATGGACAGGGAGGCTACCATATTCATATATTCATATAGCATGTTTACATGGTACTCCAATGTACATCAGAGAATACCACTATACTTTTAGGTTTTAGTTACCTTGTGTTGTTTCCACATGGCGGCAAGGGGCTTCACGTCGTGTTTGCCGTGTCTGCCCTCCTCCAGACACTGGTAGCACACGGGGGTCTTGCAGCTGACGCAGTACATGCTGTAGTTATCCACCTCGTGGTCCACGCACATCGCCTGTTTACGAGCGGAGGAGCCGGCCGGCTGCGTGCTCCCCACCTGCGCTTGAGTCGGCGGAACTAGCCGGTGCTTGGCCAGCGGTCCGCGGGAGGGGTGACACCGCTGTTGACACGGAGTGCAGTAGAATACATCGCACTGCTCGCACATTACCGTGGCGTCCACCGGATTGCGGTCGCACAGCTGACATTTGACGGAGGCGGCGCGGCTTTGCTGGTACCGGGACACGATCGCCTCGAGCAGCCGGTTGCGCTGGAACCCCCGGAGCCCCCGCTCGTCCAGAGACACGCTGCAGTGGCACAGCGGGCATGTGATGGAGCAGTGACGGTGGACCAGCGCCGGCGGGAACACCCGCACCCCGTTGGGAGATTTCAGGCACGGCGTATATGAACCGTAGCCGCTATCCGTCTCGCTGTACATGCTCATCTTATCCATATCCAGGTTGTCGTAGTCCGAGGTGCCGGAGCTCCGGCTCTGCGGTGGGGTCTCCCCCTCCGGGGTCTGCACGATGATGTTTCGGGCACACGCCAGACAAACATTGTGAGAGCACGGTAAAATAATGGGCTCCTTAAAAAGAGAACCGCAAACCGGGCATTTCAGCTCTTCTTCCATCGCGTCCATAAACGCACTCACACGCGTAGACGATCAATGCAATCAGAGCAGCACTACTGGACGCGGACAGCTCCTGTTACCCGCTCCGCGCATGTGCAAAGACTGGCCGAGTATGGGTGTTGTAGTCACTATAAATGACAACCGCCGTTTCACTTTACCTCTAAAAAACTACAACTACCCTAACCCCCCAAATTAAATGCGGCGACAAGAATTTGTATGTCCCGTATCCCACATACCACATTAAGGTTTTGTGTCTTGGGTGGGCATAATTTGCAATTTGAAGAAGTCACAGTGTAAACAGCCCAGTCAGTGGAGGACAGGCGTTGTAAATGTCCTGGCATCCAGTTGACCGTTTGTATGTGGATCACTAGCCTAGCCCATTTCAGTGAGTGGCCATAAATAATTAGGACAAGGAAATGATCACAGCATGCATTAGAAGGCTTGCAATCCATCCTGCCCACACAGCATAATTACAGCACAGAATTAATGGACTCTTAATCACGTTCATCAGCATTACCCACCCACACATTATCGGATAATTGATTGTTAATGGGAAAATTATTATTCTCTTATAAATATTATGCTATTATAAAATATACAATACAATATAGACTATACTATAATTTGAAAATTAAAAGTGTTTATTAATATGTTCTCATTTGCTGTAGGGCTACACACATACCATTTTATACAGTTTTTTTAATTAATAATTGGTAAATAATACAAATTTTACTTTCGATGGTGAGCTTATAGAAAACCATTGTTTCACTGTTTGCTGGGTTGTAGGCTACATATAGGTCTACAGTATTTACTGTATAAGAAAGAAAAAAGACAGAAGAGTACATATAAATAAAAAAAACCTTGCTTTCCAAGCTAGTGTTGGCGATCTGCGCAGCTATAGCACTCTCGCGCTTGACGGACTCGGATTAATTTAACCTTTCCTCACGTGCCGTTTTGTTCAGAGAGCGAGACTGATGCGTGAGATTAGATTGGGGCTCTGCCAAGCGAAAATTAACTCTTGTCATAAACCAGAGGATTATGCTACTGGAAAAACTAGCATCCAAAAGGTTGTGTGAATATCCACAATCATTGCAAACAAGACTACATCAAATAATGAAGGGAGATCGGTTTACTTCATGCATTTAAGTTCTTGTTTTAAACAGTTAATAACAGCACAACAAACATTTTCCTTATATCATAACCGAAAAAAAGAACATTATGTGCCAGGAGGGTTAAAACAACAAAAACATGGTTCAAAAAGACATTGTGAATATTTGATCAAGGGTATGTAGTTTTGCAGAGAACCAAAACAGCAGTAATAAGGAGAAACAAATGAAAGAGGTATATTGTGTTTCCAACACACGGGGTCATTGTCAACAATGTGGCTTTGAAATTTTTATCCAAAGTCTTAGGGGCAATACATTTAAAAAATAAATTAAATTAATGCAACTTATTCATATTTTCTTTGATCAGATGCGATTTTAATGCACATTAATATTTCAAATGAACAAAAGGAACAAACTCTCGCTTATGTTTAACGGTAAATTATTTTATGTTTGAAATGACAAATAGTTTGGAGTGTGGATTTTTCAAAGGGATAGTTTACCCAAGAATAAAAAATTTCACTATTTACTCACCCTCATTGTACTTCTATATTTGCTGACTTTCAAGGAGATGCAGAATGACATCTTCAGTCAAAATTCACTTTCATAGCATCTTTTTCTTTATTTATTAAAGGTGACAAAGTAAAAGGTGACTAAAAGGTTGTCATCCTGCCTAACATCACCTTTTGTCAAACTACATAACAACAAAGCTAAATGTGACAATAATAATGGGTTTTGTGATGCTTGTATAATTTTATTAAAATTAAAATATTGATAATGTTTTAAAATAGTTGTTAATAAATCATAAACAAAAACATAGGACTGATCATTTACAGTTCAGGCCTATACATGTTAAAATTACAGTTTTTAAATATATTAAATGGCTAAAATTAGCCATTTTATCCTCAGAACTTTAAAAAAATAAGTATTGGTATCGATATTGGCCTTGATGGTACTTGGTATTAGATCGAAAAGCAAAGTGGTATCGCCTATCCCTAGTTCCACAGAAGGAAGTCATACAGGTTTGGAACATTATGAGCTTGAGTAAATTATGACAGTATTTTCATTTTTGGGTGAACTGTAAGAGACATGTGCAGGTACTCTAATATTAATTTCCATTTGCTTTATAATATACATTTAATTATAAACGAAGAATCAACACCTGCCTCTCTACACCAATCAGCCACAACATTAAAACCACCTGCCTAATATTGTGTAGGTCCCCCACGTGCTGCCAAAACAGCACACCCACATCTCAGAATAGCAGTCTGAGATGCTGTTCTTCTCACCACAATTGTACAGAGTGGTTATCTGAGTTACCGTAGACTTTGTCAGTTCAAATCAGTCTGGCCATTCTCTATTGACCTCTCTCATTAACAAGACATTTCCATCTGCAGAACTGCTGCTCACTGGTTGTTTTTTTTGTTTTGGCACCATTCTGAGTAAATTCTAGAGACTGTTGTGTGTGAAAATCCCAGGAGATCATCAGTTATAGAAATACTCAAACCAGCCCGTCTGGCACCAACAATCTTTCACGCGATTATCTAATCAGCTAATCATGTGGCAGCAGTGCAGTGCATAAAATCATGCAGATACGGGTCAATACCTTCAGTTAATGTTCACATCAACTATCAGAATGGGGAAAAATGTGATCTCAGTTATTTGGACTGTGGCATGATTGGTGTTGCCAGATGGGCCGGTTTGAGTATTTCTGTAACTGCTGATCTCCTGCGATTTTCATGCACAACAGTCTCTAGAATTTACTGAATGGTGCCAAAAACAAAAAACATCCAGTGAGTAGCAGTTCTGTGGACAGAAATGCTGTGTTGATGAGGTCAGCCGAGAATGGCCAGACTGGTTCAAACTGACAAAGTCTATGGTAACTCAGATAACTGCTCTGTACAATTGTGGTGAGAAGAACTGCATCTCAGAATGCTATTCTGAGATGCGTGTTGGCGCTATTTTGGTGGTACAAGGGGGACCTACACAATATTAGGCAGGTGGTTTTAATGTTGTGGCTGATCAGTGTATAAAGCACAATTAATACATTTAATATTATGAGTTTAAGTGTTATACAGTTTTTATTTGTGACTTAAAGAATTGGAGAGTACATCACAACACCAAATATAAGTCTATGAGTGTACTAAGTGAAATCCATTGAGATTGTAAGACATCTGTGGTAGTGCATGAGTGGTCTTATTGATCAATATTGATTTCAGTCTCTGTTAAACAAGAGACGTGGTGCTGTCAGGGTTGACCCTAACGGCCCGAGAGCTTTTTCTCAGATCCTGCAGCTGTTTGGCTGGTTTGCCCACTCCTTCCTCAAACCTCCTCTCCACAACAGGCAGCACCATTTCATGCAGGAACGATGCATTCTGGAGAATGAAGGCCTTTTTCTCTGTCTCCTGCTCACACCGCAGGCTGTAGTCAACATGTTGTACGGCTACCAGTATGATCTCCCTCAGGCTCTCCAGAAACACCATGTGCAGCTCAGGAAAGTACAGCTTCAACCCCTCTTCAAGGAAGGCCATCATCTGCTTGGTGAAGGCCACAATGGTGTAGCTCAAGTTGACCCAGCAGTCTTCACCCGTGTACTGTTCAAAGCTGCTGATCCCACAGCTCCGCATTTCTTCCTTAAGTTTCGACAGAGCCTCGGGAGTCATCAGGTTCATCCTACGCCACATCTCCTCAGAGTTACGGTGCTTAGTGGCCTCTATGATAATGTCTTTCTGGCTTTGGAGAGCTGCTCTGATGTCTCTCACCAGTAGCGACTGTAAAATGAAGGTAAGATCCAGGCCGATCTCGCTCAACTGCTTGCAGTGCTCACTGGCAAAATTAACGCATTCTGCAGCCATCGACAAGCTCTCTTTGCTGTCGAACACCTGCTTACTGAAGGCATCAACAAACATTTTCATCACCGAACGAGACCAGACCACAAATGCTGAGTAACAGCCAGTGTTGCCTGCAAAATCCGTCTCAAACTCCCTAGCGGTCTCAAGTAAGCTTGTGAAAAAGATGTTGCAGAGTTTTTGGATGTAAAGCAGTGTGGCACCCTCAATGCGAAGTTGCCAGATGGCAGTTTGTACTGCCGCAGCTCTGTTTTTTAAAAAGAGCTCACAGGCCTTGGTGGATTGGCCCAGGCGAATAAGCTGCGAGACAGCTCGCCGTGTGGCTTTGGGTCCGCCGCGGAGGGAGCGGTCAGGGGACAGCTCGAACACTAACACCTCTGTCAGCTGTCGAACACGCTCATCCACCTTGCCTCTCAGCTCCTTCACCCGTGGACTCACTGGCTGCTCCTTGAGATATTCGTTCAACTTATCCAGGAGATCAACAGCACCCTCAAAGTCTCTCTGAGCGATGCACACATCCAGGTCCTCAGGCAGCTCCTGGATCCATTCGGGGCTCAGATCCACCATCTCCTCTGAATCCAGAGGCTCTTCCACATCGAACGGGTTTGTGGAGACTTCCTGCCTGACCGGTGACGTCGGCACCTCCTCTTCTTTTTTATGCTTGTCTTTTGCCACTTTGTTTTTCTTAGTGTCTTCTAGGATCTCCAGCCACTCCTTCTTGATCTTGCTGTTCTCAGCTTTGAAGATGTGGCACTCAGGGTACATGAGGATTTTGAACATGTCTTTCATCGGAGGGTTGTCTTTTACGTTAACAACGGCAAAGCTTTCCAGATCGTACAAGGCATTGTATTTGTATTTAACAGCTCCACGTCTGTTTGCCAGCCATGTGGCGATGAGCAGGCAATCGTTCATCAGAAACGCGTGGACTTTTTGGATCTGTGACATGTTATCTGCATCATACTCCAACAGATCACCATTATAGACCAGATATCTGCCTGGAGTATCCATGATGTTGTTGCATCCCTCCACTTTTTCCAGGAGTGTGGTTAGGGTCCTTTGTTTCACCTCTTCTGTTTCTTTGGGGAAGGCTGCCAGCATCTCTTTGGCTGTTTCATCTTTGTCAGTGGACAGGAGAGACTGTGTAATGCTCTCCATTATACTCTTCTGCTCAGTGAGAATGTGACTCAGCTGATACATCTCACTTTCCAGGTATGAAATCTCCTTAGCCGTCTCAATAAACTGTCTGTAGTTTTTGTAGACATTTTTCTTAAGGTTTTGTGCGGTTTCGTCGGCTAGTGTTTGTATTTTCTGACGGTGCTCCTGTAAATCTCGGTCACCATCAGACTGCTGCGAGAGCTGCTTCACGTATGATTGAGGGTCAAAATTAGGGGATTCCAGCAACTTACGCAAACGATTTCCCGTGTCTGTCATTCTTGCGATGTTATAGCTATAGAAAAGGTATGACTGAAACACAAATATTAAGAAAACTGCGCGAAAATCAGGCTGGCATTGAGTTTCAGCAGAGTTTCTCACTTCCGCAACAGGAAACGCGGCACCTCCCGGTGACGTAACATCATGTGAAGAGCGAACGTTTCAAAATACCACGTCAAAGAATTAGGCCTACTCATTTTTCACTTTCATTTATGTAAATCTGGTCACACGTTGTTTATTTCATTCAATTTATAGAACCTTTCACTTGATGTATGAAAATTACTTTTTAGAATATAACAAAGGTCTACATCTTTTGTGTAGCCATTCACATAGCCGAATACAATAGGCATACGAGACAAAGAAAACTATTTTGTTTATTTATTTTATTTGTTAGCAATTAAGGCACTATTATTTTTCATACAGTTTGAGTAAAAAACAGCAAGACCAAAAGGTTTCAGGAGAGGTTTCTCAAAAGGTACACGTTTTATCAATGTAATTCCTATATTTCTTTAGGAAGTTCACTTTGTTGGTTATGACCATATTTTTGCAGAAACGTCTCAGTCTAATACCAATATTAGGGTGAATAAACATCAAATTACTGATTCAACTTTTGATTTGTTTCAGAAGCGGTCAACACTCCGTGCAACTATTTTGAGGTCAACCGTTTTAGTTCTCCGCATAACATATCCCAGCATTCCCCGCTCTGTTATGTTTTGTTTGGTCAATATGGTCTTAAACGTTTTAGTAACATATATAATTTATTAGAATCTTCCATATAATAGTATCTGTATCTCACCAAATTGTTTTGCTCTGTTTAAGTAGGTAATTTAGCATTCATTAAAAATAAAATGAAAATAATTTCACAGGACTCTCACACTGTGCGTCGTTATGATTGGCCAACACTTTTATTATTATTATTATTACTATTATAGGTCTCCAAATGGAAGGAGTTCGTCCTTCCAAGGAATTCATTCATACAAATATATACAGGTGGTTCCAAAGATCCAATAAATCAAAATGTTGGCATAGGAGTGTTTATACCTAAATTTAAAATAGAGATGAGTCAAAAGTTAAATAATTGTTTATCGGTATATACTGCAGAATTGATTGCCATAATAGTAGGTTTGCAATGGATAGAGCAAAAAAATACCGGTTAAGGTGGTTATATGCTCTGATTCAGTTTCAGTCCTGAATAGTATTTTATCTGCAAGATCAGAAAGGGAAGATTTACTCTTGGAAGTCTATTCTCTGTTGCAGGTTAACAGTAAATGAAGTGATGATACAGTTTTATTGGGGACCTGCACATGTTGGGGTGTTAGGAAATGAGGTGGCTGATATATTAGCCAAAAGTGCACTTGAGAAAAGAGAAGTAGATATTCAAGTGTAAATGGGGAAAGGTGAGATGAAAGCTATAATTCAGAAGGAATTGAATAAAGAATAGCAGGGAAGATGGGATAGTAGTAGCAAAGGTAGGTGGCTTTATAAAATCAGGAAGATAGTGGCAAGTAAATGGTCTATTGGAATGAATAGAATGGAGGAAGTATTGTTAGCTAGGGTCAGACTGGGACATACAGGCTTAAACTCAACTTTGGCAATTATGAGTAAACACAGAGATGGATTGTGTGAAACTGTAGGATGTTAGAAACTGTAGAGCATGTACTGTTGGTATGTGATAAGTATAATGAATATCGTAAAAACTTATTTGAGAGCATTGAGGGTAGATCAGTAAGTGTAGAGGATATTTTGGGTCTAGCGGATACACAGGTGTATAAAGCACTTTTTACCTTTCTACATGACACAGGTTTGGATAGAAGAATATAATATGGTGCAATGCTGGGATTGGGACTGTGTGGGGATAAAGGATGGAGGAGCTGAACACGCAGCGCCATCTAATGCCGGATACACAACATAGCTCTATGATCTATCATCATGTTTTTACACTGTTTTTAGGCAAAAGGGTGTAGGATATAAAATACGGTAGGTGGCGGTAATGCTCCTAGGAGTGAACGGCCATTAACAAGAAGAAGAATAAGCGTTCGTCCATTTTCTTTCAAATGTTTTGACGTTATTCATAACATTTACATCATCAAAATGTACGATTAGACCGATTTATATATATTAAATAAATAAATAAAACATTACAGTCTATAAAACAGGAGTTTTGGTGGTCATGATTAACGGTTACATGTAGAGATTTTGTGCAGGTTAATGGTGGCGGATGATATGTTTTTACTGAATCTGACGATGGAGGATGAAGACTTTCTACTCGCTCTTCGTTTACAAGAGCAGTTTGATAATGAGACATCGGCTCCTGCGTGGACTGATGATGACGACTATCCGTCAAGTAAAAAGCGAAAGATTGACTCCCATGATCTGATGGATGTTATTTCACACTCTCAGTCCAGACCAGACAAACCGATGTCCATCGTGGATGGGTCTTGGGAGATGCTCGATCCCAATCCGGACGTGAGAGCCATGTTCCTACAGTTTAATGACATGTTCTTCTGGGGGAAACTCAGCGGTGTGGAGGTGAAGTGGAGTGCACGGATGACACTGTAAGACTCATAAATTAATTACAAGTACCGATTCTGTCAGACAGGTGAATAAACTTTATTGACAGCTGCAGCATAGCACATAGAATGCACAATGTACAGTACACAACTTGTACTGTGAATTACAGTCCACTTATGTTCATTTCTGGGATAATGTTGTTTGTCTCTCTCAGATGTGCTGGGGTGTGCTCTTATGAGGGAAGAGGAGGCCTGTGCTCTATTCGACTCAGTGAACCGCTATTAAAGCTCAGACCCAGAAAAGATCTTGTGGAGGTTGGTTAAACATTACATTTACTTTTGAATCAATTATGCAGGTTAAAATTAATGTAATAAAGGTTACAAATAGCATTTTGAAAAAAAAAAAGAAAAGAAAAAAATGACCATTGTGAAGGGTGAACATTACCTTCAGCCCCCACATTCCGGTCAAAAAGCCTCCTCAAAAGTGGGTGCAATAGCTGTTTCAGGAGGAGAGTAGTCTTCCATGATCATCTGCAAACTCCCTTTCAGATTTGGCTCAGTTCTGGGATGTAACACCCACTTTATTGATCCAGTCAAGCCCCTACACTTTTTCTCAATGATTATTGTGTTTCACTCAGAAGTAGGTCACATTACGGAAGTAAAATGGATTGTGAATGCTGTTTCATTTGGACTTTTAAGCAATTAGTAGACATTCTAATCCAGAAAGATTTACAAAAGACTTACAACTGACAGCCCCATCACCATCAATGGATCACCGGTGGAGAGAGTCAGCAGCTTCAAGTTCCTCGGTGTCCACATCACTGAGAAACTCACATGGTCCGTCCACACTGAGGCCGTTGTGAAGAAGGCTCACCAGCGCATTTTTATTGAATACAGTCTTCTTATTTGTGTATATTATTATGTGTATATTGTGTTGTGTAACAAGATGTGTAAACTGTGTTGTGTGTAAATCAGATATTTATTGTAATTTTCATACTGTTATGTTGCTTGGAACTGCACCCAAGACTTTCACCCACTGTTGCACTTGTGTATATGGTTGAGTGACAATAAAGGGATTTGATTTGATTCGAAGTGTTTTGTTTCACATGTTAGACTGATCAGCAGATCTTCACCAGATGTATCGTGCCAAATGTTTGATCAGTTGCAGCTATAAGTTTTAGAGTATGCAATGAGCTATTTGTCTTTCCACAGACTCTTCTACATGAGATGATCCATGCTCTTCTCTTCGTGACTCAAAACAACAGAGATCGAGATGGCCATGGACCAGAATTCTGCAAACACATGAACAGAATCAACCAAGCAGGCGGTACCAACATCACTGTAAGGCATACTGATTAATAGTGTCTGCTAAGACTATTGCTCATACATTGGGTTAGGGATTTGAACAAACCCTTATCCCTAAGTATTTATGTTTGTAACTCACCCCACAACATTTGTGCTACTGGCATGAATGAAATGTCATGACTGATTCTAGTGTCTATGCTGTAATAAATCTCTCTTCACAGATATATCACTCTTTTCACGATGAGGTGGACGTGTACAGGCAGCACTGGTGGCGATGTAACGGGCCATGTCAGAATCGCAGACCATTCTTTGGATACGTAAAGCGTGCAATGAACAGACCTCCCTCGACCAGAGACCCCTGGTGGGCGGAGCACCAGAGGACCTGCGGTGGAACATACACCAAAATCAAAGAGCCAGAGAATTATGGCAAAACAGGCAAAAGTAAAAGGGATGGAAAGAAAGAGAAGAATCCTTCAACTGACAACTCCGAGAAGACAAAACCTCCTAGCAGCACTACAGGTGACAGTAAACATCATTAAACCAGGCTTTGTTCACACTGCACCTAATTCAGATTTGTTTTTCAAATCTGATCTTTAGGACTGACTCTTCGCACTGTCACTTTGCAAGTGATGAAATATGTAGTCAATATCCAATATATTTAAACTGGTTGTTATAATAATTACGTAAGCATCAGCATGATGACAGGAGACTTTCTTCTACAACAGCTGAGAGTAGCTGTCAGTGGAAAGGGAGGATGTAAAACTGGAAATGTTTGACTAAAAACTGTTTCTGCTATATTCATCTTTGCATCTCACTTTGGCACTGACCTTAAGAGGTGCATTTGCAATGGAGGCTGTATTTTATACTGTGTCATAAGCATACTATTCACTGGCAAAATACTGTAGTTGAGTGTATTCTGACACAGCTGTAGACACTCCTGTGCATTATGTATGGTGTTCAGGGTTCCAGTAGTCAGGGCCATAGAAAGTGGGGTGAAAAGTGTTAACGATTCTAGGGGCCTAAAGGAACGGGGCCACAACAAATTCAGAACTATATTTAAATAGGAAAGGGGCCCAGAGCAATATATAGTGAGGGGGCCCAGAATTCCCTGCTACGGCCCTGCCAGCAGTCATGGAAAACCGGAAATATCATGACTCATATGGGTCATCATGTCAACTTTTAGTTAACAAACATGGAAATTTAATGGAAATTAATCATCTGAAAAGGTATCCGGGTTATTCTTTGTGGAATCAACCCTGGGAACTTTCCTGGCTGATTTTGTTCATTTAAAATATTTTTTCTGAAGATAAGAACATAATGAAGAACATAAATTATATTGAAAGCCAAAATATTAAAAACCATGGATCAGTATTTTCTGTGCAATCAAATATGGGTCAAAATAATCACCTATGATTTTGGAGCAAAACTACAGGTCAAAATAACCTTTCAAATTATTTTATTTTTATGCAGAGATAGAAAGGTCTTTTATTACTTCAGTACATCTTGTTGCATTATATGCCAATGGTGCGAGTTCAAAAAAAATTTGTGTTATTTCTCCAAGTTTGAGTGTTACTTCAGAAGTATTAAAGATATCTTAATATCCTTTAAGATTCTTGCTTTGGGGAGAGTTTTATTTGCAGGTTTGGAGCAATTGTAGCTCGTTTTTTATTAATTGCTGCCGGAAGACGCCGCAGAGCAAGTGTAATATATGATAGAATAAATCGCTGAAATGGAAGTGATGCCCATATGCTGCAAGCCTCTGCATATCTGGGAGCATCTGTGCTAAAAACTGTTCAGGTGGATTGTGAGGACCCACTTTATTGACCAGCTGTGGGTTAAACACTTCTGAATGTCAAGAGCTATTTTCGAAAATAACTCATAACACAGGCATGAATGGTCAAAATGTCATCGTTTTGCGTCAGGTTTCCATCAACTTAATGTGCATTTTGACTAATGCGAAACTCTAGAAAATCCACCTCCTCTTAGCGCATTAAATTGTAAGTGATTTTTGAGTTTATTCGCATATATAGCATTTCCATTCAGGATTTCTTATGCGGAATTTGAAAATGTGCGTAAAAACAGTTGGATGGAAACCCAGCTAGTATGGCTCCATCCAAATTTTTAAAAAATTGTTCCCATTTTCAATGGTCAAAAACGAAATATACAGTGGCATGCAAATGTTTGGGCACCACTGATCAAAATTTCTGTTGCTGTGAATAGCTAAGCGAGCAAAAGATGGCCTGATTTCCAAAAGGCGTAAAGTTAAAGATGACACATTTCTTTAATATTTTAAGCAATTTTACTTTTTATATCCATCTTTTACAGTTTCAAAATAACAAAAAAGGAAAAAGGCCCAAAGCAAAAGTTTGGGCACCCTGCATGGTCAGTACTTAGTAACACCCCCTGGCAAGTATCACAGCTTGTAAAAGCTTTTTGTAGCCAGCTAATTGTCTTCAATTCTTGTTTGGGGGATTTTCGCCCATTCTTCCTTGCAAAAGGCTTCTAGTTCTGTGAGATTCTTGGGCCGTCTTGCATGCACTGCTCTTTTGAGGTCTATCCACAGATTTTCGTTGAAGTTTAGGTCGGGGGACGTGAGGGCCATGGCAATACCTAAAGAGGCGCAAGCTGAAGGTTGTCCATTGTGGATTTTGAGGTGTGTTTAGGATCATTATCCTGTTGTAGAAGCAGTCCTCTTTTCATCTTCAGCTTTTTTACAGATGGTGTGATGTTTGCTTCCAGAATTTGCTGGTATTTAATTGAATCCATTCTTTCCTCTACCAGTGAAATGTTCCCCTGTGCCACTGGCATCAACACAAGCCCAAAGCATGATCGATCCACCCCTGTGCTTAACAGTTGGAGAGGTGTTCTTTTCATGAAATTTTGCACCCTTTTTTCTCCAAACAAATCTTTGCTCATTGCGGCCAAAAAGCTATATTTTAACTTCATCAGTCCGCAGGACTTGTTTCTAAAATGCATCAGGCTTGTTTAGATGTTCATTTGCAAACTTCTGATGCTGAAATTTGTGGTGAGGACGCAGGAAAGGTTTTCTTCTCATGACTCTTCCATGAAGGTCATATTTGTGCAGGTGTCGCTGCACAGTAGAACAGTGCACCACTACTCCAGAGTCTGCTAAATCTTCCTTAAGGTCTTTTGCAGTCAAACAGGGTTTTTGATTTGCCTTTCTAGCAATCCTACGAGGAGTTCTCTCTGAAAGTTTTGGTCTTCCAGACCTCAACTTGAACTCCACCATTCCTGTTAACTGCCATTTCTTAATAACATTACGAACTGAGGAAACGGCTACCTGAAAACGCTTTGCTATCTTCTTATAGCCTTCTGCTTTGAGGGCATCAATTATTTTAATTTTCAGAGTGCTAGGCAGCTGCTTAGAGGAGCCCATGGCAGCTGATTGTTTGGACAACATTTGAGGAGTCAGAGTATGTATAAAGCTTTGAAATTTGCATCACCTGGCCTTTCCAAACTATGATTGTGAACAAGCCACAGCCCTAACAAGCTAATTAAGGTCTGGGACCTTGGTAAAAGTTATCTGAGAGCTCAAATCTCTTGGGGTGCCCAAACTTTTGCATGGTGCTCCTTTCCTTTTTTTCACTCTAAAATTGTACAAAATAAAAATAATACACTAATATTGCTTAAAATGTTGAAAAGAATGTTTCATCTTTAACTTTATGCCTTTCGAAGATCAGTTCATCTTCTACTCACTTAACTATTCACAGAAACTTTGACCAGGGGTGCCCAAACTTTAGCATGCCACTGTAGGTGACATGGTATGAAGCTAGTTTATCTTGTCCAACAAAACAAATGTCTTAAGTATAAATAATGGTTAAACTAAAAATGTACCTTTTATTTATTCACATAAAAACAATTGTCAAAATGTCAATTTTCGAGAGTCCAAAAAGTACACTATTATTAAGATTAAGTGACACATGTGGCTCTTCGGTTAGTGCAATCCCTATATCTAGTTTTCAGAATTGTACATCTGCAAAGCTCTGAAATGCATCATTAGGGGTCCAAGAACCAAATATGCTGAAACTCTACTGTATTTATACTAATTTTATTGTTCCTGAATGACTGATTCTCCCTCTTGAATAACAAAAACTGTTCAGACTGAAACACGTCTCAAAATCAGATTTTAATCAGATTTCAAACCACATTAAAATTTTGATAAGGATTAGCTTCTTTAAATATCAAAGTCTAAACATGTTTTTCTTTTCTCTTTACATCTTAAGTGACAGAATTATTTGTATTACATTGCAGGCTCTGGCTCACAAGACATCAGAAATATCATTCCATTCAGTGGGAGAGGTTTTGTACTCCGAGGGAATAGTCAGATATCCATGGACAAACAACCCAGCCAGAGTCCCTTAAGTCCTTCAAGGGCACAGCCCAATCCTCTGGTTTCTCCTCCTAGTAATGACTCGGTCTCTCTTCCAAGACCATGGTCCAATGAGACAAGCTCAGACAAAAGAGTCAGCTTGGGTACATCAAATATTCTCCGCCAAAAATCTATAAGCAACACCAATGCCTTCATCAACATCAATGGCTCACCTGTGAGAATTTCTAAAGTCAACGGCAATTTGAGGGCCAAGCAGACGACAGTGCAAGATCTCTTCCAGGCCAAAATCTGCAAATCTCCAGAGAAAGCAACCAGTGCTGCTGGGTCTTCCAAGCCTATCACAAATGGCTCAATAGAAAACACTGCTAAATATAATGGTCCAACTGCGTCAGTTACCAATTACCTAATATCTTTGGGTAAAACAGACATGATCAATAACTGTCATTCATCCAGTGTCACAGGATCAAAGCCTGGCTCTACTAAGCCTCATCTCTCCAAATATTTTGGAAGTGCTGAAAATGCTACAAGAAAATTCCCAGATTCAAATTTGAAAACTTTTGGAAACTACAGAAAATCTGAAACTAGCACACCAGGTCACATTTCTAAGTACTTCAGTAGTAATCAAAGACCAGGGTTGAATATTACAACCTCAGGATTCAGTAACACTGGCAGTCCCCAGAAGCCAAGTACAACTGCTTCAGATTCTAGTTCCATACACTTTGGAGGCTCCAAAAAGCCTGGGTCCAATTTTCCAAGCCCTAAAAATATTGGCAGCCCCTGGACATCAGGGACAATGACTTCAGGAGCCAGGAAAAGATCATGGGAAGAGCATAACTCGGCACATATCTTTAATAACTTCCAGCAGACTATCAATGAAACCACCACAACCACAGTAAAGAAGCGAGAGGAGATCAGAAATGCTGGTCTGTCTGCAGTCAGGGATCAGGAAGCAAACAGTCATCCAGTTCAGATCACCATCCACTGCCCTGTCTGTCACATCAAAGTACTAGAGTCCAAAATAAATGAGCATTTAGACTCCTGTCTCATGTGATCTCTGAAGACTCTAAGCTCAGAGAGGCTTTTAAGGAACAGTTCACCCAAAAATGGAAATACTGTCATCATTTACTCACCCTTCAAATCTGTAACATAAAAGGTGAATTTTTGAAGAATATCATGGCCTTCTTTTTGATATAATGACTGTCAAGCTCCAAAATGACAATGAAGCATTGTGAAAGTATCCTAAAAGTAGTCTGTACGACTTGTGTGCTGTGTTCCATGTCTTTTGAAAAATGATGGCTTTGTGTAACGAACAGACTGAAATTTAAGTCATTATTCACTGAAAATCTTCCCCTCCGCTGTAGCTCTTAATTTTAATATGGTGCCATCATAGATTCTCACGTGGATCGTGATCAAATGTCAGTGCCATTTTCTTCAAATGTTGTCAGTGTGCCATTTTTCCATTTGATTTTTGTAACTTGGCAGAGTGCAAGATTTTCAGTGAATAACAATTTAAATTTCAGTATATTCTTTATATAAAGTTATCTGATGACTTTAGAAGACTTTTAATGATGCTTTGTGTGTTGTTTTTTTGGTGTTATTTTGGAGCTAGACATAACCAGTCCCCTTTTACTTTCTTTGTGGTCTGGATATTCTTCTAAAAATTACTTATATTGTTTCACAGAAAAAGTCATACAGCTTTGGAACAACATGAAGGTAAGAAATGATGACAGAATACAAAAAAAAAAATAAAAAATATTGGGTCAACTATTCCTTCAACATGGGGCTTAACCTATTTAGGCTCAATCTCAGATAAAAGATACAAGAAAATCTGTCATGGTGGTGTGACATTTTAATTTCAACGCAATAACAATGTGAGTCACAGTTCTTAAAATACATTTTGAACTCGTTGCCACCCAGTGTCCCACCCAAAATGACGATTTCAACAATACAGGGAATTTTCTCAAATGCTTTTGTAATATTTCAGCTACTGACTTATTCTAACTCATTCTGTACTTAAATAAGACTCGAGAGTATTTGCATCATGGGAAGAATGGTGGGTGTGGTCAGTGCTGGTTTGATTGACAGCTTAGTTGAGCTGTCACTGTCCTTGTGTTTGTCCATGCCCGTGGTTCATGTCTGATTCAGCAGTACTGAATTTTGCTTGCTGTTTGATGCAGGATTTAGATGTGCTTAGCTATCTGCAGGATCAGGCTTTCCAAGAACAGTTTCGTCTTGGTGTCATTAATAACAATAACATTAATAACCTGGTTCACTCGTTCTAACACTAAATTGATTTACCTATGTAAGGAGAGCAGAAGACAGTGACTGGTTTAGTGTTGGACATGCTCCAGGCATCGGTTATGTCATATGCAAGCAATTTTAGCATGCACTACTGGTTTTGATAAAGGCAAACAGTGCTGTTATTTGGTGATTTTTCTGTTGGATGAATGAAGACCTTGCACGTTATTGTTGAAATGTTGGTTTATTTTTGTCCTGACATTAAAAACTATTGGCTTTTTATTATTAATATTTGCATTTTAATATAAATGTTGAGAAGTTTCTAGTTTTATAAAATGGTTATAAATAGTTGTTGTTTTTGTTACAAAAATGTCCATATCTCATTTTACACTGATAAAAAAAATGCCTTATTCATGTTTTATTGATGTTGTCTTTTAATAGTGGTTGAAATAAATCTTCGTTGAAGTGTTTTTGTAGCCTTTCGCCAATTTGAAACACTTTACATTCTATGTAAATGGTAACATAGGTGGTGAAAGATTTGATTAAATCTCTATACATATTTATTTTCCATTATATCATAACTTTTAAGAATTGTAAACCCTAAGTGATAGATTTTTGTTAATTGGCCAAGTTGGTGTGTTTATTGGCCGATATCTGTAATCTCAAAATAAACAAATATTCCCTCACAATCATAAATATAATAAATTTTATATATATTCATTTTTATTGTGAATTTTCATTAAATATAGTGTAAAATAAGTGTTCATTGGACCACAATTTTGTGTACATCTCACTTGATATTAAATTGTAACGTATATATCAGCATTGTATTGATTAGCCTGCTTTCTAGAATCAATTGGGAAAAACTTCACGATAAACCATATTATTTTGTGAGCTTTTTACACAAAACATAATTAAGTCAGAAATATGCCTCAAGACATGAACCAAATGTGGTTGCAAATAAAAAAAGGGGAACATACTGAAGAAGTAAAAATAAATCATATTCATTTGCATTAATTTCAACTTTTCACTCAAATTGATATGCTGATAATATCGTTTATTACACTGAATGAAAAATAGAAGCATTTCACTAGTGGACCCTAGACTTTTGGACCCCACTGACTGCACATACTATATTATATTGCTTGTTGATAAAAGGGACAGTGAGATTAAACAGTCGTTCCGTGTAGGTGTATGTGTGCGTGTCATGTCCGAATGCTTGAAGTCCAGCTGCAGCTGGGTGTGTGTTGTTCCAGAGGGGCGGGTTCGCGGCTGCTCGTGGTCACCATCTGTCTATTACCGACACCTTTGTTCCGTCCAGGGATTCCGGTCGTGACCTCGCCATCACTCAATACTTCTGACCACTTCCTGCTCATGTGCTCTTCAAGCCAACGCTGAGCTGCCATTACAGGACTGTGAGACCCAAGGGCGTAGGTTTGGGGGTTGACAGCGTGAAGCATTTACCCATGTTTCCATTGAACATGGTATCCACATTATTTTTCAGTTAAATTAGGGCGCTGTCATTATCAACCTTGAATGTGGACCACTTCCGGTATAAGCCACACAGCTTTTTTTAGCTATACAAAAATACGACATTATGCCGCTTTATATTACAGGCTGACAATAAATGCCGCCATATTATTATCATTAATTACGATTGTCATGAAGTCATTGGTTTTGAGCGCATATAGTTTCACCGTTTATCGCATTTTACCATCGTTTTATCAGACACTGTTGCACTGGCAGAATGAATGAAATCAGGCGCTGACAGGACAGTCCTCCGCGCCGTCTGACACACCACAATTTTTACACAACCAGCAGAGAGGAGAAAGCTGCCAGGAAAATGCTGCTTCAACTGTATTTTGTTTTATCTTGGCAACATAATAAATGCATTTTACTCTCCGTTTTTGTCAGAGTGCATTCTCTCTTTCTTAGCGGTTCATAGTAAACTGACACGCAAATCTCGCATTCAGCATGGCTTATGAAACATCGCCTTTGGAAATAACTAATTAAAGGCATCTTCGGAGGTTATGTAGGTACATATGAGGATTACATGGAGACCAGAAAGACTGCATCATCACGATCTCGGTAAAGTAAGAGTCAGATTTTATTACCATCTCTTAAACACAACACACAGCAACAAGTGAATGATTTACTTACTCTTTTACTATAAATGCTGACGTTAGAAAATTATCCGACATTGGCACATAATTCTGCTGTACATCCTGTGGTTGTGTTATAGTTTATAAGCCCATATCACCAATTTCTGGTATTATAACCATATAGTTATTTACACTGCGGTCATTGCAGTAGTTCACATTCGCAGGAAGTGCAGCCGCTGCACTTGTTTGTTTTGATTTTTGAGGGGGTTACCTCAATACCTGGCAAAATATTTGTTTTGACCTAATGTGCTTTTAAAATAAAATAAAAGCAGGCCAAGAAAGTATTTTCACCTTTAAGTTAAACATATTTACTTTTAACACCTTTTACGGCCAATAGATTGCAACGTTGTTTTTGGATACAGAATTTAGAATAAAATACAGGCCAGTAAACATTTCGAGATAATATTTTCCATGCGCAAAATGTAGGTTACTGCACAATAGCTGTGCATGGCTGCGCTTTGATCCGAATAAAACATTAATTTTAAACAATGCGCATGAATATCCAATGACCTTCCTGTCCGTCACTGGCAGTCACGCCCAGTCTTCTCTAGATCCCTTTAAAGAGACAGGAAGTGCGAGTTCCAGCCCTACAGATTATAGGTGTTATTCGGAGCTTTGGCTTTTATATGGATTTTTCGACGTTACGTAAGGGTCTGTAAGGAAACCAACACATGCTACTATACACACGTCTGTAAATCTAGCTTGTTATTTGTGTACATTAGTATGAATGGTAAGGTTGGGAATGCAGCAACGGGCGGCATGTTGGCCTGTATTGAGGGTCTACCGCCGCTGCCCAAAAGCCTGAGCGGACTGCTGAACTCCAGCGGTGGATCGTGGCGAGAGATGGAGAGGATGTACGTGAAGAAGACCATGATTCAGGACGACCTGAGCCGTGGAAGAAATAACACGGACAGTTTGCTGGCGAATAAACCAGCAAACCTGGATGCCGCCTTGGCTCTGCTAAGAAAAGAGATGGTAAGGGTAAGACTGTAAGCAACAGCTGTTCTCCTGACTGCAGGCGTTCATTTAACTGTCAGTGGCTTTGAGCTGCCTACCTAGACAGTATGTTTAGGCATCATTGGCCTAAACAGAACATTCGATTCGAACATTTTTGGACATCACAGGCGCGAATTGAAGGTTCGAATCGAACATGTTTGGGCATCATGCGCGTGAATCGATTCAAATGTTCAGAACGTGCCAATGTACTTCAAAAAAATTCTGTTCGAATGTTCGAAACGCGTATGTGACGCTAAAGATTTCTAACAGCATGTTTGGGGGTTATAAAATCATAAAATGCTCGTAAATCGAGCATTAATATTGAGCATTGAAGGTTCCCAAAAGGTCAAATTCTAATGTTCAAAATATATTATCTACCTTTTGTTTATTTTTACTGTAACACTTGAGAACAGTCAGTGGTAAATAATTAATCCCTTATAATGTCAGAAAAGAGCTGAAATTTAGGACCATAAGGCTTTGAATGTAAGCACAAAACATATTACATTATTTGAATTCACTAAATACCTCAGCAAGATGTTGATGTAAATCTTTTGTTTCGAGTCAGTTTGGTCTAGTAAGCAATTTGTTGTCTCTTTGATCTGTCTCTAAGCACTCATTCCAGTTTAGACCAAGTGTTTGTTCTTTAAATTGTGTGCTATAATTACAATACTATTTGTGCAGGTGGGTTTGCGGCAGCAGGACATGTCCCTACTCTGTCAACTCTGGTCCCTTCATGAGTCCATCCAGGAGTACAAGGGCAGCTGCCAAGACCTCTCTGCCGTGTCCAGTGCCGATGGACCATACGGCATGGAGAATGGTTATTTCGACGAAGATGAGGAATATTTTACTGAATCCGGTATGACACCAGCTGAAACACCAGATGGAGATGATATGTCACCCAAAAATGGGACGTCCAAGGATAGTTGGATACATGACTCTTTCCAAATCACAATATAAAAGACATACTTTGTTTGTTTGTTTTTTCTTTAATGAAAGGAATAGTTCACCCAAAAATGTAAATTCTCTCATTATTTACTCACCCTCATGCCATCTCAGATGTGCATGACTTTCTTTCTTCTGCAGAACACAAATTAAGGTTTTTAGAAGAATATTCAGTTCTGTAGGTCCATACAATGCAAGTGAATGGGTGCCAAAAACGTCAAAAATTGACGTTCCAAAAATCACATATAGGCAGTATAAAAGTAATCCATATGACTCTAGTGGTTATTTTTATTTCCATATTTTCTGAAGCAATATGAATGGTGTGGGTGAGAATATTAAAGTGAGAATATTAAAGTAAATGTTCTCAGAAATTCATCTCCCTGCCCAGTAGGGGGCATATGCATGAAGAATGTGAATCACCAAAAACACAAGAAGAATGTGAAAGTTAAAGTGGTGGCTGACTGAGCAGGGAGGAGAATTTATAGTAATAATGGACTTAAATATTGATCAGTTTCTAACCCCTCACCTTTCATATTGCTTCAGAAATGTGGATTTAACCACTGGAGCCATATGGACTACTTTTATACTGCTTTTATGTGACTTGAAGCGTCAACATTTTTGCACCCATTCATTTGCATTGTATGGACCAAAAAGCTGAGAAATTCTTCTAAAAATCTTAATTTGTGTTCTGCTGAAGAAAGAAAGTTACACACATCTGGGATGGCATAAGGGTGAGTAAATGATGAGAGAGTTTTCATTTTGGGTGAACTATTCCTTTAATAAAAACAAGCTGTGCCATAATTTCATTTGCTGGCATTGTTTAGAACAGGCTCTTTGAATAAGAAATTAGAAACAAGGATTATTATTTATTGTATAATACTACAATATAATATTTTTTTGCTGATTTAATCGACATTGGAAATTTTATGAAATCTTTTTTATAAGGGGAGAAGCATATCATTTTATAGTAATGTTTACAGTAATGCATGTTTAAACTTATGAGTTTAAAGAAATTGGTTTGACTTGATGCTTCGCCCAACTGGATTTAGTATTATTTCTCAGTGAATGCTTGAACTGCTACTACTTACCTCACTGGAATGTAATCCAAGGTATAACCAGCAAAAAAAAACTCCACAGCATCACCCAAAAAAAAAAAACCGTCGTGTCCCAGTTAACTGTGGAGACTAACTAATTATTGCCTTCTTTGAGCTTATACACATTTATGTAAGTATAATGTTGATCAGCTGCATTGAACATTTCCACCTTATGTAAACCTATGGTAGATCGTGTATTGTAGATGTTTTATTTATTTACGTATAGTTGCTGCTCAAAGTCTTCCATTGCCTCTCAGAACATTTCATGGGAGTTATCGCTGTGTATCCTTTTCAAATGTCAAGTGACTTTCATTTATATTAAAGTCACCCGTATTGATAATGTGAGATAATAAACCAGTTTTGGCATAAGTAAATCAGCCTTGCTACCAAAAAGAATCCCTTTCCATAGTATATGCTGAATGTGATCTCATAGCATACACATTAAGGAGTCATATATGCAGTCAGATCATGTAAGCATTTCTTTACATTTATTTGATGTGTGGGCAGGGTTGGGGTATAATGGAATACATGTAATGGGATTACGTATTTCAAATACAAAATATTAGTAACTGTATTCCACTAGAGTTACAGTTTAAATCATTGGTAATTAGTTACATTCAAAAACTATTTTGATTACTGAAGAGATTACTTTGCATTTTATTGTCACTTGTTTAATTTAATATTTAGTCCTTTCAGATGGAAAACATTTATACATATAAATAATGTGATCCAAAGTGCATTTGAACAGCGGTTAAACACTTTCTTATGATGTCTTACGTTCATACGAGCAGACAGAGAAGTAAGTTTGGAGCAGAAGAAATAGAAATAAACCTTGTGTAAATTGTCAGCTTTACACTAAGCTAAAAAGCTATTTCTATTCATTTTACATGCATGTTACCAGGCACGATCATATTTTTTTTATCAAGAAAATTCACGTTAGATCATAATTTCTTTTTTTTTTTTTTCTAGTAAGACCTTTGATATTAGGGCAAAAATCTTATTCTTGATGATAATTTTTGTATTGTTTTCCTGTAAAAATATAAAACAAAATCCTTAAAACAAGATCAGTTTGATTTATCTTGTTTTAGAAACAACACTGCATAAGATATTTAGGTTTTTCAGAGAATGTATTTTTAACGTGTATTTTGTCTTACTGTACTGGCAGAGTTTTTATAGTCAAAACAAGTGAAAAAATCTGCCAGTGCTGAAGAAGTAATCTAAAGTATTTACAATATGTTACTGACATTGAGTAATCTAACGGAATATGTTACAAATTACATATTACAGCATGTATTCTGTAATCTGTAGTGGAAAACATTTCAGAAGTAACCCTCCCAACCCTGTGTGTGGGTGATATCATACTGCCTGTTATGCAAATTGTGTCTTCAAACATCAGTTCTATGTGAATAAGTACTGAGGACAGTGCTGTGTAGCTTTCATTTATTGAGAATGTCAAGGGTATAGTTCACACAAACATAAAAATCTTGTCAGTTACTCCCCTTCCTATTGTTCCAAACCTGTATGGCATTATTTCCTCCGTGGAACACAGAAGATTTAGACTAAGGAGGAAGGAAGAAAATCATGAGGGTTTGGAAGAACATGAGGGTGAGTGATGACAGAACTTTAATTTCTACATGAACTATGCCTTTAATACCAGCAGAGAGAGAATTTGTTCTACCTCCTGTGTGTTTGAGCTCTGAGATGTGATGGTAGCCATTTTATTCTCACACCAGCAGACACAAGCGGATGCTTGCTAATTCTCAGCATTTACCCAAACAGATACTATATGATTTTAACAGTCAACACCGGTGCTTATTTACCAAGTCTCAATTCAATTCTGACTTGCTCTTCAAAGTTATAACATTTGGTTTTGGCCAAAACAAAATAAAAAGGGTCCTGTTATGCAACCAGCAAGGCTTTAGGTGCTTTGACCAAAAGCAGCACTGAATAAAGTACTTCACACAGAGTGCCTTGACACCCCTAGGGTTTGAATCCAGGTGTTTTTGCAGCTTCTGGCACTCTATTATCTTATCTCATATCTGTATCCAGCATCTTTGTACATCAGCTCATCCATATTTCATCCTTAACATTGAATCCAGCAAAAGAAAAAATTCCAGAAAACACCAATAATGTCTCACCACCCATCTTCTTACTTTCTACCCTGCAGTGATTTATAGCTTTGATCCTGCCATTTTCTTGCTTGGAAATCCCCACTTGGTTTTTGCAATTTGCATAGAAGTCAGTAAAAGTAATTTTCTGCTTGTTTGATCTCTAAGGTTGGTTTGTGAATTGCTTTCTTTAGTTGTTTTGTATACAAAGATGCTGAATTATTCTGTTAGATGGCATTTGCGTGTTCGACTTGGTCAGTCTGTGTTCTTGAAACTTTTTCAAAGGTCTGGGATGTGAAACATATGTTGATGCAGTTTGAACTTTTTCCAAAAGACCTGGCTATGGACAGTTTTGGAGGATAAATTTTGTATGTTTAATCGTGTGGTAGTAATACAAAATAAATGAAATATCATAATGCATTGCCATTGTTTTTCTTCAAACTCCATTATGCGATGTTTGCACCATGAAATTTGTTATACAATACAAAAGTTTAAAAAATGTGTTTTAAGTCATCATGAAATCAAAGTTGATCAACTTGTATTTTTTAAAACAATTTTTAAATCCTGTTTTTCTCAGAAATACTTCACACTGCAGAAGTAAAATGAGTTGCACACACTTACATGTGACTTTAAAATCTTACAATCAGACTTCCAAAGCCCTTAAAGGAATAGTTCACCGAAAAATGACAATTCTATCATCATTTACACCATCCCAGATGTTTATGACTTACTTTCTTCTGCAGAACACAAATACAGATTTTAAAAGAATATTTTAGCTCTGTAGGCCGATATAACTAAAGTGAATGGTGGCCAAATAATTGGTGTGGATGAGAAAGTGCTGAACATTTAACCCGTTGTACAAATGTGCTTCAGTTTGTTCTGGGAGGCAGCAGATGCCCACCCCTGCCCTAACCCTAACCGTATGGAGCCTGTAAGGCTGAGTAGCCTGCCAGGAACAATGCATGGCACCTTTCACATGGAAAATGTCAGTTCTTTTTTTTACTATAAATCTCCACTTTCACTTCCACATTATTCCTTTTGTTTTTTTGGTGATTCACATTCTTTGTGTATATCACCACCTATTGATCAGGGCTGGTAAAAGGTGGAGATTTATATAAAAAAAATATACTTAAATACTGAAAAAGTCCCACCCTACTTTTTTTTTTTGGTTGAATATCCTGTTTCATTCAGAAATATTATGGAAGTAAAATGGGTTGTATGCGCCTTTACATGTTGACTAATTTCTTTATCAGGTATTATGCAATGAATTGTTGTGGATTCCTCTTTGATGATTCTGTTATCTCAAGAACAATATAATGACAAGAGATATGCTCTGTTTTAGGATGCTGCAATATGACACCAGTCCATTTGTTATTGTTTTTTGAGTACTGTCCCGCTCAAATTGACTTACTAACTGGCAGAACGCTTAGTCCATTGTCCTGATCTGGCATGCACTGACAATAGGATTAAAAGTCACAAGTTCATGCAGTAGAGGAATAACAGCCATGAGTATTCGTGAATGCCTCTGGACAGCTGCAGGCAGATGTGATTATCTCATGATATTATATTGCTCATAAGTTTAACTGTCTTCTCTTTCACCTTTTTTGTGTTATCACAGTACATTTAATGGGATATTGTGTCAATTTTGATGCAGTAAATGTCTTTCAGCAAAAGTGATACTAATTGTTTGTCTTCATTGTTTCCATTTAAGGACGTTTTTATTGTTGTGCACTAAATCTCTGAATCTAAATCCACACCTCTGAGTTTGGGCTTAAGCACCTGTTCAGGAGTTAGTCGGATTACCATAATCTTTATTGAATGTGTTCATGTCACGTTGACTGGGGATTTTCCTGCTCAACAAGTGAAAGACTATGAGGTGCAGACTGGCAATATTTGCAGAGACCATGGCAAAAGGAGCCATTACATCTGTTATTAAAAAAATAAAAATAATTGTGATATGTTTTTTCACTGAGTTACACTAATATTTTATTATCATTATTTTATAACATCTTTTGTAATTTCTTCGTTTTCAGAGTTCCAAGTTGACTTTCTTAATCAGCATTTCAATTCAGAGTAGTCTGGGGGAAAAAATTATCACTGAAGGTTGTATCATTTGCACTACTTTTATTTTACGGCAGCAATTAAACTGAATTTTAACAGTGTATTGCATGCCTCGCTTAAACTCAATGTATAACAGCATATCTTGAGTGATAAGCAGGTTCCAGGGGTATGTGAAATTACTGCTAGGTAAAAAGATAGGTTTTCTGATTAATTGCAATCCTCATTTTGACAATCCCTAAAAAATCCCAGATCGATCTTTTACTCTATGCAAAGTACAGCACCGAGACCCTTTCACTGCGTGTAGAGAGTAATAGTTATACCCGTTCAATTTCATATGTGTCCAAATCAAGATCCACACAATCCATTTGTCACTGAATACTCTTTATTAATGTATTAATACATTACATAAAAAACATTAATACATTTTTTTTTTTTAATCCACTCGTTAATATCACTCAACCAAAAGATGTTTTGGAACTGCCGTATCCTTAAAATCCATTTTAGCACTTGTTCTACATATCAATGTAAATACTTTTTGTAAAAATTCTGCATGTTAACAATAAACATGTAACTATATGTACTGTAACTATATATACTGTGTGTGTGTGTGTGTGTGTGTGTGTGTGTGTGTGTGTGTGTGTGTGTGTGTGTGTGTATATATATATATATATATATATATATATATATATATATATATATATATATATATACACACACACACACACACACACACACACACACATACATACAGGTGCATCTCAATAAATTAGAATGTCATGGAAAAGTTCATTTATTTCAGTAATTCAACTCAAATTGTGAAACTCGTGTATTAAATAAATTCAATGCACACAGACTGAAGTAGTTTAGGTCTTTGGTTCTTTTAATTGTGATGATTTTGGCTCACATTTAACAAAAACCCACCAATTCACTATCTCAAAAAATTAGAATACATCATAAGACCAATAAGAAAAACATTTTTAGTGAATTGTTGGCCTTCTGGAAAGTATGTTCATTTACTGTATATGTACTCAATACTTGGTAGGGGCTCTTTTTGCTTTAATTACTGCCTCAATTTGGCATGGCATGGAGGTGATCAGTTTGTGGCACTGCTGAGGTGGTATGGAAGCCCAGGTTTCTTTGACAGTGGCCTTCAGCTCATCTGCATTTTTTGGTCTCTTGTTTCTCATTTTCCTCTTGACAATACCCCATAGATTCTCTATGGGGGTCAGGTCTGGTGAGTTTGCTGGCCAGTCAAGCACACCAACACCACGGTCATTTAACCAACTTTTGGTGCTTTTGGCAGTGTGGGCAGGTGCCAAATCCTGCTGGAAAATGAAATCAGCATCTTTAAAAAGCTGGTCAGCAGAAGGAAGCATGAAGTGCTCCAAAATGTCTTGGTAAACGGGTGCAGTGACTTTGGTTTTCAAAAAACACAATGGACCAACACCAGCAGATGACATTGCACCCCAAATCATCACAGACTGTGGAAACTTAACACTGGACTTCAAGCAACTTGGGCTATGAGCTTCTCCACCCTTCCTCCAGACTCTAGGACCTTGGTTTCCAAATGAAATACAAAACTTGCTCTCATCTGAAAAGAGGACTTTGGAACACTGGGCAACAGTCCAGTTCTTCTTCTCCTTAGCCCAGGTAAGACGCCTCTGACGTTGTCTGTGGTTCAGGAGTGGCTTAACAAGAGGAATACGACAACTGTAGCCAAATTCCTTGACATGTCTGTGTGTGTTTGATGCCTTGACCCCAGCCTCAGTCCATTCCTTGTGAAGTTCACCCAAATTCTTGAATCGATTTTGCTGGACAATCATAAGGCTGCGGTTCTCTCAGTTGGTTGTGCATCTTTTTCTTCCACACTTTTTCCTTCCACTCAACTTTCTGTTAACATGCTTGGATACAGCACTCTGTGAACAGTGTTTGTGGCTTACCCTCCTTGTGAAGGGTGTCAATGATTGTCTTCTTGACAACTGTCAGATCAGCAGTCTTCCCCATGATTGTGTAGCCTAGTGAACCAAACTGAGAGACCATTTTGAAGGCTCAGGAAACCTTTGCAGGTGTTTTGAGTTGATTAGCTGATTGGCATGTCAGAATATTCTAATTTTTTGAGATAGTGAATTGGTGGGTTTTTGTTAAATGTGAGCCAAAATCATCACAATTAAAAGAACCAAAGACTTAAACTACTTCAGTCTGTGTGCATTGAATTTATTTAATACACGAGTTTCACAATTTGAGTTGAATTACTGAAATAAATGAACTTTTCCACGACATTCTAATTTATTGAGATGCACCTGTACATGGTTGGTAGGGTTACTTTTGAAAGGTATTCCACTACAGATTACAGAATACATGCTGTAAAATTTAATTTGTAACATATTCCGTTAGATTACTCAATGTCAATAACATATTCTGAATACTTTGGATTACTTCTTCAGCACTGGTAGATTTTTTTTCACTTGTTTTGACTATAAAAATTCTGCCCGTACAGTAAGACAAAATACACACGTTAAAAATACATTCTCTGAAAAACCTAAATATCTTATGCAGTGTTGTTTCTAAAACAAGATAAATCAAACTGATCTTGTTTTAAGAATGTTTAGATATTTTTACAGGAAAACAATACGAAAATTATCAAGAATAAGATTTTTGCCCTAATATCAAAGGTCTTACTAGAAAAAAAGAAATTATGATCCAACGTGAAATACTCTAACCAGCCCGTCTGGCAACAACAATCATGTCACGGTCCACATTTTTTCCCCCATTCTGATGGCTGATGTGAACATTAACTGAAGCTCCTGACCCATATCTGCATTTTATGCACTGCACTGCTGACACACGATTGGCTGATTAGATAATCATATGGATGATTGTTGGTGCCAGACGTGCTGATTTGAGTATTTCTGTAACTGCTGATCTCCTGGGATTTTTACGCACAACAGTCTCTAGAATTTACTCCGAATGGTGACAAAAATGGAAAACATCCAGTGAGCGGCAGTTCTGCGGATGGAAACACCTTGTTAATGAAAGAGGCCAACAGAGAATGGCAAGACTGGTTCTAACTGATAAAGTCTACGGTAACTCAGATAATTGCTCTGTACAATTGTAGTGAGAAGAATAGCATCACAGAATGCTATTCTGAGATGCGGGTTGGCGCTGTTTTGGGGGCATGAGGGGGACCTACACAATATTAGGCTGGTGGTTTTAATGTTGTGGCTGACTGGTGTGTATACACTGTATACAGGTGCATCTCAATAAATTAGAATGTCGTGGAAAAGTTCATTTATTTTAGTAATTCAACTCAAATTGTGAAACTCGTGTATTAAATAAATTCAATGCACACAGACTGAAGTAGTTTAAGTCTTTGGTTCTTTTAATTGTGATGATTTTGGCTCACATTTAACAAAAAACCATTTTTTTAACAAAAAAATGAACTTTTCCACGACATTCTAATTTATTGAGATGCACCTGTATATTAAGCTGATCTTAAAAATGCACGAATTCCTTTGCATTTGAGAACAAAACATCAATCCAATTTGTATTATATTGTAAAGAAAGATCACAAGCACACTTTTCAAGCAGAACATTTAACAAAAAGAAGCTTATGTTTTAAATAATAAAACAACAGATATATGGTTTAAAATGAAGACAAATTATTTGGACACTTGATAATGGCTTCATTAAAGATTACAAGTTCAAGTATTTAAGTTTTTAGTTTGCAATCCTTTCATTCACAGAACTTCTTGACAACGTCTGGGCATAGAATCAACAAGTTTCTGTAAAAGCTGTGGTGAATGTTTCCATTTCAGCCACCAAAGCTTTCAGTTCATCCACACTAGAACATCGACGATCTGACTTTTTTTTCTCCATTGCATCCCATAGGTGCTCTATAGGGTTTAGGTCAGGGCTCTGGGAGGGCCATTCTACGACCTTAATTTAATTTTTTGCAAAGTATTCTTTCAATAGGTGGCTGGTATGCTTTGGATCGTTATCCTGTTGAAAGAGCCACTTCTGTGTCTTAAATAATTTCTTCACTGATTTCTGCAAGTTTGCATCCAGAATTTCTCCGTACACTTCAGAGTTCATGATTCCATCAATGAACACAAGCTCACTGACACCACTGTAAGAGAAACAACCCCAGACTCTGAAGTTTCCACCTCTGTGCTTTACAGTACCCTTAGTGCAGTGTGGCTGGAATTCTTCCCCTGCCTTTCTCCACACAAATACTCTGCCATCAGATTCAATTTGGACACATCTGATAAGACAGTTCTCCAAAAGCTGCTGTCTTTGTTCATGTTCTTTTATCCTGGCTTTCTTATTCTTTAAGCTAATGAATGGTTTTCGCCACACTACTCTCCCTCTGTACACATACTCATTGATCCTGTTTTGAATTGTCTGTGAAATAATTTGTATCTGTTAATTCTCATTGATGTGTGTGGCAATCATTGCAGCAGTTTCTTACATGTTTCTCTTGATTTTACTCACAATTATCCTGTCCAATCTGCTGGTTGTCTTGCTGGATCTGCCTGTGCGCTTTCTGTTCTCATTCACAAGTCCTTCGTCTTTGAACTTTTTTGCAATATACCCAACTGTGGAGGATGGAAGATTTCGTTTTTTCCTTATCTGGCAAGAGCACCTATGAAGAAAATGTCTATGTTCTAGTGTGGATGAACAGAAAGCTTTGGTGGCTGAAACCTGGAGTAAACATTTACCACAGCTTTAAAGAAACTTGTTGATTCTATGCCCAGACATTGTCAAGAAGTTCTGAGAATGAAATGATTGCAAATAAAAACTAAAAAACTTGAACTTTTAATCTTTAATGAAGCCATATCAAGTGTCCAAATAATCTTAATTTTAAATCATTTATCTGTTGTTTTATAATTTAAAATGTAACAAGCTTCTTTTTGTTAAATGTTCTGCTTGAAAAGTGTGCTTTATCTTTTTCTACAATAAATGCAAATTGGTTTGATGTTTTGTTCTCAAATTCAAAGGAATTCATGCATTAAGTTAAGATTAAGAGTCCAAATACTTGACCAAAATGATGTAATGATAAAATACAATTTGTAAAATATATCTTTTTTTTTAATGTAACAAGTTTATTGGTTTAAGGGCTTATTGGTATAGCTTCGAACATGACTTATCCAGTCAGAATTTAGAGATGGAACTGGAACACTTTATTGACCAATCAGCATTGAGAGGAGCCTGGCCTTACATTCTTTACTAATCAGATAAACCTGTTTCATGACTTATTAGGAACATGACTGCTAAACAATAGTGATTTGTGAAACAGATACACAGAGGTCTCTCAGAATTTTCCTGAAGACTCACCATCTGCCAAGGAGTTCAACAAATACTTGGGCATGGCTGTGCAATGAAAACAAAGGTTCCGACTCCTGGACATCTCACGATGACCTGTGTTTAGTCACAACAATCTTCACATGACAAAATATGCAGTATAGAACAGATTGACAAAATATTTCACCCCACACAGTAATTTAAAGGTAATGAAATACTAATACATGCAATAATTACCACAATAGTTTCAGTTTACATAAAAACCTTGATGAAATGTGAAGATTAACTATTTTAAGCACTTAAGATTTGCTCCAATGCAGAACAATGCTGAAATCTGTTAAACATATCCCTTAATAACCACATTCCCCCAGAACATTGCCTCAGAAACACTAAACTGTTATGAAACAATAAGCGATGGATTTATAAAGAAGTGCAAGATTTATTCCCTGAGTTCATTCATGTTGCGCAAGTTAACACTAAAAGCCAATACTTCACATTTATGTAACAAAAGTAAATTATATAAGCATTTAAGTGTTTGAAAAAGAAAGTCTATAAGCCATACCATCATACCTGTTTGTGAACATATGGTGTTTACGTTGGTCTGCAGGCATCTATAGTATATTTAAGTATTCTCGTCTTCTCTCAGCAGAGCTAAATGGCAGGAATTTGACAAATTACCTCGGGAATGTGAAGCTGTGTCTTCAAAGGCGAAGTAAAAATACAGGATTTCAAGAAAACTGCAGGTTTGCACTTTTTCTACCTATACTGATCCTAGTTCCCCTGCCTTGAGGTGAATTTACAATAGAAGTCAAACTACAGGTATTAAAGGAATAGTTCACCCAAAAATGTTCCACAGAAGAAAGTCTTACAGTTTTGGAAAAACATGAGAGCAAATATATGATGACATAATTTTACAATTACATAATTTTTTACATTTTTGGGTGGACTATCCCTTTAAAAAAAGGAATAGGCTTGGCAAATGCATGTTAAAAAACGAATAATCACACTGTTACCATAAGGGCCTTTCCCACTGGCTGCACTAAAGCCCGTTTTAGGTACATTTCCCTGGGACTAGTGCTTTTCGTCGCTTTCTCATCTTTGCTATCGATGACCATTTAGTTTCACAATGTCTTTGTAAAGAACAACTTGATTAAACAACATTTCCAAAATAATGACAGCTTGCCTCCACATCCAAACAGTTTTGTTCGAAGCATAAATCAAACTTTGTGTTCCTCAGTCTCGCGAATGGCAAGGAGGACTTTCAAGAAGCAAGTTTTGCATTAATGCATAGAGGATCCATTTAGACGAGACTGCTTGATGTCTATGGTCAAAGGTTTGAGACAATCCTTTTTTCAAAGCGAGGTCCTTGCGTTCTTCTAGAGCACTGGCAGATAGTCTTGTGAGCAGACCTGCAATGTTTTTAAAGCCTGGGAAACACACGTCTCCAACAGCAACCCACCACACACTGCCAAGAGAGCGAGACACCTTCTGCAGTTCAGAATCACTGAAAGATAGAGATGTTACAGGAATTATTCACTTTAAACATGAAAAGTACAACATTGTATGGTTGTACAGTTGTCATCATATGATACACAGTGGGATGCTTAAGCCCAAAGAATATTTCCTATAAAAAAATGTTATTGATTCATATAGCTGACAAAGAAAAACAAACCAAATATACATTAAATCAACATTTAACTTCTTCTATTACCCCTCCCCCTCCCCAATCACCAACCCCACCCTGACCCCCAATGAACATCCCCGTGGTCACATACAAGTACACACACACACACACACACACAAAAAATAATAATCATGCACATCTAAAACCACAGCCCCTCGCAGAGAGTCCCCCAAAAATGCCAAAAAACTGTCCCATTTCCCATCGAATGAATTCCAGATCCCCAGCCTTCTACATGACACCTCCTCATCTCCGTGCACCACTCCCGAAATGAGGGCACTCCAGCTGACTTCCATCCCCTTAAAACAATCTGTCTGCCTGTCATAACACTGGTCAGAACCCAGTTTTTTTATGTGTTTATCCCCCATTTTGATGACCGCCCCATCGCCTAAAATACAGAGTCTGGGGCAAAACGAAACCTGAGTGCCCAACATGTCACACACAAAATTCTGAACCTTCAACCAAAATTCTTGGATCTTAACACACCCCCAAATAAACATGTGTTGTGTCTCCATCTTCTGATTGGCATCGCCAGCAGGTGGGTGTGTCTTTAAGACCAAGCCTATACAATCTAGAGGGGATCCAATAGAATCTATGTAAAATCTTGAATTGCATAAGGCACACCCTTGCATCTCTAGATACAGACTTGATATTTTTTAGAATCCTAGCCCACACTCCCTCCTCCAATACCAAGTTTAAATCTTTCTCCCATAATCTCTTGATAAAAGTTAAAGCTCCATCCACCAGACTCTGACATAGCAGGGAGTAATACACTGATGCCTCATGACCTTTTCCAAAAGCAGTAATCACCACTCCCAGAGTATCTGCCGCTTTAGGGGGGTGTATGCTACTCCCAAAAATAGTACAGAGCAGATGGTACAGCTGTAAATACCTAAAGAACTGAGATCTGGGGATCCCAAAATGTTGAACCACATTTTTAAAGAATCTCCACACTCCACTCTCATATAGGTCACCGGGTGTATTCACCTCCCTCACAATCCACTCTGACCAGCAGAAAGAGGACTTATTAATACATAATTTTGGGTTCAGCCATATGCTCAAGGCAACATTTAAATAAATGTCCAAATTAAACACTCTGGACACTTTTGTCCATACCGAGTGCAAATGCGAGATAACGGGGTGTAACTTAACTTCTCCGATTAGTTTGATAGAAAGGCTTTGCAATGGCGAAATAGGGGCAAGAACTTCCTGTTCAATACAATACCAGGGAGGGGCTCTTTCAGATGGAAGCAACCAATGAATAATTCAGAAAGAGACTGAATGCATAATAATAAAACAAAATCTTGGGTAGGCCTAGCCCACCATTGTCAATCGGCCTATGTAACTTATTGAAATGTAATCTGGGACACTTACCATTCCAAATGAAGGACTTCGTTTTACTATCAAATTGCTTGAAATAAGAGAGGGGGACATCAACAGGGAGAGATTGTAGCAGGTAGTTGAATTTTGGAATACAATTCATTTTAATAACATTAACCTTCCCAATCATAGATAAATGTAATGAAGCCCACCTGCCCAGAACGCTCAATCATTTTTATTAAGTGGTCAAAATTAACTAACTAAATCACACAAATTTGCTTTGAATAAAATGCCCAAATATTTAATGCCCTGTTTGGGCCACTGGAAGATGCCTGGCTGAAAAGCCGTCGCTGGGCAGTACGCTGTCAGAGCCAAAGCTTCGGATTTAGACCAACTGATTTAGAAAAGGAATTAATAATTCTGTGGAGGCAAGGCATAGATCTAGTGGGCTCGGAGATGAATAATAAAATATCATCTGCGTAGAGCAAAAGCTTATGTGCCATACCTCCCGCCACCACCCCTGGAAAATCATCTTCCTTTCTTATCGCAGCTGCTAATGGTTCCAGGGCAAGACAGAACAATAATGGGGAAAGAATCTGAAATTAATCCATTTGTTTGTACCGCCACTACCAGGGGCCTATAAAGTAACTTAATCCATCCAATAAAAGTATTCCCAAACCCTTATATTTCCAAAATCTTAAAAAGATAATCCCATTCTACTATAACAAATGCCTTTTCGGCGTCAAGTGAAAAGAGCTACGGCCCCGAATAAACCCCACCTGATCTATATGTATAAGAAATGTCATAACTTAATCGGTTAGCCAGAATTTTTGATAATATTTTTACATCTAGCTGGATCAAGGAAATTGGATGGTAACTCTTACATGCTTGGATCTTTGTCCTTTTTAAGAATCAGACTGATCCAGGCTTGTGTCATGGTTGGCAGAAGCTTTCCATTCTTTAATGATTCTGTATAAACTTCTAACAAAAGTGGAGCCAATTCTGTAGCATAAGATCTAAAAAATTCAGCAGCAAAGCTGTCTGGCCCCAGAGCCTTGCCTATAGGCAAGGCCTTAATTACCTCACCAAGCTCATCTCAGAATCAAGAAATGTTTTTGTTCAGTCATCAGTTTAGGGAGTTCTAATGGTTCCACAAAGTTTCTAATATCTTCATCAGTAGACGAAGACGTGGAACTATAGAGATCAAGATACAATTCTTTAAAAGCATTATTAATATAAATGGCTGAGGTAAATATTTTACCACCAGCAGATTTCACTGAGGGAATGGTAGAAAAAAACTCTCTCTGCTTTATATATCTAGCCAAAAGCTTCCCTGCTTTGTACCCCGACTCAAAGTATGACTGTCTTGCCCTGAATAGCCAAAACTCCACCTTCTGCGACAAAATAGTATTATATCTGTATTTCAATCTGGTCAATTCTCTGAGGCCATCAGACGACATTTGGCTCTTCAGCTCTGCCTTGGCACTTTTAATATTCCCTTCCAAATCCATGAGTTCTCGTGCTATGGATTTTTTGGTGAATGAGGCATAATGTATGATCCGACCCCTAAGAACCGCCTTAAGTGCCTCCCAAGCCACGCCCACAGAGGATAATGAGGACCAGTTGGTCTCCATATAAACACTGATTTCAGCCTTTAACATTTGTTGGAATTCAGGATTTTGCAAAAGGGATACATTAAAGCGCTAACTATGTGATTTCTTTTTCTCCGTATGTGGCAACATCTCTAAACTCACCAGGGCGTGATCTGAGACTAAGATGTTTCCAACTGAGCAATCAACAACATATGAAATGAGGGACTTAGATATATACAAAAATCTATTCTACAATAAATCTTATGGACTGATGAAAAAAATGTATAGTCCCAAGCAGATGGGTTCAAAAGTCTCCAAATATCTGTAATACTAAGATTTTTACACATCCTGTGAAGAAACACTATATCATATTTCTTACGTTTAAGAAAATAAATAACCTTCCTTCTTTTTATGGGGTGCCCCAACCTATTTACATTCCACGTGGAGAGAGACAATCCACTCATATTAACATTTGACATATTAGAAAAAATAGATTGTGTGTCAAAAATAAAATGATAAAGACCATCGGATGATCTCAGAAATTTGGCCAGAATTGATCGGGGCCTGTCTCCCTCAGCGGATCGCCGAGCCGGAACTCTCTAGCTTATTGCCTGTTATGTCGAGCAGACTCGGAAGGAGCCCGTCCAGGAATTCCACCATATTCTGACCCTCTGCTCCCACAGGAATTCCAACAATATGGACGTTATTCTGCCAGTTACAGTTCTCCTTCACCTCACCGGCCAAATCAAGTCCCAGGCCAGCCTGCTGCTCTGGGGCTTCAGCTTAAGCACAGAAGTGTCTTTTAATGTCTGCAGAGCCTTAGGATTTTGAATTCTTTGACATATTGTCTTCCTAGAACAGTTAAGAATCAGGGTGTATCGAATCTCACTGGTTTATGACACAAACATTTTCAAACTAGCAAAGTGCACAGAGCTCGCCGTTCACACGTCCGAACCTCGCATGGCACCACGCAACTCCCCCAAAGAATATTTCAAATTTAATGCATACAGCTGAATGCTAGCCTTTCAAATAATACTTAATTACACTAAGCGCATTCACAGGCAGTTGGCGTATGCACGCCATGACTGATATGAGCACTGAGTACTGAATATGAGTACTCGTGCATCAGACAGATGCTTTTTGAGCGTCTCGTTTTTAGTTTTAGAATGCAGTGTCCTAGTTTCATACTAAATTAATGCATTAAATTGACGGCCCAAATAAATAATAACCAGCCGAATTTTAAATAAAACATTTAACAATGGCATGAAGCTTTCAAGTTTCAAGCAAGTTTTTAAAGTTTAAAAAGCTAAATATCAGTAATAAAATTAAAAAGAAACTTATAACAAGCAATAGATTTTTCAGTTTCCAGATTCGCTCAGAGGAACACCAAAATACAGTGTGTGCAAGTGTGAATGATATTAAGAGCTTCAGTGGAGGGGAAAATTATCAATGAATAAATGACTTAAATTTAAGTCTGTTCCTCAAACATAGTTATTGTATGAAACATAGCTATTGTATGACTTCAGATAACTAGGAATAATTGGAACTTATGATTGGAACTAGAATTAAGTATAAATTAACAATAATCAGAATCAGAATGAGCTTTATTGCCAAGTATGTTTACACATACAAGGAATTTGTCTTGGTGACAGGAGCTTCCAGTACACAACAATACAAAAACAGCAACAAGACAAGAAAAATAATTAAAATTGAATAAAAAAATAGATAAATATTGAAAAGAAAAAAGTATGTGTAGAATACACAATAGACAATATATATATATATATATATATATATATATATATATATAAAAATACACACACACACATATACATGCATATAAACACACACATACATACATATACACACACACACACACACACATATACAGGTGCATCTCAATAAATTAGAATGTCGTGGAAAAGTTCATTTATTTCAGTAATTCAACTCAAATTGTGAAACTCGTGTATTAAATAAATTCAATGCACACAGACTTAAGTAGTTTAAGTCTTTGGTTCTTTTAATTGTGATGATTTTGGCTCACATTTAACAAAAACCCACCAATTCACTATCTCAAAAAATTAGAATATGGTGACATGCTAATCAACTCAAAACACCTGCAAAGGTTTCCTGAGCTTTCAAAATGGTCTCTCAGTTTGTTTCACTAGGCTACACAATCATGGGGAAGACTGCTGATCTGACAGTTGTCCAGAAGACAATCATTAACACCCTTCACAAGGAGGGTAAGCCACAAACATTCATTGCCAAAGAAGCTGGCTGTTCACAGAGTGCTATATACAAGCATGTTAACAGAAAGTTGAGTAGAAGGAAAAAGTGTGGAAGAAAAAGATGCACAACCAACCGAGAGAACCGCAGCATAATGAGGATTGTCAAGCAAAATCGATTCAAGAATTTGGGTGAACTTCACAAGGAATGGACTGAGGCTGGGGTCAAGGCATCAAGAGCCACCACACACAGACGTGTCAAGGAATTTGGCTACAGTTGTCGTATTCCTCTTGTTAAGCCACTCCTGAACCACAGACAACATCAGAGCCGTCTTACCTGGGCTAAGGAGAAGAAGAACTGGACTGTTGCCCAGTGGTCCAAAGTCCTCTTTTCAGATGAGAGCAAGTTTTGTATTTCATTTGGAAACCAAGGTCCTAGAGTCTGGAGGAGCCCAAGTTGCTTGAAGTCCAGTGTTAAGTTTCCACAGTCTGTGATGATTTGGGGTGCAATGTCATCTGCTGGTGTTGGTCCATTGTGTGTTTTGAAAACCAAAGTCACTGCACCCGTTTACCAAGAAATTGTGGAGCACTTCATGCTTCCTTCTGCTGACCAGCTTTTTAAAGATGCTGATTTTATTTTCCAGCAGGATTTGGCACCTGCCCACACTGCCAAAAGCACCAAAAGTTGGTTAAATGACCATGGTGTTGGTGTGCTTGACTGGCCAGCAAACTCACCAGACCTGAACCCCATAGAGAATCTATGGGGTATTGTCAAGAGGAAAATGAGAAACAAGAGACCAAAAAATGCAGATGAGCTGAAGGCCACTGTCAAAGAAACCTGGGCTTCCATACCACCTCAGCAGTGCCACAAACTGATCACCTCCATGCCACGCCAAATTGAGGCAGTAATTAAAGCAAAAGGAGCCCCTACCAACTATTGAGTACATATACATTAAATGAACATACTTTCCAGAAGGCCAACAATTCACTAAAAATGTTTTTTTTTTATTGGTCTTATGATGTATTCTAATTTTTTGAGATAGTGAATTGGTGGGTTTTTGTTAAATGTGAGCAAAATCATCACAATTAAAAGAACCAAAGACTTAAACTACTTCAGTCTGTGTGCATTGAATTTATTTAATACACGAGTTTCACAATTTGAGTTGAATTACTGAAATAAATGAACTTTTCCACGACATTCTAATTTATTGAGATGCACCTGTATATGAATATATATACATACATATACATATATACATACATACACACACACATACACATATGTAGTGCAAATCTAAATACAAATCGGTTATGTACAGTGCAAGGGAATGTAATGGCAGAGGAGGTAGGATGTGTTGGATAATATAAAAAGACTAAGCTGTGTATTGGACATTAATTATTGCTCAAAGGGGCAGTTGTAACTGTTCATGAGATGGATAGTCTGGGGGAAAAAACTGTTCCTGTGCCTGACGGTTCTGGTGCTCAGAGCTCTGAAGTGTCGGCCAGAAGGCAACAGTTCAAAAAGGTAGTGGGCAGGGTGAGTGGGGTCCAGAGTGATTTTTCCAGCCTTTTTCCTCACTCTGGAAGTGTATAGTTCTTGAAGGGGGGGGCAGGGGCAACCAATAATAAAGTCCAAACTGTCCTTTGTAGTCTTCTGATGTCTGATTTCATAGCTGAACCAAACCAGACAGTTATTGAAGTGCAGAGGACAGACTCAATGACCGCTGAGTAGAACTGTATCAGCAGCGCCTGTGGCAGGTTGAACTTCCTCAACTGGCGAAGGAAGTACAACCTCTGCTTGGCCTTTTTCGCAATGGAGTCAATGTGGGTCTTCCACTTCAGGTCCTGTGAGATAGTATTGCCCAGGAACTTGAATGACTCCACTGCTGCCACAGTGCTGTATAGAATGGTGAGGGGGGACAGTGTTGGGGGATTCCTCCTAAAGTCCACAATAATTTCCACCATTTGAGTGTGTTCAGCTCAAGGTTGTTTTGACTGCACCAGACAGCCAGCTGTTTAACCTCCCTTCTGTATGCAGACTCATCGTCATCTTGGATGAGGCCAATGACAGTGGTGTCGTCTGCAAACTTCAGGAACTTGACAGAGGGGTCCTTGGCGATGCAGTCGCTGGTGTAGAGGGAGAAGAGTAGTGGGGAGAGCACATATTCCTGGGGGGCACCAGTGCTGATTGTACAGGTGCTGGAAGTGAATTTCCCCTGTCTCACAAGCTGCTGCCTGTCTGTCAGAAAGCTGGTAATCCACTGACAGATAGACGTGGGAACAGAGAGTTGGTGTAATTTAGTCCAAAGAATAGCTGGGATGATGGTGTTGTAAGCCGAACTGAAGTCCACAAAAAGGATCCATGCATATGTCCCTGGTCTGTCCAGATGTTGCAGGATATAGATGCAATCCCATGTTGACTGCATCATCCACAGACCTGTTTGCTCGATAAGCAAATTGAAGGGGATCTAGAAATGGTCCAGTGATGTCCTTCAGGTGGGCCAACACCAGTCTCTCAAATGACTTCATGACCACAGACGTCAAGGCGACAGGTCTGTAGTCATTAAGTCCTGTGATTTTTGGTTTCTTTGGGATGGGGATGATAGTGGAACGTTTGAAGCAGCATGGGACTTCACACTGCTCCAGTGATCTATTGAAGATCTGTGTGAAGATGGGGGCCAGCTGGTTAGCACAGGATCTAAGACATGCAGGTGAAATGCCATCTGGGCCCTGTGCTTTCCTTATCCTTTGTTTTCGAAAGACGCAGCTCACATCATCTTCGCAGATCTTAAGTGCAGGTTGAGTAGCAGGAGGGGGGAGGAGGGGGGTTGCAGGAGGTATTGGTGTTTGTGTGAAGTGAAGGTCAGAGTGGGTGTGGGGTGTGAGATTGGGCCTTTCAAATCTGCAGTAGAACACATTCAGGTTGTCAGCCAGTTGTTGGTCCACCACAGGGTTGGGGGTAGGAGTCCTGTAATTCATAAGTTGTTTCATGCCACTCCACACTGATGCGTTAGCTGAAAACTTGTTTTTCAGCTTCTCAGAGTATCTTCTTTTAGCCACTCTGATTCCCTTATTCAGTGTGTTCCTGGCCTGATTGTACAAGACTTTATCCCCAACTCTGTAAGCATCCTCTTTGGCCTAAAGAAGCTGCCTGAGTTCTGCTGTAAACCATGGTTTGTCATCATTAAATGTTAAATAATTCAGCATCTAAGATGTAACAGTATCTGTGAGCTCATCCAGGTCTGTGGCTGCAGCCTCAAAAACACTGAAATCAGTGCAGTCAAAGCAGGCTTGTAGTTCCAGCTCTGCTTCATTGGTCCATCTCTTTACAGTCCTTACTATAGGCTTAGCAGATTTTAATTTCTGTCTGTAGGTTGGAAGAAGATGAACCAGACAGTGATCAGATAGTCCCAAAGCTGCTCTAGGAACAGAGCGATATGCATCCTTTATTGTTGTGTCCTATTCCAAACAATATAGCCCCTTTCTGTGAGTGCACATGTGTGGGAAACAGAGCAAAAGAGAGTGTGTTTACTTTGTGTGTGTGTGTATGTGAAGTGTACACTTGGCCTGTGGGTATTTATGTGAATGAGAGAGAGCATGTGATTATCTTGTGCTACCTGTTTGTGTGTTTAACTTGTATGGACCCTATAAGCTGTGTGTGTTGATATTTACCTCTAATGGCTTGTGTATTGGAGGTGAGAACAAACAGTCGTATGAGGCTGAAGCAGAGTGGGGAAAAATCGTGCTCCCAGATGACTGCTGGAATTAACAGTACTTTGCCATAGCTGGAGAGCAGAAGAGCCTTCAACAGGGGAGTAAATTCTAACACACCACCACAGAACCACTGCACTGACCAGAGAATCACCAGCACACCCACGCAGAACACTGCCAACTCTAGAAATACACAATACATGAGCAGATGCTGTTAGGGTAAATATCTGGTCATATTTCACAACAAAATTTGTTAGTTTGTTTGTTTTTAATGCCATGCCAGCTTCTACGGCTATTTTCATGGCAAAATCCAGGTTAAAATAAAAGCAGGTAAAATAAACAAACAACTTGTTCAAGATCCATTTTTAATTAAAAGGGCATCAGCAGAATAAAACTAATTTCAAAACCAAATTCTCATAACTGTATTACAAAAACTCTTATTCTCATTACCATAATATGAAAGAAATAAAATATTATTTCAATTACATCATGGTACTTAAGTATTGAGTGAGTCACGTCTTAATCATATTTCACACCGAAATCATGGCCCCCCCCCCTTTTTTTTTTTTAAACAAACAAAATTTGGTTTATTTTTAGGACCATTAACATTTTTGGCATTGTGACATTTTCAGGATAATTAAACATACATTTTTACTTTATCACAGTAAAGAAAAATACTCTATTACAATGTTTATTTCAGCATATATTATTACAGTAAAAGAATACTGCAATACAATGTTTTTTCCACATAAAGGCAGTACAGAAAATGTACTAAAGTATTTATACATGAAAATGTGTCTGTACTTTACAATTTTCCATTTAACAGGAGTGGGAATGTTTTTGGTTTTTTTACATTACAGAAAGGTTAGGGGGAATATGTGCATAATTGTCATAAAATAATGTCACAATGCAAATAAATCTTAATGGTACTAGGCTTGATTTTGGGCTGAATATGCCCTGGACATGTTCTTCATGAAATTCACCTGAAAACCAACATGGTCAATGGAAAGATCACAGGACACATCAAGACACCTGGGCCACAAGCACTACAAACCTCCACATCTGTCATAATTGCCTATGCTTCAATTGTAATACACATAGTAATACCATTTAGTTCATTACTGTATGACCGACTGCATCAAAAAGGATATCATAATTTACCCAGAGCAGCCAATGCAAACATGCAGTAAAAATCCCATTCTTTAGTGTATCTGATTATGTCAGCTGGGTCATTGCTGAGCTGTGACCCCTGCAGGAGAGACCACCGCAGATACGCCTCACACAAGAGACAGAACACACACAGTTTCCAGTGGATCTAAAGAGGAGAGAAAGAGGTTATGTTTGAAAAAATATATATATTTTACCAAAAAATTATTTACACACACACACACACACACACACACATATATATATATATATATATATATATATATATATATATATATATATATAAAGAGAGAGATTTTTTTACATTAAAAATGAGTAAAAATGCAAAAGAACCACACATAAAATAAACACATAATATGCAGTATGCAGTAAACAAGTATTCTACTCCTGAACATTCTGTCAGAGAGAGAGAGAGAGAGAGAGAGAGATCATGATTATGATCATGATGACCACATAATGTATCTTCTAAATCTGTTAAGAAACAATAAGATTATATTTCGACTCACATTGATCTCAGTGTTGAAGAGAATATGCCTAAAGGCCTGGGTTTTGCATAAGGTGGCATCTATTAGAATAATAACTGGATCATATTCAATGTATTTGTCAACTGGTTTCTTGCATGAGCCCTGCACAGAAAAAAAACCCCAATTTACTTTCAGTGGAAAATTACAGACTACTACAAACATATACATTAATGGTGTTGCATGATGTCCAACAGAGTGTTTGATTCATCGCTAGGGCAAGTTGTCACAAGGGCTATATCCTGTTAACTATAAGGTATAAGTAAGGTTTTGAGTCAAAAATCCAACTACACAAATACTTGTTTTCTCTAGTAATGGTTTTGCATGTTGGTTTTAAACATCTAGTTAAAAAAAAAAAAAGTCAATGTAATCATATTTTTGCTGTACTTGTTGGGTAAACAAGTGAACACAACATCACACTGGCATACATTCAGAAAAGGGTCTATATAACAATGGTAGAACAAAAAAGTTGAACTGGGTTTTCAGAACAATGTTATTTAAAAAATGTATTATTATATAAATGTCAAGTTGTCACATTTGTTTAATGTTGAAATTTCAAACAATTCATACAATTTCTGGTAGACAAAACAATGGTTTGTTATTTTTGCATGTAACATTTTCATTTTTTGTTTTGTGCTTAATAATTGTTTTGCTGTTTTTACTGTGTTGTTTAGCTAAAAAGCAGTTTAATAACCTATAATACATTTTAAATACATATATGTTCTGGAAAATGTATTTTTTTCTTCTTTTTTTTTTTTTTTTTTTACTAAAGATAGTATTTTATATTTCAAACAAAGACATTCTTGATTAATATTCTCAAAAACAGCAGATGATATGCTTTGTTCTTGGCCTAGTTATTATTATACAAAATATGTTGGGTGCATTTTTGTCAATTTCGGTGGAATTTTTGCCCCGAAGCTCCCATTAATTTCTGACCCTGGCAATTTGTCATTGTATGTTGTCACAATAGAAACCTTGCAAGGATGACACAATTTTTATATGGTTAGAACAGGGTCACCAACTTCAGATACCTGGTTGGACTAAGATTTTGATGTCCTGGCCAGGTGAAACGTTCAATTCCCGGGGCCCAGTAGCACCTTAATGAACGGATTTTATACTAGTAGACATACCATCTTTAATTTCTAACACCACAACAAGACCTAATCAAAGGCAAATAATGATCTTCTTTGTTTTTTCTTTTTCTTTTTAAAATTGTGCTCACGCCAATTAACCTGCCATTCACTATTTCAAAACACCCATACACTACTGCACAACAATGTTTTTTTTTTTTTTTTTTTTTTTTACTGGGTCCAAAAATGGTAGAGGTACAAGTTGGTTGGTTACATCATTGCAATTAATTATTAATTAATATAATTACTAAACTGAATTTCATGTTTAAATTGGATATCTGGAACCATCTGCAACATTTTTTATTTCAAAATGCTATGGGAAATCAAACTAAACTAATTTAAAGAAAACCTTATTTTATAATTATTTTATAGGGATAGTTATAATATTCTGACTGTACCTTTAAATGCCACTTTACTGAGCTGGGACTGTGCTTCCAGTAAAAAAAAATAAAAGGTTTCCTTTTGAAATACTGTTTTCCTGTCATCAGGCTCTTAATAATTTATAGTAAGTCATATCTTGAAATATCTGAAGGCAAACATGGCTTGTTTGTTAGAACAGGAAAATTAGTCCAAAATTCATGGAGGTTCAGACTTTAAACCCCTTCATTCTACATTGTACTTGCCATTATGAATGTTTGGCCTCCCATAGCTCTCCCATTGTTTAATTGGCATTTGTTAAATTAGGGCCATAACCACTATGGATGGCTCCTTATTACCTTAGTTAGGTCAATGTAGCTAGTCTTTCTAAAAAATGAACTATTTGTTATGGAAAAAATAATAGCCAAAACACATATGAATAAATAAAACAATATAAAATAGAATGCTCACATGCTCTAATAAATTCCTTCTAATAGATTTAAAATGAAACTACTTTCCTGCCACTGTGTTACTACTACAGAATAAACACGATACATTAGAGTAAGGGCGATGATTGACATTGACATTGATGCGGCACAGTGTCTCCTCTTTTTTTTTTACCTCATCAGTGCTGTTTATAATGTCAGGTTTGTCAAGCAGTTTGAGAGGTTCGACTTCTTCCACAGCGTTTTAAAGTAGATGAGTCTTTTTTTTTTTTTTTATTCAAATGGGGTACATACGTTTTTGTTTTGTTTTTTGTCTCCTCCCTCCGTTTCAATAGCTTTCAAATTCAATAGCTTTTTGCAAGGAAGACTTTATGCTATGTGACTGTATACAAAAACTGTATTTAAATCCTAAACCTACAGTACCCTGAGTGATAGGCTACTAACTGCAGTAAAAAGTGTGACAACTATCCCAGACCTTTTTATGTGCATTTCAATGGGCATACAGTTATGTATTAAAATCAAAAGAAAAGTTGATACCCATATTTTACACTTCAAACTTTACACTTACACATATAGTGATCTTTAGTATTCCGTTGCTGTAATCTCGATGCAGCTCGTTTGCATCCGCATTACACTCGATACATTTTAACACACCCGGTGCCATTCTTCATGAAACGGTATGAAAACACGCATTCAACTTCCTGAATCCTCAGAAAGGGCGGGGCCTATGAAGCAACTTGATGGGAAATGTAGTTATTTAGTTTTCCACCGACACGACCTCTGTCGAAGCAAATGTATTCACATGCAACTACATTACCCATACTGCAGCGCTCCTCACCTGCACATATTGCATTACTCACAACATGGCACCTGCTGGCGGGGGTGTTGTGCTGGCGGCCGTGTTGCTGCTGTACTTGTGCGGTGCAATTTTATCCAGCGAGTATTTCTCCACGTTGACCTTGTTCAACAGCGATCTTCATAAGCACGGCTGCAGCTCTCCGGCTGAGTGGGAGGAGTATGCGGCGGATTGCGGTGAGCTTCTGCCACGTCCTGATCTGTGTATGATTCAATCTCTTCCGCATACAGCGACATGAGCCTATTGATCTCATGCATGCAGAAACCGTGGGGTCTTGTACACAGACTTCTGTCAGGCGTACAGACATGCAGCAGGACCAGTTTCATTGACATTTTCATTTTGAGTTCAAGATTGCTTTCAGCAACTAATTATAAAACAGGACCATGGCATTAAAATGTATTTTTAGGCATGGTAGTATGGTAAGACCATGGTATTCTTTGAGGTGACTTGGAGTACCATGTCAATACCGTAGTCTATGAATGACAGTCATTTAGTGCTTTGGTATACAGTGGAGTTCAGAAGTCTGAGTCCACATTTTATCCTGGAAATATACAAAGTTTAATGATTGAAAAATTTAAGACAAAGAAAAGTTATGATGTAAATCAATTAGAAATTTTTTAAGATTCTGCACTATTTCTAAGTCACTATTTTAATGCAAGTAAATCTGTGACATTGACTAGGTTAACTCTTCTAAGCACAGCAAACAACAGTTTGTTTTGTTTGATCATACATGACTTGTATCACAACAGATTAGTTAAATAATTACTAGGCATTATGGTTATGGAATTGGTGGATTTATGGAATGGTTGTACAGAAAACAGAAAAATAGTGGAAAGTGTGAATAGACTTATAGTTAGTGATAAGAATTTCTGTCTGTCTAAAAGTAATTAATAAAAATTTTACAGAGGTGATTCAGAAAACAAACCAGAATATACAGTTCTGCTCACAGACCACGTTTACACCTGGTACTTAACGAATAGTTCACCCAAAAATGAAAATTCTCTCATCATTTACTCACCCTCATGCCATCCCAGATGTGTATGACTGACTTCCTTCTGCAGAACACAAATTAAGATTTTTAGAAGAATATTCAGCTCTGTAGGTAATAGAATAGAAGTGAATGGGTGCCAATTATGACACTCCAAAAATCACACAAAGGCAGCATAAAAGTAATCCATATGGTTCAATCCATATCTTCTGAAGTGATATGAGGTTTGGGTGAGAAACAGATCAATATTTAAGTCAATTTTTGCTAGAAATTCTTCTCCTTGCCCGGTATGGGGTGTATGCATGAAAAATGTGAATCACCAAAAACACAAGAAGAAGAATGTGAAAGTGAAAGTTAAAGTGGAGACCGACTAAGCAGGGAGGAGAATTAATAGTAATAATGGACTGCAGACATTGATTCAACCACTGGAGTCATATGGATTACTTTTATGCTGACTTGTGTGATTTTTGGAGCTTAAAAATGTTGGTACCCATTCACTTGCATTGTATGGACCTACAGAGCTAATATTTTCTTCTAAAAATCTTCATTTGTGTTCTACTGAAGATAGAAAGTCACACACATCTGGGATGGTAAAAGGGTGAGTAAAGCATGAGAGAATTTTCATTTTTGGGTGAACTATTCCTTTAAGTAATTGATGCGTTTTTGATGACATGATCACATGTGGTCAGTGCTAAATACAGGTCTAAATGGGGTCTAAAATGTTTTGTGATCGGATCACAAAAACAAATATGAATGTGATCAAAAACGCATGTGAACGCATCACATTTGAGGTGTAAATGCGAATCAGTCCTGTATGCGTCCTGACAGCAGCAAAGTGCCACCTCTCACCTGTCAGTCAACCTCTGCGCTAAAATAAGAGTTTAAACTTTGCCTGTTATGAGCGGTTTAAAAGGAAACAACCGTCTGATCGGAAAATGAAAAAAGCAGATATATACACAAGCATGAGAACTTCACAGGTCTTCCTCAGTGTGTCTAATATCAACATGCAGGCAAACCTATCTGCAGCTCAGATTAATACACGTAATCCACTAAAATAACAGACTGCTCAAAATGTTGCTTTTGTGCTTAGATTAAATTTCAACTGCATCTGGGAGAAATAGCGTGCCATTTTTTTTTTTTTTTTATAAAGCTTTCTTTGTCTTTTTTGACTTTGTTGCGCTTCAGTGTCATGCTGGAATACACTGACATAGTGATTGATGCATGACGTCATGAAACATAGTCCCTCCCCTCCAAATCCGATCACAAGTTGTCACAGAAGACGCATTTAAAGGTGGAGTAAGTGATTCTGAGAAAGACTGTTGATACTTTAACTCAGCAGCCAAACAAACACACCCCTCCATTCTGTGCTCCTTCAGAAGCTCCACCCCCAAATTCATGCACACGCAATAGTGTTGTTTGGATATTTTTCCATTTACAGAGCCAGGGCTGTGTACAAACACCAGATTTATTTTCAGCGCACACACAGAACAGACAGCTAGGGGACCATGAAGAGATATTCGCAGAATTTGACAAAAAGTGTATTGGATTAAAACGACTTACTCCACCTTTAAATGACCAGGTGTAAACAGCAATGTGTCTTACCTGACCACATGTGATCGGATCACCCGAGACGCGTCTTAATACCAGGTGTAAACGGGGTCCTAGTTAACTGTACCAAGTGCCTCAAACAAAACTCTGAATATCTTTCAAAGATATGATGCCACTAACTGGACAAATCTTGGCAAATCCAGTGATTAGTTCTTCCTCAAAACACTTGTTGTATCAACCCAGTATCTTGCCAACATGACTGATAAACATCTGTGCCCTCACTCCTGGAAGTTGTGTAAAGTCAGTCAGGCTAATAATAAAGTTTGTAGTGAAAAACAAAATAGAATCATTTTCACTAGGTGTCTTAGACATTTGGACCCCACTGTATATTAAAGCACCATTGTACTATCTCACACAGTCTTCGTACCATAGTACCACCACAGTACTTTTTTGGAAAAGGATGCCTTTTGTGATGGCATCCTTTACTAAAATGTGCCATAGTAACCTACCCTGTGTCTCAGTCAGCTCCCTCGCTTCCTATGTCATGAATCAGTATATTGTAAACACGAATCAGGCGCTGGTAAGGGAACTGATCCACTAAACATTGGGACACTTGTGACTCAATCACCTGCGACTAGTTAACGAGCTTGCGCATAGAAGCACAGCTGTTATTAATCAGCACTATTGCTGTATAAATGGACACTATTGTTCTTTTTCATTGAAGATATTCAAACGTACAGTGTTGTTATAACAGATAAATGGCATAAATAAAAATATATTGGTGTGCCTTTTAAACCTTTTAACAACTCATCTTGGTAATTATTACTTTCATGGTAATTATGAATGAAAGACATTACAAACAACATCTCTTTAAAGAGAAAATAAGGCTTGGACTTCATAGTTTTACACTTGTGCTCGTCTTTTAACAACATTAGAGATGTCAGATGACATGATGACGTTTCCGGTAAGGGAACATATTGAGCAACGATGCTTCCTGGTTTTTACAGTGCATTGTGGGATTTTTTTAGCAAGCAAAAGTTTCAGTGTACTGGAACGATTTTTACTCCCTGATAAGTGTCCTGACTACTGAACTAGGGAACTGATTGAGACGCACCCTTAGTTTCCGCCAAAATATCATACTTCTAGCTGTTATTACTACAGAAAAACATATCTTGATTTAAGTCACCACTGTTATCACAAAAAAAGAAATGTAACCATACACTGTACATACACTGTTCAAACAAAATTTAAATGAGGTCCATATAAAACATTTTTTGCTTAAAAATGCTGGCAAATACTGCCCTCAACCCAGTGCAATACAGAAGGTATGCATATTTATCTGCAGTTTTATGACATGGTCGTATGTCTCAATATTGTCGTACAAAATGCTTTTCCATCACCTGTGTAGTATATTCTTTTTATACTTAAAGAATGGAGATTGTGAATTGGGCCAATGTGTTTGAGCAGTAGTTCTCAACTGCAGCCCAACACAGTACCATAATTGTTAACCGTACAGAAGTAAACAAATATGTCCTAAAAATCAAACATTGAAATGTATTAATATTATCATGAACTTCACAGGACCAACATTATGCAAAATTATAAACATAACATAAGCTGAATTGGAGTCCTATTATATACCAGCAGTGTCACAGATTGAATCACAAACACTGGGACAGATATTGTGTTTGGCTGATTAATATGAGAAATGGACAGCCATTAAGTGCATAAATGCATCAATGTGGTTGGCACAAACCATACTAATCCTCGACACAAGTGGACCTATATTTAATGCAGTCTGGGTCTTATTATTTGCACTGGGTAGTTTTATTCATGGTTTTCAATTAAGAGGGCATGTCATGCAACCTGTCCAACAAAAGATATGGGAAGTGTTTTCTCTTTTCTTTTAAAACTTGATAAGACTTTTTATTTTGCTATCCTAACTATGCACAATTTTATAGTTAGTTGAATTTTATTATATTCATTACATATTGCTTGCTTTATTTTTTCCCTGCTGTCATTGCTATTGTTAGAACAGAGTTGCAACCCACCAGACCCCGTTTGCAAATAATAATAATAAGATGCATCTCGGTTGATCCGATCACATGTGGCCAGACGAGACACATTGCTGTTTACACCAGGTCACTTAAATGTGTCTCTTGTGACCACTTGTGTTCGGATTTTGAGGGGAGGGTCTCTGATTTCATGATGACATGCATTAATCACTCTGTCAGTGTGTTTATTACTGCATTAAAGTGCAGAAAAGACAAAGAAAGTGTGGAAAAAAACCTGTGCACTGTTTCACCCTGATGCATCTAAAAGTTAATCTATGGACAAATGCATAATTTTTAGCAGAATTCTTTGTTATTTTAGTGGATTACCTATATTAAAGTAGCTTTAGATGTTCATGCTTCTCTTCAGTGTCCCTGCATGTTTATTTCAGACACATTGAAGAAGATCAGTGAAGTATTCGTGCTTGTGTATGTATGTATTTTTTTAAAATTAGAGATCAGACGTTTTTTTCCTTTTAAAGTCGTTTGTAAACTCTTGTTTTTGCGCAGCAGTTGGTTGACAGGTGAGGTATTGGTTTTGGTTTTTGATATCCGATCACAAAACGTTTTAGAACCCGTTTAGACCTACATTTAGCGCTGACCACATGTGATCGGATCACCCGAAACCCTGGTATCTTAATACCAGGGTAAAGAGGGTCTTAGAGAATCAGTGTGTCATTTTGGCACATTCTGCAGTTAGTGATGTTCTGTGCATCACATTCTAATAGACCAGTAGTATATAGGTCACACTCAAAAATAAATCTTACTTGAAAGCCACTTATTCAGTAAGCCACAGTCATTGTCGGAATTCATCACAATCATTGATTTTTGTTTAATGTTTCTTTTTGGTCCCTCAGAGTCATCTATCCTGCAACTAAAAGATCCGGACTGCGAAGAGGGGAGTAACCTGCCCTGCGAGTCCATCTTCTCACTCAATGCAGAGAAAATCCTTGTAAGAGTTACATTCTGTACTATATAGTGTGCAATAGATGGGTTCTCTTTCTAACATTAGTTCGGTAGCTCACTATGGGATATCACCTCGGCGTATCCGATCCTGGAAGCACCAATGACACCACAGCTGTCAGTTGACAGACCAATCTCAGCAGTGATAAGGGAGCCCCACCTCCCTAATATAAGACACTGCCAAAGGTCCCTTCATTCTCGTACTCTTCCCATCGTCAGCAGGGCTCGCAGTGGAGTGGTCGCAAAACTGTTCGTTAGACAAGCCGTCGGGTACATCGCAGAACGTGATTATTCTTCTGTTAAGATATTTACTGTCAGGGTAAATATTTTTTATGCTCCCTTTTAGATATAAAGCCATAATAGCTTTATACTCTCCGGCATGTTGTGGTGTGGTGACAGATCAGCCGGTCTGGTCTCTGTCCCGTTCTGGATTTGCGGAACCACAACAAACACTTCAGAATTTGCAAGTTCAAAATGCTCACGCTCAAAACTTTCTCCCAATATATTCATCCCAGAGACTAGTTTACGCCAGTCGATCTGAAGGATGCATATTTCCACTTAGGCATTTACCCATCACACAGAAAATTCATAAGGTTCACCTATTAGGGTATAGCCTACACATTTTTTACGGTGCCTTTCGGACTTTAATTGGCACAGATAGTTTTCAGCAAGTGTGTAGAAGCAATGCTAATGCTTCTTAGATTAACAGATCTCAGAGTGTTTGCTTATCTGAACAATCTACTCTGCGCTTCGTCGCGGCAGCAGGCAAAGATAGATACGAGAGTGCTGGTGTTTCATTTGGAGATCTTAGGCTTCAAAATAAAATGAGATAAAGAGTCGGCTGGTGCCCTCACAGGAAATATGGTTGTGCTGAAATTGTGATCCTTTTATTTAAGGATAGTGATCATATGAAGCCATTTATCATCACATAGTTGTCTGGCTCCTTTTTAAATCATAATGATAACAGAAATCACCCAAATGACCCTGATCAAAAGTTTACATTCCCTTGAATGTTTGGCCTTGTTACAGACACACAAGGTGACACACACTGGTTTAAATGGTAATTAAAGTTTAATTTTCCACACCTGTGGCTTTTTAAATTGCATTTAGTGTCTGTGTATAAATAGTCAATGAGTTTGTTAGCTCTCACGTGGATGCACTGAGCAGGCTAGATACTGAGCCATGGGGAGCAGAAAAGAACTGTCAAAAGACCTGCGTAATAAGGTAATGGAACTTTATAAAAATGGAAAAGGATAATAAAAAAAATATCCAAAGCCTTGAAAATGCCAGTCGGTACTGTTCAATCACTTATTAAGAAATGGACAATTCTGGGATCTCTTGATGCCAAGGTCATGTAGACCAAGAAAGATTTCAGCCACAACTGCCAGAAGAATTGTTTGGGAGACAAAGAAAAACCCACAGGTAAACTCAGGAGAAATACAGGCTGCTCTGGAAAAAGACAGTGTGGTTTTTTTCAAGGAGCACAATACGACGATACTTGAACAATGAGCTGCATGGCCGAGTTGCCAGAAAGAAGCCTTTACTGTGCCAATGCCACAAATGACAACACCTTGACACACCTCACAGCTTCTGGCACACTGTAATTTGGAGTGACGAGACCAAAATAGAGCTTTATGGTCACAACCATAAGCACTGTGTTTGGAGAGGGGTCAACAAGGCCTATAGTGAAAAGAAACCATCCCCACTGTGAAGCATGCTGGTGGCTCACTGATGTTTTGGGGGTGTGTGAGCTCTAAAGGCACGGGGAATCTTGTGAATATTGATGGCAAGATGAATGCAGCATGTTATCAGAAAGTACTGGCAGACAATTTGCATTCTTCTGCAGGAAAGCTGCGCATGGGACGCCCTTGGACTTTCCAGCATGACAATGACCCTAAGCACAAGGCCAAGTTAACCCTCCAGTGGTTACAGCAGAAAAAGGTGAAGATTCTGGAGTGGCCGTCACAGTCTCCTGACCTTAATATTATCGAGCCACTCTGGGGAGATCTCAAACATACGGTTCATGCAAGACGACCAAAGACTTTGCATGACCTGGAGGCATTTTGCCAAGATGAATGGGCAGCTATACGACCTGCAAGAAATTGGGGCCCCATAGACAACTATTACAAAAGACTGCACACTGTCATTGATGCTAAAGGGGGCAATAAACAGTATTAAGAACTAAGGGTATGCAGACTTTTGAACAGAGGTCATTTCATTTTTTTCTTTGTTGCCATGTTTTGTTTAATGATTGTGCAATTCTGTTATAACCTATAGTTGAATATGAATCCCATAAGAAATAAATGTGTTTTGCCTGCTCACTCATGTTTTCTTTAAAAATGGTACCTATATTACCAATTCACCAAGGGTATGCAAACTTTTGGGCACAACTGTATCCTATCTGTATCGAGTGTTTCTGTCAGATGAGCACATCGGATCGATTCGCAGTTGTTTGTCCCTTTTTCAGAGAGGGAAAAAAAGTCTCCTTCCAGACTGTGTCTACTCCTGTTGGGCCTCAACGGTGTCAGTCATTCCATCGGGACTACTGCAAATGAGAGTTTCAGCACTTGATTGCAGCTCAGCACTTGTGTCCCCGCTGTCATCTCAATTGCAGAGTGAGATTGACTTCAGAGGTGATGCACGCTCTCCTTTATTGGAGAATCCCCGCTTTCTTTCAAGGAGTGTAACCCCTTTGGGGGCGGTTTCTCAGAGGAAAGTGGTGATGACAGACACGTCGCTCACAGGTTTGGGCATGGTGTGCGAAGGCAGAATAGTGAATGGGGTTTGGCCTGCGTTGCTACAAAACGCACATAAACTTTCTGGAATTACTGACAGTGTTTCTAGCATTGAAGCTCTTTGAACAGTTCCTTCAAGGCCACCATGTCTTAGTCAGATTGGACAACACGACAACTGTGGTATACATAAACAGACAAGGGATCACGTATTCACAACGGCTACAAAGCCTGGCACAAAAGTTGATTGTATGGAGCGCTTTCATTACGGGCAATGCACTATCCAGAGATGATGAATACGGGAGCGGATCTCTTGTCCAGGGGGAATCCTCTGTACGGAGAATGGAGACTTCACCCTCAGGTGTTGAGTCAGCTGTCAGAGAGATATGGGCGAGCTGCCGTAGATCTCTTTGCATCGCACGAAAACATTAATTGACCTCTGTTCTTCTCTGTGGCGAGAGGCGGTGCTCCTATGGGTGTGGATGCTCTAGCTTATCCTTGGCCAAATGCGCTACTTTACACGTTTCCCCTCCGAGTCTAATCTTTCCAACTCTAAGATACGGTCATCCAGTCATACCGATTGCCTCGAACTGGCAAGGGAAAATGTGGCTGGCGGAGATAATACAACTTCTGTGCTGCCAGCCCTGGCCTCTCCCGCAGTGCAGGGACTTGCTGTCACAAGCATGGAGGGAAATATTTCACCCCGTCCCAGACTGAGTAGCTCTCTCGGCCTGGCCCATGAGAGGCTAAATTTAAGTGTCGCAGGTTTACCCCAAGGGTGATTTGAGACTGTTTAGAACACGAGGGCTGCCTCAACTCGCACTGCATACGATCAAAAATGTAGTGTTTGAGCAGTAATGTGCACACAGACACATTGTTCCGTTTTTATGTTTGGTGATAGACATTTTGTATTTTCTTCAGGAATTTTTGGATAAAGGCAAAGCCTTTTCTACCATCAAGGTTTATCTTGCTGCCATAGCCTGTCATGTGGGAAGTGATTCAAATACAATGAGTCAACACCCGCTTGTTTGCAGGTTTATGAGGGGCGCTCTGCTTTTGAACTGGGTGTCAACAATATTAGTTCCATCATGGGATCTGTCCGTGGTCCTAAACACACTTTCTCAGCCTCCTTTTGAGTCTTTTTGCTAAAGGATGAATATTAGGCTATTATATTGATATGTAATAGCCTGGGGTTTCGAACTCCAGAGAGCTTGAGAGCTCATTCTAACAGAGGCAAGGCTACCTTGTGGACGCTGTTTAGGGGCATTTCAGTCCAGAACATTTCTGTGGCTATGAGTTGGGCGTCGCCCACACTTTTGTCCAATTTTATAGACTGGACGTTATAGAGCCATCATTGGCTCATTCAGTCCTTAGAGTTGCCTAGTCAGTCTGCCGATATGAAAAAAAAAAAAAAAAAAAACAACAACAGTAACACAGTGAAAGCACAAGTGTGTTCTTGTTTTCCCAGATCCATTCTTTGGAAATTTGGTTGGGTCTTGTACATTGGACACTACAAGTCAGTTGACTTGTTTGCTTCAGACAGCATATCTGCAATACGGGAGTTGGCTATATGCCATAGTCAGACCATGAGCTCCAAGATGTTAAGTGATGATGCAGGCTTCTGTAGAAGCCACAAGTAGTGTGATTTAAACTTCATTACACACACACACACACACACACACACAAATTTGTTTATTCACCAAATTCCAGGTGAGGGCGTGGTCGAGTGCCAATCTGGGGAGAGAGAGCGCTAAGGACATCAACTTGAGATGAATAGTAACTAAGTACCATCTCTATGTTCACAGTAAGAGTTGGGGGAGATAAAAAAAACGGCCTATTCACAGAGAAATGAGAGAGACAGACCAGAGTCTTCATGTCTGACCTCTGAGAGAGAGTCTTGTGTTGTGTGAAACTGAAAAGCGGACTGTTTATTTGAGTGATGCTGAAAAGCCGTCTTATATTTTGAGTGAAGCTGTACAGCGATTGCTGGTTATTTGTGAATAAAACGGGCTCATGTGAACTGTGGAAACCGGTTCCCGCTTCCTCCTTTATCTGCCCAACCTGAACCTTTGTTATAGTTGTGTTTTTAGAGAATCAATGACTAGAGTAGTCAGTAGTTTTACATTTTACCATTTGTTTTATTCAGTTTAATAATTTGTAGTGCTTCATGGGATTAGTAGTCCTCTCAACAACAAGAAAAACTGCTTTTTTGCTTCAAATTAAAGTTTGTAATCTTGTGATCTCAGAGCTTGTTGTTTTTGTTCAAGGCTTAGAATTCTTTTTTTGAAGAATCTTTTAAAATCCCTATGGAGAATCTAAATGGTAAAAATACTTGGTAATGCTTGAAAAATAATTGAAAAATAATTGAAAAATACTGACAAATTTGGTGGTCTCTGTTGTGCTATGTAAACACCTGCACTCTTGAGCTTTTGTTATGTTAAAAAGACAGGTTACATTAACAGTAGTGTCTAACCAAAACCAAAACACATCCCCTCCAGGACATCAAAATATAGTTAAAAGATGTTTGTCTCATCCTCTGTAATTATGGATCTCCCTTCATTGGTTTGGAAACCTCTGGCGGATTTGAGTGATCGCAAGTGGTTGTCAAGGACTTCCTGACATATTCTTTCTCTCTCTCTCTCTCTCTCTCTCTCCCCCTCCCTCCCTTCCTCCGGCACAACAGAATCAGGCGAAGTTGTTTGTCGAACAGCGTCGGTTTCCATTTGCTGTGGAAAACCAAAATACCAATGAAGAACTTGGTAAGTGACATTTGTGTTTTTGATTGTCTGATCTTGGTGAGTGTGTCTTGTCCACATGTCTTTGGGTGATGCTCTGTAACCTGGTGATGCTCTGTAACCTGCTAATGCTGGACCATTTTTATTTCAGCCATAGGATATGTTCTCATTGGAAATAGCCTGTATGATGAAGCTATCAAACACTTCTCATTGCTGCTACAGGTCAGATTGATTGTGATTTAACAGAAAACATAATGATAAAACTTTATTTAGTATAAAAGCCAAAATGAATGCAAAATAGACCATTTTTACTTTAATAAAAGCAATCGTTCACCCAAAAATGAATTCATGAATAAATCATTATTTCCTCATCCTTATATTGTTCCAAACCAATATGCTCTTATTATTTGTCATTTATGTGTAATATTAATCAACAACAGCGATTTATAAATGACATTGTTGTGAATTTCTGTGGTAAATATTAAACTTAGTGTTATTGTGAAAGATAAATTACCTAAATGAAGAAAAAAATATAACGGAGTGTATTTTTAATCTTCTTCTAAAATCTCTAATATTTAAAAGATAGTTTTCATGCACTTTCGTACTGTTGATGAAAGATATTACAAACAACATATCCTCTAAAAAGAAAATAAGGTTTTGACTTAATAATCTTACACTTGTGCTCGTCTTCTAACAACTTGAAAGACCTCAGAAGACCTGACAACATTTCCGGTAAGTGAACATAGTGAGCAATATTGCTCCCTGTTTTTTATGGAAAGAAAAACAGCATACAGGTTTGGAACGACATGAGGATGAGTAAATAATGACAGAATAATGACAAAATGTAGTTAATAGTGGCCATGTTGTAAGCACCCTTACAAAGACTATCCTTTCCCTCCAGGGAGATCATGAGCTGGTCAGTGCTATCTATGGTCGGGGAATAGCGTACGGCAAAAAAAGTCTACAGGCAAGTCATTATAATGGGCTTTATGTGTTTTTACCTGCTATGTGGAAACAATTTCGATTCTTTACTGGAAAGCAGTGGTCAGCACTAGACAGAACTGATTTTAAAAGTTTCTCAAGAAAATGTGAGTGGTGCTTGGCTTGATATTCTGGTCTCTAGAATCTAGATCATTGTTCAATTAGAGTCGTTGGGATTTTCTTCACCCATATTATTGTCCACCAGGTGAAAATTATAAGTCTGGTCTCTTGGAAAGGTAAAAGCACTTTCTGTCCATAGAACAAATAGTGTGGGCCATGTTATGTACTGGATTTTAATACTTAGGGTTAGGGGTTTGTTGAAATCCCTAACCCTCAGTATGAGCAATAGTATTAGTGATGCTTGCCTCAACAAACACTGTTAAATATATGAACACTGCTAATGGATGGGAGGATTTAAATGGACATACAAATAAAGGTGATTCTCTTTCTGTATCTCCAAAGGACATTAAAAACGCAGACTTGGCTCTGTATGAGTTGAGTCGAGTCATCACTTTGGAGCCCAACCGACCGGAGGTGTATGAGCAGAGAGCAGAAGTAAGTATCCTTGACTTCTCCTCAGCAGCAAAAGCCTTTGATCAACATGACAAACAGACCTTTTATTCAGAAAGAAGGAAACAAAGACTCATTGAGTACATTTAAATGCACACAAATACGCTGATAACGACCAAAAATCTGCTTATTTAAAAAATTAGACAACGCAACGCACAAGAAAACCGCATTTAGATGAGTTTGAAAATCATCCTTTGCTTTTGATGTTAAAATGTACACAGACATGTGCACAACACACGCGGGTAAGTCGGTAAAAATGCTGGTAAAGGTGTTTACATGCAACCCCTATTAAAAAAAGAATAAACATTTTGCAGATTCTGTAGTGCTAGGATATGTAAACTTGACAGATTGACAGATCTGTCGCTAGATTACGTTTGACTTTCTTACTCTGAGAGAACATTCAGTCAAATTTACTATTTTACTAAACTTAAGATGAAATGAAGAGCCATTGGATGTTTGAGTAAACCTGTTGTAAAAGCCGATAAATGGCCAAGAGTTAGGCCAATGATTATTAAATTAAATGATTAAACATTAGTGTGTTTTGTCATATTGCTGTTGCTGCCATTGTATTGAAACAAGTCAATCGAGGCTAAATGGCACAGTGATTTTTAGGGGAGTAAATATTTGCCCTGACAATCGTTCGATTACGATTCTTTACCTAATGATTATGATGCATTGCAAAATCTGAAATTTGGTCACAATTTGATCTGATCTGATTAGATTATTTTAGAAAGATTCATGATTATTTAAAAAAATATATGAGACAGACAAGAAACTGTTTTTTTTTTTTTAATTTTTTTTTTTATTGTAGTTATTATTAGTATGTGTAATTAGTGTGGATTGGTTAACGCATCTGTTCTGCAAGCACTTTTCAGCTGGTTCTTGATTTTACCATGTTAAAGGGGTTTTAGGCAATCCATGCAACATCATGCTTAACAACGTCCTTTAACTATGGTAAAATCACTTATGTGTGTCCACTTTTATATGTATGCTGTATAGTCAGAGGGGAAATTGCTCCCCCAGTTGAGCCTGGTTGCTCCCAAAAAAATTTTTTCTCCATTATCTAACATCTTATGGAGTTTTGGGTTCCTTGACACTGTTGCCTTTGGCTTTCTCTTTGGGGGACTAAAGACAAATAACTTTAATGCATGATATTCAATGACCCTTTTTTTTCTGATTAACACTTTTTATTGATTCGCACTATTAACACACAAAAGCAAAACATATAGTCACAGAATCAACATTTAACCCCCATTATTCCCTTTCCCCCTCCCAATCTCCAACCCCACCCTGATCCTCAACAAATATCCCTGTGGTCACACTTGAGTATACACACAAAAAAAAGAAAGAAAAATATATATATAAAAAAAAAAATAGTAATAATCACATATATTTAAAACTACACTACACAAAACTCCCCGAGAGCCCTCAAAAAAGGCCATATAGCTGCTCCATTTTGTATTAAATAAATCTAAGTTGCCTAGTCTTCTACATGACATTTCCTCAAATGCCACTACCCTGCCCATCTCTGTGCACCACTCTTGAAATGAGGGTGCTCCAGCTGACTTCCATCCCCTATGTCTGCCGAACATAACACTGGCTAAGACCCAATTTTGCATGCATTTATCCCCTATATTAATGATCGCCCCATCGCCTAAAATACAGAGTCTGGGGCAAAATGAAATTTCAGTGCCCAATACATCACACATGAAACTCTGAACCCTCAACCAAAATTCTTGGATCTTAACACATCACTAAATCTTCTGATTGGCATCACCAGCAGGTGGGTGTGTCTTTCATACCAAGCCTATACAATCTAGAGGGGGTCCAATAGAATCTATGTAAAATCTTGAATTACATAAGGCACTCCCTTGCATCTCTAGATGTAGACTTGACGTTTTTTAGAATCCTAGCCCACACTCCCTCCTCCAATACCAAGTTTAAATCTTTCTCCCATAATCTCTTGAGAGAAGTTGAAGCTCCATACCCCAGACTCTGAATTTGCAGGGAGTAATACACTGATGCCTCATGACCTTTTCCAAAAGCAGTAATCACCACTCCCAGAGTATCTGCTGCTCTAGGGGGGTGTATGCTATTCCCAAAAGTACTACAGAGCAGGTGGCGCAGCTGTAAATACCTGACGAATTGAGACCTGGGAATCCCAAAATGTTGAACCATATTTTCAAAGGATCTCAACACTCCACTCTCATATAGTTCACCGAGTGTATTAACCTCCCTCACAATCCACTCTGTCCAGCAGAAAGGGGACTTATTAATACATAACTTTAGGATCAGCCAAATGCTTGAAGCAACATTTTAATAAATGTCCGAATTAAACACTCTGGACACTTTTGTCCATACCACGTGCAAATGCGAGATAATGGGGTGTAACTTAACTTCTCCGGTTATTGGTGAAATCGGGGCAAGAGCTTCCTGTTCAATACAAAACCAGGGAGGGGCTCTCTCAGGTGGAAGTGACCAATGAACCAAATGTCTGAGACCGAATGCATAATAATAAAACAAAATCTTGGGTAGGCCTAGCCCACCTTTGACAATCGGCCTATGTAATTTACTGAAATGTAATCTGGGATGTTTACCATTCCAAATGAAGGACTTCGCTATGCTATCAAATTACTTGAAATAAGAGAGGGGGACATCTATAGGGAGAGATTATAGCAGGTAGTTGAATTTTGGAATGCAATTCATTTTAATAACATAAACCTTCCCAGTCATAGATAAATGTAATGAAGCCCACCTGCCCACATCGCTTCAAAAACATTTTATTAAAGGGTCAAAATTGTAGGGCTTTACTGGTTGTTTAGATCAGTGTTACTATCAGAAATAATTAATAATTATTTCTGTAGTTATTAATTAATATTTAAATTAATTAATTGAATCTAACTCATTAAAACATCATATGGGGCTCCAGTAAATGTAGTGTGCTACGTTTAGGAGCGGGTTTGGTTATTAGCAATAATTAAAAATGATCAAAGATAATTATTAATTATTAAAATCAATAGAACATTGATGAGAATCAATGTTAGCTTTTTTAATCCTTTAAATCAACAATTATCAAAGATGATCGTTAATTGTTAACATCGATGAAACATTAATTAAAATTAACACTAGCTTATTGATCATTCAGATTCAACAATCATCAAATATAATTATCAATTATCAAAAATCAACAGAATATTAATAAGGATTAACATTGACGGGGCACCACCCTGGAATCAGGGACTAATAACCAGATAGTAAAACAGTCTCAATATTAGATTATTCTTCGGATGTTGATTTTCCTAAGAAAACATTGATTTTCGGGAAAAAACAATGAATGAAGGCTTGAATCCGAGCACTGACATCCCGTCAGCATGACACAGGCATATGCAAAACAAACCAAAACACTTCTCTTTGTAATACAAACAAAGATTATTTATGCAGTAATATCAATTAATAATTAATACAATGCAGTCAATAAACTTCCGACTTTCAACTACAAACTAAACAGTGATATGATTAGATATGGAAATAAAAATAATCCTATTACACATAAGGTGTGTGTGTGACTGTGTGTGTGTGTAAGGAGGGACGCAAACAAAATGGTGGACATGACTCTCGTGGAGAGTATGTCACGCGAGACTTCCGGCCAGGGAATATGACCGCAAATGGGGGCGGCGAGAAACCAGTCAATGGCGTCTACCAGTTACCGCGTTTATCCGTTTGTACGATAGCTTGGGGACAAAGCTGGGCTTTAGCATTAAGCTATCTAGGAGCCAAAAATGTGTGCCAGAATGTTTGTGAGGGGTCGCGTGTGCGTGTGTGTGCGTGTGTGTGCGTGTGTGTGCGTGTGTGTGTGGTTAGTACGAGAGAGAGAGAAGTGACGGCCCTAAAGCCCATTTCGCGATCGTGGGAGAGAAAGCAGCTGTTAGTTCATCGCTCAGAGACACGGTGGACGGCTCGTAAACAGTCCCGCGTTCTTTGACTCTTTAATGGATGAACTCAGTTTACCTGTCTCGCCCACGATGGCGAAATTGCACAACAGTCCAATTTGGTTGGACCACAATACAGCAAAACAAATTTGTGATAATTAATACCCTGAGTATTAATAATGAGCGGACATGGCGGTCCGTAAACTGTACAAGCAAAAACCTTGAAACACAAGAATAACACACTATAATATTCTATCTCTGCCCAGACGTAAACCTCTTACTTGAATCGCATGAGGACAGAATGTGTGTTCATCCGTCCTTTAATTCCGACCCGGTTCCTTGAGGCTCGGGTGATGACGGGAGGCCGTTTCCTCGCACTGTCGGCGGGCTGGCGGGCTGTTGATTCTCGGCGGGCTGGCGGAGAACTCAGAAATGTTGACTTGATTGAAGATGGAAGAGAAATCTTTAATCTCTTCACTTCTGCAGGCAAACGGATAAAGTTGCGGATTGCTCGGCGGTCTCCTTCGGATCCGTTATGTTCGGTTGAACACAGAGTAATCTCAACTCGTCCAGCGAGATGGAAATTGTATGGCCACAGTTTCAAGTCGGACGTTACTTCCTTGTGCCACGAGGTTGCACATGAGAGCAGCGATGAGCTGCGTCTACACACTGCAAACAAAGTTGCTGGAAATCCCGGAAGCATTTCAGAGGTATTTCTACTCCTGATGATGTCATGGTTTGAGGGACGTTCTGATGTGTGCCTCATCCAATAGGAGTTGAGAGTTCGATCCTTTGAGTGAGCAAGGCTTCATGGGATTTGTAGTCTGTTTTGGACTCCCTTTGTTTGATTTTGGCGCGATTTTTATCAGTATAATTTACGACTTGGAATGTGGGGGCCTGAGTTAGGTTTTTACAACTGTGTTAGGCCTGCCTTTGTCTTCTATCTGAATACATGAGGCCCAACAAAATTAACTCCAACTAAATCGCACAAATTTGCTGGGAAAAAAATACCCAAATACTTAATGCCTTTTTGGGCCACTGAAAGGCGCCCAGTTAAAAAGCCATTACCGGGCAGTATGCTGTCAGAGCCAAAGCTTTGGATTTAGAACAATTAACTCTGTATCCTGAGAACTTAGAAAAGGAATTAATAATTCTGTGGAGGCAAGGCATAGATGTAGTGGGGTCGGAGATGAATAATCAAATATAATCTGCGAAAAGCAAAAGCTTATGCACCACACCTCCCGCCATCACCCCTGGAAAATCCTCCTCCTTTCTTATTGTGGCTGCTAATGGTTCCAGGGTAAGACAGAACAATAATGGAGAAAGAGGGAAATCCTGCCGGGTGCCCCTATCCAGAGTAAAATAATCTGAAATTAATCCATTTGTTTGTACTGCCGCTACTGGGTGTCTATAAAGTAACTTCATTCATCCAATAAAGGTATTCCCGATCCCATACATTTCCAAAAACTTGAAAAAAGAATCCCATTCTACCATATCAAATGCCTTTAGTAAAGTAAGCATTAAGTAAGTTGGCAGCGACTGGAGTCTGATCATTCGCCACTGACCACATGATATTGATGAAACGCCGAATGTTATCAGAAGAGCTACGGCCCTGAATATACCCCACCTGATCTATATGTATTAGAGATGTCATAACTTTACTTAACTGGTTAGCCAAAATGTTTGACAATATTTTAATGTCTAGCTGGATCAGGGAAATTGGACGTTAACTCTTACACTCGCTTGGATCTTTGTCCTTTTTAAGAATCAGACTGATCCGGGCTTGTCATGGTTGGCAGAAGCTTTCCATTCTTTAATGATTCTCTATAAACTTCTAGCAAAACTGGAGCCAGTTCTGTAGCATACAGTCTAAAAAATTCAGCAGCAAAACCATCTGGCCCCGGAGCCTTGCCTATAGGCAAGGCCTTAATTACCTCACCAAGCTCCTCCAAGAATATCTCTGAATTTTTTTGCTCCGTCATCAGTTTAGGAAGTTCTAATAGTTCCACAAAGTTTCTAATATCAGTAGATGAAAACGTGGAACTATAGGGATCAAGATAGAATCCTTTAAAAGCATTATTAATATCAATGGCCGAGGTAAATATTTCACCACCAGCAGATTTCACTGAAGGAATGGTAGAAGACGACTCTCTCTGTTTTATATATCTAGCCAGAAGTTTCCCTGCCTTGTCCTCCTACTCAAAGTATGACTGTCTTGCCCTGAATAGCCAAAACTCCACCCTCCGTGATAAAATCTTATTATATCTGTATTTCAATCGGACCAATTCCCTGAGGCCATTAGACGGCATTCAGCACTTTTTTTGGGGGGGGGGGGGGGGGGTTTCTCCCTTTTTCTCCCCAATTTGGAATGCCCAATTCCCAATGCGCTCTAAGTCCTCGTGGTGGCGTAGTGACTCGCCACAATCGGGGTGGCGGAGGTCGAATCTCAGTTGCCTCCATGTCTGAGACGTTAATCATGTGGCTTGTTGAGACCTAGCGCGTGTGGAGACTCACGCTATTCTCCACGGCATCCATGCACAACTCACCACGTGCCCCACTGAGAGCGATTACCACATTATAGCGACCACGAGGAGGTTAACCCAACGTGATTCTACCCACCCTAGCAGCCGGGCCAATTGGTTGCTTAGGAAGCCTGACTGGAGTCACTCAGCATGCCCTGGATTTGAGCTTGCGACTCCAGGTGTAGTAGTCAGCGTCTTTACTTGCTGAGCTACCCAGGCCCCCTGCCTCGGCACTTTTAATATTCCCTTCCAATTCCATGAGTTCTTGTGCTTTGGATTTTTTGGTGAATGAGGCATACTGTATGATCCGGCCCCTAAGAACCGCCTGAAGTGCCTCCAAAGCCACGCCCACAGAGGATACTGAGGACCAGTTGGTCTCCATATAAACATTGATTTCAGCCTTTAACATTTGTTGAAATTCAGGATTTTGCAAAAGGGATACATTAAAGTGCCAACTATATGATTTCTTTTTCTCCATATGTGGCAACACCTCTAAGCTCACCAGGGTGTGATCTGAGACTAAGATGTTTCCAATTGAGCAATCAACAACAGATGAAATGAGGGACTTGTATATAAACTGTATATATAAAAATCTATTCTAGAATAAATCTTATGGACTGATGAAAAAAATGTATAGTCCCTACCAGATGGGTTCAAAAGTCTCCAAATATCTGTAAGACCAAGATTTTTACACATCCTGTGAAGCGTCAATGTTGCTCTAGGGGGCTTGCACACTTTTACTTCACTATGATCAAGAACTGAGTCCATCAAAAGACTAAAGTCTCCTCCCAATATTATATCATGAGGGGTGCCAGCAGCTTGCAACCTCCCTTCAAGATCTATAAAAAAGCCCTGATCATCTTAAGCCCTGTTAGGTGCATAAATATTAGCCAAAATAAGACATTGTCCCTGAATTTCAGCTAAAACAATAATGACTCTTTCTAATTGATCTTTAATCTGTTTGAGCCATTTGAATTGTAGATGTTTACTTATCAGGGTAATGACTCCCCTGCTCTTACTCGAGCCAGCACTATAAAAAAATGCCCAACCCATATCTTCCTAAATTTTTCAGCTTCCTGCGGAGAAAGGTGCATTTCTTGAAGAAACACTATCATATTTCTTACGCTTAAGAAGAGAAATAACCTTCCTTCTTTTTATGGGGTGCCCCAACCCATTCACATTCCACGTGGAGAGAGACAATCCACTCATATTAACATTTGACATTTTGACATATAAGAAAAAACTGATCTTGTGTCAAAAACAATACTATAAAGACCACATTGCAACATTAGTGCAGCCATCAAAACCCGAAATTCCCCCAGAACAAAACAAACAGAAAAAAGAAAAACGTGCGCATTAACCCCACGCACGACAGTGCCAACTGGCGTCCATCCCTCCAAACTCAAAGAGTCCAAGCACGCCTACGAGAGCCCCCGCGACAACCTTGCTGTCGGATTGCTCAAGTCCTGTGTTTCTATACAAATTTTGTGAGACAGAATTACACAGCAAAAGATAATCTATAAAACTAACTCCAGCCGATAGGCGGAATAAACACAAACAGCGCGTAGATTCATCCATAAAACTGTCCTGAAGGTGTGTTACTCTACAAAATAAACTCCAGCCATTAGACGGAACCATTACAAAAAAAAGCGCGCAGATTCCCCAAACAGTCAAGCAGATGATCAGCGAGCCGGTCCACTCGGCTACAACGTGAATACAACAAGATGACCAACTCACTTCATTGACTTTATTAAGGACATCGCTTGCTGTGGGCATGTGAATGTTTTACGGCCATCCTTAGCATCTATTTTCAATTTGGCCAGGAATATCAGTGCAAAAGCAACCTTCCGTTGATGTTAAAGTTTCTTGCATTCCTTGAATCGATCACGTTTCTCTCTTGTCGAGTTCGCAAAGTCTGACAACAAGAAAATGCTGTGGTTCTTCCAAGAAATCCTTCCTTTACTCCTCGCCTCGCATAACACAAGATCTTTATTGGATGATCTCAGAAATTTGGCCAGAATTGATCGGGGCCTGTCTCCCTCTGTGGATTGCCAAGCAGGAACCCTGTGAGCTTGCTCGATTTCCAGCTTATGACCTGCTATGTTGAGCAGATTCGGAAAGAGCCCATCCAGGATTTTCATTATGTCCTATCCCTCTACTCCTTCCACGACTCTGAAGATGTGGACGTTATTCTGCCAGCTAGGGTTTTCCATGTCCTCCAACTTCTCCCAGACATGCTCCAAATCCACCTTGGTTGCTAGCGGATTAGCAGATAATTCCCTCTCCGATGACTCCAGGTCATCGATCTGTTTCTCGACATCCCCCACACTTGTAACCACATCAGTGAACTTTGCCTCCATGGCAGTGATCGATCGACGTATCACAGCAAGATCCTCCAAGTCAGCAACACGACCTTCGTCAGCATTGCCAACATGTTCAGCATCTCCCGCCGCATCTCCCCGACCAAATCGATTCCCAGGCCTGCGGCCTGCTCGGGGGCATCAGCTTGAGCACTTAAGCGTCTTTTCATGTTTCCTGAGCCCGAGGATTTTGAATTCTTTGACATATTGTCCTCTTAGAACAGTTATGGAACAGAGTGTATCGAATCTCACCGGTTTATGTCATAAGTATTAAAACTGGCAAAGTGTGCAGAGCTCGCCATTCACACGTCCGATCCTCGCATGGCGTCACGTGACCCCCTTCAATGACACTTTTGAATGAAACTGCTTGATGACTCTTAAGGCATTAAAGACATTACAACATAATTTTCTGTTAAGCTGCTTTGAAACAGTGAAAAGTGTTATACAAATAAAAATGGCCTGACTTTTATTGCTTTAATCGTAATTGTTGATTATTTCCTGCGATATTAATTGCAATTAATAAAAAATTTGCGTGGGGCAACTGCATGCCATATTCTTTTTGTAGGCTACACATCCAAAACATGCTGAGAACTGTGCTTCTGGATTAATTTAGTTAATTGATTAGTTAATTGTGGCAGCTGCTAATTTTGATTTATTCAATTAATTGTGCAGCCCTAATGTGGTTTAATATTAATGATGAAGATGTGAGTGATGTTATTGGATTTCAGATTCTGTCTCCTCTGGGCCGCATCAGTGAAGCTTTGTCTGATCTGACTAAAGCCATTCAGCTGCAGCCTTCTGCTCGACTTTACAGACACAGGGGGACACTGCTTTTTATATCAGAGGTACACACACACACACCGCAGCGATGCATTTGGCATGCAGCACGAGAGCAAACAAGTAGTTTTTCACTGCCATACATCATAGCACTGGATAGATGGCAGACAAATTGGGAGAGAGTTTACAGCAGCACAAAAAAAATACAAATAAAATGACAAGCACCACATTTTCCATGCGTATATTAAGGAGTGTGTCACTGTCATAGAAATATGCCTGACATTCAACAAGGATGTAGTTAATGTGCAGAAGAACAGAAGACACAAATGTTCCATATTTCAATTCTTCTAATGCACTGCATTCAGCCCATTTACACACAATCTTATGAATAGTCTGTCTTCATTTATGTTGATGTTTTATTGACAGTGATTTCGCCAACCCAATTGCACCTAGATTTAGTGCATGCTTGCACAAAAATATAAAAACTTCATGGCCATGCCCACTGACTTTGCTCATGTGATGTATCGCATAGCGCTGTGCTTAAGACTTAGCAGTTTTTACATTTTGTGTAACTTCACCATTTTCCTATTCCACCCACTGTCTGACCCTTACTGTACACATAAAAATTACACTCAATACTGCCTAAACTGTTTATTTTTATTTCACTTGTGTGGTTAAAGCTCAATTTATTTTATATTATCAATAGATTCAACATGTCAATATTTACTTTTATAATATTAACTGAAAATGGTGGAAATTTTGTGGTGCTGAAAAAGATTTTTGATGTATCAGGATATAAATGAATTGGCATCAATAATTAGTCAGAATGAATGTTATGATGTAATTGTTTGTCTTGTTGCTTGTGTTGGACTAATGAAATCCCCCTGTTGTTTGACTGTTGAATTTCTTTGAATTGCAATTCAGTAAATTCCTCTTCCTTTCATTCCAATTCAACATACTGTAGGGTGTGAATTTTCTCATGAATTTTGCCTAACCTTAAACCAGCAGATAATCATTTAAGTGCTAATGTTTGATATGGTTTGAAATATGGTTTGTATGGTGTTCATTATTATTATTGATTAATATAGTCATTTAATAATAAATATAATATGATTATAGTATTAAATGCTTATTAATCAGTCATTTGTACAGATAAACCTTATTTCTCTTGTCTCATTGTCATTCAGGATTATTTGGCAGCTATGGAGGATTTCCAGCAGTCTCTGGAGCTGAAGAAGAATCAGCCCATCGCTATGCTCTATAAAGGCCTGACCTTCTTCCACAGAGGCCTCCTTAAGGTAAACCAAATCTTCATACCATCACAAAACCACATTACTATTGCATAATTCAGAACCAGTCCAGAGCACTGATTTATAAACCTTATGGAGTCTACATTTAAGAATGCTCTGTTTAGGAGTTTGCTAAATTTAACACTGGACTGCAGAGCAATGGTTCGCAACTGACTTTGCTTCAGTCCACAGATTGGGCATTAAATGGTGTCTGAAACGGTACCAGAATTTATTATTGTACAAAACCAAACAAAAATGTCAACAATTGAAATGTATTAATTGGTTTATTATTGGTTGCTAAATTTGAATTGAATTTCAATGGCTTTGTGCTTTCAGCAGCCATTCAATGCACAAAACACATTGCTGCAAGTGAACTCCTATTTAAATGGGTCGTATCTTATTTTACCTTGTATAGTTGGAATATTTAATACAGACAAAATACAGTTTTAAAATACAGAGTTTGATTGGATGCTCGGCTTTTGACATCAACAAAAAATAGGGGAAGTATTTTAATCTTAACTATGCACAACTATATGATTTGTTGTATTTCATTTTTTGCAGTTAGTATTGTTTTTCTCCCTTCTGCTTATGTCCCTATCAGAACAGACCTGCAACCCACCAGTTGAGAACCACTACTTTGCAGTTTATTAATGTAACTTGGTTCAACTGACTTTATAATGCTGTTTTGTGCATGCAGGAGGCTATAGAGGTGTTTAAAGAAGCTCTTAAATTTAATTCAGACTTCATAGATGCATATAAGAGCTTGGGCCAGGCTTACAGGTGAGACACAACTCACACATGATTCTACAGTCAGTCATTTGAAATGTTCATGTTGAGCCAATATACTGTGTGTGTGTTCCTGTAGCTCAACTGGTATAGCACAGCACTAGCAACTGAAGTCATGGGTTTAAATCCCAGGGAACGCACATTCTGATTAAATGTAGATGTTGAATGCATTATAAGTCACTTTGGATAAAAGTGTCTTCCAAATGCATAAATATGTGTGTCTAGGGAGCTGGGTGATTTTGAGAACGCTATGGAGAGCTTCCAGAAAGCTCTAATACTGGATCAGAACCACATTCAGTCCCTCCAGCTCAGAGGAATGATGCTGTACCATCACGGCAGCCTGCAGGAGGCCATTGGCAACTTTAAGGTGATTCAAGCATATCTTTGTCTGCCACGAACAGTGTTGAATTTCCCTGTCAACATGAAATTTAAAATTCATCCTAGTTACTTTCTTAAAGATATAGTTCACCCAAAAATGAAAATTCTGTCATCATTTACTCGCCCTAATGTTGTTCTAAACCAGTATGAATTTCTTCCCTGGATCAAAAAAGGAAATGTTACACATTTATCCACTTTTATTGCATCTTTTTTCCTCATACAACGAAAATGACTGATGACTGAGGCTAACATTCTGCTTAACATCACATTTGGGTTCCCCAGAAGATAGAAAATCATACACATTTGGAACAACAATTGATGGCAGAATTTTTATATTTAATATGTAGTTGGAACCACTTAATGGTGGGTGATATAGTCTGTTTTGTGGTGTAGAGATGGCATCAAATTATAGCTTAGAGCTGCAGTTACTTCTGCATACTTTTTCTCTTTTTATAAAAGTTATATCTCTTTAGTTATATATTTGCTGACTCTTTATTGAAGCTCAGCTTGGATGATGTGTAGAGTAGTGCAACCTCAAAGTCCCTCTTTAAAACGTCAATAACATTGATTTAAAAAATAAAATCATTGTCATTATGTCAGATATGGTTGACAGGATGTGCTTTGATCGCACATTTGAATTTGGTTCATGAACTTTGAGTGCTGAGGTTGTATTTTGAGTAGTTTGTTTATCATTTTTCTCATGTGTTTCAGAGATGTCTGCAGCTGGAGCCCTATAATGAAGTGTGCCAGTACATGAAGGGTCTCAGTCATGTGGCCATGGGGCAGTTTTATGAGGGCATCAAAGCTCAGACCAAAGTCCTACTGAATGACCCTCTCCTGGGGCAAAAGGCCAGCTCTGAGTATCTCAAAGTCAAATATCTCAGAGGTGAGACATCAGAGCTTGATTTCATAGGGTATTTAGCATATCAGTAGTACATGCGCATAAATATATGAATATATATGGAGCGTAATTATATTTGAAATGATGCTGAACACACCTAAACATTGTACTTGCATGGACAAATGTATCCATGCCTGGACATAGATTAGTTATCTAAATTTGTGGAATTTTAACAACTGAATGAAAAATGAATGTGGAATACATGATTATATAGTAATTACTTGAAATGTTTAAATTCTGTTATCAATGCATTGAATATTCAGTTTTTAAATTCTGCAATTGATGCATTGAATATACAGTTTTTAAAATCTGTAATCAATACATTGAATATTTGATTTGTTTTTACAATTGATGCATTGAATATTTAATTTTAAATTGCCAATCAATTCATTGAATATTCAGTTTTTAAATTCTGCAATCGATGCATTGATTTATCATTGTAACAATCATTTTTACATCCCTGTAATGTAATAGTGTTTGTTATTGGTAAAAATATATCTTTAAAACACACTAAAAAGCTTTTACTCTATAATTTCCTGAGGTAATTTTTTATACATTTGAAAAAACCTCATGTAAGATAGTCATTCAGCATTACAACGAATTAAATGTTTGGAGTTGAAATACACCTCTCTTTCTCTGACTTCACTTTCTGTCATGTGTAATAGAGTACTCCCGCTATTTGCACTCTCATTTGGATGTACCTGTTGCTGAATATAATGTTGATCAAGATTTACCAGGAAACTTTAAGAACCACTGGGCTAAAAACCTTCCCTTCCTCATAGAGGACTATGAAGAGCAGCCCGGACTTCAGCCTCATATTAAGTGAGTTTACAAGTGAAATGAGGCCTGACAGCATTTCTGGCCATCATAGGCATAACGTTTTTGTTGCTTCTGTATGTGTGAATAACTAGATGTCCGTATATCTTGGCATGTTTTAACTTTTTCATTCTCTTTTTGTTTCTCTATGTCATTTTTAGAGATGTTCTACCTCAGAACTTTGAAAGCTACTCTGCAGATGTTCAAAAGCTCATCTGTACAGCAGATCATCTTGGCACGCTAATGCAATACGACACATTAGGCTTCTTACCAAACCTCAGAATACACAGAGGTCAGAGCTCTTTAAAATCCCAAATCATACCCATCAAGATTCTTCTGTCACATTTATTGTAGTTTCGCTTAGGTGGATATTTGATTATCAACATAAGATCTGACCCACATTCAACCGTTGTGTCGCGGCGAGCAACACGCAGACATAATTTATTTTGAAGTAATATTTAGGTTGGATAAATCTGGAATGGGACTTGAGTTTGAGAACAAAGTGGTGTGCTCAAGGAGATTTAATTTACTTGCAACCAAGGGTCTCTTAATATCTTTTAAAGGATTGGCTTCCAGTTGAAAAAGGGATCGCTGGCGTTTGGCTGCCTCTCCTCTTACCGTTTATTTTTTTCTTTATTTTTATTTGAATGGTACCGCAGGTTTTACATTTTGCAAGTTTTTGTTTTTTAATAATTCCTTGTTGTGATGTGGGATCACTGCTTAAACTCTGGACTGCTTTTCTTATCTGTGAGTTTTCCCTGCTGTGACCTTGCCCAGAATTTATGTCTCTTTGGATTTACTGTGGGTGCGGATTCACAGAGTATTCCCCTTTGGGATTATACCTCGTCTTCCTCCGAGTCTCTTAGTCTGGTCAAAACAGCATTGTTTAATGCATGCCCTTTGAACAACAAGGCTCTGCTTATATCGGATATTATCAAAGAAAAAATTAAAACTGGACGACTTGTGTATAACTAAAACCTGGCACAAACAAAATTATGGTCTTTTTAATAAAACTACTCCTACGGGGTACAGGTTGTTCGATCTCCTTTGTCTCAATGGTAGAGGCGGGCGTATTATTTTGATATATAACCTGTTGTACAACATAAGCCCTGTGTCTGTACCATTGTTTTCTTTTTTTGAATAACTTGTTCTAAGTGTCTCTGTACCTTATGCTACCCACATTGTTACAGTTTAAAATCCTCCAAAATCAAATTAAGCCGCCTTGACTGAATTTTCTGATCTGTGTCAATGTTGTCCAAGTTCAAGACAGTTATTATTTTGGGGGACTTTAATATGCACATTGACTACAACAAATCTCAACTGGAGTGTTTTTACATACAGTTTGTTGATTCTCCTACACATAGCAAAGGACACTTTTTAGATATGGTCATTGCAAATTATGCTTGTGTCTTTGTTCTTCCCTTGATGTACATCTTTCTTACCATTTAACCATCCTTTTCTGGAAATACCATGCTCTAGTATTTCCTCCTCACTTTCCTCCCATACTGTAAATTTTTGCAAGTGGTAATTTATTGATCGACCTGAATGTACAAAATTAGTTGCTTTCTTTCTTTCTTGTTTCTCCCCCACTGATCCCCTAGACTTGAGCAGGGCTACTTAACTTTGAAAAGTTCGAGGACCGTAGAGACAGGATTGTGGCACAGATCTGGTGAAGGCTACAAAATTGTCTTTGGCTGCATTTAAGGTTCCCAAGAGCACAGGGGCCTCCATAATTCTTAAATGGAAGAAGTTTGGAACAACCAGGACTCTTCCTAGAGCTGGCCACCCAGCTAAACTGAGCAATGGGTGAAAAGGGCCTTGGTAAGAGAGGTGACCAAGAACCCGATGGTCACATTGGTTGAGCTCTTGAGATCATATGTGGAGATGGGAGAAACTTACTGAAGGACAACCATCACTGCAACACTCCACCAATCTGGGCTGCGTTTCCCAAAAGCATTGTAAGTCTAAGTAGATTGTAGAAACCATTGGCACCAAAGAAATAACAAAAAAAACACTTTATGGCAGAGTGGCCAGACGGAAGCCTCTCCTCAGTGCAAGACACTTGAAAGCCTGCATGGAATTTGCAAAAAAGCACCTAAAGGATTCTCAGAATGTTCAGAATGTGAGAAACAAGATTCTCTGGTCTGATGAAGATTGAACTGTTTGGCCTCAATTCCAAGCGTCATGTCTGGAGGAAACCAGGTTCCGCTCATCACCTGCGCAATACCATCCCAACGGAGAAGCATGGTGGTGGAAACATCATGCTGTGGGAGTGTTTTTCAGCGGCAGGGACTGGGGGACTGCTCAGGTTTGAAGGAAAGCTGAATGCAGCAAAATACAGAGATTTTCTTAATGAAAACCTGTTCCAGAGTGCTCAGGACCTCAGACTGGGCCGAAGGTTCACATTCCAAAAGGACAGTGACCCTAAGCACACAGCCAAGACAATGCAAAAGTGGCTTTGGGACAACTCTGTGAATGTCCTTGAGTGGCCTAACCAGAGCGCAGACTTGAATCCAATCGAACATCTCTGGAGAGACCTGAAAATGGCTGTCCACTGATAGTCCCCATCCAACCTGATAGAGCTTGAGTGGATCTGCAGAGAAGAATGGTAGAAAATCCCCAAATCCAGGTGTGCAAAGCTTGTCGCATTATACCCCAAAAGACTTGAGGCTGTAATCACTGCCAAAGGTGCTTCAACTAAGTACTGAGTTAAGGGTCTGAATACTAATGCCAGTGTGTTATTTCATTTTTTTTATTTATTTTTGTATCCCCTTTTCTCCCAATTTAGAATGCCCAATTCCCACTACGTACTATGTCCTCGTGGTGGCGTGGTTACTCACCTCAATCCGGGTGATGGAGGACAAGTCTCAGTTGCCACGGCTTCTGAGACCGTCAGTCCACGCATCTTATGTGGCTTGCTGTGCATGACACCACGGAGACTCATAGCATGTGGAGGCTCACGCTACTCTCCGCAATCCACGCACAACTTACCACGCGCCCCATTGAGAGCAAGAACCACTTAATCGTGACGAGGAGGTTACCCCATGTGACTCTACCCTCCCTAGCAATGGGGCCAATTTGGTTGCTTAGGAGACCTGGCTGGAGTCACTCAGCACACCTTAGATTCGAACTCACGACTCCAGGGGTGGTAGACGGCATCAATAATTGCTGAGCTACCCAGGCCCCGACATTTCACATGTCAGGCATAGATCTAATAGGGTTGTAGACGAATAATAAAATATCATCTGCATAAAGCAAAAGCTTACGCGCCACCCCTCCCACCATCACCCCTTGAAAATCATCTTCCTTTCTTATCGCGGCTGTTAATGGTTCCAGGGCAAGACATGGGGAAAGAGGGCAACCCTGCCGGTTGCCCCTATCCAGAGTAAAATATTCTGAAATTAATCCATTTGTTTTTACCACCGCTACCGGGTGTCTATAAAATAACCTAATCCATCCAATAAACATGCTCCCAAACCCATACATATCCAAAATCTTAAAAAGATAATCCCATTCTACCATATCAAATGCCTTTTTGGCGTCAAGTGAGATGGCAGCGAATGAGTCTGATCATTCACCACTGACCACATGATATTGATGAAACGCCTAATGTTATCAGAAGAGCTGCAGCCCTGAATAAACCCCACCTGATCTATATGTATAAGAGATGTCATAACTTAATCGATTAGCCAACATTTTTTACAATATTTTAATGTCTAGCGGGATCAGGGAAATTGGACAGTAACACTTACACTCGCTTGGATCTTTGTCCTTTTTAAGAATCAGACTGATCCGGGCTTGCATCATGGTTGGCGGAAGCTTTCCATTCTTTAATGATTCTGTATAAACTTCTAACAAAAGTGGAGCCAGTTCTCTTGCATAAGATCTAAAAAACTCAGCGGCAAAGCCATCTGGCCCCAGAGCCTTGCCTGTAGTCAAGGCCTTAATTACCTTGCCAAGCTCCTCCAAGTTTATCTCAGAATCAAGAGATTTTTTTGCTCAGTCATCAGTTTAGGGAGTTCTAATGGTTCCATACAATTTCTAATATCTTCATCATTAGACGAAGACATGGAATTATAGAGATCAAGACAGAATTGTTTAAAAGCATTATTAATATCAATGGCCTAGGTAAAAATTTCACCACCAGCAGATTTCACTGAGGGAATGGTAGAAAAAGACTCTCTGCTTTATATACAGTTGTGCTCAAACGTTTGCATACCCTGGCAGAAATTGTGAAATTTTGACATTGATTTAGATAATATGACTGATCATGCAGAAAAGATCATACTATTTTGTCACGAAAGGTGGAGTTTTGGCTATTCAGGGCAAGACAGTCATACTTTGAGTCAGGGGACAAAGCAGGGAAGCTTTTGGCTAGATACAGTTGTGCTCAAAAGTTTGCATACCCTGGCAGAAATTGTGAAATTTTGGTATTGATTTTGAAAATATGACTGGTCATGCAAAAAAACTGTTTTTTATTTAAGGATAGTGATCATATGAAGCCATTTATTATCACATAGTTGTTTGGCTCCTTTTTAAATCATAATGGTAACAGGAATCACCCAAATTGCCCGGTTACAATATGCCTGACAACACCTTGACACGCCTCACAGCTTCTGGCACACTGTAATTTGGAGTGACGAGACCAAAATAGAGCTTTATGGTCACAACAATAAGCGCTATGTTTGGAGAGGGGTCAACAAGTATTGTGCTCCTTGAAACAACCACACTGTCTTTTTCCAGAGCAGCCTGAGGAGCCAAACAACTATGTGATAATAAATGCCTTTATATGATCACTATCCTTAAATAAAAGACAGTTTTTTTGCATGATCAGTCAAAATTTCACAATTTCTGCCAGGGTATGCAAACTTTTGAGCACAACTGTATCTAGTCAAAAGCTTCCCTGCTTTGTCCCCTGACTCAAAGTATGACTGTCTTGCCCTGAATAGCCAAAACTCCACCTTTCGTGACAAAATAGTATTATATCTGTATTTCAATCGGGTCAATTCTCTGAGGCCATCAGACTAAATTTGGCGCTTCAGCTCTGCCTCGCACTTTTAATATTCCCTTCCGAATCCACAAGTTCTCGTGCTTTGGACTTTTTGATGAATGAGGCATACTGTATGATCCGACCCCTAAGAACCACCTTAAGTGCCTCCCAAGCCATGCCCACAGAGGATACTGAGGACCAGTTGGTCTCCATATAAACATTGATTTCAGTCTTTAACATTTGTTGGAATTCAGGATTTTGCAAAAGGGATACATTACAGCACCAACTATATGATTTATTTTTCTCCGTATGTGGCAACACCTCTAAACTCACCAGGGCGTGATCCGAGACTAAGGTATTTCCAATTGAGCAATCCACAACAGATGTATTGAGGGACTTGTATATAAATAATAAATAAATGAATAAATCTTATGGACTGATGAAAAAAATGTTATAGTCCCTACCAGATGGGTTCAAAAGTCTCCAAATATCTGTAAGATCAAGATTTTTACACATCCTGTGATGAATCAAATTTTGCTCTTGGGGGCTTACACACGTTTGCTTCACTATGATCAAGGACTGTGTCCATCAATAGATTAAAGTCTCCTCCCAATATTATATCATGTGGGGTGCCAGCGGCTTGCAACATCCCTTTAAGATCTATAAAAAAGCCCTGATCACCATCGTTAGGTGTGTAAATATTAGCCAAAATCAACCTTTACCCCTGAATTTCTGCTAAAACAATTATGACTCTTCCTAATTTATCTTTAATCAGTTTGAGACATTTGAATTGTAGATGCTTACTTATCAATGTAATGACTCCCCTGCTCTTACTTGAGCCAGCACTAAAGAAAAAATGTCCAACCCATATCTTCCCAAATTCTTCAGCTTCCTGTGGGGAAAGATGCATTTCTTGAAGAAACACAATATCATATTTCTTACGTTTAAGAAAATAAATAACCTTCCTTCCTTTTTATGGGATGCCCCAACCCATTCACATTCCACGTGGAGAGAGACAATCCACTCATATTAACATTTGACATTTTGACATATTAGAAAAATAGATTGTGTGTCAATCTTTGTTAATGTTAGTTAATAAAAATACAGTTGTTTATTGTTAGTTCATGTTAGTTAGTGCATTAACTAATGTTAACAAATACAACAGTATTTAACAATAGTATATGTTGAAATTAACATTAAGATTAATAAATGCTGTAAAAGTTTTGTTCATTGTTAGTTCATGTTAACTAATGTTGTTAACTAGTGGAACCTTATTGTAAAGTGTTACCAAATTGTTTTTGTCTTATCAGCAATAAAACTGAATTTATGCTTATTGGCTCCCTTCACCATCATTCTAAAGCTCTCTCTCTAAATCTATCTGTATATGGCTCCATTTTGTAGTTATATGCGCTAAATATGTTGTATTTGATGCAAGTTTAGAATTTGACCCTCAGGTTAATAATACTGTTATAGCATCGTTTTTCATATGTAATCTTTTTCCGTGGCTGAAAAGCTGATACACACTTTCATCTTTTCTCATATTGACTGTTGTAATGCGTCTCTAAATCCACACTAAATAAATACGTGCAAAATTTTGCCAGCTAGATTCCTGAAAAGGGCTAGGGCAAGTGATCACATCATTTGCTTTTTTGGAATCCTTGCACTGGCTCCCTGTCAGGTTTTGTTTTAATTTAAAAAATGATCATGCTTACCTACAAGGCTCTGCATGGTTTTAGGACGTTAACACAAACACATTTTCATTTGAAAGTGCATTTATTTTACTACATTTACGCCTCTCATCCACAGTTTTCCTCCACCAAAAACGGAGACTTTCAAAAACACTCTCTAAAATGGTATATTTTGGAAAACAACAACATTAGGAAACTGAAAACTTTGCTTTCAAGCCAAAGCGTCAAAGCGACATGGCTTGAGACTGCGGGACTGCGTACATCCACAGATTACGCAAACACTTCCACACGCCCACTTGCACTTTGTGCTGGCACGAAAATTGCACTTAGAATTAGGGCTCTCACAAAAATTGGTTAAGACGTTGTGCATGGTCATAGCGCATAGCGCTGCACTTTGCTCCCTCAAGAAAATAGAGCCATGCATGTTTTTTTCAGTCTAGGCCTCTGATTAAGTTGCTTTGTGTGTGTTTGTATAGCGATGGGTTTGGCCACCATAGAGGTGATGCAGGCCATGCAGCGTACTTGGAGTAACTCAAAGGTTCGAGTCAATGGAAAGACCAGACAGCTGCAGTGGAGAGACATGTTTGACATCGCAGTGAAATGGAGAAGGTCAGACTCCAGCAGATGTGCCTGAGAGCTCATCGCATGGGCTTTCCTTAGGCTGTTATTAAGCATTTCACAGGCTTACTGGTTTGATCTGTGTCTGTGTGTGTGTCTGTGTGTGTGTCTGTGTGTGTGTCTGTGTGTGTGTGTGATAGCAGAATTGCAGATCCAGACCAGCCTGTGTTGTGGTTGGATCAGATACCTGCCAGGACTCTTAGCAGAGGATTTAACAACCACATAAACCTCATCAGGTGCCGTATCTGCCCTCAGCATAACACTTCCTCTCCACACAGAATGTACATCTGTCAGTCTTAAGCCTTAATAACTTTATAACAGTCCTGCCTTAGCAAATGTTACCATCCTCCATGTTATTATTCACAACCTTTTCTTATGTCAGTCTATGTAAGTCCTGTGACTTTAGGTATTTTTAAAAATTTCACATAATTTTTTTCCAAATATACAGTAAAATATAATAGCCAAGGGACTTATTAGTGGATTTATCTATGTGGATTCAACTATGTGTCAGCCGTCATTCCCATCATCATGTGTTGTAGACACGTTAGGAACAATTCTGTTCACTTAGACTCCATTTACACCTGATATTAAGATGCATCTCGGGTGAGCTGGTCCCTGCATGTTGATTTCAGACACACTGAAAAAGATTCATGAAGTTCTCATGATTGTGTATGTATCCACTTATTTTCAGATCGGATGGTTTTTCGTTTTAAACTGCTCGTAACTGGCAAAGTTTAAGCTCTTGTTTTAGCTCAGCGGTTGATTGACAGATGAGGGGTGGTGCTTCGCTGCTGCCGGGGCGCATCAGGACGGACTAGTGTTTACACCTCAAATGTGATGTGGTCATATGCGTTTTTTAGCACATTCGTATATGGTTTTTGTGATCCGATCGCAAAGTGTTTTAGACCCTGTTTAGACCTGTATTTAGAGCTGACCACATGTGATCGCATTATCCAAAACACATCTTAATTCCAGGTGTAAACGGGGTCTTCCACTGATGTTTTTAGTTGTTCTCGCGTTTTTCCTTTTCAGTTGACTGTCAAGCATTTGCCTCTAATCTGATTCACAGACTGCACAGTTTTTTAAGCTTTGTAAACTAAGTTTAGATTTTGATGTTGCTGTTGTTTCACAGGGGGCAGATCATCAATATCAGATATTTGGAATATTTCACTAGCATTCTCAGCTTTGTAAAGGACAGGATACTGGTTTATCACAGGTGAGACTCATTTAACCAACATAAACTGCACACATTCATGCATTCATTCACACACTTGGTTAATTCATTTGTTTATACCCCTGATTCATTCGTTCACACTCGTAGTTCATTTATTCATACACCTCCTTTGGTCATTCATTCATTCAGTTTCACACACTTCGTTCACATACTGCATTTGTTCATTCATTCAGACACCTCATTCATTCATACACCTCATTCATTCATTCACTCACTCACTCACTTTATTCATTTATTTATTCAGATACCTTGTTCATTCATTCACACACCTCATTTGGTCATTTATTCACTCACTCACCTTGTTCATTTATTCATTCAAATACCTTGTTCATTAATTTACTCATCTTAGTCATTCATTCACACACTTCATTCACATACCTCATTCGTTTTTTCATATATACATTTTGTTCATTCATAGTATATACACCTCATTTGGTCATTCATTCATTCAGCATTCATTCACCTTTTTCATTCATTGGTGTCTCCTTTCTCCATCAGGGTATATAACCCACAAGGTCTTCATGAAGTGAAGCAGGCTCTGGAGAATGTGAATAAAGTGGAGGATCTACTGCCCATCATGAAGGTAACATGACCATTAATCCCCATTCACACCGACAGGGATTGATGTCGCTAGTCACTGGTTCTGTATGTAACTAGTGGGCATTTCTACTGCTGTCACTCTAACTGCACGTCTGGCCATAACTTTTGAAAATCTGATCACAGATGAGACATATTGCCGGTAAAACTAAGATATTCTAATTTGGCAAGGAATAAAAACTTTGTGCATGGGAGAGTGTTTTATAAAAACTGCAAGAGTGCAGCATTTGATGGACAAGATGAACGATCTATCAATCAAACTCATAATGCTGTCTATTATTGACACGTCATTCTAATTTGATTAAGAATCAGTTCCCTTTCGGGGAACTCGAGCTGCGTATGATCGCTATGGGACACCGTCCAAGTGTCACATGGTCTGAAGCCCTTATATAATCACGGCAATTTATTGGCTGATGGCGCTTAAGCGATGCCCCCTTGGGAGCTATGTCACAGGCTCCATAAAGGTGCTCTCTTTCGTGCCATCCAGTCGAGTCAGATTTTCTGTTCTTCAGTGCACAAATTGTCTTACCCTGTGTTTGTTTCTAGCGACTCACGTCAAAGCGAGGATTATTTTTTAGTGGCAAACACGCAAGGACATCGTTGACACAGCGTAAATTTCAGAGCAATTTCAATGTATTTTTTTCCAAACATTACAAGGGACCGACGAGGACAACGCCGCTTCGTCGATGCTCTTAATTTCTCACCAGGAGGCGTTATCCCCGCTTGTTCCAGTTCTACGGCCTCCAGATTTGGAGCTCCATGTGCTGGAGCTGTTTGGGATTTCGGCTTTGTGTCTGAGAAAATAGGAGTGTGAACGGACACCGGAATCCTCTTCATGTTTATCGCCCTCCCCTTGAGCGAAAGCATGAATCTCGTAGGACATGCTCTGAGGCCTAGCTCGGCAGCCATTTTCTGATGAACAACGCGTGTGAAAGACCATGCATGTCGTGAGCCTTGGCCATTAAAAAACGCTGTTTGAGAGAATTTGTCGTTGAAAGGTAAGGAAACAAAATGGGCCCCTTTGTCCCTATTGTCTTTCTGTGTCGTTCTGGTTGAATACACATGAATAAGGCAATGGAGGAGCGGCCTCGGCCTCTCTCTCACTCCCCTCCACGTTCGAAGTGCTGCTCGCAGCGGAGAGGTTCAGTCATGGACCAGTGATCCCGGCCACAGAACGAGGGGGCTGGAATAAGAGAATATCACCCAACTGAGTGATGGCGAACCAACTTGCAGAGTACTTTGTCAGTGCCATTATTCTCTTGGGATTCTATCAGGAGATGTGAGGTATTTTAACTCATTTTTTCTTTCGCCAGTTTCGTGGACCTAGTGGGCGTTCTGGCGAGAGAAGAGACACGTGCACTGATATCTCTGCTCGATTTTTCAATGGCGGCATGGATGTCGCACTTTTCAGACAGCTGTTTGATCTACACACGATGGTTTTGCAGTCCAACCAAGCGCATCGCGTTAGGAATGCCTTAGAGTTCACCGTTGGACTTTCCCTCAATTTCCCCCCACGTGGCTCTCACTGGGGAACAAGTTGGTCAAGGCGATACTTTTGTTTGCGAGGGTGATAGACAATGGACTTTGTGCCTCCTACGAATCGAGACGAAACGCCTCACCCTGACCAAGGGTCTCAGGGCACGTGTAATATAGAAAGTACAATAAAAAAAAGGTCTACACAAGCTTGACGGGCTTGCTGTGTAACAAAGGGTGAGCCCCCATTCAGTGAATGAAATTGGACCGTATAAACATCTTTCTCCCTTGTTTGCCCTTCAGTCAGTATCGGGAGGAGTTCGCCATTGTACACGCCTCGAAAGCCTGACATCCAGAATATGGTTCAGTTTCCCCATGCAGCTTGCTCTGGGGAGCGAACATTTAAAAAATGCTTCCCGAATTCAGCCTCTGTTTCCATGACCAATGGTCTCGAGACATGCATAACAGAATTCGATGTTCATCAAGCACAAGTGTACTCAAAACACAGTGAACGTTAGCACCACATGTTGTCCCCCCCATAAAGAATGCTGGGGCTGTTGTGGTGAATCACTTTTCTCAAATAAACATTCCCCTGAATGTTCACACACTCTTCCCCATTTAAAATACCAGGGAAAAGATTTATTCTGTCAGCGTCCCTGCTGTAAATGCATTTCAGGGCGCTCATCATTTATGCCTGAATATAATAAAGACAGAAACATTATTAAATCACATTCAACCAGCCACAGTAGTAGAGGTGCAAAGGCCCCCTTCCGCTTTGCCGCTGGTTGTGGGGCAGTCATCAAAAGTAAGCCAAGCGTGCCATCTAGTGGTTATATGTTGCGCTACAGGCGAGAGCCTTGCATTAATTCCTCTGTCTGCCCGTATAGCAGCTTGGCAGCAGTTGCAGGGCGTTTCGAATTGGGCACTTCGAACGATAGAGTATGGTTATGTAATTAAATTTGGGCGGTCTCCGCCAATATTCAGTGGGGTTGTTCTGACAGACATCTCTGTTCGGGATGCCCCATTTTTGATTCTCTCTTAGAAAAAAGAGCAGTAGAGAATCCTCCTCGGAGAGAATGCGGCTTTCAAAGCCAATATTTTCTGGTCCCGAAGAAAGATGGCGGCTTGCATCCCATTCTGGATTTTAGACGTTTGAATTTCACTCTAATGAAATGTCAATTCAGAATGCTGAAGTAGAAACAAATAATGCCACAGCCGGGGGACTGGTTTGTATCTAGAATTGAAGGACGCCATATTCAGATTACGCTGAAACAAAACAGGCATTTTCTTAGATTCGCTTTTGGGGTCAAAGTGTACCAGTTTTGTGTCCTTCCATTCAGACTTGCACTGGCACCATGCACTTTAACAAAATGCATGGATGCAGCTCTGATGCCCTTGAGGCTTCAAGGCATCCGTGTTTTGAATTATCTCGACGATTGGTTGGTGTTAGCTCACTCAGAGACTTTGGCTGCTCAACATCGAGATGTCGTTCTCAGCCATTTGAGTAATCTAGGGCTGTGTGTAAACCTAGACAAGAGAGTCCTAGGTGTGGAGCTGGACTCGCAGGCGATGTGAGTCCAGCTCCTCCATTTGAGTCAAAGGAGCATTAAAAGGATATATATGCTCTGTCCATTTTGGGCACTGCGAATTTATTTTGACCGTACTAGCCATTGGCATAATTCAGAATAGTTGTTTGTGTGCTTTGGTGGCTGCAACAGAGGTGCTTCGGTGTCCAAGCAAAGACTGTCTCATTGGCTTATTGATTCAATTTCGAGTGCTTATGAAGCGCGCAGTTTTCCTTCACCTTCGGGTATTCGAGCCCATTCTACAAGGAGCATGACATCCTCATAGGCTTTTGCTAGAGGTGCGTCCTTGGAGGACATTTGTATGGTGGCAGGGTGGTCCTCTGCATACATTTTTTAGATTTTATAATCTGGACGAGGGATTGACTCCTGCTTCCCAGGTTCTCTCTGTTGGAACAGGAGTAAATTCATAATTTTTTATTCAGAAGTTTTAGCTCACTTGTGCGCTGCTATATGCTTGCCACACGGGCTTAGACAGTTGGCAGCTACTATTTGCATGGCGCGAATGTATCCATTCACATAGCGATCATATGCAGCTCGAGTTCTCGGAAAGGGAACGTCTCAGTTACGTACGTAACCTTGGTTCCCTGAGGGGAACGAAATGCTGCATAGCTTGCCATACTCTCTAGCAGCTGCACAGGCTCGTGCCTTTTGCAGAAAATCTGACTCAATGGCGAGAAAGCAAGCACCTTTATGAGCCCGTGGTGTAACTCCCTAGGGGGCATCGCTTAAGTGCCATCAGCCAATAAATTGCCGTGAATGTATGAGGTCTTCAGACTAGGGCTGTCAACTGGGCAGATAAACTAAGTTCAAATTTTTACCTTAAATATTTTTAAAATTCGAATAATATTTTAACTTTAAAGTCAGCTGATTTTTTTAAATTGATGTTTAAATACCACATTGTTTTTTATTCATTACAGTGTATGTAGGGTAGCAATATTCCCTGATAGCAGTGGTATTCGGCTGAACTTGGTGGTGAAGCGGCTCAGACTATTAGCCCAGGCAAGAGGCTGTTCAAACAGAATGAACACAACAGAATGGAACCAAATGCGAGAATCTCGAGACACACACACATTTCCGAGTTGAACTCCTTTCCTGAAAAAGCATTTAAAAAAACGAATTGCTTAATCTGAAAAACGCTTATTAAGAGAGCAAGATGCAAAGGCCAAGTACCTCCACCAACTGTAAGGGGCAGTTCACACCGAATGCTTTTGCAACCATCCATTTTTTTTTTTTTTTTTTTTGTAGAATACACAGTTTTAGCATTCAAAACGTTTTAGCACATCTAGCTGCCAACTGTCAATGTTGCTCTCATCACCTGAAATTGCCAGCTCCCATTGAAAATTTTTGAGATTCTGTCTCTTTGTCGCTGCATGTAGCTGGCGGTGTGATTGGGGCTTTAAACATGACCAGCACAAAAGTTTAACAGCTGTCTGTCACAGTGTTCTTATCCACATCTCAGTAAAGCATGAGCTGGGTGATTTATGTGACAAAAAAACTAAATCAGATTTCAATAAAATCTTTGTTGAGACACGCTCTGTGACTCAATAGTGACTTTCCAACATTGTTTGTCTAATGTGAATCTGAGAAATCCTTCAATATGTAACAGGCTGATATGATGATTATGAGTGTTTAATCTAGGATTAGGCCAAAACTGTAAACCTGCCCAAAATATGAACAGTTGATGAGAAAGACTCTGCAGAATGTTTATTGTTTATTTCATTTCTGCAATTGCGTGGGTCTCATTTGCTACAATTTTATTTTATTATGTAAAAATTGCAAAATAAAAGCATTGTCAATAGTTGTCTCAGGACATTAGTTGTATCAGTGTTATACAATATCATCCATCCAGCCAAGCCATATTGGTCAACTACTGTATATCACTGAGTATTAATAGAACAGAACAAATATGTTCTGAATACAGGAGAAGGTGTTGTGAATGTTTCTCTGATGTATTTCACTGTGATTTGTCTTCCTGAAGCAGTTCAACAGTAAAACCAGAGACGGCTTCACAGTTAACTCAAAAGTGCACAGTATGAAGGATCCTGGAAAAGAATATGACGGTTTTACCATCACCATCACTGGAGATCGGTGAGAACTTCCACCTAAACCATTCTAAAGCATCCTGCATGCAAAGTTCATTATGTTCTTTACTATATTTTCAGTGTATTCTGGTTTTGGGATGAGCTGGCAATGATAAGAGTCTTTAGGCAGGTTTGTTTTCCAGTAAAAAAAAAAAATACCTATACATCTTTAAAACATTATTTGCCATTGAGGTAAGAAAAATAAAATTAATTCAGAGGGAAAACAAGTTTATTTTTTTATTCAGAAGTGAATGCTTGGCCAAACCCATATGATTTATTTATTTATTTTTTTTTTTTTAAGAGCACATAAGGAGAAATATTGTAAAATGTTCATTGCTCTTCTCCAGAATGAGGTCTGGGGCTGTTGAGCTCCACATGAAAGCACCATAAAAATAGCTTTTAAAAAATCCCCAGCTGTGTAGCCAGAATAGTTTGCATTCACAGTACAGCAGGATTTATTTTGTGTCTTATGGCATTACATTCATGTGTGTGTGTGTTAGAGTGGGCAATATGCTGTTTTCTGTGGAGACTCAGACCACAGATGAGAGGACACAGCAGTATCAGTCAGAGATTGATGCTCTCTACAAAGATCTCACTGCCAAAGGCAAAACTCTCATGCTCTCAACTGAACTAGGGGTAAGAACCCTGTTTTCCTTGACTTGTCCTTCTGACTGGTTAACTTGCCTTTCTATCTTCTGTCTTTCTATCAGTCTCTCTTTATAGCTTAAATACTCCAACACCAAACTACAGATGTGCTCCATTTAATAAAATGGCCATTATTACAATTATTGATTATTATTTTAATTAAAATGAGTAATTCACAGATTTTGTATAGTAGAATTTATGGTGGACAAAATATTATAACCATAATTATTTTTTTTTCTCCCCTTTTTTCCCTTTTTTTGGTATGCCCAATTCCCAATGCGTTCTAGGTCCTCGTGGTGGCGTGATGACTCGCCTCAATCCGGGTGGCGGAGGACGAATCTCAGTTGCCTCCGCGTATGAGACAGTCAATCCGCGCATTTTATCACGTGGCTTGTTGAGCACGTTTCCGCGGAGACCTAGCGCGTGTGGAGGCTCACGTTATTCTCTGCGGCATAACCTCATGAATCTTTAGTATCACACTTTGTTTTTGTTATTTGTTTTCTTGAAAAAGGAACTGAATACGTCAAGGTGCAAAAAACAAAATCTACCTGCTTAAGTACTCACTGGTGCTCACCCCTGACTGGGAATCACTGTTGTACGGTGACTTCTGGTCAGACTATTTGATTGCGTAAAAAGGGAAATTTCTGCCTCTCCACTCAAGTAATCTGCTCGGACTCCAGTCTGGGTTTTCCATTTTCTGCTCCTCGCTTGCTCCCCACTCAGTGGTGAGAGAAACCCTGCTCTTGGTTCACTCCATAAATTGTGCCCAGTTACCACTCCACTGTAAAATTCTTTCAAATTCCATATTTTTTTCTGACTGCTAATAGTTAATTAAATAAGTAAATTGTACTTAACATGTGATGATTTCTTGTGAGTGGTGGTGGCATAGTGGGCTAAAGCACATAACTGGTAATCAGAAGGTTGCTGGTTCGATCCCCACAGCCACCACCATTTTGTCCTTGAGCAAGACACTTAACTCCAGGTTGCTCTGGGGGGATTGTCCCTGTAATAAGTGCACTGTAAGTCGCTTTGGATAAAAGCATCTGCCAAATGCATAAATGTAAATGTTCTTGCGTTTTGGGACATTGACATGTTAAACTTGCGATGGAGTTGAATCAGTGCGATCCTGGAGCGAGAAAAAAAACCCTGATGACCTGACTTTCCCAAAATAAAAAGTTAATTCACAATCACACAACTGTGTGTGTTCAATCGCCACATCTCATGTAGTAGGTGAATTCAGTGTCACGTAAACACAGACTCGCCGCTGTGGAATCTGCACCTGTCTTACCTGTTACACAGAGTCATGAGAGATCTGTGATCTGTGTGTGATGGGGCTCTAACACAAACAGATTTCAGATACACCCACTTAAACTGTTACACCCATATACAGTATCTATGTCTGAATCATTGAACACGCCACAGCACACATTTTAATTTGATGTTCAAACGCTTTCTTACGAACAACTCTTACATGAGCACTTGATTCTCAGCTTTTGACACTTTCACATTTTTTTCATACTCCTTTCTAAATCGTTATTTTAAAAAATCTATTTCACGTTTGTTTTGTCACATCTCTGTACTAGTAACAATTTTGGGACGTTATTTTACAGCACTCATGTTACTGTCTCCTTTGGTTGAAGTACTAATATAGCATATATATAATCTAGAAAACTATATCTAGATTTAGTTTACATTTACATTTTGAGTTCTAATTTGTGGAAACAAATGTCCTGATATGTTCTTGATTGCACTGTAATTTGCTTTGGATAAATGCATAAATATCGTAAATGTTAAGTCAACCTGCTGATTTGCTGGTGTGTGTTAAATGTTTTTATATCAGAAGTGCTGATTTTTCTCTCTCTCTTTAGGATGCAGATGCAGTGTGTAATTTAATTCTGTCTTTGGTGTATTACTTCTGTAATCTCATGCCGCTGTCCAGAGGCTCCAGGTAAGAAAACCATTACACTGCCTGTTTAGAGAGTGTTTATGCACCAGATGCAAATTCCATTGTCTGCTGCTCACTATACTTCATCCCCCTGTGCACACTTCTGTGGAATGTCATTGTATGGAGCAGTAGTGGTGCCATTTAAAACACGAAAAATTAGTTTAGTAATTTGAAAATAAAAGTAAATCAATCAATCTCTTTATAAATGGACAAACATTTAAAATTGACATTTAAAACAATTTGTATGATGATTTAACTAGGGCTGATATAACGTGTTAATTTAGTGTAATAATTATGTGTAAAATAACATGTAAAAATTTAACACAATCATGCCCCCGACCTGTACGTAAATTCCACAATAAATGAATCTTCTTACCATCAGAGCAATTCAAGCTTGATGTTTTTTGTGAATCTGTGGCACTTAGGGGGCAGTCAGCTCCAACTGTACAGGCAACATGCCTCGTCAAACCTAGAGAGCAGGCAGCACAACCCTACACAGACTCGCTTTTGTGCTGAAAGACAGCTTAACGGAGTACAATAGAATGCAGGATCTCAATGCGTTTTTTAGAGGAGAGTCACGTGACGCCATGTGAGGGTCGGACAAGTGAGCAGCGAGTTCTGCGCACTTTGCTAATGTTTTATTATTTTTGTGTCATAAACCGGTGAGATTCGATACACCCTGATTCTTAACTGTTTTATGAAGACATTATGTCAAAGAATTCAAAATCCTCAGGCTCTGGAGATATTAAAAGATACTTATGTGCTCAAGCTGATACCCCAGACAGGCCCACAGACCAGGGACTCGGTTTGGATGGTGCGGTGGGAGAAATTCAGCGTCAGCTGTCCAGTATGTCTGTAATGCTGAGGAAAGTCGTCACAGACTTGGAGGATTTGTCTGTAATACGTCGATCGATTACTTCCATGGAGGCGAAATTCCCTGAGTTGGTTACAAAATTGTCGGATGTCGAAAAACGGATCGATTATTTGGAGTCATCGGAGAGGGAATTAGCTGCTAATCCGCTAGCGACCAAGAAAGATTTGCAGCACATTTGGAAAAACTGGAAGATTTGGAGAATCGTAATCGACGAAACAACGTCCGAATTGTTGGAATTCCTGAGCATGAAGGCGGCAGGGATTTGGTGAAATTCCTAGATGAGCTCTTTCCGAGTCTGCTTAACATGACATAGGCCATAAGCTGGAAATCGAGCGAATTTGGCAGCTTTGGGGGACTCTTGGGGAAGGATGGGGAGAGAGAAGTTTAGTTTCTTTTTTTTAAAGATGCGTTTTTTTAAAGTTTCAAACTACATTTAACTTGACACAGCATCCTAAAAACACAGCGCTTATGACTAGAGTCTCTGAAAACTAGTGAGATGAGGCAAAAGCGTCCATCTAATACATGAGTACATAGACCTACCATTAAAAATAGCGCAGATGGAAATAGGCAATAATAAGGTTATGTTCAAAGATATGGAAATAATACAAACAAAATTTTGATTTTTAAAGCCACTTTTTGTATTGTCTAAATGCTTTTCCATTGTCACAATATACAGGTATGTATATGGTGTAATGTTTTTGAATTATCGGAATTATAATATATTTAATTATTTTAATTAATCTGAGTTATCTAAATTTATTAGGGGAGCTTTCTCATTAAAAGTTAATGTGCATTTAATTTGATTAATCAGAATATTGTGTTATTAATTCAATTAAGAAGTTGAATTTAAAGTGATAGAATTTTTATATTTATGAATCAACATTTAAATTGCAAAAAGAATTTGCCAGTTGAATCCACGTGGTCAACTGTTCTGTAACTGTTTTGATTTTCTCCCCTTTTCTCCCCAATTTGGAATGCCCAATTCCCAATGCATTCTAAGTCTCGTGGTGGTGTAGTGACTCGCCTCAATCCGGGTGGCGGAGGACAAATCTCAGTTGCCTCTGTGTCTGAGACCGTCAATCCACGCATCATATCATGTGGCTTGTTGAGCACGTTACCGTGGAGAATAGCGTGAAGCCTCCACATGCGCTACGTCTCCGCGGTAACGCGCTCAACAAGCCACATGATATGATGTGCGAATCCGCGGAGAATAGCGTGAAGCCTCCACATGCGCTACGTCTCCGCGGTAACGCGCTCAACAAGCCACATGATATGATGTGCGAATCCGCACATCATATCATGTGGCTTGTTGAGCGCGTAATGTGTGGTCGCTCATGGTCCCAGGCCCCTGTTCTGTAACATTTTAAACAGATCTGGCAAATTTATAAAAAGAAAAGAAATTAGTAAATGCCTTTTTTTAAATGCAATTTTCAACAAAAGTTGTATTTTAAAATAATGTACTAAATTATCATTATTAAATGTCAATTTTAAATATTTGTCAGTTTGTAAAGGGAATTTATTTACTTTTTTTAAATTAATGTATTAAAATGGCTCTTCTTCATATATGGTTCATTGTAAAATAGGGCCATAATGATGATAAGATAAAGAAAGTTAAAACCTTGTTAAACTTGTGATATTTAAATTCTCTCATACCCCTGCAGTGTTGTGGCATACTCTGTTGTCATGGGAGCGCTAATGGCCAGCAGGAAAGAGGTGCTGGGCCGGATCCCATCTGGAAAGGTAAATACACTATTGTTGTTATAAAAACAAATCTCCCACATCAAACACATCAATAATGTCAAATCAATCAAATCTCTTTTTCACTCAACCATATACACAAGTGCAACAGTGGGTCTTTTACAACACTTTTAACATTGGTTTTATTAGCAATTGATGCATCTGTTGTAATCAGGGTTCCGACGGTCATAGAAAACCTGGAAATATCAGGGAATATTTAAATTGAGATTCCCAAGCCTGGAAATATCATGGAAATGTCTACTTTCTAGTATTTTAAGTCTAAAATTTTTTAGTTATGTTCTGATCTAAAATATTTCATTAGCTAAAAATTGCTCCTTGTGTGATTTCTATAGAAGGATTTTTTAATCCTAACTCCAACATCATGAATGACTGGAAGAGTCATGGAAAATTCATTGGTCAAAAGGTGTGGTAACCTTGTGTAAACTATTTGTGGTTTGTCACCAGCTGTTTGACTTTGAGGCGATGACCACAGCCAGTCCTGATCGCTTCAGTAAGACAGTCAAAAGCTGGATGAACTTAAAGAGGTGAGACAAAACGCTATATGATAGCTGTATGCTTCGCCTGAATTCCCTGCAAGCATTATTTTTAAATATTAGTCTTGTTTGCTGATGCAAGCATCACTATAGAGTGTGTTTAAACCTGTAAAGTTGCTAATAAGTTACTGTTGCTCATACTTAGGGTTAGGGACTTTAACAAACCGTAAGAATTAAACTTTTGTGCATAACTCGTCACATTGTGTGGCTTTTGGGGAGAGATGTGCTATTACTTTTCTAATTGAACCAACTTTCAATTTTTGCTTGACGGACAATAAAACAGATGAAAAACAATCCCATAGATTTACACTGGAGGAGGGACCAGAGTCATATCTAGAGGCCAGAATATTATATAGACTTGGGGGTGGGTTCTTTTTACTTGGGCCAGCAACTACCCAGAACACCATAGCAACCGCATAGCAACACTCTGGTAGCCAGCCACAACATTGTAGCATTTTGGTGGCGCATTTTGCGCAAGCAAGAACCACTCACATTTGTGAAAACCTTGTTTTTCCTCTCTCTTCAAACTAGTTTGCCGAGTTGGTACCAGAACATTCCATCGGTTTCAGAGACGTTCCAGTTCACAAGGACCATGATTGAAGTTCTGAACACAGACTCTTCTTCACACTGTCCCAAGAAATCTTGAACTTGAAATGCCATCCAGTTATTGAAAACATACAGTAAAGGGCCGGCTTTGCTAAGGGCATCTTTGCTCATAGTTCTCACTTTTACATTGGTTGAGTTTTTACATATCAAATTTCAATTGAAATTCAATTGTTTTATTTTAGCTTTTACTTTAAAATGTTTCTAATATTTTCAGGGTTGATTCCGTTTTGTTCAAGTTTTAGATTACATTTTACAAATTTATTCTGCCATTTATTATGTCATTTAAAGAAATAGTTCACCCAAAATTGAAAATTGTCATTATTCACTTTTTCCAAATCCAAATTGTTAATTTTTCCATTGAACACAAAAGGGTAATTTTTTAAGAATATGCTTTTCCATATAAAGAAAGTGACTGACGAATGGGGATGTCAAGTTTAAAAATTAAAAAACAAAGAAACAAGTATTCCATGCCACTTCTGCACTATATTCTAAGTCTTCTGATTCCATATGATAGCTTTGTGTGAGAAACAGACTACTTATTTACTAATAATTTCTCACCTGCCAGATCTCTGAAATTGACTACAAAAGTGGCACATAGATGCACGATGGCATGTTGCACCATATTTAATTTGAGAGTTACAGCAGAGAGGATTATTTTCAGTGAATAACAACTAAAATTTCAATTTGTTCCTCACACATCATACGACTTCAGTAGACAATATTGCGCCTGTTGTATGAACTACTTTCATTTTAACTCCTCCTCTTTTTTTTTTTTTTTTTTTTTTTTTTTTCGGAACTTGACAGCCACTGGTGGCTGTATGCTTTAATTGAATGAAAAAGAGCAAAGTGGACATTCTGCAGAATATCTCCTTTTGTTTCACAAAAGAAAATAAAACAAGTTTAGAACAACATAAGGGGTAGTAAATGATTAATTTTTTTTTTTTTTTTTTTTTTGTGGTGAACTTATTTCTTTATAGTTTGGCAATTGCAAGCATCTGTTGTCACACTTTAAGCTGTTAAAAAAAGCAGGAAATGTAGCAGGCTAAATGAAAATGTTAGATAAATGTCCTTCATTTACAAAATGTTTGTTTTTGAGGCATTTATATTTTTGGTTTTAGAGTTGAATCTGTGACATCTTGCAGAGATGTTCTTTGTAGAGTTAATTAAGCAATATTCTTCAGGTTTGAGTTCCACTCTGAGTACTTGAACACAGTGAGGAAAGATGTTTGCAAATGTGTTTGTTTAAAAACAGGACATAAGTTGTATTGCTATGTTCATTGTCCACACTGGCTTGTGTGTAACTCTTTTTGTTGTATCTGTTTAACGGCTAAATATTATTTTGATTTTAAGGAACACTGGGAACAGTTGCACCTCAAATAAAGCCTCTCTTTGTTGCACTCATTACATAATTTTATTTTATAATTTTATTAAGGTGGACCATTTTAAATAGTTTTTTTCTGTTTTCCTATTCATTTCATGGTTGGCTCTTTAATTTATTTTTCTGGGAAGTATTAAAGAAAAACAGTGAGTTTTCTTTTTCAGTAAGGGGAAGGAAAATCAGGTTCTTTAATGCACAAAAAAACAAAACAAAAAAAACAAACTTGAAAATGTAAAAAAATCTGTGATTTCATTTGATGGTATAGAGCCACAGTCAATAAAATGAGTTGAATGAAAACATAGAGTCCTTTTATTGAATTTCTTGTGGGGGTTGTAGGCAGGACATTATACATGGAAGATTAGATCTGACCAAAAAAAAAAAAATTTATATATATATATATATATATATATATATGTCCCAATTTATGTGTTAAATTTCCCTTTCTCAATACGTTAATGGGCCAGGCAAGGAAAAGCCAATCCACAATCCAGGGAAGTAATTGTTGCATTGTGGTATGCAGTTCTTCAGTCGACCACTAGGTGGTACGTGTTCTAAGGAAGTGTTTTGTGCTGGAAAAAGGCGGTGCTCAACGTCGCGGAAGTGGTTTCAAATTGGTCAAATTCGATCAGTCTAAATTATGTGTATATATATATATATGTATTTTCATCTCAATGCCTTTTAAATTTACTAACTGTTATTATTTGGACGTAAATTAGCGACGGCGTAGTCATCTGTTACTTTGCTCAACGCTGATCAAGATGGACCAGTAACGGAAGGTTGCAATGCAATTGTGAACGCATACGTATGTGTTGTGTACATACTGACTGTAACAAAACGCACACAGTGTAAGCTAAGCATGGCCACTACAGTGAACCAAAACACACTCATAGAAGCTCTGAAAGAACTGGCCACTTTTGGAAGAATATCGTTGGAGTATGTGGAGAAAGACATCTCGAAAGGTATTACAAAGCTTTTGGTGTTTAACTATTTACTGCTGCTACTTTGCCAGACAGTGGAGTTGCAAATTTGTGCAAACACTCAACTTTGATGACATGAACTAGATTCTAGAAATGAACTAGAAATTACGTCATGTTTTTTTCAAATTGCATCAAATATTTTTATATATTATTGAATAATGAACTTTTGCATGACATTACCCAGCATATATATATATATATATATATATATATATATATATATATATATATACACACACACACACACACACACACTACCGATCAAAAGTTTTTAAACACTCGTTCATTATTTTATTTATTTATTTTTTATTTTTTCCTTCACATTTTAGAATAATAGTAAAGTAATCAAAACAATGGAATAACATAAATGGAACTATGGTAATTATGTTGTGACTAAACAAAATCCAAAATAAATCAAAACTGTGTTATATTTTAGCATCTTCAAAGTATAGTCACCCTTTGCCTAGAATTTTCAGAAATGTACTCTTGACATTTTCTCAACCAGCTTCTTGAGGTATCACCCTGGGATGCTTTTTAAACAGTATTGAAGGAGTTCTATGTTGGAAAAAAACGTTTTTTATTTATTTATTTTATTAAATTTTAGTTTTATAATGAAATAAATTAATATGGTGGCACAATTATATTTTTGTCTACAAAACTAATTTCAAACATTTAAGCATACGCCTTCAGATCAAAAGATTTTTAAGATCATGAGAAACATTTCAGTCAAGAGTTTCAAAACTTTTCATATATTATATTTAATTATTGTTATTTAGGTGGTTCTTTGCATGAAATTGCCTATCAGAAAATTCAACCTTTATTTGGTCTGATGTCAGCTGGGGCAAAGTTCTTCAACAGGTACTCTTTAAACTCTCCATGGTCCATGTATTAGTATTTGTTGTTCTGTAAAAAGGTAAACTTCATCCAATAATTATGTGAAATTTAATAATGTCTAATGTTTACTTTCAGCTTGGGTGTGAAGAACAAAAAGGAAGCAGAGAATTTATGGGAACAGTTTTTTCAGTGAGTAGAAAAATGTCATATACACAATATACAGTTGTGCTCAAAAGTTTGTATACCCTTGGAGAATTGGAAATATATGTACCATTTTTAAAGAAAACATGAGTGAGCAGGCAAAACACATTCCTTTTATTTCTTATGGGTTTCATATTCAACTGTAGGTTATAACAGAATTGCACAATCATAAAACAAAACATGGCAACAAAGAAAAAAATGACCCCTGTTCAAAAGTCTGCATACCCATAGTTCTTAATACTGTGTATTGCCCCCTTTAGCATCAATGACAGCGTGCAGTCTTTTGTAATAGTTGTCTATGAGGCCCCATATTCTTGCAGGTGGTATAGCTGCCCATTCGTCTTGGTAAAATGCCTCCAGGTCATGCAAAGTCTTTGGTCGTCTTGCATGAACCGCACTCCCCAGAGTGGCTCGATGATATTAATGTCAGGAGACTGTGATGACCACTCCAGAACCTTCACCTTTTTCTTCTGTAACCAATGGAGGGTCAACTTGGCCTTGTGCTTAGGGTCATTGTCGTGCTGTAAAGTCCAAAAGCGTCCCATGCGCAGCTTTCGTGCAGAAGAATGCAAATTGTCTGCCAGTATTTTCTGATAAAATGCTGCATTCATCTTGCCATCAATTTTCACAAGATTCCCCGTGCCTTTAGAGCTCACACACCCCCAAAACATCAGTTAGCCACCACCATGCTTCACAGTGGGGATGGTATCCTTTTCACTATAGGCCTTGTTGACCCCTCTCCAAACATAGCGCTTATGGTTGTGACCATAAAGCTCTATTTTGGTCTCGTCACTCCAAATTACAGTGTGCCAGAAGCTGTGAGGCGTGTCAAGGCGTTGTCGGGCATATTGTAACTGGGCTTTTTTGTGGCATTGGTGCAGTAAGGGCTTCTTTCTGGCAACTCAACCATGCAGCTAATTTTTGTTCAAGTATCGTCGTATTGTGCTCCTTGAAACAAACACACCGTCTTTTTCCAGAGCAGCCTGTTTTTCTCCTGAGGTTACCTGTGGGTTTTTCTTTGTATCCCGAACAATTCCTCTGGCAGTTGTGGCTGAAATCTTTCTTGGTCTACCTGACCTTGGCTTGGTATCAAGAGATCCCAGAATTTTCCACTTCTTAATAAGTGATTGAACAGTACTGACTGGCATTTTCAAGGCTTTGGATATCTTTTTATATCATTTTTCATCTTTATAAAGTTCTATTACCTTGTTATGCAGGTCTTTTGACAGTTCTTTTCTGCTCCCCATGGCTCAGTATCTATCCTGCTCAGTGCATCCACGTGAGAGCTAACAAACTCATTGACTATTTATACACAGGCACTAATTGCAAAGCCACGGGTGTGGGAAATTAAACTTTAATTGCCATTTAAACCTGTGTGTGTCACCTTGTGTGTCTGTAACAAGGCCAAACATTCAAGGGTATGTAAACTTTTGATCAGGGCCATTTGGGTGATTTCTGTTATCATTATGATTTAAAAAGGAGCCAAACAACTATGTGATAATAAATGGCTTCATATGATCACTATCCTTAAATAAAAAACAGTTTTTTTGCATGACCAGTCATATTTTCAAAATCAATACCAAAATTTCACAATTTCTGCCAGGGTATGCAAACTTTTGAGCACAACTGTATCACGGCTCTCTGGAATACTTGATTGTGATGGTCCAATCGTGACTTTCTGTGGTCAAATATTTTTTGATTGTGACTGGTAAACTATATAAGTGACTTATCCCAGGCAATCGATTTCCTACATTATTATTAACTATTAACATTTCTCTCGGATCACTCTGCACACTTTCTTTTCACAGAACAAAAATCATTAGTATTTCATGTCCATATCTTTCTTTATTTGGTAAATAGCTGTGTCATAAGAAGGATAAGGTACAGTCAGCCAGTGATTATCATAAAATCCACTTCACGTTGGGTCCTGATCACCCTGTTGCAGTTTATTTTGACTGAATGTACATTATCGCTTACATATTGTGAACCAGTGCCATAATATTATGCATAATATTACTGTCATTTGATCCCAATTTAACAGGAACGCTGAGGTTCGAGATAATGTCGAAGGCTTACTGCAACTGGAAGTAATACATTTGTTACCTTTTTTAACATTACCACTTGTTTTTAAATGCTGAATTTTATTAATGTATCACTTTAGTAAAAGGGTGTGTAAGTAGTTTATTGTGCTAATTGGATGTTTGTTTGATTGACAGGTGGAGTGGGACAGCTTTTTGAAACGTTTGGATGTTCAGATGCAAATGAGTGACACAGTTCTTTCACAATATCCGGCAGCCCAGATGCTGAACTCCGATGCACCGCTTATACATGTTCAAACTAAAGAGTAAGAGAAGCATACACTGATCACTGTTCGTATTCAGTGGTAGCCACAGTCCTGAACAACTCCAGCAGACAGGCTAATGTGCTGTTGAAACAATGAAGGCCATCAGTTACAACACTTTATTACTCTACATCATGTCTCTTTTTTTATCTTTATATACCCTCTAGGATGTCTATGAAACTGGGAGCCATTTCTATGATCCAGAATTATGCCTAGTTATAGCTATAAATCCACTTATCTCTACTTATAGTTAATGGTCAATGTTTCGTAAAGATAGCTTAGTATTGGAGATTAAAAAGAGATAAAGTCCTCAATGTTCTGCCTGTCTTTGTTTGCAATTTACCTATGATATTAAATGCCTAATCTGTATTATAATTTAGCAGTTACAAATGTTTGGAAATTCGCAAATGTTTGAACCTGCATCACTTTGCTTTCACAAGACGTGGAAAGTATCACGAGCCCCACATGTGGGCACACAACAGCGCATCACCTGTTCACTCTAAAGCACACAGAACTTGTATTGATGTAATTAAATTGCAGCTTTTTGTAGTTTATTAATCACATATGACCATGCTTCTGATGTTATTTTGATTAATTGTGCAACCCTGAAGTACCGTGAAATTAGTCTAATAACGTGCTCTTCAGGAAGCTTTGTGGACAAATAAAAAGCGCATTGAAATTATTGAGATATTCACGATATTGCTCGGTTTTATATCACCAGCAAGATCATCGCGATTACATTGTGAAAATCTGATATATCGCCCAGCCCTAATCTGTAAAATAAATGGTGGGTGTGCATGTTTATTTTTGTGTATCTTTTTTATAACAATAAGTGTTGTTTACTTTTATAGGAGTGTGTCTCTGGGTCAGTACTTGGGGAAGGGAGAGAAGCTTCTCCTTGTCCTGCTCCGACATTTTGGATGACAGCCATGACGAGACCACCTGACTGAGTTGAAGGACAGCAAGGTAAGATAACCTGAGAGTAATAGAGATGTCAAGAGCACAGTTGCAAGCATAGTCATTAAGGGGGTGTGGGGCAGGGGGTGCTCACCCTGCAGTCTGTGTGGGTCCTAATGCCCCAGTATAGTGATGGGGACACTATACTGTAAAAAGGCACCGTCCTTCGGACAAGAAGTTAAACCGAGGTCCTGACTTTCTGTGGTCATTAAAAATCCCAGGGCATTTCTCATAAAAAGAGTAGGTGTGTAACCCCGGTGTCCTGGCCAGATTGGCCCCTCTCAATCATGGCCTCCATATAATCTCGTTAATTGGCTGTATCACTCTACTCTCTCCTCTCTACCAACAGCTGGTGTGTGGTGATCTTACTGGCTCACTATGGCTGCTGTCGCTTCATCCAGGTGGATGCTGCACACCGGTGGTGGCTGAGGAGAGTCCCCTAGTCACTATGTAAAGCTCTTAGAGTGTAGTGTCAGAATAAGTGTAACATTCATTCATTCATTCATTCATTCATTCATTCGGTAACAGAGATAACTCCAGCACAACTGCAAGCTCAATGAGCAAAGGACATGACAACAGCACAGCTGCAGGCACAATCAGTAACAGATAATAACAGCACAGCTGCAAGCACAGTCAGTAGCAAATATAACAACAGCACAGCTGCAAGAACAGTCATTAGCAGATGACAATAGCACAGCTGCAAGCACAATCAGAAACAGATGACAACAGCACAGCTGCAAGCACAATCAGTAACGGATAACAACAGTACATCTGCAAGCACAGTCAGTTGCAGAGATGACAGCACAGCTGCAAGAACAGTCCGTCACAGAGATTACAAAAGCAAAGCTGCAAGGACAGTTAGGAGCAAAGATAAATGTAGCATAGCTGCAAGCACAGTCAGTAGCAGATATGAGAGCAGCACAGCTGCAAGAACAGTCAGTAGCAAAGATGGCACAAGCATAGCTACAACAACAGTCAGTAGCAGATGACAACAGCACATCTTCAAGCACAATCAGTAACAGATGAGAACACCACAGCTGTAAGCACAGTCAGTTGCAGAGATGACAGCACAGCTGCAAGAACAGTCCGTCACAGAGATTACAAAAGCAAAGCTGCAAGGACAGTTAGGAGCAAAGATAAATGTAGCATAGCTGCAAGCACAGTCAGTAGCAAAGATAACAACAGCACAGCTGCAAGCACAATCAGTAACGGATGACAACAGAACAGCTGCAAGCTCAGTCAGTAACAGAGATGACGCAGCAAAGCTGTAAGCACAGTCAGTAGCAGAAATGACAGCAGCACAGCTGCAAGAACAGTCAGTTGCAGAGATGACACAGCACAGCTGAAAGCACAGTCAGCTGCAAGAACAGTCAGTAGCAGAGATGACACTGCACAGTTACAAGCACAGTCAGTAACAGAGATGCCCGCAGCATAGCTGTAGGGCTTTTTTAACTCACGCAAATGAAGATATGAGCTGTGTGTCTCCTGAAGATCTAGTCAACCGAAGCTGCTTCCATCATATAATGTTGTGGGTGTGACACAAATGCTTCTCTCTATACTCAGTTAAAAAGCATTCAAAACTGCTGTTGGTTAATTAAGATTTGAGGCATGAACTCAATTTGCAAACACAGTCAGTATCAGAGATGACAGCAGTACAGCTGCAAGTTCATGACCCAAATGTTTTTAAAGGCTTTGGGATTATTTACATTCTCTATAAAAATATTTGGCAAGACAAAATGCTGTGCTGTTATTTTTGTAGTGAGCGTTCCAAAGTTGCCATTGCCATATGCTTTGAATCATCAACACGGCTCTGTTTTCTTGTTTTCTTTCTTATACAGACTCTTCTGGAAGCTCAGTCAGTGCGGGTGCTGGTGGTTTCATATGGTTCTTTTGAAGGGGCAAAATTCTGGCTTTGTCAAACAGGCTTTGAATTTGACATGTTATTTGATGCAGAGAGAGTGGTGAGGACTATTGAATCTAAAAAAGCTGATTATGTAGAGCCTTTTCCTTGCCTAATCTAAGATACTAGTTTGTATAAACAAGGGTCTTTTCATCATATTCCAAAAAACATTCCCTTATTCATTTAAAAGTTTTGTACTTCTGGAAAATTATGTACTATGCTTTGGATGGGATGTAACAGTGTTTGTTAAAGTCAGAGTGATTTTACCTAACCTAAGTTTAATACAGTACATTTTTTGTAGTAGTTTTTTATTTGTTTATAATAAACATACAAAGGACTTACCCCCAATTAATTTTTTTGTAATTTATTTTCCAAAAATATATACAAAAAGAAAATAAATTATTAATTATTTAAATTAAATAAATGGGTTATTGAGATATTAATTTTGAGCAGATGTTTAAAGCTATGATTAAAATTGTTTTGTAAAAGAGTTTTATCTTTCCTGTATTTGCTGAATTTTGTCATTGGTAGTATTTTTTATTTTTACAACATCAGTAAACCTTTATTTTATAAGTAGTCATTTTTGTTGATGCTATATAAATTTGTAATGGCAGAAAACAATGTAATAATCAGTTAGCATCTTTCATTGCAAATGGGGCTTGACAAGCAGCGTCATCGTGAGAACTGTTACAAACAAGACCTGTTACAAAATTTTAAAAGGATCAAATTTGCAGGATCATTAAACATGACAAAATTACTTAAGCACTTTCTTAACTGGCCCGAAAATAGCCTGAAGATTGGTTGTAGTTTTAAATTTACAGTATGTGTAGATTTGTGCTGAAAAGTCCATTCCTGATGGGTGTGATGTCACAGGTGTATCAAGCGTTCAGACTGGGTTCATCCTTTGCCAAGGTGATGAAGTTTAAGTCACTGCTCCACTACTCTGAATTTATGGTGATAAATCGACAGTTCCCAGAGGTGCCACATCAGTTTATCAACGATCTATTTCAGGTGACACTCACAGCATTTCTTCACAATAGTATGAATGAAACACTGAAGTGACAGAGTTGGATGTCTGTCCACAAGTTTATCACACTGTAAACACTTATTGCATAAAGGAATGTCGGACTGCATACAGGGCGTGACATTCATAAGTTACTTTCCTGTAATAGACTTGCACGCAAATACTTCTGAATATATTGCATAACACTCAATGAGAGAAAAAACATGTGTCTCCCCTTAGTCTAGGACTCTTGAAAATGGATTAAAACTCTGTCTCTCTCTCTCTCTCTCTCAGATGGGTGGTGATTTTTTGCTGGATGAGGGTGGTAAAGTGATATTTTCCTACCAATGTAAAAGTCCTGTGGACAGACCATCAGCTACACAGATCTTGGCTGCCGTCTCTGCTCATGCTTCTTAAATTTTCTCACTGGAGAAAAGGTCTTTAATGTTTGCTTTTTTTAGTATGTTGCATTGAGCCACTTTAGTTGCTTCCCCTCTTTTCTGATAAGAAGTTAAATTTCCTGAAACATTAAACCATCTTTGAATCTTTGAATGCCAGTCATAGAATCTACTAATCTATTTGGAAAGATACCCAAAATAAAATTGGTAATATTAGCCTTTCAAAAACCTCAATTTGGCTTAGAGTTGCAACTGTACACAAGAGCTGTTCTATTCTGCAGAGAATACTGCCCAAAGTGCTTTGTCCGTAAAGGTGAAGTGTGTGATTTTTTTTTTTTTTTTTTTTTTAAATAATCATATTTTTTTATTAAATAAATAAATAAATAACTTGTAAAGCTTTTCACGTTGGGCAAGTAGGCAGTCCTTCGCCTTTGTTCAGGACGCATTAGTGTTTATACTACAAATGTTCTCTTCCTCCGATTGATCACAAAACATTTTGGACCCTGTTTACACCAGTATTTATTGCTGTCCACTTGTGACCGGATCACACGAGGTGGATGATAAAGGAATAGTTCACCCAAAAATTTTAATTCTCATCATTTACACACCCTCATGCCATCCCAAATGGACGTTCTTTCTTCTGCAGAACACAAATTAAGGTTTTAAGAATAATATTTCAGTTCTATAGGTCCATACAGTACAAGTAAAAAAAAAAAAAAATCACATAAAGGCACCATAAAATTAATCCATATGACTCCAGTAGTTAAATCCATGTCTTCAGAAGTGATATGATAGGTGTGGGTGAGAAACAGATCAGAAATTCTTCTCCCTGCCCAGTATGAGGTGTATGCATAAAGAATGTGAATCACCAAAAACACAAGAAGAATGTGAAAGTGAAAGTTTAAGTGGAGACTGACTGAGTAGGGAGGAGAATCTATAGTAAAAATTGACTTAAATGTTGATCTTTTTCTCACCCACACCCATCAAATTGCTTCTGGAGACACTGATTTAACCACTGTCGTATGGATTACATTTTATGCTGACTTATGCTAAAATTTTGGCATCCATTCACTTGCATTGTATGGACCAAAAGAGCTGAGAAATTATTCTAAAAATCTTTATTTTTGTTCTGCTGAAGAAAGTAAGTCACATCTGGGATGGCATAAGGGTGAGTAAATGATGAGAATTTTCATTTGTGGGTGAACTATTCCTTTAATACCAGGTGTTAATGGTGCCATTGTTTTGCTGTTTGGTAATGCTAGTGGTACAGAAATAACACACTTTACCTTTAGCTTTGAAAATACATTGAATCATTATAGCAACTTAAGGTAAAGAGCCTTGCTCAGTGGTACAGTTTTGATGTATATTGACTGCAACATCAGTACTTTAGGATTGTACCAAAAATATTTTGCTTATCTGCTTAGAGATGTTATTAGTTTGAGACTCACATTAAAGGGATAGTTCACCCAAAAATGAAAATTCTCTCAACATTTACTCACCCTCAAGCCATCCTAGATGTGTATGACTTTCTGTCTTCTGCAGAACACAAATTATGATTTTTAGAAGAATATTTAAGCTCTGTAGATCCATACAATGCAAGTGAATGGGTGCCAAAATGTTGGTGCCCCAAAAAGCACATAAAAGCATCATAAAAGTAATCCATATAACTTAAGTGCTTTATTCCATATTTTCTAAAGTGATTTGATAGGTGTGGGTGAGAAACCAATCAGTATTTAAGTCCTTTTGTGCTTGAAATTCTTCTCACTGCCCAGTAGGGAGTGGTATGCATAAAGAATGTGAATCACCAAAAACCCAAGAAGGAGAATGTGAAAGTGATCTGTTTCTCATCCACACCTATCAAATCGCTTCTGAGGATATTGATTTAACCACTGGAGTATTCTTGATTACTTTTATGCTGACTTATGTGATTTTTGGAGCTTCAAAATGTTGGCACCCATTCACTTGCATTGTATGGACCAAAAGAGCGGAGACATTCTTCTAAAAATCTTCATTTGAGTTCTGGGATGGCATAAGGGTGAGTAAATGATAAGAGAACTTTCAATTTGGGGTGAAATATTCCTTTAAAGGGAACACGATAAGACAGTAATTTCAGTGTATTGGGGACATTATGACATTAGTACAGACAGTGTTGTGCATGAGTGATTGAGATACATGTTTACACATGTTTCTAGGTTGATTCCAGAGAGACAGCTCTCCCAGAGGATGTATAGATGAAGATTTGACTCAAACTCATATACTTATGAAGAGTTTTCTCTGATGGGGATTTACAGCCTCTGGTCATCACAGCTTCTCATCTGTTGAGTCAGCACAAACCTGCCTCACCTCTTTCACTCACATGAAATCAGATGATTAACTTAATTGTTTTATATATTAAATATATTATATTGAATAAAAATTAAATCAGCTTGTGAAGTTTAACTACTGTTTAAAATCAGGATAATGTGAAGGGTAAATGTTTACAAATAGAGCAATAAAATATGGAATTAATCTTTTAAAAATATGGGTTGGGATTTTTTTGATAATTGACGTCCTTGTTGAATAAAGGGCTGGTTTTCAGACTGTACAATTTTCGCAAAGATTCTGCTGTCAGCTGTGTTTACACTGTCACAAAAAATCTGATTTGTTACTCACATCTGACACAGATCGGATATTGTTGCACACGTGTAAACGCAAAAATCCGCACGAGATCTGATTTTTTTCACATCTGATCTGAGCCACTTCCAAATGTGGTTATAAATCAGATACATTTCCAATATCTGGACATCTGACCTACGTCTAAATACGCATATTCGATTCCCCTAGGCTTTTCTTAACAGCATGTCCTTATGAAGCAGATGTGCCTGTAGGCACTCACACAAAAATTCAGCTTCTCTTGTTGAGGTGTAAGATTAGGACCCACTCCCTGTCATCAAACATGTGGATTTGGGCCCACCACTACTGACTTCTAGCCAAGGGTGTATCAGCCAGGGGGGACGTGGGGGACATGTCCCCCGCTCTCTTTAAAAAAGGTGATTCGGTCCCTCACACTTTCCCAAGCTAAACCCATACGTAGTCCAAATGGTGGATTTGCCTACAGTATTCTTTGTTTTGTTACTTTGGGCTGACTGATCAACCATCCAGCCAATCACAGGTGAATTTCGTGAGCCGAAACAACCCTTACGTAATAGGCTATTAATCAATGCGGCTCCGTTCATTTCTATAAAGTCGCTTTCAACAATGCTCATTTATCCATGTTTTTTATCGGCATTGATGCTGATCTAAATGATTAATGTAGAGACGAGGAACACACAAACATAGGCATATAGTTTTGGATTGGCAGCATTACGTGAAAAGCACTTCAGAAAAAAACAACAAAGGACAATTCTTCTTTTAAGCACACATTGTAAGTGGAGTTTCTTTCAGTGCCCGAGTCTTCATTAAGTTATGCTTTTTACATAATGTTTGTGAGGTAATAGTTTGATCAGTTCTTTTTGCCAATTTAAGCAGATTACTAGATCTGTGTTAAATATGTAAAGCTATTTTTAACATCAGCTCCTGTTTTTTTAAAAACTATCTTGCGATATAAGATAGATCTGCTGTGTTCTTAGAACACTTATGCATTTTACTGAATTCAATTGATATGTAGACACACTTTTTTATACATGAAAACGTATGGATGTTTTTGAAACTCTTAATAATATAAGACTATTATTATTGTCTTTTGATAAGAGTCATACTCGGCAGCTCACAAACTGTAGGGAAATGATAGATTTGCTTTGTTCTTATAATGCATAAAACCTCTACTAAATCCTCTTTGTAGGTCTGTAGACACAAATTTTAAAGAATTAAAATTTTCTTTTTATTGTTGATTCAGTGACTAACTCATTTCACACAAGACATCACCAGAAATGGTCACTGAATTAATCATTAAATGGATCTGAATGAATTTTGGTGAATGTAGTCAAAACACTTGAGCCACTTGGATAAATTTAAATCCCACAATGCACTGCAGAATTGCTAAATTTTGCATTTAATTTGCAATACTTGGATCTTTAAAATATTATAAGTATATAATACTTACATCCAGTAGCGAATTCTCAGGGCCAGCAAAGCCTTCTCTGCTGGCCTAATATGCCTAATAAATATTTTTCATCATGTCATTCTCATTCACCTTTTTACCAGTGTATTTTTAATTGCTTTCCACAACTAATTTGTCTACAAATGAATAGGGAAAAACTAAAAGTTTATTCAATCAGAATTTATTCCTTGATGCTTACAAGCAAAATGTGATGGCTCTTTCAATACTTATGTCTCTGCAAAACAAAAATGGGCTTTTTCCAATCAGTGGGCATTTTCAAACCATTGAGATTCCCTTCTTTCATAGGATAGTTTAGAAATGCCCATCCTGGTTTAGAAATGGCCACTGATTTCTACATTGAGGTTCCCTACTTTCATTGGATAGCTTAGAAATGCCCATCCTGGTTTGAAAACGCCCACAGATTTGAAAACACCCATTAATGTTCTGCAGAGACCTATACTTGGCTCTTTCACACATCGCATTCCGAAGCAGCGCATGAGTCTGAGCTCCACCCCCTTAAACCTTCAGAATTTCCACTGAATCGTTCAACAGTGCAAATGAATGGGTATCTAATATCAGATTGTCTGATTCATCAGCCAGTCATATTGATTTATTTGCTCTTGGTGGGTGTGGTCTTTAGGATATGTCCCTTCTAGCCAGACTTGTATCTCTGCAGAACAAAAATGGGCTTTTCCCAATCAGTGGGCGTTTTCAAACCATTGAGATTCCCTACTTTATTGGTTAATTTTGAAACGCTCATCCTGTTTGGAAATGCCCACTGATTTCTACACTGAGATTCCCTAGCTTTATTGGATAGTTTGGAAATGCCCATCCCGGTTTGAAAACACCCACATAGTTGAAAACACCCATTACTGTTCTGCAGAGACTTATACTTGCTTATTGCTGGCCTTGAGTGACGCAATCACGCATTAAGTAATGTATGTAATTTCAAAGAGCATGAGATCAAGACAGAGACTGCAGTCATCACTGCCATTATCACCACTGAGAAAGAGATCCTTATGGATTTATAAACCCGAGACATTCTGCAAGACTGTGTAATCGTTTTATTTATTAAGCAGTAAAGGAGGGCTGATTTTGACTTCAATTAAATTGGTAAGTGCTTTTTGCATTGTTTTTGCAGCACCAGGAGTTTTCAAAGTGTAAATTAGGATGTCTTGAGTAGTGATGGGAGGTTCGATTCATTTCCGTGAACCGGTTCAAAATATGATTCAGCGGTTCTTTTACGTCATTACGTAATGACTTCACTAGTACGTAATTCTAACGTTTAACATTTAAATAAAGCCATATGTGAATGCATATTGCTGATTATTACATTTTATTCCATTAAACACAGCCTTTTGTGATTCACAGAGCTATCGCACATCTTCAAGTTGCTTTGAATAAAATGCACGAGTCATATGAACTGCTTTAAGGGTGTTTTTATGGTTCTATGTCATTTTTGGAGCTTGACTGTAACGAACATGACTAACACACAGTATCGGATTTGGATCGGGCTCGTCGGACCGATACCCGATCCATCTAAAAGCTTCAGTATCGGAGCCGATACCGATCCAGGTATCGGATCGGTGCATCCCTATCAGGAAGTGTCTGAACCTTTTTCCACACAATATTTTTTACAGATCTATTCCAAGTTACAAATACATTTGGCCTGGAAACACAATCATTTTGGGAAAAATCTCGAATATGTCTATTATTTTTCATATTAGGTTTAAAACAAATTGTACCTACTAGTGTGTCAGCTGGATCTGGTGGAGCTATATATGAACAAGATGAATAAAAGGGCATATGAACTTTAAATAAAATAATGACCTCAGTCGGAATAGCATCAAACACAATAGAATACTCTTTGGGGGTGATAGGGATTTTAAAATAAAATAGAAGTTCTTGATATGTGAACAAGATGACCATCCTTATTGAATAATTGGTTCACAAGATTAATAGCATTTCTAAACCACTTTTCAAAAAACAAGGACATATGCTTGTAACAAATATTCATATTATTCCAGATAAAATAACTGGTTGGAGAATAATTGTGCTTGAAAACAATAGATAATGCTAAAAGAGCCTGCTTATGAAAATTAGACAGAGCAATGGGAATTTTGTCTATGTTGAAATTACATAACATCAGAAATTGTAATCCTCCCAGCTTGGAAAAGATATGTTCTGATATGATGTTTAAAATAGAAGATGAATTTCTTAAGTATGTTTTTACCCAGTTCATTTTAAATGTGTAGTTCAATGTTGTGAAATCTACAAAGTTAAGACCTCCATTACAGTAGCTATTTGCTAATACAGATTTTCGTATATAATGTATATTATATATTATAAAGTAATTTGTCAATTTCCTTACAGATTGTTTTATCAAGGTCTAAAGATATGGCAGCATATGCTAGTCTTGAAATTCCCTCCGCTTTTGTGCTGCGTAGCCAGTACAGGTACTTCAGATGTGCGTCTTGCGTCATCAACCAGGAACTAAAGTTTGATTCAGTTTGATGTTGTGAGCCGGCTCAACTGGTTACTTGCTGAGAATCGGCTCAAAAGAACGATTCGTTCAAGAATCAGGCATCACTATTCTTGAGCATTCAGTGAAAGTTATTGCAAGCAACATTTAAATTGCTGTAACACTGCCAGTGGAAGGAGGAGGCGAGAAGCAGGTTTCCTGGTTCAGGTTTTTATTTTCCTCTCTGCGACAGATATACACTCTCAGGGCTTTTATGTTGTTCACTAAGTTAGTCTAAAAAAATACACAAACTATTTCACAAAATAAATTTCAATAATAAACTCTTCGCTTCACACTTGGGTCTCTGGTGCCCAGGCTCTCTCTCCTAGCTGCGGTGTGGCTCTATTTATGCCGCTCTCCCCGTGCTCACTGAAATTAGAGGCAGGTGTTAGACATAATTTAACTCAGGTGTAAGCTCCCTTACCGCTTTCTCTCTCTCCGGAGAGATGCTTGACCACGCCCCCGCTGTCACATTCGCAAATATTATCAGATAGGTTTTTCCAAGTATTATAGACCTCCCTGGTAGATTCATATGAAAAATTATGATTTTTGAATATCCATTTGAGAGATGTATCCGACTCTTTATTTAATAATATATTTCACAAAACAATCATGCTACAGTTAAGATTAGGCTACCTTGAGCATTCAGTGTCGTTTCAAGTTTTGGCTTTCGTTCGTGGATGAGTTTTTAAAATGTCAATTGGTATTATTAGTTGGCTGCGAAGTAATGTATGATGCTCATATGGTGTCTTTAATCATTGTGGAACTGTGTTTTCTTAATGGCATGAATAACACTGAAGGCCTAGACTTAAAATGCACAGGCCGCCACTGCTTATATCATAGTTGTATATTAATATATACTGTAACTTACATGCATTGTAAGTGTTGGGTCTGTGCGAGCCACCTACTGATAGCCATGTCCCCCCCATGTTTAAAATGACTGCTACGCCCCTGCTTCTAGCTCTATTCGGACGGAATTAGTTTTATATGGGGACGTGGGGTAATGTAATATTTACCAGAGCTTCTCAGTAATTTTAATCCTGTGCAAATCAGTAATGTCAGACATTTTTCAGGACTGCGTTTCCGTGCCGGTAAAAATTGCAGCGTGGCTACCTACTATAAAACGGTCCGTAAAAATAAACCCTGGTAATATTAATCCAATGAGAATTAATAAAAAGCCTGTAAAGCTGCACTTTCCAGCACTTGAGACCTTTAAATATTAAATATTTACCCATGTAAAAGAGAAACTAGCAGTTTTTGATAATGATTTGAGCAGAGTGAGTGCTGGAAATTGTGTTGAGCCCCGCATTTTGGAACATAAAATTACATGATGTGCAGGGACTGTCCATATTTTTAATTCAAGAGTGTAATACAAGATTCTGTTCTGTTGTATTTAGCCAAATATTCCAATCAATTTCTTCTTATAATCAAAGATACAGTATATGATCATTTTTAATATGTCCTGCATAATTAAAACTACACCATGTAACCTTTGGCCCTAACTCTAACACGGATGAATGTGGTTCAAGGCACACATGGATACAGGACATCTTATCAGAGTGAATGGATAAATAAATAACGAAAGAAAGGAAAAGACGTATATCCGAAAACAAGTCATCTGAGCAGGTAAGTGCCATATCTTATGCTGTTGTTTTGACTTATTGGAAACATTGATGTTTTGAAATAAATGACAAAAGTTAGGCAACGTTCGTTAACATTAGAAATAAGGATTGCTAGTCTGATAAGGTCAAACGTTGTAAAGATTTTATAACTGCAGGATATTCTGGCCAAACAGACCATGGTAGTAACTCATTTATAGATTGTCATTGCTACCAACCAGTGGTCAACATCATTTCAAGACTCACATGTCCTTGGCAAGCCTAGGACTAAAGGATTTATTTATATAAATTATTGCCATTATTAAGAAAAATACACACGTGTGCTAGCAAGTTAAAATTCTGCACCGATTACTATATAATTATTGTATTTCACTACACACACACAGACAGACATGAGTGTGTGTGTGATTACACAATTATACATAAACCATATCAATAAAATATCTTACCTATTGAGTAAGAAAAAGCCATTTCAGGGTCGCTTATAAATCTCTCAATATCGCAGATCTCGGAGTTGTCACCACCTCTGAAAAGCCAAGCCGATGTTGATTTGGGTTTTTTTACGGACTCTTGTCACTATACCTTCACTTTTTGCTAGGAGACTCTGTTTTTACCACCGGTGATTCCCCGGAGGTTTGCCGTTTTGAATGATCCATGGTCAATTTTTCTCGTTCGTTGTGACAACAAACTTTCAGCTTCACGCTACTCCCACACCATACACGTGCTACAGTAGCCGGAGCTTATTTTCTCTGTGTATGGATATGACGTCAACACGCACAGGTGAATGACATAGGCTATGTATGCAATTTCCCGTGCAATCCGTCCAGACAGCTCTAAAATATAAATCATTATTATAGGTTTATCAAAGTGTATTTGGATAAAGTGAAAACATGGTTTGGAAGATGGATTTTTGTTGCGCTCTCTCATTAATAACATTTTGCTATTTTTTAACAAAAAAAGTTACATAGTGTAGCTTTAATAAGCACATTGTAGACCATTTCAAGAATGTAAACATAAACAAATGAATTAGAACTGTCCAAAAGTGTTTCCGGATTCTTTCAACAAAAGTGTCTTTTTCCAGGTCCACTGCTCGGCCGTTTCTGGAACGCTCTTGGGCATATTTTTCTATGTAAACAAGCGTCATGACAGTGCTGCTCCTATCTACTTGAATGGGGAGAGACCGAAACCTCCAAAACGGTTGGTCAAGATTACGATAAAAACATATTTCAAATAAGCAGTAAAATTGTATTGGCCGAGGCGCGTGTGTCGCCTGTGGTATGGATCAACTGAAGATCGTGTTAACGGGATGTGCGCGTGCACATAAGTTGTTTTGCACATCATAAAAAATGGTGGTATCTTTATTACCTCGCTTTGTATGATCGATGTCTGTTCCAATGAATTTGACACGATTGCCATGATTTGCGATTTTAATATGGTTTCACAGGGTAACATGGTTGCCCATGTTGACGTGGGTTTGAATGGGAACTGGCTTTTACATTTTGTCAGAGCAGTAAATCGCTTGTGGAAGTCTTTTATTTGCAACACTAAAGCATCATAGCCTGATATGTCAACAAAAGGTCTATATTATTTACTAAAAATAAGAAACAATAGCTTGATAAACTTGATAAAACAATTGTTACTGTTCACATAGAAAGTCTGTTGGTCTAGGGGTGGTGTTTGCTAACCATGCAAACAGACATGGGTTCAATTTCTTGTGAGTATTTGCATTTTTATTTAAATTATTATAATACCATCTTTTACCTTTCAAAGGTTCTGTGCATGACAGTGTCGTATGTTTGACTACCCATGACACTGCCAAAAGATGATCTTTCAGAACAGTGCAATATTTTTGGTGGAGAGCAAGTACAAAGGCCAAATTGACCAATAGCATGAGAAATTTCTTCCGTAACATATTGCTGTTGTTCAATCTTAAATTTTAAAATTGTTTGACAATTTTAAAAAGCCTGTAAACTTTAGAAAATGTTGTTCACGTCCCCCCCCCCTCTCTCTCTCTCTCTCTCTCTCTCAGTAATTCAACCATTCTCAGAAAATTCAGTACAGTATACTGTAATTACTGGCTGTCAGATTCAGTTGCAATTTTGATTTATTTATTTAAAACAATATAATAAATTGTGTCTGTGTTTGTGATTTACAAAATAGTTTTCAATAGACCTGTAAAAATACATCATAATCTGCAGCAAAGCTACAAATTTGTCCTGATTGCGCGGAACAGTGTTTACTGCCAGTATGACTTACCACTGGACCAGTACCCCATTTATAATTATTTTTTCACTTTGTTATATTTAATGGTAGGAGAACGTTACTAAAATTATTATAGTTAATCACGCCATTATTCATTATAAATAAATAAAAGTAATTGAAAGTAGATTATTGACACATATCAGAATATGATGCTTTAGTGTTGCAAATAAAATAATTTAACATGCGATTTACTGCTCTGACAAATGTAATCGCCAGTTCCCATTCAAACCAATGTCCCACTTAACATGGTCAACCATGTTACCCTGTGAAACGGTTAAAATCGCTCTTAAACAAAGTCAAATTCATTAGAACAGACATCGATGAAAAAAGAAAAAAAAAACTCGGTTTAATAATGATACCAAAATTTTTTATAATGTGCAAAACGTCTTTTCTTTGCTCCTTGACATTTCACATTTAACGAATCTGCTGAAAATATAAGTACAATTATTCACGTGCACGCGCACATCCCCAGTTAACACGATCCCTAGTTGGTCCATAACACCAGCTTCACTCGCCCGGCCGCGACGCGTGCTCCAATATCCGGCGTCGCATCTAACTCGCACCGGACCCTAACCTCTCCGTTCTTGGACCCGTGAAGATGCCAGCAGGTAGAGACCAGTCTCCCGAGGAGAGGCGCGCTCGGTGTTTAAAAGCAGCAGTGATGAGGCTGTATTTTTTTCGTTGACCGTTGACTGCCGTTGAACGTTACAATTTCTTGCATTCATTTTAATAGAAGTGGCCCATCTCTGCCAAATGATCTCTGTTTTGATAAGCAGGAAATGTTCACGGAACAGTGACGTCACCAACGAACAGTCCTTGAAATGGTCTATTCAACTTATTTCGCCCCGCCCCTTTTCTGTTCTCCGCTCTTCCGAATTTTGTCATCTAACTTCCTGTTTGTGTTGAAGCCTACTGAGATGAGTCGATCAAAATGGATTACGTGTGGGAGCACAGAAAGTATTTTTCCCCAAGAGTTGAGGGTGTGAGTCTGCTCCATCCCTTTACTGCATGAAATTCTAGTGAGGTTTTTTTTTTTTTGTTTGTTTGTTTGTTTTTCTGACAAAATCAAAATATTTGTTTTCTAACTAATCCTGTCCGAATAGGGCTTTAGCCACACTTGTCTAACTGATGTTGAAATAATTAAAGCCGTGCTTACCATGGCAGCTGTGAAAAGTTGCTTTCGCCTTTTTTTGCCTAATTAATTGCATGCAATTTTGCCTACTTTTGAAAATATTAAATAGCACAAGGCCATTAAAAACCGAGGGTGAACCAGGCAAAATATTGCAAAAATAAGTGCTATATGCTGTCAATCGTGAGGAAAGTCCTAAAAGATGTCCATAGAAGACAGTTGATGTCAAACATGCCAATGTCTTGGCATCTTTACTGGGGTTAAATTGTACAGTCTGACATGCAGCAATTGTAAAGGACAGAAAACCAGGCTTGAGACAGAACAAATATTTTCATCTACCTTTCAGCATAGATCAAGAGTCTGATTTCACCTTAAACCTGTTTCAATAAGAGCAAAATCCATTCAAGCTTTGAAAACAGATACTCCACAAGTTTTAAACAACAAACCATATTTCTTGAGAATTTTTAGGACAAAAAGAAAGCACTTTTCTGTTACGGTTTTGAACAAGAGTCCAAAGCAGCACTAATGAAACCTAAAAAAAAAGTTAACCACACACACACTCTTAGAATAATACAAATCTTTAAACATCAAACAGATTAAAAATTCTGTTTTAATTTATTCTTGATTTTCAAATCCAGTTTTTACAAATAAAGGATTCTTTTTCTCTTTTAAGAAATCAAAATGGGATCAATTTGGATTCAAACATTACAATGTATTTATTTGTTTATTATCTGTTTCTGCAGTAACTCAGTTGCACAGAATCATGTTTATACTTCTTTACAAGTGAACCCATGTTTAATGTAGTCTGGGTTATATTTTATTTTACCTTGGTTAGTTTTGCTCAAAGTTTTCAAAGACGAGGGCATGTCATGCATTCTGTGTGCATTTAGCATTGTTTTTTCCCCCTGCTGTGAGCAACAGACCTGCGACCCATTTTTGTGTCACAAACCACCAGTAGAACAACACAGTGCTAGTACTTTTAATGTCGCCAAAATAAAAATTGAGCAGATATGCTTTTTGCTACCAACAACTTCTGGGACCAAAAATATTGATGACACATGTTTTATGCAGGAGCGTGTACAAAATATTTGTCTTCTAAAATGCTCTCTAGAATGAGAACCTCCTCTCCCCTAAATACCACCTGCCACCAACTAGATATAACACATGACAAACTGGTAGCAAAATAAGTATTATGCCAGGCTGTGACAAACTAAACACTATTGGGTATTTTTTTAAAAAAAATGATTTTTTTAGGGCTTTGATGTGTCCTGCCCTAACTTCCTGTTTCAAAAAGAGATACACATATAAGAAAACTCTGTTCATCATTTCATGGGGCCTTTAAATTCATTGGTCCTAATTCTACATGTGCAACAACTGTAATTTTTAGAAACAGTCAATAGCTGCTCTTTATATATATATATATATATATATATATATATATATATATATATATAAAATATCTCAATCTTAATTAGCAGTGAGCTGCTTCATCTAGGAATTTATCAAGGTCAGAGGTCAAACTCGCATAGGTAATAAATGCGTCTGTCACAGTAGGTGTCCCACCAGTCTCCATCATCTGATGACATAGCTACACAGTTCTCTCGTTTCCCGCCATCTGGCTGGCTTGACAAGAAGTGCTTTCTCCACTGGAAGTAAGTCACACGAGTTGTGTCCTCAAATAGGTAGAGGCCTTCAGAGCGCTGGTCGTTGATCCCGAGCCAAACAGGCCAGTTTCCATGGAATACTGATTTTACATATTCGGCCAAAGCCTCCTGCTCCTTGCGGTCTCGAGGCATAGCCATGCGTCCACCCCGCTCATGGCACTTCTGAGATGCATCCGCATAGGTTTCATACAAGCGGTATGCCAGAATGCATTTGTATCCCATTTTACGACCTTTCTGGCATCCTGGAACAACAAAGTGGTTTAATCAGTAATTTTCATCAGATTTCAATAAAGTGCAGTACACTTTTAATCAGTACAAAGTTCAAGACAGTCTAATGGAGTAATATAATATCACCTACAGTGATTTGCCCAAGTATTACATATTCCTGAAGCAACTTTCTTTTCATTCCTGGAACAACTTTACTATCTATTTTAGTTTTTTTGGATCAGTAGATTAGGACCAACACAGGTAGCATGTGTGGTTTTTCTCTATTATATTAAGATTTGGATTTTATTTTTATTTTTTTATTTTTTGTTTTTTTTTTGGAATAGGAAATAGGCTAGGGTTAGGGATTCAATTGAGAAAAAATAGAATTGGGTTGGAAGTTAGGGGTTGGGTTTTGGCTGGGGACTAGGATCAGAGTCAGATGAAATGGATGGGGTTAAGAGGCAGGATTTAGAAATTAATGGTTGGGACTAGTGGTAGAGGTTTAGGCTTACATGCCACACTGGCAGAACCTTTTAAAGATCCTCCAGGCGCCCTTTGAAGGAGCTTCAAATACTCTTATTTTTATTCCTCAAGGAACTTCAAGATATATTTCAAATGCCTTAAAGCCTTTCCCTTAAGATGTGGTTAATGATGGAGCTGGTGACTGTCCTCAGGGTTCTTTCAGGAACTGAGAGTGTCTCAGAGAAATAAATGGTTGTCTGGAGGACCTCCAGAGGGCTCTGCTGGTGTGGCAGCTGAGGAACCCAAAATGGTGCCTTGGATATAATTTAATTTTCATAGTGAGTTTAGTGCCATATGTCTGGTATTAAAATTACATCAAAATTAATTTCCTTAACCTTTTGGATTGGCCCATATTGAGCCATGGACGGTTTCATGATCAGCTAGGACAGAAGAATACTGCCCTCGATAATAATGTGGATAGACTGTCACCAGCTTACTTGTATAGTTGGTAAGCTCATCAGTGGTGGAAAATGTTATTTTTAGGCATAGAAAGACTTCTCACTACTAGATTTCCATCTATCACTACAATTATACCATTTTAGTGCTGTGAACCCACAGGCAACCAGTGTGGTAAAGACATGGTAGAGCCCACTAACCCTCTAGTCGTCCAATCTCTTTGCGATTATCTATGCAGTAGGATGAAACCTGTTGTATAGTATCCTCAGTGTCGCCTAATCTACTGTCAAGACGTGACATGCTGTCCAGAAGTTGTGTAACTTTAATGTCCAGTGTGTAATGTCCCACATTAAGCTTGTGGATGGCCTGATCCATTGCTGCCAGCCGAGACACTGTGGAAATTTATAAATAGACAAAGTGAATCAAGTCTTTCATTAGTCAGCTATGCTGCTGCATACCAGAGAATGAATAGACTTAGTGGAGAAATCTTAAACTGTGTTTTGGAGGGGGAAGGTGTTGACAAGGTGTCTGGATTCTAGGAATGCCTTTAAGAACTAGTTTTTGGGATAGAATTATACCAACTTTATGAAATTATTACAAAGAAATAACATGCTCAAGTTTCACTCTGCAATTCACATGCCAAGACTATTAAAATATAAACACTCACAAGCCTTCTTGTCAGGTCATAAATACAAGAAATGCATCAAAGAGTTACATCAACACAATTGATTAATAGTGTATCATTTGTGCAAGTTGAGACGAGTGTTGTTGCAAGTTGAAAAATTTGCATATACGTTTGTTGCAATAGTTTTGGCTTGCTTTTGTGGCACTGTGTAAGAGAAATAAGTGATGGAGGAACACACAGATGTAGTTGTAAGTGCTCTCGATGTCCGAGACAGCAGTGGTTGGTTCAGGTTCTATGATGTCAGGAGTGTCCCCTCGACCTCTAACTGTCTCTTCATTGAAATCTCTCGCCTGGGGAATTAGACAAGCAAACAGTTTTCATTAAAACTAGACAGTAACCTAATACAACCTGATTAGGTGCGGTGTAGTGGTTCAAGCTGAGGACTTGTACCTGGAAATTTGTTATAGTACACATATTACAGTTGGATTGTCCCTGTAATAAGTGTACTATACACATCACTTTGGAGTACAGCACCTGCTAAATGACTTTGGGGCTGTTCACACAGGAGGCATTTTTGCAAAGGTCTTTGACCGTTGGGACACATCTTGCTGCTTTTTCAGTGTCCAGTGCCAGTGGTTTTAAGATGATGTGTCAAGTTAAAAGAACTTCACATTTTTTCAAATATCAACCCACCTGCACTCTGTTCCATTTGTTTTTCGCTCTTTTTTCTTCCTTTTTATTTTTTACGCAAAAACTCATTCTGTGTGAATGGCCCCTCTCCTCTTGCTCCCTCTATATTTCATTGGCTTTTGCTCATTGCTGGTCTGTCACTCGTTAGGACGGTGCACACACCTGACAATTTGTCTGCAAGATTTCAAATAGGTTTGAAATCCATCATAGCGTCTGCAACTAGTCGTGTAAGTCGCAGGAGTGTGCACACTACACAACCGTCAAAAACGTCCACGTGCTGCGAACTGAGACTTTTAGTTGCGGATCAGTTGCACACTCAAAACATCAAAGGTGATGAGCTTGAGTCATCCAGTGTGCACCACACTTTTGTCACATCGCCTAAGATTGCATCAAATCACCAACTGTCATTGACAATGAATGACTGTTGCTGATCGTCATAATGCAACAAGTTTTCAGTAACTTTGTCTGTCCACACTGAAAGTGACAATGCTGCACAAAGATTCACTGCCAATCAGAACATATTGATGTTTAATATAGCTATTTGGAATGGGATTTTTGACCAATGAGATTTCACTGTGGGCAAGGCTATCCAATGTGACCGACAAAATGTCCTGTCCCTCGTCTCTTGTAGATTTCATGGCTAATCCAGATTCCAGACTCCAGAACTCATTAACATGAAAGAAGTAGCTTTTATTTAAGGACATCGATTTAACAAGTTAACTTAGTGTGATTCATAATATGAAAAATAATGCATAATCCAATTAATCATGCCCCCTGACTGTACATAATTTCTTTAATAAGGAATTCTCCAACTATAGGAGCAATTGAAGCTTAAAGTAACACCTTGATGTTTTTCCAAATCTGGGAAAGTAGAGGACAGTCAGCAAAGCCTCAGCTTGGGGCTGTACTGGCAACGCATCTCATCAAACCAACGAGAACAGCAGAGACGGGGCAGGCTTTCAAAAATGCCACGCTATTGCAATTCAATTCAGCTGGACTGAGCAGAATGCAAGAGATGCATTTTTTCAAAGTTTGAATCTACATTTAACTTGCAGCATCCTAAAAAGGAGGCATTTAGGGCGCAAGACGCTGAAAACAAGTGAGAAGCGATGCAACCAATGTGAGATGCTCCAAAAGCATCTATTTGACACAGATGTATCATGTCCTTTGATAGATTAACTCAAACTCTTAACTCAATTGCAAAATAGATCGCTGTCAAGTGTAAGCCATATTTACATTATTTTGTTTATAATTATTTTAATATATTAATTTAATAAATTATTTTATTCCGTAATCACTGATACAGCATATGCAATTGTGATTAATTTGATTAATTAATCGGCACATCATGTAATTAATTCAATTAAAAAATTGATAGCCCTACTTATCACTTTTTTCTCGCATTCTGGTTTGGACAAAATGTTAAACACAAATCACTTCTAGGCCAATTGCTAGATGTCTTTGGCAACCAAAAATCAATACCCACTGAAATAAAATTGCTACCGTGCATGCATTTATTTAATCTAGGGCAGCATAACAAACCGGGCAAAAAGATTCTATCAATTATTGTACAAGTGCAAAAGAAGTAACACTAAATGTATAGAAACTGGATCATTTGACATAGTAAATGGATCATTCCCCCTAAAAGAATCTTTAAAATCCTAACCTGTGACAGATCAGCTGTTGTGATGGTCAGTGTTGAGTTTTTGTTGGCAGAGTCACAGCAGGACAGAGCAGTGAAGCCCACGACAGCCACCAGAATCACTGTTAGATTCATCTCCAGTTTAAATCACTGTGTATGTCAATAAATCCCTGTGAGTTTCCTCCGTTTAGCCTTTTCTCTCTCTCCCTTACTTTATATATAGTTATCCCTCCCTCCTGTTCACTCTTTCAACAGAAACCTCTCCTCCTTTCACATTTCTTTCAACCTAAATCACTGCGTATGTCAATAAATCCCTGTGAGTTTCCTCCGTTTAGCCTTTTCTCTCTCTCCCTTACTTTATATATACAGTTATCCCTCCCTCCTGATGTTCACTCTTTCAACAGAAACCTCTCCTCCTTTCACATTTCTTTCAACCTCCTCTCAGGAGCTCTCTCTCTCTTCTCAGTCCTCTTTCACCTCTGTGTTGTTTTTTTTTTGTTTGTTTTCTTTTGCCTCCCCACTTCTCTCTGCAGATGTCAGCAAGCTTTTTCTGCCTTTTTCACCTTGTCCAAATGTTTCTTTCTTTTCTAACTAAAACAGGAAATATTTCTCCTACCTCCCACCCCCATTCTTTGTGCTAACATGAGTTTTATTAACACAGCATTCACTACTTTTGAAGTGAATATTAAAATAAATATTCACCTGCTTTGAATCTTTCTAGCCCACGACTCACTTCCTTACTAATAAAAATCTCTGATACGTATGTGCGTGTATTACAATTGTGAGGTTATAATGCTGTTGTGACTTGGGAAAATGCTGTTCTATAGACAGACGTCAATGGTGGCCAACTGACAGGAAAATGGTTAAAGTCTCATTACCAGCTGAGTTCTGTCTCCACACATGGAAGGAATTTGGACTTCTCCTCTAAAACAGGAAATTTCTCTCTTTCTTTCTTCCTCCCAGCTTTCATGGGAGGGGAATTAGGATGTAAGAATGGAGTTTTGCCAAAAAGAATCCAGTTCATTACATAAAGTACAGCTGAAGTCAGAAGTTTACATACACCTTAGCCAAATACATTTAAACTCGGTTTTTCACAATTCCTGACATTAAATCGTAGAAGACTTTCCCTATCTTAGGTCAGTTAGGATCACTACTTTATTTTAAGAATGTGAAATGTCAGAATAATAGTAGAGAATGATTTCTTTCAGCTTTTATTTCTTTCATCACATTCCCAGTGGTTGAGAAGTTTACATACACTTTGTTAGTTTTTGGTAGCATTGCCTTTAAATTGTTTAACTTGGGTCAAACGTTTTGGGTAGCCTTCCACAAGCTTCTAACAATAAGTTGCTGGAATTTTGGAACTTTTTGAGTTCTGCCCACACATTTTCTATCTGATTGAGGTCAGGGCTTTGTGATGGCCACTCCAATACCTTGACTTTGTTGTCCTTAAGTCATTTTACCACAACTTTAGAGGTATGCTTGGGGTCATTGTCCATTTGGATGACCCATTTGTGACCAAGCTTTAACTTCCTGGCTTATGTCTTGAGATGTTGCTTCAATATATCCACATCATTTTCCTTCCTCATGATGCCATCTATTTTGTGAAGTGCACCAGTCCCTCCAGCAGCAAAGCACCCTCACAACATGCTTCACAGTTGGGATGGTGTTCTTCGGCTTGCAAGCCTCACCCCTTTTCTTCCAAACATAACGATGGTCATTATGGCCAAACAGTACAATTTGGTTTAATCAGACCAGAGCACATTTCTCCAAAAAGTAAGATCTTTGTTCCCATGTGCACTTGCAAACTGTAGTCTGGCTTTTATTTTTTTTTTTTTTTTATGGCGGTTTTGGAGCAGTGGCTTCTTCCTTGCTGAGCAGCCTTTCAGGTTATGTTGATATAGGACTCGTTTTACTGTGGATATAGATACTTGTCTACCTATTTCCTCCAGCATTTTTCACACCAAACTACATTCATCTTCCTGAGCTGTATGATGGCTGCGTGGTCCCATGGTGTTTATTCTTGCGTACTATTGTTTGTACAGATGAACGTGGTACCTTCAGGCATTTGGAAATTGCTCCCAAGGATGAACCAGACCTATGGAGGTCAACAATTTTTTTCTGAGGTCTTTGCTGATTTCTTTAGATTTTCCCATGATTTCAAGCAAAGAGTCACTGAATTTGAAGGTAGGCCTTAAAATACATCCACAGGTATACCTCCAATTTAGTACACCTCCTATCAGAAGCTAACTGCCTAACAGCTTGACATCATTTTCCAAGCTGTTCCAAGAAGTTTACATACACTTAGGTTGAAGTCATTTAAACTCATTTTTTAACCACTCCACAGATTTAATATTAGCAAACTATAGTTTTGGAAAGTCGATTAGGACATCTACTTTGTGCATGACACAAATAATTCTTCCAACAATTGTTTACAGACAGATTGTTTAACTTTTAATTGACTATATCACAGTTCCGGTGGGTCAGAAGTTTACATACACTAAGTTAACTGTGCCTTTAAGTAGCTTGGAAAATTCCAGAAAATTATGTTAAGACTTTAGACAATTAGCTTCTCATAGGAGGTTTACTGAATTTGAGATGTACCTGTAGATGTATTTTAAAGCTTACCGTCATACTCAGTGCCACTCTCTATGCTTAACATCATGGGAAAATCAAAAGAAATCAACCAAGAGCTTAGAAAAAAAAATGTGGACCTCCACAAGTCTGGATCATCCTTGGGAGCAATTTCCAAATGCCTGAAGGTACCACGTTCGTCTGTACAAGCAATAGTATGCAAGTATAAACACCATGGGACCATGCAGCCATCATACAGCTCAGGAAGGAGATGCATTCTGTCTCCTAGAGATGAACGTAGTTTGGTGCGAAAAGTGCAAATCAATCCCAGAACAACAGCAAAGGACCTTGTGAAGATGCTGGAGGAAACAGGTAGACAAGTATCTATATCCACAGTAAAACTATTCCTATATCGACATAACCTGAAAGGCCGCACAGCAAGGAAGAAGCCACTGCTCCAAAACCTCCATAAAAGCCAGACTACAGTTTGCGAGTGCACATGGGGACAAAGATCTTACTTTTTGGAGAAATGTCCTCTGGTCTGAATTGAATTGTTTGGCCATAATGACCATCGTTATGTTTGGAGGAAAAATGTTCTGTGATTAAATGTCAGGAATTGTGAAAAACTGAGTTTGAATGTATTTGGCTAAGGTGTATGTAAACTTCTGACTTCAACTGTATAACTAAGTGAATTTCTCCCAGATGGCTTTGTCTAGACCATTATACCGTCCAGAAATCCGATCCAGCAACAGATCCCTTATAAGTAATAGCTTGTTGATAAACTAAGAACGTAAAATGCTCACTAAGTCCATAGATATTTGTGGTATGTATGCATGCAAATCTCCTTCCATTGACTGGCCCAAAACTCCTTCAAAATGATTCAGACCTACAAACAGCCAGCCAGGAACCGTAATGCTATATCTGAAGAAACACAATGAGGAAAATGTTGCACTTTAAAAAAACAAATCTAAACCTTTATAGTTCAATGACTTCTTGGAAAACTATGGGTCTTTTTAAAAACATGTGGAGCAATTACAACAATCCCAAAAATCCCCCCAAAAAACTAGCTCAGGGAATAAAACCTCTTTAAATAGAGCATGTTGGTAGCATTTTGAAAATGCCACATATGTGAGCAATTATGTTAGCACACATCCAATGGTGATATTTTATGAAACTAAACATAACGGGCAGTGACCTCTTGAAATATTTGACAAGCAGGGTAAAACTGTCATGAGATTTATGAGTGGATCTCCATCTTTGCTTCAGTTCTGTTTTTAATTAGTGCTTCACTGCCCCCTACAATGAGACAAAACCTAAAATGACAAACAATACAAGTTAGTTTCCTTATTTTATTCTATCCATTTTACATGACAGATCTATGAATGTACACTGACTCTAATATTTTATTGGACCGCTTTTAGCTTTGATTACGGTGCGCATTCGTCATGGCATTGTTTCAACAACCTTATGCAACATCACAAAACATTTTTCCATCCAGAGTTGTTAATTTTTGACAGAGATATTGTATTGATGATGGGAGTTGAACCACTCTGTAAAGTCTTCTCCAGCACATCCCAACGACTTTCAATGGGGTTAAGGTCAGGAGTCTGTGGTGGCCAATTTATGTGTGAAAATTATTTCTCATGCTCCCTGAACCACTCTTTCACAATTTGAGCCCGATGAATCTTGGCACTGTCATCCTGGAATATGCCTGTGCCATCATGGAAGAAAAAACCCATTGATGGGATAACCTGGTCATTCAGTACATTCACGTACTCAGCTTCAGACTTCATTTTATTGCCGTATAAATTTGCTGAGCCTAGACCTGACCAACTGAAGCAACCCCAGATCATAACACTGCCTCCAGAGGTTTGTACAGTGGGCACTATGCATGACGGGTGCATCGCTTCATGTGCTTCCCTTCCCTTCCACAGTCCAATCTTTATGCTCCCTTGCAAATTGAAGAAGTTTTTTCTGATTAGCCTCACTAACAAGTGGCTTTCTTGTGGCCACACAGCTGTTTAGTCCCAATCATGTAAGTTCTCGTAGCATTGTGCGTGTCGAAATGCTCTTACTCTCACTATTAAACATAGCCGTGAGTTCTACTGAAATTTTTGAGCTTGCATTTCACGTATATGAAAGTAAATGAAACTCTAGTGCGACCATACCTTAACAAAAGAACATACTTTATATATGTATAACTGGAACATGCTCTTGCAATGCATTGGCCAAGCATTTGCGTTCCTGCATAGAGTACGTTTCTGGCCAAAGTATTGCTTCATTTATCATAAGACAAGGAAGGGAGAATGGGGACAAAGTCTGAAAAGTACATGATTCACATCAAACCATACAATGAAAGTAGTGTGCATAAAAATAAAAAAAAGTCTACAAAACAACCAAGGAGCAAGTTGTCTCTATGCTATGGTGTTTCATTTAGGTCGCCATCAGTAAATGTGCAATGAAGCATCTTAACACTAGTATTGAGGTCTAGATTATAATAATATTAAGTGTAGGGCAGTGGGAGTGATGTGGCTTTCAAACTAAATGTCTTTAGTGCCAGGCTAGAGTCTAAAGGTTTTGATGTGGCCCCAAGTTTGATTGCCCATTAAGCCTGGCTTGTTTGATTAGTGTGAAAGCTGTCTCCCAAACTTACAAAATTGTATATACTAAGCATAAAAACAAAATAGGAAAGACAGATGCTCAGTTCAAAATCTCATTCATAAATAGCTCATGCATTCTGTAACTTTAAACCAGTAAAATAGAATCAGACAGAAGGATATTTTAATTGAGTCTTTGAGATATGTATGCATCCTAAATAAACAACTAAAGAATTAGGATATAAAAAGAAGGTGTTCTGTAGTGTTGGGTTTGTGATGCTTGTAGGTCCTGCCACTTGGAATGGGTTCTTCAGTATATTCAAGTGTTACCAGTTGTCCAAGAAGTCAAATCCAGTCTTCAGAATACTGCTGCTGGTGTTGAACTGAAAAATTAAGGACATCAAATTTAGGGAAGCATAATACATTGGTGACTATGGTATTGGCCAATATTAAGTTTTTACTTTTACTAAAGACATCTGATTAAACCTATACTAGAAACAATAAATAACCCACAATATTCTTTTTTTAAACACTCAGCTTATTCTATTTCTACTGTGAATTTTAAAAGTACATTATCAAACATGATCAATCTTTACTTACTGTACATTATTATATTTTGATTACAAGAGATCTGTATGCTAGGTGTTAGCACTGGTGCACAAATTAAAATTTATTAGCACACAGAAAAGCATGGCTGAAACTGTTTTATTGTTATTTCTTTAATTATTGCTGTTTTTATTATTTACTACAATTTACAACAACTGAAATTGAGACAATGTCATTTTTAATTTGATATAATATTGTATTTTTATTACTATAAATGTTCATAGCAAGATAAATTATTGTGCCGAAACACCCTCGTAATTTTCATTTACTGGGTATGACCCTGCACTACAGAATGTATTATACTTATTCCATGCTAAGTAATAAAATAAATTAATTAATAAATTCTTTTTTTAACATATTAATTGTACTGGTTTAAGATTAGAACGCATCCACGGCACTTGAACATTTTAAAATAATGCCTGAACACATTTTATTTTGGTTATAGGCATCATTTATTTTCTTTAACAAAACCATCAAAAAATTATATCAGGGGTGTCAATCACAGGGCTTGTGCAGACCAAGTGTAATCTGGCCCACGGGATGGTTTTAGGAAAAATTTAAAGGTTAGATATACTAAAAACATTTGCCTCCATTTATTATTTTGGCATGATACATTCACATAATTCTACTTTTAGCTACAGCATTACAGATAAACTCTTTAAATTGTTGTGTTGCATGTTAAAGCATGTCTCTTAAAGCAGAAGGATGGCGCTCATGCATTTGTGCAAATTTGTGCTTTTCAGCTGATACTGGATCTGTGAGTGACCCTTGGCCTTTTTTGTGGTTTTGGCCACTGCCCCTCAATATGTCTGTGCATGGCCCTGATAAGACTCATTGTACATGTTCGTTGTCGCAACACTCCTCGTACGCGAAAATGACAATTATCACACATGTCCGAATGGGTTCAAATTCGTCGTCACTAATAATACATTTTAATCACAAATGCGAGCAAAACTGTCACACTGTACAGCCCTGGATTATAATATCAAATGTAAAATAACATAGTTATCTTATCGGCCAAAATGTATTCTTAGGTACATCCCTAGAATAATTGGTGTTTTAAAGTTTAAGTGTGTAATTTCTGTGCCATAGACATGTTGCCTGTTGCCAGAGAGTCACAGTGTTTACACTTTTCAGAGGAATCTACCAACAAATGGCTTACTTATCTGTAAAGGGTTGTCACAATACCAAAATTTATTGAACACACTCCTTTAGCCTATTTAAAAAGTTACATTTCTATGTAAATAATAAATGAAAACAAATGCATGTTTCCTGCAAGTGTTTCTCAATTAAGTATGCATTGCTTAAGTGTTTTAGGTAGGGTCCTACTGAAATCTGTTTTATTGTTTCCCAAATCCTGTGTTTTCCAATTTTTAGGGGTTCAAGCCCGAAGGGCTGAAACCCTATTGTAATTGTAAAGATTTTTATTTTTATTATTATTCTGCCCAAAAAGTGATCGTGCAGACCAAACCGTAAGTCGTAGAGAGCTACAGCTTATGGCGTTTTGATACTACAGTGTATCAAAGTCTCGGCCCGATCGGCCTCAAGGTGGCACTACAGTGATCATGTTTACGTTTTGGCCCATAACTCCTAGACCGTTTGTCGAACAAGTGTCTTACATCATTGGATTCCTTGGCTCAAGACAAACAAAACTTATATCTCCGATTTCATTTCTGTCATGAAAATGTTTGCGCTAATTTGCATAATTAGAAAAACCTACTTTTTCGAACTCCTCCTAGGCCGTATGTCCGATTCGCACAAAAATTGGGGTGTGTCTACAATGCACCATCCTGACAAAAATGTATAAAAGGAATTTTGATTTGATTTGATTCGAAGATATAAGCCAACGAATTGGTCAGGTGTCGTCCATTTTGTATGCATTGACCAATATCTACCAAACGAAAAGGCCAAATGTTATGAAACTTGATACACATATACAACAGCACATTTTGAGTCTGCATGCAAAATGCCTATAGGGAGCACTGCAACTAAAAAATCCTCATAACTCTGTATTATCAATGAAGTTGAAAATTGGTATGCTTCTTGTAGGGGCCAAATGCTAACATATTCTACAATATGATTCAGACAAATAAAAAAACATGGCTGCCAGCAGCCAATCAAATTTCAGCAAAATGGCTGTATAAATGGTGTGTAAATTATTATATATTATCCAATGTTACCTGCTATTGTGAACTACATCTAGGACTCCCTAGGTCAATAATTATCAAAGAAAAGTTGAACTTTAGTTATTTGACCAAGTGTATCCAGAAGCCTATAATTCTAAAATATTTTTGGAGATTGGGTGCTTTGTGGCTTTATAACAGTTATAAAGTTTTTTTTTTTTTAAATAACCACAACAATTATCCTGTTTCAGGATTGTTGAACACCAGACATCAGAGTCATATTTAACACCAGTTTGCAAATTCAGCAACTTACAAAGTACATATACAAATACATACCTTTTTTGCATACTATGAAAGTTCTTAAAAGGCTTGAACCCCGACAACTGCTGCTTGCGGCTATATTTATTTTTATTTATTTTTTAATTCCATGATTAAATGTTTAATTTAATCATCAAAATGGTGTGTAATCAAATTCCTAAAACTACAAACAAATAAAAAAAGAACAATTACTTTTGAACATACCATTGCATTTTTTTTTTTACCAAACTTTTTCAGTACAACAGCACTCTTGCTTGTGATATATTGCCTAATTTTTATTATTATTAATCATTATTATTATTACAGTGAATATTAGATTTTACAATACATTTGTAATAGTGTATTTCTATTGCAATGTCTTTAATCTCAGGCTTCTAGCTTTTATTTTGATGTGCGTTTTTGATAGAAGACTCACTATCCACCTCCTAATAAATAGGGATGCACCAATCCGTTACCTGGATCGGTATCAGCTCCGATACTGAAGCTTTTAAACGGATTGGGTATCGGTCCGACGAGCCCGATCCAAATCCAATACTGTGTGTTAGTCATGTTCGTTACTGTCAAGCTCAAAATGACATAAAAAAACCATAAAAACACAATTAAAGTAGTTCATATGACTCGTGCATTTTACTCAAAGCCACTTGAAGACGTGCAATAGCACTGTGAATCACAAAAGGCACATATTTATAAGTAAATATATAAAATTCATGCGCAGCTCCAGCGCGTTATTGAATGGCGCTGCTCTGTTTACACACACACTCGTGGCTATTTTTAGCCTTCATGCGGTGCGCAATATTTGAGCGCTACTCGCGTCACGAACAACATCTCAGATGTAGATGCTCAATAGTTCGGTTCACTTATAATATGCATTTAGAATGGCACTGGAAGTGCTTTTTTTTTTTTTTTTTTTACCAGAATTTGAATAAGAAGCGAATTAAACTACTGTGAACTTGCTTACAAACAGACACACTTACAGGACTTCCTGGAGAGTTCAGAATGTCAAAATAAAAGTATGAGGGTTTAAGGGTACGTTTACACGTCAACGATGTAATAAAAACGGAAAAGTTTTTCCTTCGCGTTTTTGAAAAGTTTCACGTACAGACGACAACGATGTCAAAACGATCCCCGTTCACACTGATCCACGAAAACGACTAAAAACGCTGTATTATGCATGCCAGGCCAGTAGTTGGCGATGTCACTTTGTAAAGAAACACTACGCGCCTGCGCACATAAGCATTCTTCCACAGAGCGGTGAATACAAACAATGAAGATGGCGATCGCTAATCGTAGTAGTGATGCAGTAAATCCACACTTTGCTGTAGTCCGCCATTGTAGTTTTGAATGTCTCGCGCGTTGTTTTTAAGTACTCGCGCGCATGCCTATAGATTGAACTCTCAAGGTTATTCAATAAACTCTGCTCATTTTTACCATCACTTCTTCTCCTGCCTTCTTCTGTTTTCCCCCTGCTGACTTTTGGGCTGGTAGAAGAGTAAGTTAACATAAGCTGTTGATGTTGACTGGTTTTGGATATCAGACAGAACACTGATATATGGATATCATCTGACGGAGAGAGAGGTCTTGTGTACACTGGATCTCACATGCGTTTTCACTGCCTCATGTTTTCATATTCTAAGCATATCATTGAATACTGTACATGGCATCACATCTCTGTCTATAGGCTATATACATTAGCGATGGGTGAATGAATTGCAGGGTAATGGTACATCAAATAAAATGAAGTAAATAAATAACATTTAAAATACAAATACATTTTTCCCATCTGAATCCATACATTAATTTCAAGATTTTCAAATTGCAGGTTATGCCTACTGTACAATGTTCACACTTCATACAAAACACTCCAAATTAATAAATTGTTGATTATTGTTATTTGCACAGACACCAGTATTCATATTGATAATTATACATCTCAAATTGATGCCCATCAATCCATCATTCTTATATAACATGTAATACGCGTGCGCATTCAAAAACTTGCACTTTGAAACCCGTTTTCAAAAGTTTGCGTTTTCAGGCCCCAAAAAACCATTGTCGTGTAAACGAATAGCCAAAACGCATAAAAAGTTTTCTGTTTTTAGTTGAAAACTTTGTCGTGTAAACGTATTATCATTTGTTTGTTTACAAATGATAATAATATATAAGTTGAATGGGTTCCAAAAAATAACTGTGTGAATGGAAAGTGTGCTGAAACTAAATTGAACAAAAAAAGAGATCTGAATCCTTTAAAATCCAGATACAAGTAAAAAAAAAAAGAAAAGAAAAATGGCTTATTTTGTACTGATGACTTATACTGGAATTACTGTTAATTTTGCTGCTACATTATCCAGTATACTAGTTAACAATAAAGTTTTTCTTAATAAGCAATACATTTATATTGAAATAACGTGTAGTTAGAGGTTTGTGTTTCTTTACATATTAAAGAGCACACCCAATTAGTTCCACACAATAATGTAAAGATATTCTAAACCGATTATGCAAAAAACAACAACACTGGTATCAGATCGGGATCGGCCGATACTGAGATTTCCGATATCGGAATCGGATTGAAAGAGAAAAAGTGGTATCGGTGCATCCCTACTAATAAACAGTTTGCCACATGGCCCATTGTGATCATTAAATTGCAAATGCTGTGATTTCAATATAGTTTGTGCTGCGTGCTTCACAGTGGATGAGTGCTCTGATTTGTCATCTTATACAACATGCATGATTCTTAATGTCTGTGGAGTTTCTTGTGTATTAGTGGTTTGCTTCATACATTCACTTAGAGCATGCAGCTCATGCAGAATAAGATTGCAGCCTTTTGCAGTTTAATAATCACACTAGGACATATCATGATATTCCCCCCTTAAGTATGTCAAATTTGTGTGTGAGCATTTGGAAGCAGTCGTGTGTCAGTCAGACAGCGTGCAGGAATCGAATTCGGTCCTACCGGTACTGCCCAAACACATGTATCGTGAGACATCTTTTTTATTTTTGTATCAGCTTGGTACCAACGTACCAGTACTTTTGACACCTCTAGTAGAAAGAATTTTAACATAAAAAAAGGACACACATCACCTTTAAGATTGGGCTGATTTGTACAACAAAATGAAGGTGAATTTGAGTTTCATCTCACCTGTGAGAAGGTAGGGCTGGAGGTGGGTGAGCTATCTGCCTTGTTGCCATCTTTGGCTGTGCTGTTGGACTGAGAGGAAGACCTGGTGACCAGACCAGGACTGAACACATCATCCAGAGCACTTACAGAAGGAAGAGTACTCTGGGCTCTTTCCCACTCTCCATCTGTGGAGGACACACTCACAGGAGCAGGAGGCATTGGGGTTACACTGATCGCCACCGGGGTCGTGCTGATGGGAACGGGGGGCGGAGGTGCTGGAGGTTTGGGGGCTTTCTGTTTAACCGGACGCAAGACGTGGGCTTCCTCTGTCTCCCTCTGCCCGGACTCTAGCCTCAGGTACGAGGGCAAGGGTTTCTCCCCTTTCTCCAGAGACTTGATCTGGCTGGGCGTCAGAGACTGAAATTCAGCCTTCTCGCCCTCTAGTCTGGATCTTTCAGCACTGATCTTCCAGAAGGAGGACTCGTCACTGCTGGGCAGCTTGCTACTCTGAGAGGTTTTGGGTTTAGAATCGTTCCCTGAGGAGGGAACACCCGGTTCCATAGCACCAGAGATCAGACTGAAGTCCATCTGACTCTGTTAGAAAAGTAAGAACACATATAGAAATTCCAATTGGTTGTTTTCTGCCAGCAAACTGATTATGTATTTTTTAGAAGAGGAGGCCTACTTACCTTGGTCTCCCAAGAGAAAGGAGCTGAGTGCTCATCTTGCCAAGTTAAGTCCTTGAAATGGAGAGAAGAGAGATGTTAACCATCGTCATTAGATGGGATATCACTGGAATCTGTCAATTCTGCCTTTTGTTTAATGATGACCTAAAATACAATGGTACTCAATTCAAAGAGTGCCGAGTGTCCTAATTTTGTCTAATATAATACATTTGTCGAACAGTTTCATGTAGGTCTATAGATATATATGGCACACATGTTTTTAGTAAACAGTCCGTCTTGTGAGATGGCATGTGCAGTTTGAATAAAAAAATAAATAATTTTTAGTCATGAATGAATGAATGTACGCAAAAACAAATTACTAGCGGCCATTATTTTAAGAAGGCTTATTTTTAATTATTCATGTGTGTTTTTGGAATTGACCAGCAGAACAAATCCAAACAGCAAGTCTTTACTGAACCAACACTAAATCCTTAACACATCACAAGTATAGATCATACAAAAACCTCTTCTCCGAAGTGTACGGTCTTCTGTCCGGTCTGGATGAGCAGTTTCGGGTAACATATCACCTCCTCTCTGTCCACCCGGTGCATAGCGTACCGAGCCCGGATCCGCGGGTCCATCATGCCTTCATCTATCGCTGTGTCCTGTTCGGCCGGGCTCATTTGATCCCACACCGAACCGTAGCCCTCCTTTATCTTCTCCCTCTCCTGCATGATCTTACGGGCCATGGAGTTAATAGAGGAGAAATACTCCAGCTTTTTGGCATCCGTAACGTGTGGAGGATCCGCCATCGCTGCGGTCTCCATTTCCTCAACACAACAGCTGGAACAACAACAAGCGCTGACGTAGTACGTACACGGAGGACTTTTATTTGATTGAATTATCAATATAAATGAATCCCGATATAAACCATGTTACCTCCACATCAAAAGACTTGTGTGAAAAATTATGTTATTTTATACTTGTTTTTTAATTATTATTATTATTATTGCCAATGCTTATTGATATCTGTATAAATGAATAGATAGATAGCAACAGATTTTAGCAATAAAGTTAATAATAATAATAATATGTGTAGAAATTTATAGTATTTATTTTTAGAAGAGTTTTAATTTGCCTTGCATTTATATTCACATATAATAAATAAATTAGTTAAGTAATTAATGAAACGAAGTTAACTGAATTATCTTTTGAATCATCTAACGTGTGTATTTCATTGCCTTAAAATATTAAGTATAATATTGTATTATTTTATTTAATTAAAGTGGCACAGTTAGAGAACTTATTTATTTCATTTTTGTATATGATATTTATTAGGTTTGTCCTCCATCCATCTACCTACCACGAAAACAAAATACTTTTATTCTGTGTTCCGCGTGCATGTGAAGAAGTGTCTGAGAGTAATGGCTGTAGAATCGGCGACCTCTAACGGTACAACAGATGAAAACCATCCAGAAGAAAGGGACGAGTGTAAAAAAGGATGGTTATTTAAGAAAACACAGTACACAAAGCGCTGGAAACGGGTTTGGTTTCATGTCAGAGACTGGAGACTTTTCTATGGTGTTAATGAACAGGTAAGAGTGAATGGTGATTTGTGCATGGAGCTCTCGCAGCGCTTTCAGGTTCTTAAGAAAGTATCAACAGTGATAAGTTTATCAGCATGAACTTAAGCACACCTGCGTGAGCCATGCGAATGCTTGACGTTACTGCACAGAAACAAATTTTTTTGCGCGTAATTTAATTAATAATTAAATGAATAATCTTCCTTAATAATTACATACCACAGGTTACTCACCTTGTTGTTGTTGTTATGTTACCATAGCAATGCCTACTCGTTAAGATGCTCTTATTTTGACCAATTAAACTTTAAAAAATAAACTTCTTAAAACTGTGATCGTCCTGGAATAAATATCTCCAAATAAATATTTCGTAGAATATGTGATAGTAATGGCGGAAAAAGGTGGATAAGCCTTTAAATTGGTAACACTAGTAAGCTAGCAGCCATTTAAAGGTGCACTCTGTAACTTTTTTTCTCGTGTCATCTTGGATTTACAGTGACACCTAGTGGTGTCAGTCAAAATGAATATATTTCAGTTACAGATGCGGTTACTGAGATCAAGCGAGTAGTAGTCAGCTGGGGCCGGTTGAACCAGCTATATGTACATTACAACTTAGCCTAGTTGTGGCGTAAATGGGTACTTAGTCACAATTTACGCACTACTAAATATTTGAGAGTTGCACGCTTAGTTAAACTTATGTATGACGTAACCCTATGTATAAACTAAATATTTAAGGAAGCTCCGACCAGGAGTAACGAATGGAATAAAAAATCAGAATGATATTTAATGACATCAATGAGCTCATGTTTTGCGTGACAGGCTCCAAACCTTTCGACATACATTATAATGTTGAAATTTACACTTGTTTACTTTTACGAGAGAAAAAACATTATATAAAAAACGTACTACTTAAGCATGAAACCGATCTAACGATGCACTTTCCTGTGTGTGTACGGTGTCAAGTTTCAACACATACGATATATATAAGATAGCACTATTAAAATGAATAAATGTGTATTTTTCCAGCCTGTTGTATAAGTAATTATTTATTTCTGTCCCTTATTCGTTTTAGATACAGTTATTGAATATTGTTATTTACATAGGCTAAATATACCATTAATGAAATCTTGTTTTATTATATATGGTATTTTAATGGGGATAAAATTTAGTATAGCTAACAGGTGAGCAAACAAGGTTTGAACAAGATCAAACTGAAATTCATGGCTGTTTAACAATTCTATGTACAAATTTGAAGGCTGTTTATTGGATAAATACAGGTAAACGTCATATTATGCTACTACGCATTACTTTACAGAGCGCTTACGACCTACTAATTAAGTTTGCCTTAAGAACAGGTGGTGCAACCATATTAAGCACTGACTTAGTTACAAACTAACTAGTAGTTACTAAGCCCTTAGTGTGAACTTTACGTCCCAACTTAAGTGAGAATTTATACACAGCTAGTGCAACCCTACCCTGGTCATGTGATTCTAAAATGGCTGCCCCCATGAGGGCACCCCTCCCCCATGTAGAATAAAACAGCTTTTATAAGGTTACTAATATGACTGGAGTCCTCATCTCATCAAGATTTTATACATATGCTTTAAAATTACAGTTCATTTCTTTATTAGTAAAACTTTTTAATGGGGGGAAAAAATGACTGAGTGCAGCTTTAACTTTGAATTTAATTTTTATTTAACCATGCAAAATAAAAGGAAATTGATTGTTTCTGAATAAACATTTTGACACCCTGACTGATTTGGTAATGACACTCTAAGATTTTGATGTAAAAATATTAAAATTAAATATAGCTGCAAGCAGCAATCACTGGGCCAAGCACACCAATGCCAAACATTTAGATTGAATAAAGAATTCCGGTGATGATTTTAAGCAGAGTGGTGAAAAAGTAAATTGTTTTTTTTTTTACAAATGCTCATAATTTTTGACCAGTAAGTGCCGCTGACACCAAATTGATATGTTGTTGTATAGGGCTTGGTTACAATGCCATATCTGAAGTTTCATGTCATACACCAAAGCTTTCAAGAGATACAGCCTCATATCCTTATTGGCATCTTGCCATTAAATATGTTGATTTGTTGATAAGTATGGCCGACCATGGCAAATGTGGTATCAGGGAAGCTAACGACATAAGTCTCATGACAGTAGGCCAAATTAATTAGAAGTTATAAGCATTTCTTGGTATCTTTTGACCAGTAGATGATGCTGTCCCCAAACTTTTTGAGTACCTCCAGGACATGGCCCCAATGACACATCCATCCATCCATCTTCGATCATTTATCCGGGACCGGGTCACAGTGGCAGCAGTTTAAGCGAAGTAGCCCATACGTCCTTTTCCCTGGCTACATCCTCCAAAGTAGAAAATCCGCTGTAGCGGCAACACTGAGAATGCAGCGCGTACATGCGTTGGGTTATGAATTGAGCGCTGACACATTTCATAATGCAATGGTGTGTGAGATCGAGCTTGCGTATCATGGTGCGTCTGCGTTCACGTACTTGTGTAGAGTATGTTTGCACCTTAACCAATCCCGAAAAGCCTCCTTCAGCCTGACGGCTTCCTTCACCGCAGGTGTCCACCAGCGGGTTCTAGGATTGCTACTCCAACAGGCACCAACAACTTTCTAGCCACAGCTCACTGCGCCCGCCTCTGCAATGGAGGCCTTAAACAGGGTCCACTCAGACTCCACGTCTTTAGCCTCCTCCGGGATGTGGGAGAAGCTCTTCTAGAGGTGGTGATTAAAAATCTTCTGGACAGAGGTCTCCGCCAAACATTCCCATTTCACCCTCACAATCCATTTGGTTTTGCCAGGTCTATCTGGCAGTTTCCCTCGCCATCTGATCCAACTCACCACCAGGTAGTGATCGGTTGACAGCTCTGCTCCTCTCTTCACCCGAGTGTCCAGAACATATGGCTGCAGGACTGATGATACAACAATAAAGTCGATCACTGACCTTTGGCCTAAGATGCTCTGGTATCAAATACACTTATGAACAACCTTATGTTCGAACATGGTGTTTGTTATGGCCAATCATTGACTAGCACAGAAGTCCAATAACAGAACACTGCTCGGGTTCAGATCAGGCAGGCTGTTCCCCCCAGTCACTCCCCTCCAGGTATCTCCAACAAAGCCAACATGGGCATTGAAGTTGCCCAGCAGAACTATTTCTGTCCCCAGCTGGCATGCCCCTCCATGACACATACAACATTTTGTAATGACACGCCATTGCGTTTGTAACATACAGCAATTTAAGACAAAATTCTAAATGTCCAATGCCCAATATGGTTGACATTGAAAATTTGGGTATCAAACGACTCGGTATGCCTCAAGGAAACTAAGGAGATCATTGTCTCATGATTTTAGGCCAAACTATTCAGAAGTAGTAAGGAAAAATGTAAATGTTTCATATTTCTTGACCGTTAGGTGGCACTGTGCCAAAACTGTGCAGGTACCCTCAGGTAATGGTTATGATGATATATACCAAGTTTCGTGTCTAAGTGCTAAAGATTTGCGAAGATACAGCGTCATGTCCATTTTGGTGTGCTCACATCGAATTTGTTGTTGCGGTATAAGATAACAGTTTGGTCTATCATCATAAATTACATACATTTTTGTCATGAGTATCTCTAGATGATACGTGCAAAATTTTGTGCAAATCGGACATACAGTCTAGAAGGAGTTAAAAAAGTATTTTTTTAAAAAAAAATGTTTATTATAAATGTCGGATAATATAGTTGTGTGGAAATTAAAACCAGTGGTATGCAATCAACTCAGCATGAGCCAAGGAAAAAATAATTTTGATTCTAAGCCTTACGGCCCAAAAGTTATGATCCTAAACATACAATAAGCACAAATTTGAACAGCTGGAGGATTAGAGACCCCAAATTCGGGTCAGTAACATTTGAGAGTGTCCTCTATCAGTCTGCCAACTTTCATAACTTTCCGATGTACAGTTCTAGGGGCTGCCATAGACTTCAAGAGAGGAATAAAAACAATAAGAAAATTAGCAGATACAATAAGTGCCAACGCACCTTCAGTGCTTGGCCTCTAATGACATTTCTGATCTTCAAACTGTCACTCTGCTGCCCTGGAAGATATGTGCTGCCCTATCACTTATCATTTCCATACTAACCAAATATAAACTTTTTTTGGTGAACACAAGTATTCTCTAAAATCTTGGTGTGATAGAAATGACAGCAGTATTGGACACAGTGATTCTTTGTTATGAAAATGTACATACAATACCAAATGATTTGAAAATAATAATAAGTGCAAAGTAACATTTATGATTTTAGCCTTTTTCTATACATTAAAGAGGTTAAGCCTGGGATGGGAGGCAAGCCCAAATAGAGAAGTTCTGGCAAATTTAACATTTCAACCCTCTTAATGGAGAAAGTAAGTATTTAAAGAGACACAACAAAAATTTTAAAGCTATTATAGTCTGGTCTTTAAAGCTTGAATAATTGTTTTGGGCACAAACATGGGCACACTCTGGATATCGGAGTGATAAACTGATCCTAAATGTAGTCAAGTCAAGCCATTTTTATTGTATATTGCTTTTCACAAAACACATAATTTCAAAGCAGCTTTACAGAAAATCATGCATTAACAAAAAATTAAACTGTAATACCTATAAAGTCTTAGAGTGATCATTGTGTAATTTGATTAAATATGATTGTAAATTGTGTATAAAAATTAAATAATTAAATAATAATTGTATTTAGATCTCCTGTGGGCAAGCTATAGGCGACCGTGGCAAGGAACACAAAACTCCATAAGATATTGGTTAATGGAGAAAAAGAACCTTGGGAGAGACCACTGTGGGGGCCAGTTCCCCTCTGGCTAACCAGCTTGAATATAATGCCAATATTAGTTATTTATGTGCAGTGCAGGCTATGGTTTAAGATTAGTAAACTAAGTAAGTGTTAAGGTCCAGTGTTTAAAAAAATATTTTTTTATGAACTGTAAGATTAATTACTAATGTCTTTGAAGTCTATCCTGGATTAACTGCAGAAGTTCACATAGATGCATTGTCCTTTGTTAGTTGCCTAATTAAGGCTTTTGTTGGCAATTAAATGATAGTCTGTGTATTCCATTTCAAGAGTGTAGTCCATCAATAGACAAAGGTGATGCAGGCAGAGATCAGTGAGGTGCATCGCAGTACAACCGGCAGATCATTTCGGTGAGGCTTGGTGGGGTCCATCCTAAATCCAATGTTCAGGCAGTGGCATATGAAGTATCCGATGTCTTACAGTTGGAGTTGGCGTCGGTTCATCCTCTGAAGTCCATCGTAAAAGACTAAAGTGATGCCTGGCTAGCACCGGCTGCATTTAGTCACTCAGAGACACATAGCAGTGGAGTTCGAAACCAAGCAGAAACGGAGCTGGATCTGGCCAGTTCTGGTAAACTCGTGATATAGAATAATAGCAGCGTAGATGTCATTCAGTTTTCTGCAGATTTTTAGATCATGATAGATGTTTCTGGTTCCAGCAGACCTAACTAAAGCAGCATAATTGTGAGTTGATGGATAAATTAGGTGTGTGCCTGGCTAAATAGATGAGTCTTTATTCTAGACTTAAACTGAAAATGTAAATGTAATCTTTCCCCAGTTAGCAGAGAAAACTATTAATCTGGTTGGAGCAAAAGTGGAGGTGCTGGACGATGATGGGAGATTTGACTGGACCGTCACAACAAAGGACAGTAAACGCACCTTTATCCTGTGTGCCGACAGTGCAGAAGAGCGGCAGGCATGGATGACTGCCATATGTGAGGCACAGCTGAGTTCTCAAGAGCACAACTCCAATGCATGTATTTTACAATAACTAGACTTTTAAATGTACTTTTTTGAAAACATTTTGAGTATAGTTTTCTACATCTTTTTGACAAAGTTTAAGATGCCCTGCTGATGTGTAGTCCATCCCCTGGTGCACGTGACATTTTTTTCAGAATAACCTGGGAACTCAAATGCTAGAATGCCATGTGAACTATGACCATTGCAGAGATTAATATACACACTTCTTTATTTAACTATATTATTATATATATGTACACTGGCGGCCAAAAGTTTGGAATAATGTACAGATTTTGCTGTTTTGGAAGGAAATTGGTACTTTAATTCACTAAAGTGGCATTTAACTGATCACAAAGTACAGTCAGGACATTACTGATGTAAAAAAACAGCACTATCACTATTTGAAAAAAGTCAAATCAAATCTAGACAGGCCCCATTTCCAGCAGCTATCACACCTTATCCTTGAGTAATCATGCTAAATTGATAATTTGATACTAGAAAATCACTTGCCATTATATCAAACACAGTTGAAAGCTATTTGGTTCATTAAATGAAACTTTGTCTTTGTGTTTGTTTTTGAGTTCCACTGTATGCAATAGACTGGCATGTCTTAATAACCTCATTGAGCTTTTGTGAGATCAGCTAGACTGTAAGGTGAGTGAGAAGTGCCCGACAAGACAGCCACATCTATGGCAAGTGCTACAGGAAGCATGGGGTGAAATGTCACCTGAGTATCTGGACAAACTGACAGCTAGAATGCCAAGAATCTGCAAAGCTGTCATTGCTGCATGTGAACATTTTTTTGATGAGAACTCTTTGAAGTAGTTTAAGAAGTTCTGAAATTTTTTAAAATTGTAATAGTAATTACGTTATTAATGTCCTGACTATACATTGTGATCAGTTGAATGCCACAAAGTACCAATTTCTTTCCATAAGATCAAAATCTGTACATTATTCCAAACGTCTGGGTGCCAGTGTATATATATATATATATATTATATGATTATCCTGTAACATGTGAAATCTTTTAGATAATTCTAAATAGTTCTATTTTGTTAAGTGAATAAAAGGTTTTGTCAAAGCCATCTTGAATGTGTTTTATATGTTGCTTGATATATTTTAATAAAGCACATTTGTAGTTTTCAGTTTCTTTTTTTTTTAAGTGGATACCCCCAAATACTTGCAGTTGAACTGTGGATGTCATTGTGAATGGGCTAATTCATAATATATATATATATATATATATATATATATATATATATATATATATATATATATATATAAAAATTCTGTGCCACAAACTTGCAGACAGTCGAGAGCGCGTGTAATAGCTCATTACACGTCTGGAATGCATTTCTTTTTTTTTTTGTTATTAACATTTTTAATTGATTCAAGGCAGACAAAAATAAATTTAACCACAAAATTATACATTAGGAATCATCTTATAACCCCCCTCCCATAATCTCTTGAGAGAAGACGAAGCTCCAACCCCAGACTCTGAATAAACAGGGAGTAATACACAGAAGTTTCATGACCTTTCCCATAAGCAGTAATCACCATTTCCAAAGTATCTGCCGCTTTAGGGGGGTGTACACCACTCCCAAAAACAGTACAGAGCAGGTGGTGCAGCTGTAAAAACCTAAAGAACTGGGATCTAGGAATCTTAAAATGTTGAACCAAATTATCAAAAGATCTCAGTACTCCACTCTCATATAAGTCACAGAGTGTAGTAACCCCCCTCCCAATCCACTCTAACCAACAGAAAGGGGACTTATTAATATGTAGTTTAGGGTTCAGCCATATGCTTGAGGCAACATTTAAATAAATGTCCGAATTAAACACTCTGGACACTTTAGTCCAAACCATGTGCAAATGCGAAATAAAGGGGTGTGACTTAACTTCTCTGGTTAGTTTGATCGAAAGACTTTGCCATGGCAAAATAGGGGCAAGAACTTCTTGTTCAATAAGAAACCAGGGAGGGGCTCTCTCAGGTGGAAGCGACCAATGAGCCAAATGTCTGAGACCAAATGCATAATAATAAAACAAAATCTTGGGTAGGCCTAGCCCACCTTTTTTCAATCGGCCTATGTAACTTATTGAAATTTAACCTGGCACGCTTACCATTCCAAATGAAGGACTTCGCTATGCTATCAAATTGCTTGGGGGGGACATCTATAGGGAGAGATTGTAACAGGTAGTTGAATTTTGGAATACAATTCATTTTAATTACATTAACCTTCCCAATCATCAGTAAGTGTAATGAAGCCCACCTGTCCACATCATTCGAAAACCTTTTTATAAAGGGATCAAAATTAAGTCTAACTAAATCTAAATCACTAAAAATTTGCTGGGAATAAAATTCCCATATACTTAATGCCCTGTTTGGGCCACTGGAAGGCGTCCGGCTGGAAGGCCGTTACTGGACAGTACGCTGTCAAAGCCAAAGCTTCGGATTTAGACCAATTGATTTTGTATCCTGAGAACTTGGAAAAGGAATGAATTATTCTGTGGAGGCAAGGCACAGATCTAGTTGGGTCGGAGACGAATAATAAAATATCATCTACGTAAAGCAGAAGCTTATGCGCCACACCTCCCGCAATCGCCCCTGGAAAATCATCCTCCTTTCTTTTCGTGGCTGCTAATGGTTCCAGGGCTAGACAGAACAATAATGGGGAAAGAGGGCAACCCTGACGAGTGCCCCTATTCAGAGTAAAATAATCTGAAATTAATCCATTTGTTTGTACCGCTGCTACAGTGTGTTTATAAAGTAACTTAATCCAACCAATAAATGTACTCCCGAACCCATACATTTCCAAAATCCTAAAAAGATAATCCCATTCTACCATATCAAACGCCTTTTCGGTGTCAAGTGAGATGGCAGTGACCGGAGACTGATCATTCGCTACTGACCACATGATATTGATGAGACGCCTGATGTTATCAGAAGAGCTGCGGCCCCGAATAAACCCTACCTGATCTATATGTATAAGAGATGTCATAACCTTACTTAATCGGTTAGCCAAAATGTTTGGCTAACCGATTAACACTTTTACACTTACTTGGATCTTTGTCCTTTTTAAGAATCAGACTGATCCGGGCTTGTGTCATGGTTGGAGGAAGATTTCCATTATTTAATGATTCAGTATAAACTTCTAACAAAAGTGGAGCCAGTTCTGTAGCATAGGATCTAAAAGATTCTGTGGCAAAACCATCTGGCCCCGGAGCCTTGCCAGTAGGTAAGGACTTAATTACATCGTCAAGCTCCTCCAAGGTTATCTCAGAATCAAGAGCTTTTTTTTGCTCAGTCTTCAGTTTAGGAAGACAAAATAGTATTATATCTATATTTCAATTGGGTCAATTCTCTGAGGCCATCAGATGATATACGGCGCTTCAGCTCTGCCTCTGCACTTTTAATATTTCCTTCCAATTCCACGAGTTCTCGTGCTTTGGATTTTTTGATGAATGATGTGCATAAAAATATATCCCATGATTTACACAGTCCGCCAACTTTATAAAAGACATCCTTTGTGTGGGCATGTAGATATTTTGCGGTCATCCGTTCATTGTAAAAGTGGTTTTCCGTCAATGCAAAAATTTCTTTAAGAAAAAGTGTTAATCCACAAAACAAAACAAACTCCAACCACTCGGTGGAGCCAACGCAAAAGGAAAAAAAATGGCACCCAGCTTCCTCCGAAAGCCAGAGTATGTACAGTGAGTCAATCCACTCACAAGAAAAACACCCAATGGTTACTCACCCATTGTTTCAATAAAAGACATTGCCTGATTGGGACATGTAAATACTTTGCTGCCGTCCTTGGTGTTTATTCTCAGTCTGGCTGGAAACATCAGAGCAAAAGTGATCTTCCGCTGATGTAAGAGTTTCTTGCATTCCCTAAACTGATCGTGTTTCTCTCTTGTCGAGTTCGCAAAGACAAGAAAATATTGTAGTTCTTCCAAGAAAGCTTTCCTTTGCTCCTCGCCTGGCGCAACACGAGATCTTTATCGGATGATCTAAAAAATTTGGCCAGAATCGATCGGGGCCTTCCTCCTTCAGCAGATCTGTGAGCTGGGACTCTGTGAGCTCACTCAATTTCCAGCTTGTGGCCTGTTATGTCGAGCAGACTCGGGAAAAGCTCCTCTAGGAATTTCACCATATCTCTGCCCACCTCATGCTCAGGAATTCCAACAATTCGTATGTTATTCCTGCGGCTTCTATTCTCAAGATCTTCAAGCTTTTCAAGAACATGTTCCAAATCAACTTTGGTCACGGGCGGATTAGCGGCTAATTCCCTCTCTGATGACTCCAAAAAATCGATTCATTTTTCAACATGTCACTCTTGTGACTAGCTCAGAGAATTTTTTTCCATCGCCGTAATCGATCGACGTATTACAACGAGATCCTCCAAGTCCGCAAGTACCTTCGTCAACATCACCGACATGTTGGACAGTTGACGCTGGATTCCTTCTCCCGCCGCACCATCCAAATCGAGTCCCCGGTCCACAGGCCTGTCTGGGCTTTCATCTTGAACCCGTAAGTGTATTTTAATGTCTCAAGAGCCTGAGGATTTTGACTTCTTTGCCATGTTTACCTCAAACAGTAAATGTGTAACTGGGTGTATCGAATTTCACCGGAATATATCATGCAAATAAAAAAATAAAAATAAAAATAGCAAAGTGCGCAGAGCTGTCTCTCACACATCTGCCCTTCGCATGGCGTCACCGTACTCCTGGAATGCATTTCTTGAAGAAAAGTAAAATGTTAACTGCTAAGAAACACTGACAGTGAATTGAATACACAAATAATTTACCTAATCAAACAAAGCAAGGGGAACAAGAAACATTAAAATGCTTAATTGTACAGGATTAATTTAGATAAACAGTAATGAACTAAAGGGTCATCCTCATCCATACACATGGAGGAAAACACAACATAAACAAACAAATAAACAGGCAAATAAATAAGATCACCCCTTTGGTGAGATTAAGTATCAGTGGCAGGTTTTCCAACTGCAATTTTTAATATTGACCAATAGATGGCAGTACTTATTAGAGAGTCACAGGTAGATCTCAGACACATTATAATTTCCGGGGAGAGAAAGAGTCCTACTCGTAGTTCACTCTTTGAAATACCATGTAAATAACATGAGATGTGAAAATAATAGGCATAACCATTCGGTACCACATAAATTACCATGCCACATCTGATATCAGAAATAACAGACTTTTGAATTTACATCAGATATAGATTTATTCATTTATTCACATACGAAATTTCCAGTCTTGTGTTTACTTCTCACTCCTCTATATAGCTGTTGTGGCAGCGACATGATTTGACCCGAGTGTGTAACATGATCTGCCCGCCGCGCGCGTGCGTGCGTGCGTGTATGTCGTGTAGTTTCGGTCCGTGCCATGGGTAGATCTGTGCTGTTCCTATGATTTGACCACCATCAGTGTTCAGTTGTTAGACATGAGAAGTTCCCGTATAGTGCTGGAAACTTTTCTTTACTTTAGTGAGTTTGAGAACTTGCCAGAAACTTTTTGATCATCGAAACAAAATAATGGAGCCCATTACAAAGTGGACACCGACTCAGGTTGTGGACTGGATCAGAGGTAGGACAAACTGTGAATGACTGTTATTTCTTCGCTAAAATGTAAACGCGTTTAATATTACAGATAGTTCCCAAACTTATTTAACTATTTCTTTTAAGATGCACTTATTTAAATTTACCATATAAGTTTACACCAAAATACCAGTTACTACAGTTAGTCTTAATATTGTAAAATCAGTTGAATAGGATTATTTTGAAAAGATCTCAAACGATGTAAGAATGTTTTTTTAGAAACGTTGTGTTACTTTTTTTTAATTTAATTTAGTTTTATTATAGTATTATTTTAGAAACAATATAAAAACAGAAATTGTGGATACCATGGTAAAAGGGCAAAATCTACATCCATAACCAAACACAGAAACTCAATGTTTGTTTATTCCTCCCTTTGCCTTGACCGAAACTGAAAAGAGTTTGACACTGACAGCTTTTGAAATGTCCTCAGAACGTCCATATATATTTGGAAGGGGAGATTATATTGATGATTATTATGTTTATTGATTGATTGATTAATTCATTCATTCATATTGCCAGTTTTGACAATTACACTCATTGCAAAAATGATGCATTGTTTTGGAATTTACACTACATGATAATTAGTGATTGTTTTACATAGGCAAATTACTTTGTGTAGGTTGGACATCTTGTGGTCATTCATTTGAATGGCTGTTGTTGTCATGCGAGCTATTACTAATTTACCCAGCCCCTTTTTATTTGTCTGATATTCTTTATTAGAGTTACATGTGTGTTATAATTATACATCATTATGGGCCATTTAGGATGGTTTCCATTTCCATTTAATTTATTGTTCAACAATCAGTCTAGAGATTAGTACTTTAGTCTTATAGTCTTTAGCTTTAGTTTTTGGGAATTGTCATATATAGCACTGATCCAATTAGGTTAATGGATTACTTGTTCTCTTTGTTTGGATTTGTCTGAAGTGTAATGTTCACAAATTCTGTAATATATTGCATGTCTGTAAAAAAAAAGCCTTTATTTCTAGAAGTTCATGCAATTATTTGTGGGTCATTTTGTTGCTTGAAATATGATTTAGTTGTTTCCATATATGCTTTCCATATTGCTTGTAGTGCCTGAAATAACACCATAAAAACCCATCACATGCAGAGACTTACTGTGTCCTCGGGAGCATCAAGGTCCACCACAATATGAAATACCTAGAATTCTGAGTTAACGGTAATTACCGGTCATGCGTTGGGAAAGACTTAAGAGATGGTTTATGACCAAGCCATTTACATAGTTCTATATGGATACATATCAGCAGATGCATCTAATTATAAATTGAGACCTTAAAGGTCCCAAACCTTCTGTTCAGACTCTGTTCAGAGAAAATTGGCCGTTTGCACTAATGATGGACTAGTGTATCTCTCCTGACGCCAGTTTGAGACAATAAAATCTAGAACAAAGTAAATGTGTGTTATTTTGCACCCAGGGCCCTCAAAAAGTATACTGATGGAAGTGAAATGATCTACATGCATATCCAAATTGTTCAGCTAGCTTATTGATAGACTGATATATCAGCCAATATTTGGCCGTTTTTAAGATTATTGGCATGGGTTGATAGCTTTACCCAATTTGCCAATTAATTTACAGAAGTGTTATTAACACTGACAGCCTTGTCAATGGATTAAAACGATTTTGGGGCGAATTCACTAAACAGTTGTGCCACTTATGCGCATAGTATTTCAGCACAAAAATTTGGGAGTTATTCATCAAACAACCGCAACACAGTTTAAGTTGGCGCTTAATATGCTGGAATAGATGCAATGTATTTAAATTGAGCCTTTAATTTTAATTTAATGTAATTTATTTATTGTATTTATAAAGCACTTTTAACATTTGTTGAAATTCAGGATTTTGCAAAAGGGACACATTAAGGCGCCAACTATATGATTTATTTTTCTCCGTATGTGGCACCACCTCTAAACTCACCAGGGCATGATCTGAGACTAAGATATTTCCAATTGAGCAATCCACAACAGATGAAATGAGGGACTTGGATATAAAAAAAAAGAAAAATCTATTCTAGAATAAATCTTATGGACTGATGAAAAAAATGTATAGTCTCTACCAGATGGGTTCAAAAGTCTCCAAATATCCGTAAGACCAAGATTTTTACACATCCTGTGAAGTGTCAGTGTTGCTCTAGGGGGTTTACACACTTTTGCTTCACTGTGATCAAGGACTGAATCCATCAAAAGATTAAAGTCTCCTCCCAATATTATATCACGAGGGGTGCCAGCGGCTTGCAACATCCCTTCAAGATCATAAAAAAGCCCTGATCATCAGCGTTAGGTGGATAAATATTAGCCAAAATCAACCTTTGCCCCTGAATTTCAGCTAAAACAATAATGACTTCCTAATTTATCTTTAATCTGTTTGAGACATTTGAATTGTAAATGTTTATTTACCAATATAATGACTCCCTTGCTCTTACTTGAGCTAACACTAAAGAAAACATGTCCACCCCATATCTTCCCAAATTTTTCCGCTTCCTGCGGGGAAGGATCTGTTTCTTGAAGAAACACTATATCATATTTCTTACGTTTAAGAAAAGAAATAACCTTCCTTCTTTTTATGGGGTTCCCCAACCCATTTACATTCCATGTGGAGAGAGATAGTACACTAACATTTGACATTTTGATAAAGTAGAAAAAATAAATTGTGTGTCAAAAACAAAATTATACAGACCACATTCCCCATTAGTGAAACAATCAAACCCCGAACTTCCCACCGAAAAAAACAAACAGAAAAAAGAAAAACGTGCGCATTAACCCCGCTTTTGAGTTTACAGTAAACTCACAAGGTCCATGAACGCCCACGAGGCCTCACGACAACTTTGCCATCGGATTGCTCAATTTTGCCTCACAAATTTGTGAGGCAAAATTACATAATAATCCGTCAACTTTATAAAAGACATCCTTTGTGTGAGTATGTAGATATTTTGCGGTCATCCGAAATGTCCACTCTCAAACTGTCCGGGAACTTCAATGCAAAAGTAATCTTTCATCAATGCAAAAGTTTCTTTAAGGAAATGTGTTATTCACAAAACAAGCTCCAGCCGCTCAGCGGAGCCAACGCAAAACAACCAAAATGTCGCCCAGCATCCTCGAATAAGTGGGTCGACTCGCTGTACTCACATGAGAAACATCCAATGGTTTACTCACCCAATGATTCAATAAAAGACATTGCCTGATTGGGGCATGTAAATACTTTGCGACTGACCTTCGTTTCTATTCTCAGTTTGGCCAGAAACATCAGAGCAAATGAGATCTTTCGCCGATGTAAGAGTTTCTTGCATTCCTTGAACCGATCGCGTTTCTCTCTTGTCGAACTCGCAAAGTCCGGGAACAAGAAAATATGATGGTTCTTCCAAGAAAGCTTCCCTTTGCTCCACGCCTGGCACAACACAAGATCTTTATCGGATGATCTCAGAAATCTGGCCAGAATCGGTCAGGGCCTGTCTCCCTCAGCAAATCTTTGAGCTGGGACTCTGTGAGCTCGCTCGATTTCCAGCTTGTGGCCTGTTATGTCGAGCAGACTCGGGAAAAACTCGTCTAGGAATTTCACCATATCTCTGCCCTCCTTATGCTCAGGAATTCCAACAATTCGAACGTTATTCCTGCCGCTTCTTTTCTCAAGATCTTCAAGCTTTTCAAGGAGATGTTCCAAATCAGTTTTGGTCGTGGGCAGATTAGCGGTTAATTCCCTCTCAGATGACTCCAAAAAAATCTATTCGTCTCTCAACATCAGTCACTCTTGTAACTAGCTCAGAGAATTTTATTTCCATCGCCGTAATCGATCGACGTATTATAGCGAGATCCTCCAAGTCAGCAAGAATCTTCGTCAACATCACCGACATGTTGGACAACTGACGCTGGATCTCCTCTTCCGCCACGCCATCCAAATCGAGTCCCTGGTCTGTAGGCCTGTCGGGGCTTTCATCCTGAACACGTAAGTGTCTTTTAATGTCTCCAGAGCATGAGGAGTTTGACTTCTTTGCCATGTTTTGCATCAAAGAGCAAATGTGTAACTGGGTGTATTAAAATTCACCAGATTATAACATGAGAAAAATAAAAAATTTAGCAAAGTGCGCAGAGTTCGTTGCTCACACATCTGCCCCTTGCATGGCGTCACGTGACCTCCCTATGAAGCACTTTTAAACTACACTGTAGACCCAAAGTGCTGAACATCAACAATAAAAATATACAATAAAATAATACATCAAAATTAGAAGGCCATTGACAACAAATAAGTCTTTAAACGACCTTTAAAAACAGTAATAGATGATGAAGCTCTAATGTCAAAGGGTAATGTCAATGTGCATTTACATGTACATCATACACTGATAACTAACCAAAATCAGATTATTCAAAAAATCAGACAACCCAGGAAAACCATGTTTACATGAGACTTTTTATGTCAAATCATTAACTGGCATGTGCACACATTGAAATCAGGGTAATGGGCAAAAATCTATGTTTGCTGATCGGTTTATGCTAAAAGGAAGGCTGTTTAAGCTGTCTACATGACCTTATATGTTTCCGGCTTATTAAGCATAATCTGTGTCTTTCTGTGTTGCTTTTCAGTGAAAACACGCCATAAGCAGATGTACATAATTCCTTTGGCGAACAATGCAGGCAGCACATGCAAATAAACAACACATCAGCAGGAACAATTCATTCTTAAATTATCCTATGAAATTTTGAGGAAAAGTTATACGAAATTAGGGTCGACATAAATTTTTGTGTACGTCTCATTTGCATTATTATATTATTGATGTTATGTCATGCAGTGGCCACACCACTGTCTAGATATTGGTACTGGACATTGAAAAACTCGTATTGACCTCAAAATGTTTTTGGACACTTTTGGACACTTAAGTTAGGCTTAAAAAAGAATAAATGTTATTACATTAGGTGACAAAATAGCAGAGCAAGTGGCATCTACAAACAAATAATTGTAGAGCTTTTCCCAGAACTAAATTTTTTTTTTCAATTACTTCAAAGGAACTGCTGTCCAGGTGATTTTTAATGGATGTATGAAATCAGTTTCCCTCAAGTTCATACAGGTGTCCTAGCAGAGTAACCACAGGGGTTGGGTTGTTCATCACATGGACATGTTCTACTAACAATTGAGTCAAAAAAATTCAGTTCTGTCCTTGTCTTTTGTATTGTTTTATAATTTGGAATTTCTTGGAGTTAAATGTTTTGCTTTAAAAGTGTGTTTGTGTTTTCTTTCTGTAAAACAGATGTTCTATGTTCTGTATTTAATTTCTATTTCTGAAGATAGGTATCCTAACAGCCCTAGCCCAACCTTCATATTTCATTTCTCAGCAAATCAGCTGCACAACTGTGCAGATCCAGGCTCTGTGGCCTTGTGTGTACATTTTAATCACTGATAAAGACTGTCACCAGCATTTACCATTAGTTGCTATTTACACATCCCTATAAGGACTCACTACACCAGTAGTTAACACAACAAATCCTGATGTTGCCAGTTCCCTGATAACTGCACAGTGGTATGCGTTTTATTACCTATAAAACATTGTTTGCTCTTGAAGCAATCTGCAGGAAATTAGTGGATAACAAAACAAAATGGCATTTTGAATGAACTTTGGACTATGCAATACAAATATATTTGTGGGTCCCATCTCAGTTAAAGCTGAAGTGTGTCATTTCTAAACAGAATCGCAAAAATAAAGTTATTGAATGATGTTTTCACACATGTTTCCTGAACACTCCCCTCTTCTGCCACTGGTCGAACAAGATAGAAAGATAGCCCCACTCCAAACTCAAACCATTGGTTCAGCTAAATTATGCTGTGTCCTGCCAGTCGGAATGCTCAAACACTTTTCCGGGAATCAACCTAAAATGGCTATACATTTAGTTCTCTCGGAACATTAAGCTGGGATAAGAGAAAGTATTTTAACATTGAAAAAAGTACACATCACCTTTAAATACGAAACACTGCTGTCACTGCTAAACCTGTGCATGTTGCATTTAAATATCACACAATATATTCAGAGCAATTCAAATTCATAAGATGGAGACATGCTTTTTTCACTTCACTTGAAAATATGCAACATTGCCTGAAGTTGTTGATGTGGTTATCTGTTAGTGGTGGAAATCATGCCATAACATGCCTGCATATTGCACCTATAATTGCACATCACACTGACATACTTCACTCAATACAGTTGAGTACACAGCTTTTCCTGTTAGTGATCAAATCAGCTGTTGACATCCTGGTCACATCACTACTTTGTGATATTACAGTATCACAGACAGACCTTTGTTGTAAAGGGTTCAATGACGTTTGTCTGCACATTGTCACACGTTGCGTGACTGTGGTTTGGACTGTTTGTGTATCTGGTGGAGACGACAGTTTCGTCCTGGTTAGCAACGTTTTACTCTGACTCACACATACACAAACAAACCCACTGAACCGCCCTGCAAGTATGTTTGAAGTGAAGATGAGACAGATGACACTTTCCTGGCAGACAGTACCCAAGTTACTTAATTTGAATATGTCTGTTGGTCTGTCTGTCCATCTGTCCACCCATCTAAGTTTATCTCAGGTTTATGTTCATCTTATTTGATTGCTGAACATTCCTGTGAAACATTTAAATGTTGAGAGAGATGTCTCAGCTTGACTTGCACCTGCTTACAGCAGGTGATTTTCTTAAGACATAATATTAGCAAGCTGCTATACTCTCACTGATGAGCTCTCATAATCTGGCTCTTGTCTTCACTTGTTTATGAGCTGACACCACTTTACTTTCAGAGGTGTTGTGTTTTTCCTAAGTGAAGCTAAAAGGGGCCATTTACTACACATATTTTGTATATTTGCCCCCCATAACTATATATGTTTGTCAAGGTTTCTTGCACCAAAACAGTCATAATTTACTTTTTAAACAGACTGTTTTTGCTGCTATACCTTTAAGATTGTACATGTACAGTAAATGACCTCTGTTATAATTGGCTTACCTCTTTGTTTTCATATTAAGCCCTTAGATATTAAAACAGATGGTATCACACACTGCAAAAATAAAACAAGATATATTTTCTTAAGAATCAATGACATAAGTCTTGTTTTCAGAGAAATCTTGTGTTAATTTAGTAGGGTTGCTCTGATCAGGATTTTTACAATTGATGCTGATCACAGGATTTTTACAGCCGATACCAATCACCGATCTTCTTGTCACCTGATCGGCTGATACTGATCCCGATCATTTCACCTTTTATCAGGAGCTCTGTCATAACTGGCTATATGTAAGCTTTCTGCACAATGTCACTATTATTTGAATTTTCCTCTTCCCAAAAAAGTTTAAAAGGCTTATTGAAGAAGCTTTTTTTAAGACTTTAATACAAGTATAGGCTAACAAAATATTCTCTATATTAAGACAGATAGCCCTATAAAAAAATGAAGCTTAGTGTCAAACTGAAGACAAACTGATAACCTATAGGTGCAATTAAACTTGTGACATTTTTGGTTACTGATTCATTGACATTATTTCATATAATTATTATTATTCCTTATTTCTATTTTATTTTTGCATTATATTTAATACATTATATTATGGTATCTTAATATTGTATAAAGAATCATTATATTTATAAATTCTTTCCCTGCCTTTTCATTTAGTTGGATGATTGTATTTATAAATTTTTCACTTGTTGCTGTTCAGCTTTAATGAGGGGAACACGCACTCTCGTCTTGAGGGTAAGAGATGAAAGGAAAGCAGAGAAAGAGCGCATGTTTCTGGACTCTACAGGTGCTATTATTGTTGAAGCAGTTTAATTGGGAGATATTTAATAAAGATGTTTGAATTACACCACATATTGTACCTCGCATTATAACCGAGACGCCCGGCGGAGACTAAGGGGCCATTTACACGACAAAGTTTTCAACTAAAAACAGAAAACTTTTTATGCGTTTTGGCTGTTCGTTTACACGACAATGGCGTTTTGGGGCCTGAAAATGCAAACTTTTGAAAACAGGTTTCAAAGTGCAAGTTTTTGAAAACGATGCCGTTATTGTCACCGTGTAAACATACAAAAACGTGAATTTGTGATGATGACGTCATGCTCACGCGTATTACATGTTATATAAAGAATAATGGATTGATAGGCATCAATTTGAGATGTATAATTAACAGTATGAATACTGGTGTCTGTGCAAATAACAATAATCAACAATTTATTAATTTGGAGTGTTTTGTATGGAGTGTGAACATTGTACTGTAGGCAGAACCTGCAAATTGAAAATCTTGAAATTAATGTATGGATTCAGATGGGAAAAATTTATTTGTATTTTAAATGTTATTTATTTATTTACTTAATTTTACTTGATGTACCTTTACCCTGCAATTCATTCACCCACCGCTTATGTATATAGCCTATAGACAGAGATGTGATACCATGTACAGTATTCAATGATATGCTTAGAATATGAAAACATGAGGCAGTGAAAATGCATGTTAGATCCAGTGTACACAAGACCTCTCTCTCCTTCAGATGATATCCATATATCAGAGTTCTGTCTGATATCCAAAACCAGTCAACATCAACAGCTTGTTATGGTAACTTACTCTCCTACCAGCCCAAGAGTCAGCGGAGGAATACAGAAGAATGCAGGAGACGAAGTGATGGTAAAAATGAGCAGAGTTTATTGAATAATCTTGAGAGTTCAGTCTATAGGCATGCGCGCGAGTACTTCAAAACAACGCGCGAGACATTCAAAACTACAATGACAGACTACAGGACTGTGTTTGTGCTGCTCAAGTTTGAGTTTATTGACGCTTCTCCAGCAAAGTGTAGATTTACTGTATCACTACTACGACCAGCGATCGCCATCTTCATTGTTTGTATTCACCGCTCTGTGGAAGAATGCTTATGTGCACAGGCGCGTAGTGTTTCTTTACAAAGTGACATCGCCAACTACTGGCCTGGCATGCATAATACAGCGTTTTTAGTCATTTTTGCGGATCCGTGTGAACAGGGATAGTTTTGACAGTGTTGTCGTCTGTACGCAAAACTTCAAAAACGCAAAGGAAAAACGTTTCTGTTTTTAGTACATCGTTGTCATGTAAACGTACCCTAAGAAGCTGCCGACATGAACGATAATAAGGACCGTTTCACAGCTCGCAATGTTTTCCCTTTGCCTTGTCGTCGCGTGTGAAATGCCACATTAACAGTACAGTAAACAAACTTTTCATATTTGCCATACCTCTACCATTGCATCTTTCTTAACCGCTGAATCAAGTTTGTTGTCTTACAACACTATGCTAGTATTCCCCACACTCTGAAGCCATTACAGTGCTGCTTAAGTCTTAAAGGAGCTGCGCGTCTTTTGCGATATGAGCGATTGGTTTATGCCAGGGTTGTCCAAACTTTTTAGGTCGGGGGCCAAATGCAGAAAAAATATGGTGCTGTAATGGCTGCATCATGGCCGCATCGCTGTAATAATTTAAAAAATGGCTACAAGCTACTAGATTGCCCATATGCATAACTTTATATTGTATGCTTAATATTATTCAAGTTTTAATCATAATTTGTGCTCTATGGTATGCTTGTGTAGGCCCTACATGTAAATAAAGGAAAGGGTATTTCATTCACAAAGAACTCTATAATGGAACAGTGATGCGTCTCATACAAAATATTATACTAATTTATTCAAATGTTTATCTTTTTGACGTCCATTCAGTGGCACTGCAAAGCACATATAGAGCTGCAATAAGTGTTGGGTGTGACCCATCACAATAATCAAAATCAGATTACATTTTATCACTTCATGAAGTGATGCAAGGAATTACTCATTATTTTTCAAGGAATTACTCTTTATAACTATACAATTATAACTTCTGTTCTGTTGTTACTTGCGTTACAAATAAAATTTTAATTTGATCAAAATTATCACGCTTCATTTTATTTTGTAGACATGCATGTGCAAGCTGAGCACACACATCAGGCACAGATGTGCAAGTATTTTAAGCGCTCTCTCCTACAGTGTGCCCTCACTCAAATGGCACTGGGAAGCCCATGAATCATTTTGCTTGTTTCATCGAAATATCAGAACAAACAAATTAATTACAGTACACTTCCCAGGGCTACAGAGGACGTTCTGGAAGAGTATGCTCGGTTTGCGTGTCTCTGTGCGCGCACAGTCAACTCTGTACAGCCGCTCGCACAACAGCAGCTCTACTCAGTTGTAAGATGTGAGGTATCAGGACATTTTTACAAGAACAAGTACATGAGTAAAGTATCTAACCTGATGTCAGTCCTTTAATAATTGCATAATTCTTTCTGTGGGGAGCTTCATCCTTGGAAATAAGTAGTATTCCAAACTCCTGTTGAACTCTTGTCAGTGGATGAAGATGGTGATGACACAGAACGCACCAGTGGAGACGTAGCGGCTGCACGTGATAGCGACATCTAGTGCCCAGAATATGAATTTCATATAAATTCTCCATAGCGGGCCTAATTCTGTTCTATTTCTAAAGTCTCTCGCGGGCAGCATCGGAGCAGTTGGAGGGCCACAGATTGCCCGTGGGCCGGACTTTGGACACCCCTAGTTTATGCGATCGAAATTACAGATAACTGATCGAGTCATAAGATGTGAATCGGTGGCCGATCGATCGGAGCATCCCTATAATTTAGTGAGGTTTATGCTTAAAACAACATAAAACAAATCTATTTGTCAGTGGGGTAAGAAAAATTCAAAGGGAAAACAAGTTTTCCAACAATTCCAACAGAAGTTTTTTCTTGCTTTAAGCATAACTTAACAAAAAACAAAAAAACTAAACAAAAAATTCACGGAAAACAAGACGTAATACTATGTAATTTTTCTTCTTTTAAGGATGTTTAAACATATTACAGGAAAACAAGATTTTCTGAAGAAAATAATTTTTTTTGCAGTGCAGCGTTCCTCAGCTTTGGGTTGTGACCCAAAATTGGAATGCAAATTTGTTATGATAGAGTCTTGGACTGAAGGGAAAACAATGCTAAATGCAAATAATAAAATACAACTAACCATATAATTATGCATAGTTAGGAAAGCTAAATAATACTAAATGCACCATATGCTTTTTTCATCCACTCTTGCTTTTAGTGAGCAGTGAGCACACTTGTCTCTAGTGAGAGAGGAGGGGTGGAGCAAACATTCCATCTGTTGAACCCCCAGGCTGTGGAATGTGTGCAAAACTTCACTTATTCACAGCTCAGACAACTACACACGTGTCCACAGTGATGCACAGACTAAAGTGAGGACTAGCTAAACAATGCATAGGCTAGTAAATTACAAAGCCAGCCAAGCAGAAAATTCTCTATGTACTGAATAGCTTTATGTTATTTATTGTTAAAAAGCAGGATGGACTTTTGGTATTCTAGTACTGATACCAAAAAATGATGGCCCTATGTTCATTCTAAGGCCTGAAATAAACTATGCAAGTGTGTAAAGGCAAACGTTTTGTTTTCACATATTAATTTCACACATTGTTGCATTCTGAAATGTGTCAGAATTAAATTTCTAATGTAACTCAAATGCATGTTGCATTCTCAGCATGGCGCTAGTGCTGGGCTTCCGAGGCTTAAACCACGAATGTTTTCCGTAAAGCCCCAAATGTTTTTAAAATCTCGTAGTGATGTAAGAAGTACCATGACTTCTTACATGTTGTTACTAACACATATTAAATTAAACATTTTCAGCAAAATATTTTAATATTAAGTACTGTTACTATAAATTAATGATACCAGTCTTTCTACAGTATCGATAACACCAAATACAGACTCAGTTCAGTTGAGCTGCATTCCAGCACTCATGTATGTGTGCGCATGCAAGAAGAGTGCTTGCTATGGCTGGTCAACATTCCTTTCTTGGTGAGATATTGGAAACTGTGTTGAGTTAGTCCATCCAGATGCAGTAAGTTCCAAATGTTTAGGTAACCCTAAAAACAAAGAGTAATATATACAGCTGTGCTCATGGAATTTGCAAACTTTAAGTCACAAGCCAGACCATTCGTGTTTTTTGCAAAACGTTTATTATGACACGATGCAATGAAGCTCGCAAACTTTGGCAAATCTAGCAAAACATTTTTCCTCATAAGCAGGCCCATTAGCCTATTTACAGCCTGCTATCTTCTAAACTAACTTAAAGCACCCAATGAATCAATGGAATAAAACTGAAAAATTTTTGTGTCGAACTACGGAATGCCGAAAGGGACAATACATCTATTTTAAATAACTTTTTAAAGTACATAATGTTAAAAACAGTGGCGTAACAACCGGCAGTGCAGGGTGCGCACTGGGGCCTGGGGAGAGATGAAGGCCTGAAAGCAGAGGTGGACTGTCCATCGGGAGAACCAGGAAAGCACGGGGTATGCCAGAGTGGGCCGCAATATGATGAAGTGGGCCCGCGATATGCAGAAAGGGGACAGCGAAACAAAACAACACGTACAGTTTCATATCACATACTGTATGTTTAAAAGACATTTAAAGCAAACTATATCACCCTTTTGAGTACTGAGGTTTGTTACTACCACTGTAATGGAAGAATGCATGTTAAATACATACAGTGCTTGCAATGCTTTGCATAAGGTTTCATGCCTGTGTTTGGGGACTTATATGGAGTAGGCTGTGTTAGAGATGGAAGTGCAGCTTTAGAGCATTGTCTTGGCTCATAGCAGACCTAAACCCAAAGCGTACTTTGATTTTGGCATGAACGCTTAGCATATGCATACAGTCGAATGCTCAGTCTTTCAAAGTATACTCTGTTTGACTGGACACACATACACAGTTTGGTTGGTGCATGCACACTACTACTGTTATGAGATAACGGACTATTTCTTTTCATGAGTTTAGACTCATAAAGATGTCTTAATTTTCCTTCAGTGTAATATAAATGCAGAAATCTCCTGACCTCCCATCACAAGCTCTCTTGACATGCACATCCACATTATTTCCACATTTGTTTCCTGTTGTTTACTGGCGATTACATTAATAATTCCATGTGCATATGCATTCTGCGTGTTCAGAGTATGCATGGTTAGAATAATCAGGCCACGTGTTCAGTGCTCGAGCACCCTGCTGATTTTGCATCACGCGTCCTGTACACAGATGCCTAGTGTTCGCGTCTAACCAAAGTATACTTTGGGCTATAAAGTGTTGTCATACTCCTTGTTGTACTGCCTAGTGCAAATGTACAACAGCTTGGATTTGCAACCAGGGAGGCATTTGATGACTTTGCATTGACATGAGAAAAAATTTAGAATGTTTAATGTTTTGTGCTCCTGTAACAAATTACTGAATAGGTAAATCGGATTTCTTTTGTCTGAGTTAAGATGGTAATTATATCCCACAGACAATAATTTGACTTGTCTCACAAAAGGCCCCAATATGCTTCTAGCAAAATCGAGGAAGAAATTAGTGTGACATCATTTCGAAAATTTGGGAAAAATTGAGTTCATTGCAATGGTTTGGAATAGCTCGCCAGAGCGAATTTTGGTCCATGTCATCGGTGGGTGTGAACCAGTGCTCCAACTACTTTGACTCCAACATCTTTTTCTAGTTTATTTCGTACTCAGTTGAGTGCAGTCAACATGAACACACTAGAGTGCCGAGTTGCAGTGGCGCCTGCAGCTGTACGTCTGTACGCACTGTGCATACCATAAGCGCTACTACTGACCTGAAAAACATTTACTCTCAGAATATTTCATCAATCATGAAATGTGTCCCGTATTTCTGTTTGCTGTTTAAAAGAACTAATGTTGCCCAATTTTCAAATGAATAATTCTTTTGAGTCGGTTCTTGTCAGTGAATTGGCCAAACAGGTTTGCAATAACGATCTGAATCGATTCGTGATTCAGTACAATTCGTTCAAAGTGCACTCTCACTGAATCATTTGGAGAGGTTTCTCATGCAGTAAAACAGTACCGGGATATTTATGAACACAGAGAACAAACAGTGCTGGATACGGTGGAAATGTCCCTACGATCAACTGAAACAAAATGCTGTCTTTTTGAGAGGTAACTTTGAGAAACTTCAGCTAGTGCTGTGTCATGTGAACAAGGGGCTGTTCAAAACTGTGTTTTTGCATCCGCTCGTGCTGTTTTTCAATCGTATTCCATGTAAACATTTGCTAGAAGGAATTCTTTTGACAACTGCATCACGTTTCTCTGCGTTTTTAGCATCTCTCACGAGAGTGCTGCATTTTTAGGTGCTGTCAAGTTAAAAATAACTTCTTCAACTGATAAAAATGTGTCTTGAAACACCTGCGTTCTGCTCTGTTCGTTGTGGTGCGTTTTGCTTTTTTTATCGCGATAATGCATTTGTTCTGAATGGTTAATGGAAGAAATGCTTTAGCCAATAGTTACAAGAACGCTACTTATACTCGAGAAAAAAAATAAATAAATGCTTCTCTCAAAGTCACCAGAATTGAATGGTTTGGTGTTGTTTTTCCAAAAATAAAAAAAAATAAAAAATTCCCAGGGGAGTATGCCCCTTGATCCCCATACATATAAAGTTCAATTAGGCAGATTTCTGTGCGTACGCTCAGAATAAATCCTGCTGGCGCCCATGCCGAGTTGTAGAGTTTCAAACTTAACCACATCTGTGTGATTTGTTCACAAATATTTTCTGAGACCATGTCATTAGATTTTTTTTAGATTACGTTTACGAAAGTTTATATAATACAATAACAGATAGTAACCAGTGACCATGTATATTGTGTTAGCATTAGCTTTAGCACAATGAATGGCAAATGACACATCTTCTACTGCATATATTTTACTTTAAATCATCATCAATTGGTTAAAACAGCTTTTATTGATGTCATGTGTATTCTATTCATGGAATGAGGCATCTAGTAATTGCACATTTTAACACATTTTAATATCACATTGGTTAATGTATTACATGTAGTCTGTTGACAGGACAGCATGTGTCTCATATTTAAAAGCTCCTCTAAACGCCGGCGCTAGGGGCATAAGCCGTGTACGATTGTTTGCAAGTAATATACAGTTCCTCCACTGTTTCTACCTTCTTTCTAGCTCTGGGTGAAGAACTAAGACATGAGTGTATCAGAGCCTTAAGGAATATTGCAGACATTGCACTAGGAAAAACGTTAAAATATAAACTTCTAGCGACAAGACTTAAACATTAAACTGTATGTGTTAACATGAGACCAGTGTGATGAAATCACTTACCAACCTTGTTTGTGCAAAGTTATATCTAATCTTTCAACTTCTGTAATGACCATGTAAATTCTGTAAATCTGAAAACTTTCATTTTGAATTTGTTTTGGAATTTTTAGATGTTTGTGGTATACATACAGTATATAGTTCTGACATCATTGGAATAAAGCCCTGAGTATGATACATGCTCTGTTTTAGATAAACATTTTTTGTTTGCATATTTACTCTATTATACCTCTACTATAGGTCAGAAACGGAATGTTGTATTATTCATACAGGCCTAGATATGGTGTGGAAGAGAACTTAACCTCCGGACCATTTTGGAATCTTGGAAGAGTTTCAGTCGCACCCCAAGAACAATAAATATTCTTCAGGTCTCCAAAGACTCAGTAGGAAAGCTTTAGAAATACATACTGCTACTGGCTTTTGTACACACACTGACTTTCTCAGCTGTGGTGTCTGAGGACAGCAGGCCAGCTCTGTCATTGAGAGACCCCATTGGGACTGTGAGAGAAAGACAGGCCGTGGAGAAGAGACACTGTACTCTCTCATTTGTAACTGAAGCTTGGGAGGCCTTGGCTCTGTAATATGGCACTTTTACGCTTGTTAGTCATTTAGTTATGGGTGGAATTGGTGGATAGGATGTGGATGTAGATTAGGGGGCTTTGCGGTGTCTTTTTCCCACCATGTAGCACTGCATGGAAGATTGCATGCATTAAGCAGCAAACGTTTTCTAGTTTCTTAACTGTTACGATATGGTTTCATGCACATTGCAAAATTTTGGGAGTGACAGCCACCTTTAAATGCAGGAGTGGATGACTTAAATTATTATCCCATGTGTGTACGGAATACAGGCGTCACTCTGAAATTACAATGACTGACAATGATAAACATAGCAACATTTTGACAGCTGTAAACAAAAAATATAGACGACAACAGTTAACTGTTGTTTGGTGTTAGCTGTATTTATAGAAAGAATGAACTATTAGTGACCGAAGATTCATTATCGTCTGGCAATATTTAGGAACCCACCACCAGTGTCGTTTATGCATTTTAATCTTTTAAACAGCGTGCTCTCCAAAACTGATTGCACTGTGAATTTGGTGAAAGTAGGTCGAAAGTTTGTGCTTACCAAATTTCGAAACACTGCCTGTCATTGGCTGAAGCTGGAAGTGTTGTTGAACATAATCTTTTAATAGATTTGCTCTAATTGATTTAATATTAATCTGTACAATTTCTGTCATAATACCAGTTATCGCTGGTGCACACCACATGCTGAAGCAGTGCATGAGCAGAGCCGAAATGGTGCGTCACGACACCTTTTGAAGTAAACATCGCTTGTGCTTTTATACTAACAGCATTTCTGCTGCAGAAATTTCTGGTCTGTATTCAGAAAATGAAGTTAAAATGGTTATCAGGGGTAAGCTTTGATAAGGATTTCAAACTCCATCATCATGAAATCTTTTTACAGTACATGATGCTGGTGTAATCTAATGTAGTCTTGTAGAATTCTTTCATGTAGTGACAGCCAACTCAATTTTCAAATTTCAAACATCATCATTGAGTGGTAGGTGGAGGAGGATGAGCCTTTAATGTTGTTTTACAGAGGACGGTGATCACTGGGTTTTGCTCGATCACTCTTAATAATATAGTAAGGAATAAGTAATAATGCACAACCACTGAGTAGAGATATCTCTTTGTTCAAACACCAGCCAAAACTTTTAAGTATTGGGTACTTTAGTGTAGGTTCTACTGGTTGTTTAGATCAGTGTTACTATCAGAAATAATTAATAATTATTTATTTAGTTATTAATTAATATTTATATTAAATAATAGAATCTAACTCATTAAAGCCTCATACGGGGCACCAGTAAAAGTAGTGCGCTACGTTCAGGTGCGGGTTTGGTTATTAGCAATAATTAATAATTATCAAAGATAATTATCAATTATTAAAATCAATAGAACATTGATTTGAATCAATGTTAGCTCTTTTAATCCTTCACATCAACAATCAAAGATAACCATCAAATTCAATAGAATATTAATTATTATCAAAGATAATCATTCATTTTTAAAATCAATGGAACATTGATTAGAATTAACACTAGCTTATTGATCCTTCAAATTCAACAATCATCAAAGATAATTATCAATTATCAAAATCTATAGAATATTAATAAGGATTAATATTGCCGGGGCACCACCCTGAAATCAGGGACTAAAAACCAGACAGTATAACAGTCTCAATATTAGATTGTTCTCTTAAGAAAATCGACATTCAAAAGGAAACAATGAAGGCTTGGATCCGAGCACTGACATCCCCTGCCAGCATTTGACATGGGTGTATGTAAAACAAACCAAAACACTTCTCTTTGAAATATAACAAAGTTTATTTATGCAGTAATATCAATTAATAATCAATACAATGCAGTCAATAAACTTCCGACTTACAACTATAAACTAAACAGTGACATGATTAGAAATGGTAACCAAAATAAACCTATAACACATGAGGAAGGTGTGTGTGAGTGTGAGTGTGAGTGTGAGTGTGAGTGTGTGTGAGTGTGTGTGAGTGTGTGTGAGTGTGTGTGTGTGTGTGTGAGTGTGTGTGTGTGTGTGTGTGTGTGTGTGTGTGTAAGGAGTGACGCACACAATATGGCGAACGTGACTCTCGTGAACGTGAATTTCCGGCCAGAGAATATGGCCGCGATTGTGGGCGGAGAGAAGCAGGTTAATGGCTTATGCCCGTTTACCTCGTGTCTCCGCTTGTATGATAACTTAGGGACAAAGCTGAGCTTTATCACGAAGTTATCTACTAGCCAAAAGTGTGTGCGAGAATGTTACAACACAGCGGATCTCATTCGTGATAACAGTACGTTACAGTAATACCTTAAGTATTATTAGCAGCAATGAGTGGACTCGGCGGTCCGTAAATTGTGGATTGCTTGGCGGTCTCCTTCGGATCCGTTAGAGTGTTTGGTGGAACACAGAGTAATCTCAATTCTCGAGATGGAGATTGTATGGCCACAGTTTCAAGTCGGATGTGCCACAAGGCTACACCTGAGAGCAGCGATGAGCTGCGTCTACACACGGCGAGCAAAGTTGCTGGAAGCAATGCCCAGATGGATCTCAGAGGTATTTCTACTCCTGATGACGTCATGGTTGGGGGCGTTCTGTCATGTGCCTCATCCATTAGGAGTTGAGAGTTCGATCCTTTAGTGAGCAAGGCTTCATGGGATTTGTAGTCTGTTTTGGACTCCCTTTGTTTGATTTTGGCGCGGTTTTTATCAGTAAGATTTATGACTTTGTGTGTGGGCCTCAGTCAGGCTTTTTACGACTGTGTTAGGCCTGCCTTTGTCTTATAACTGAATACATGAGGCCCAACATTACTCACAAAAAGGACAAACTTCTAAAATTATTTGTACGGTAAATAATTATTTGTTATATTTGAGTCTGTGATGGCTCACGCCACACTTATGCGAAAACCAGGCTACAATCGCGCCGCGCAAAAGACCCGCCTGCATTTCAGACAAGAAGAATATTTAGTGCTTAAAGAGCACTGAATGCAAGATTCATTTAATTTAATTTGCTTCAGCGGCCCGACATTCACAGAATTTTTAATTCAGCAAAACCTGTGAAAACTTCTCCCGACAGAGTGGCTAGTAATAGCAATGACGTTACCCGCCACTGCCGATTTCTACCCACGTTTGGCAGGTAGGTGTTTTTGTCAAGCCCTGGATGTCACTGTATTAACAAGCTAGTTGTTCAGGGGTGCATTTCCCAAAAGCACTGTTAGCCAACAATGGTCGCAAGTTCCATCATTACCAACATATTTCAACGAAACTGTAGTTCCAACAAACATGTAACAACAACAGCTCTTTAACCTGTGGTTAGAAGCATTGTTCCTTATTAGTTTGCTTTATGGATATAATTTGACATCGCTGAGGCTTCTATATCTTTCTTTAATTCCATATACATATCTTTCATTCTAACAAGACTTTAACCACGTTTATATGCAATTAAGAAAACAATTTTTCTGGGGTTTCGCAGAAACTGGCGTTCTAAAATGTCCCATAAACGCGAATGCAGCCGTTTAAGGGATTAAAGGCTGTTAAGAGAAAGCACTTTATCACACACGGTTTCTGTCGGAGAATCAGGGCCATAGCAAGGAATTCTGGGCCCCTAACTGTATATTGCTCTGGGCCCCTTACCTGTGAGCCCCCTGGACCTTTGGGCCCTGAGAATTGTTACCACCTTTCAACCCACTAGCTACAGCCCTGCGGAGAACACTGCTTTTATGTGTTTATGTTAACGCATAAGTTAATAATAGTTTTTGTAGAGTTCACATGTGCGTATGTGCTCAAGTGTATCAGGGGAACACTGAAGTATGATGTAGAGGGAAAACCTCTGCATGCCTCTTTCTTCTGCAGCTTTCTCACACTGAACAGTTTTCTGGTGTATGTGTAAATGAGCTATTATAATTAAATATTTGCGGAAGTTATTACATCACCCTCTTAGTAATGTCATTAACGACAGCTAAACCAACGTGGTTTGAACAATGAATGTGCAACATAGTTACTGAGGTTTCGGGAAACAGTTGTGACTAGTTAGTTAATTTCTACATCGATGCATCGTACTATGGTGGTTACTCAGTGAGTTACGTTGTTGTTCGGGAAACGCACCCCAGTTTAATTGCATACACAACAGATTTAATGTAAATGCGATTGTCACTACCTGAGTTTATCAAGGGCCCTATGAAATCTTTTTCTTAATCAGTAATGTTTCTCAAAAACCATGATTTCCATTAGATTTTTTATGAATTCCATATTTTAAAGTGTAATTAAATTGTATCTAATAAAATTAATACATTAAAACTTTAATCAAATCAAAATAAAACAATTAATTTCCAACATAAAATTGCATTATTTTTTTTTTAATCAAATAAAGTGCTCTTATACAGATCCTCACAGCATAATCCAAAACAACATTGGAGTTATTATCATTATTATTATTATTATTTTATATATAATATAAATAATGTACAGATTTTGCTCTTATGGAAATAAATTGGTACTTTTATTCAACAAAGTGGCATTCAACTGATCACAATGTATAGTCAGGATGTTAATAATGTGAAAAATTACTATTACAATTTAAAAAAAAAAAATTCAGAACTTCTTAAACTACTTCAAAGAGTTCTCATCTAAAAATCCTCCACGTGCAGCAATGACAGCTTTGCAGATCCTTGGCATTCTAGCTGTCAGTTTCTCCAGATACTCAGGTGACATTTCACCCCACACTTCCTGTATCACTTGCCACAGATGTGGCTGTCTCGTCTGGCACCTCTTACGCACCTTACAGTCTAGCTGATCCCACAAAAGCTCAATGGGTTTAAGATCCATAACACTCTTTTCCAATTGTCTGTTGTCTAACGTCTATGTTTCTTTGCCCACTCTAACCTTTTCTTTTAGTTTTTTGTTTCAAAAGTGGCTTTTTCTTTGCAATTCTTCCCATAAGGCCTGCAGCCCCGAGTCTTCCCTTTACTGTTGTACATGAAACTGGTGTTGAGTGGGTAGAATTCAATGAAGCTGTCAGCTGAGGACATGAGAGGCATCTATTTCTCAAACTAGAGACTCTGATGTACTTATCTTCTTGTTTAGTTTTATCTGAGCCAGTTGTCCTTTGTCTTTGAAGTCTGTAGTGTACACCTTTATATGAAATCTTCAGTTTTTTTTTTTTTTTTGGCAATTTCAAGCATTGTATAGCTTTCATTCCTCAAAACAATGATTGACTGATGAGTTTCTAGAGAAAGCTGTTTCTTTTTTTTTGTTGCCATTTTTGGCCTAATATTGACCTTAAGACATGCCAGTCTATTGCATAATGTGGCAACTCAAAAACAAACACAAAGACAATGTTAAGCTTCATTTAACAAACCAAATAGCTTTCAGCTGTGATATAATGGCATATAATGATATGATGGCAAGTGATTTTCTAGTACCAAATTTGCAATGTAGCATGATTACTCAAGGATAAGGTGTTGGAGTGTTGGCTGCTGGAAATGGGGCCTGTCTAGATTTGATCAAAAATTACTTTTTTTTCAAATAGTGATGGTGCTGTTTTTTACATCAGTAATGTCCTGACTATACTTTGTGATCAATTGAATGCCACTTTGGTGAATTAAAGTAACAATTTCCTTCAGAAACAGCTAAATCTGTACATTATTCCAAACTATTGCCCACCAGTGTGTGTGTGTAATATATATATATATATATATATATATATATATATATATATATATATATATATATATATATATATATATATATATATTATATACTGTATTATACAATATTGTAATTATTACTGATATATTATATATTAGTATGTTATATTGTTATTACTATTATTAGTAGTAGTGGTAGTATGTAGAATATTACAATTTACTATATAGAATATTTCAGTTTACTATTTATATTTCTGTCATAATTGCTTCAGTTTCACATGTTCAGCTAATTCGAGCAAATCCTTTTCAGTTTCTGTGTTTTTGATGGTAGTTTCTCACCTCTGGATAAACAGGTAGGCCTCTGGATATTGCCTAATGTGATAAATAACCGCTATGTGGAACCATTGGGTAATAGCTCTTCTTGAGTGTTGAGTTTAGTAAGTATTTTTTGGACACCTTAGTCTATGTCTACGTTAATCCGGATACATTTGAAAGTAGCGATTTTGTTTTCGAAATGCTCTCCGTCCACACTGCCATTTTCAAGCATTTTCCAAAAGTTGCTCATCCACATTGAAACATAAAAATCTTAAGTCCTCTTACTGGGCTTGAGAAAAATCGCCGTTGCATGCATGGTCTGAAATGCAATTGTCCTCGTGTTCCGTCACCGGACACCAATTCCAAGTAAACTTCCCATCACCTTTGAAGGAATGCAATGTTAATGTTGTTCAAAGTAACATTTATCTTTAACAACGCTATCAAAGTGAATATCAGGCAGAACAATGCCACTACAACAGGAGCCACCATCTTGATTGTTTTTGTTGAATGGATCACATGACAGTGTCACATGACAACAAATACGTCATCGTTTTTAGCTATATCTGTTTTCCTAGTCCACACTACATCGTGAAGACGGTGTATTCAAATGTATCCACTTGGGAGAGCTTTTTCAAAAAGCTCAGTTTTCGCTGATAAAAACCCTGTCTCGGTGTGGACGAAAGGCCAAAACGTAGAGAAAAAGATGCATTTTCAAACGAAAACTTATTAGTGTGGATGTAGCCTTGGGTAACTGATGAGAACTATCACTTAAAAGTTTGTGTTAATGTTTAATTTGGAGACTTGCAGAGCATCTCATTCATGTAAACACATCTCCTCCCAGAAACATCCTCTTTCATCTTCTGTTTTCCTCAGAATTCTCTTATTCAACTGTGAGACTTTTAAAAAGGTTGAAGGAGCTGAAAAATATGTGATTTTACTCTTTACCATGTACGTATGGCCAAAGTTACAGATGAACTGTTTGGAGGCCATATTTGGTGATGAGTTCATTCAAATTCCCTACTTAACCTGCTTCTTCACTTAACCGTTACAGTGATTTACAGACACATATACACAGTCGTAGCATAACGTCATGTCACCAAATGTGCGTGTCAATCACAGTGAACTGCACATCCCCACATCTCTGGCTTTGCCAGACTAGTATTTACCCTGGGAACTAAAGAAAACCAAAGCAATGCATTTTGCTCACACTACATTGGTGGACAATGATTATTGTTAGTTTCTCATATGTGGCAGCTCTTTTTCTTCCATTGGCCCAGTGTTTCTCTCTTTGGGGTCAGAGAATGCAGCTGCTGTCTCTCAGCAGGGGGACTGAGGGTGGAGGATATTCAGGACTCCGTAACTTTGCCCTTTGACCCCTCTTTGCCTTCACTCTTTCTCTTTGAGTTTTAGAAAGGACTTCTACCCCCCACAAAGAGCCTCTTTTCATATCACAGTCACACAAACAGTGGAGTTGTGTGTGTTTCCCACCTCCCTTGTGACTGCTTTCAAGTGTGTTAAACTAGAATTTACAATGAGAAAAATGTCTGTTATTCAGACATGGTTTGCACAGAGAGTCAAATGCATTCTCAATAAAATCTGAAGTCGTATTTTGTCGAATCTAACCAAAAGATGTCTGGGTCATATTTCCCTGCAAAATCAAAAGAAAAGATTGTACTTTGTGTAAAGAAAGTTCTTGGGCCATCAAGATTTTTTGTATTGACACATTTCATAACAATTAAGGACTTTGAAATCCCTAAATTCTCATTACTGTAACTGTGAAATTCCCATTATGATTTAACTTTTTTTTTAACATATGGAAATTACTTAATTAGTGACCTCTCCTGTAAGTAGTTCACCCAGAGAGTTCAGATGTTTTACTTTTCAGTTTTGTTCTATTCTTATTTTTCTAAATGATGATTCTTATTACTGAAATACAATTTTTTTTAATTTTTTTTTTATTAAAATCTGCATAAAGGTAGTACAGCAAATATAAACACGAGGTATAAATACTTTGCCATTTATATAATATATAATTATTCTTTCAGCAATACAGTAATGAGAATGACATTTTTTGTATTACAGTATTGAAAATATGGGGGAAATATGGAACTAGAACAATGTCTGAAGTATTTTAATTTTGTTCATTTGAATTGGAGACATGACATATTTTATGCATTTGTATTTAAAAAAAATAAAAAAAAAAAAAAAATATATATATATATATATATATATATATATATATATATATATATATATATATATATATATATATATATATACATAAATTTATTTATTTATTTATTTTTAAAGGTGAAATTAGCAATATGTATTTAGATTGATAATTTTAACCTGTAATTTTATAAATTCTGAACTCCAAATGCAAATCTCTCAAATTCAGACTGTAAACAAACTAGGCCAATGGTCAAGTTTCAATGTTCCACAGGAAAAAGCAGAGATTATCAGTATAGTTTAATTTAGCACTTCATTGATTGTCACATCTAGAATTCAGATTCAAATTCTTTAGTAATAGTTCTAGCTCTATAGAAAAATAGAATTTAGAATGCAAATAGAAAATGGAATGCAAAAAAGTCTTAATGGCCCTAAAACAGCTTCATTTTCTTATTTTATTCTTTTGATTGTACATTTTTTAAATATAACCTGGAAATGTTTGTGAGATTTTCCAATTTTCTTACAATAAAGATTTGAATTTAACTTTTTTTTGTTATGAGTGTTACAAAAGATGAATATGAGATCATACATAAGTTATATTGCAGACATTATTTGCACCAAGTGGTAAGTTGCACATAACGTGCCGAGAGACATTGTTTTTTAGCAAACACTTGCTGGGCTATGTCAGACTCAACTCGTGCTGTTAGTGTTGGTACTTTTATTTTCTCAAACACATCTAGAGTCTAATCACTTAAGCCAGTGATTCTAAACTAATGGGTCGCGAGACTGTTCTGATAGGGTCACGGATAGCAGAGATAAACAGTGCTAAATGCATGTAAAAAAAAATGCAACTGACCATATAATTGCGGATATTTAGCATAGCAAAATAAACAGGCTCTTAAAGGAGACCTATTATTGCCCTTTTTCCAAGATGTAATATAAGTCTCAGGTGTCCCCAGAATGTGTCTGTGAAGTTTCTGCTCAAAATACCCCACGGATCATTTATTATACCATGTTGTAAATGCCTCTTTTTAGGTGGAATCAAAAACACGCTATTTTTGTGTGTCTCTTTAAATGCAAATGAGCTGCTGCTCCCCGCCCCCTATTATTATACAGACAGTAAGCGTAAAAATAACGACATAGCTCTGGACTCCGTGAATACAATGGTACAATGGTAAAAAGAGACAATGGTAACTTTAGCAGCATTAGCCGTGGAATCAGCTAACAAGCACATTCGGAAAGGCGATTTGCAAACATTCACAAAGTATAAAGTGCGATACTAAAGCTGGAACACAAACAGTTGGTACTGATCCATGCTTGAGAATCAAATTTTTGGAAAATCCTGCTTTATATTTGTGGCAGCGGGGGCATGGTCGAGCACCCGTCCGGAGAGAAAGCGGTAAGGGCGCTTACACCTGAGCTAAATTATGTCTAACACCTGTCTCTAATTCCAGTGAGCTGGGGAGAGTGGCATATATACAGCCACGCCACCATCTGAAGGAGAGAGAGAACGACACATCAGTCCAGTGTTGGCATGTGTCCTGAATGTCAAAAAACTGCATGTATTTTAAGAAGTTTATGTTTATGGAGAGTTTTTGTTATTGGCGAAGCTATCTGAGTGAACCCAGGAAAACACTAGAGAGAGTGTACAGGCTGTGCAGAGGGCAGAAAATAAAAGCCTTACTTTGACGGTGTCTGAGCTTCCCGACTCATCCTTTCCCGTGCAACCTTCACAATATTGATCCTCATTCACAAAGCAGTCCGGTGTAAAATGATTTGCACAAACATACACAAATTTTGGTATGTTTTGGGGCATATTTGCTTCAAAAACAAAACTTGTCCGCTGCGTCTTCAGTGGCTCTGATGCCGGGAGTACATGAAGACTCTTATGTTCACTTTTACAGCCAACAACAGAACACTTATGACGCTTACAAAGCCGAGACATTATTCTTCTCACCGTAGCTGCTCCAGCACAGAAAAAATGGTGGACTGTGTGTAGATCACTCAGGGGAGGATCTATGATAATAGGGTGGAGTCCGTCACCAGTCTTCACGTCAGAGCAGAAACGAAAACCAATCACTTTGAGACACTGTTTTAGATTAATAGAAATATAAGAAAGAAGAGTGGGTGGACTTTTAACATTGTAGGGTGGTTGTGTACACACACTGCTGACTCACATTTATGTTCAAACACCATGTAAAAGTGAATTTTGCATAATAGGTCCCCTTTAAACTTAAAAGGGAGTTGACAGCACTTCCCAAATCTTTTGTTGTTGAAGAAAATATATGCATCTTCAGTATTTTCAGGGTTCCCACGTGTCCTGGAAAACCTGTCATTTTGCAATGCAGTTTTGCAGTTTTGCAGAAAAAATTATTTCGTATAATAGTATGGTTTTACTACGTTGCTAACAAGGTGTCCATTATATGTACAAAAACATGGTAATGATCAGGATTTAGAAGTTTTGGGTCCAATAATTAGTACCACTGTTTTGTTAAGAACGAGTAGAAGGAAATTTCTAGCCATCCAATCTTTGATATCATGCTAACTTGGAGAATTGGGAAATTTCGTCAGGATTCATGGAAATATAAATTTGGGTATCGTCGATGTAACAGTGAAAACTAATTCCACGGCTCCTGATAATGTCTCCCAGGGAAGGCATATATAAAGAGAAAAGTAGAGGCCCTAAAACTGATCTCTGTGGCACTCCATACTTAACTTCTGCTTGATCAGACAATTCCTCGTTTACACAAAGTGGTAGCAGTCAGATAAATAGGACCTAAACCAAGCTAATGCCTGTCCACAAATGCCAACATAGTTTTCAAGCCTATCTAAGAGAATGTCGTGATCTATGGTATCGAAGGCAGCACCAAGATCTAAAAGCACTAGAAGAGAAATGCAGCTGGGATCAGCTGATACAGTAAGAGCAAGTCATTTGTAACTGATAAGTGCCATCTCTGTACTATGATGGGGCCTATATCCTGACTGAAATTCTTTACAGATATTATTTCTCTGTAAAAATGAACATAGTTCAGAGAACACTACCTTTTCTAGTATTTTCGGCATAAATGGGAGATTTGAGATCGGTCTATAATTAGCCAACTCTCCAGAATCAAGCTGTTTTCTTGATAAGCGGTTTAAAAACTGCCAGCTAGACATTTGCTGATATTCAATAAGGTATACCATAATACTTTACATGTACAATATTGTTATCATGTGTCACGGCTCCAGTGAGTTTGTCAGTTAGTTTTGTATGTTTTGTTATTTTCTCTCCCTCATGTCTCGCAGGCGCGGCCGGCATGCATGATCAGTGTTTCCATGGGAAAATTGATTGTTCCCGGGGGAACACTGATCATGCCACTACTTAGCGTGCCGAGCAACACCTGTTCTCCTCTAATTCACTCCCTTCTTAAGCCCTTCGTGTTCTCAGTATCTTGGCTAGGTTGTTGTTTGGTGTGAAGTAACTTACCTCACCCTCTGCCTAGTTTGTCCTGTCTCGTGTATCTGTTTGTTGCCCGCATGTCGGGTGTGTGGTTGCCTTCCAGTCCGCAACTTGTTAGCTGGGTTTCCATGGAGAATACCTTGTCTTTGCCCGCGTGTCGGGAGCTAGATCACCTTACCCTGCTGGGGGTATTTCTGCACCTCACTAAGCTTCAAAGGAGGATTCCATGAATCGATTCCTGACTTCCACAACACACACTCATTCTACGAACACACTCTTCACGGATTGCGTGCTTCACGGACTTCTTGGCCACACTCTTCATGGACTTAGCGGCCATGGCACGCATGCTTCTCAGTCATTTCTCCCCGCTGCTGCAGCCAGTGCCGGGATCCTCAACATCTACAATGACTGCTCATATTTATTGAAAATAAATCCTTTGAACTGTTCCTCTGCATTTGGGTCTGTTTGTCTCACTATTGCTCGTTACATCGTGAGCACTTCAAAATACCATGAAAATGTCTAGATAAACTATTAACCAAATTGTTTAGATTTTCTGAATGCACTGTAGAATTTCCATCAATAAATCAACATTACCATCACTCCAACTCTTACAGTAATACTGTAGGAAGACATACGAAATTACTAGGAAACTCTAAAATGTATGTTTCTTTTTCAATTAAACTTTTCCCTCAAAATGTTACCATTATTGTTACTTGTTCATTTGCAATGAAAATATACCGGAATAAATTAGATAAATGCTAAATAGAAGCATATGACTTTTGAAAGCCACCATGTCTCTTTAAATCTTATATGGTTTGATCTTTGCAAAGTTACTTTCTTTGTGATCTTTTAATTTAAAAATACAAAACAATTAACAAAATCTTGTAATTAAGAACAACAATAAAATGAATTCTTCTTTCAACCTGTTTTGTATTTCAGTACAATACCCTGACAATACTATATACCGTGATAAATGCCTCAGCAATTATCTTGATATGAAAATTTGATACCATCACATACCTACTGTCAGCTTAAAGTTTCTTGGGACATGGTGAGGAGTTAATAAAAATAAGAAGAGGTTCTGAGGAAATACCTCTTTCAGTAGCTTAGTAGTTATGGGGTCTAACATACATGTTGTAGCTTTTGATGCTTTAATAAGTTTTGTTAGCTCTTCCTGACCTATAACTGTGAAGGACTGAAGTTGCTCATAGGGAATACTATGAAACACTGTCTTCTGAGGTGCTGTGGCAGACGGTTGCATAATTGTAATTTTGGTTTCAATTTTATCTGTAAAGAAATTCATAAAGTAATTTCTACTGTGCTGAGATCTGTTTCAGTCGAAGCTTTGTTTCTTGTCAACTTAGCTACGGTACTGAAAAAAACACATAGGATTGTTGTGGTTATTTTCTATGAGTTTTCACAAATATGCAGACCTGGCAGCTTTAAGAGACTGTCTGTAGCTTGAGACACTATCGTTCCATGCACCGCAAAATACCTCTAATTTTGTTCTCTTCCATTTACGTTCCATTTTTCGAGCTGCTCTCTTGAGAATGTGTGTGATCACTGTACCATGGTGCAGGGCTTTTCTCTTTAACTTTCTTTAATCAAAAGGGGTTGAAACTATCTAGAGTGCTAGAGAAAATTGTATTCATATTTTCTGTGACTACCTCAAGTTCTTCTGAACGTTTTGACATACTGAATATTTCAGACAGATCTGGAGGATTATTAGTGAAGCTATTTTTAGTGGTCGAAAGAGTAGTTCTGCCTGATCAATAACACGGCATAGATTGAGTGACCTTAGCTAAGCGCAGCATACAAGAGGTGAGGTAATGATCTGAGATGACATCGCTCTGCGGCAGAATTGCAATATTATCAACATCAAATCTATGTTAAGTCTAGCATATGATTATTGCGATGAGTTGGTCCTGTCACATTCCCAATAGATTTGAGAATATCAATAAATGCTAATCCCAATGTATCATTTTCATTAGCTATGTGAATGTTAAAGTCACCAACAATTAAAGCGCTTTCCACAGTAACTACTAGATCTGACAGAAAATCTGCAAATCTGACAAGGAAATCAGAGTATGGCCCGAGTGGTCTATTTATTGTAGCAAGAGCAAAAGACAACAGAGATTTTTATTTTTTAATTTTTTTAACCAGACGATGCACATTAAATATTGTCACTTCAAAAGAATTAAACTTGGAGTCTGACCTCTGAGTAACACCAAAAACATAACTATAAATTGTAGCAACACCTCCTCGACCCCTCAGGTGAGGCTCCAGTTTATAACAATAAACTGGGGGAGTAGACTCATTTAAACAAAAAAATGTATTAGTTTAAGCCAGTTGTCAGTCAAACAAAGCGAATCCAAACTATGATCTGTAATAATTTCATTTACAATAAGTGCATTGGATGAAAGCGAGTCAAATACACAGATCGTTTTGTCACTCCCGGAGGCTGTGCATTGTGAAACAACGTCAATGGTTAACTGTCATGAACAAATCCTTGTCACATACTTTTCTCTGCTCATCTGCTGTCATCTCTGCTTTGCTCCAACAAAGTATTGATAAGTATTGATATAGTGCAAAATAAAAAAATTTCGTCCAACATTTCTGGTGATTCGGCCTTCACGTCTCAGGATGTGAATTAATTTTTATTAATTTAAAGTCTGCTTATACTGCGGTTACCACATGTAGTATTTGGAAAACATGGATGGAATCACGAAATCCAGTCATAAAAATTACATTAGCTATATAATGCCATGGAAAATGACATATTTGGATGAAAATTAATATTTAAATGCACAATTAATCAAATAAAAATTGCAATACTGTATGTCCTAGTGTGATAATTAAACTGCAAAAGTCTGTGATTTAATTTAATATATATGTAATCTGCAAGTGATGCCTGGTTCAAATTAAATGTATGAAGCCGGCCGCTCATACACTGAAAATATTATCATGATCATCATTGCGCGCTCTGTGTGTGTAAGCAGAGCAGAGCACTCTGAAGTGCCCAGCACACACAGACTATGTATTATTTAATTAAATCACAGCTTTACAGTGATTAATAATCACACTGGGCCATATAGTGAACTGCTTATCTGGAGGTGAGAAACTACCGTCAAAAACACACAGAAATGGCAAAAGAAAAGCTTGATTTGAATGGACATGTGTTTTTGCTTAAATATTACACTTGTTGGTCCTGGAAATGTCCTGGAAAATTGTGCCTTGAAAAGAGTGGGAACCCTGATTTTTTGCAAAAAATTGCATCAAATTAGTCTGATACAAGCAAAGACAATTTACATGATATGCCTCAAAAACATGAACCAAACTATGCAAGGTAATAAAAATATCACCTAAACTATATTACATACGGGTTCACTCACAGTGAGGTTTATGCCAACAACGTTTAGTGTGGTGAATTATTGGTTGCCAAGATTAATATATATATATATATATATATATATATATATATATATATATATATTAGAAGTTAATTAAAGTTAAGTAAATAAATAGTACCTAGTAAATTAAGTTACTATTAATAATAACTAGGGCTGTCAATCGATGACAATTTGTAATCAAATTAATTATAATTTAATTAATTGAATGAATCGCAAATGAATCTCATATATAAATATTTGCTTTGAAAAGCCCTCAAATAACTATAATTCAGTATGTAATAATTAATTATATATAGTTATATTTAAATAATTATTAATATAATTGTTCAGGTCATTATAATGCATTACAATATTGTGGCAGATAAAGCATTGATAAAGCAATACAAAAAGTGGCTTTATATTATACATGTATATTTAATATTTTATACTGTATATTTCCATATTATTGAACATAAGCCTATTATTGGCCTACAGTCCACAGCAATCCATTTTCCAATTGAATTCGTCAGTCTAGATAGAGATAGATTTATTATAAGGGCTTTTCTAAGGATGTGTCGATGCACATCTGCATCAGCCGGATACTTTTGGTGCATCTCACTTTGGTTGTGTTGCATCACAAACACAGCATTTTTAGGTCACTGTGTCAAGTTAAACACTTTGAAATTGAGAAAACTCGAGATCCCTGCATTCAGAATTACAGCCATAATAATAATTTATAATAATAACATTTCAGTGTTTGATTTTAAGGACACTTTTTTGTTTATTTTTCTGCAATTAACAATTTTAGATCACCACTTGGTGTCTAATGTAAAATCTGTTTCCTTAAGAAAAACCACTGAGTTTATCACAGTACAGCAGAATCTTCAATCCCTGTGAATGAACACAACAAGATGTGTGCAAACTGCAAATATGTTAGTTACTCTTAAATTGCACTGATGTGCTCTCAGATCAGAATTTAAAGGTAACTTGCAACTGTACATGAGAAATACTGAGGCAAGGGACTTGTCAAGCCACTACTAATATCTTATATTGACTTAGTGTCTCAATGTTGTCACACTCTGTTTAACACTATTTCTGAAAGAGTTTCATTGTGTTCTCGCTTTCTCTGTCACTCAGGGCTGGATGACAGTCTACAGCAATATGTTCTGAACTTTGAGAGAGAGAAGATAGATGGAGAGCAGCTTCTGAAGATCAGCCATCAGGATCTGGAGGAACTGGCAGTGAACCGCGTTGGCCATCAGGAGCTCATTCTGGAGGCTGTGGATCTCCTCTGTGCATTGGTCAGTAGTTTATCTGCCCACCAACTCACTCAGTCAGATGCCCCCTCCCCTGCTACACATCCAATCAGATTTCTGTCTATAGGGCCTTTCCCACTGGCAGTACTAAAGCCGTTTTAGGTACTTTTCCCTAGGACTAGTGCTTTTTGTCGCTTTTGCACCTAAGGAACTATAGTTCCTCGAAGCCGTTTTAGGGGACATTTTTAGCTCCTACATTGGGGTAGATACTTTTGGGGCATATAGGAACTGTGGGACTGTGGGTGGGGCTGCAGCCTGTGATTAGTCAAAAACCTGTATTGAGAAATGAGAGGAGCTCCACAGCCTCGTTAGTAAACAAACTAGCTGCTAGCCTGCTACTCAGAGGATTGCGCTAATTTTACAATTCCCTTAATAGAAGTAACATACAACAAACAAAGTGTTCAAAGAGAATCACCCGTTTCACGTGTGTGTGTGTGTGTGTGTGTGTGTGACTCCATGGGGAGACACGATTTGAGTTTTCATCGCATCTGTACTGTGAGACTATACAGAAAATAACGTGAATTCTGGATTATTACATCGACGGTTTCCTGGTATGACAGACATAAATAATGAGATGTTTATCGAGAGTGGGTAATTGAACTTTATTATTATACACTAAACCATCATTAAATCTAATTTACACGAGGGAAGTATTGTGTGCCTGTTACTGTGTGGTGTTAAGACGTCTTTTTTAAGTCAATGAGTGAGTATTTCGGTACAGTAATTTATGTTGAGTCATAAAAGCCTTTATTGTAAAATATTGTGTTGATAAATAGTTATATAGTGCATTTTCAATATGTTGTCTGCTGAGTTCAGTGTGTGCTGCACGGTTAAACGGCGCTTTTGCCGCCTCGTCTCATCTCTCCCTCCAGCTGCAGCACTGAGCACCACACGTGCGGCTCACAAGCCCATTTTAAACTGTAAGACACAAGCTGCGTCCGAAAACTGGTAAATGCTGCCTTCGGAGGCTGTATAAGGATGGATGAAGGTAGGATGAAATAAGGTGCTTTTTAAACTGTTCAGAGAGTTCCATTCATCCAAAATCACTGTTGTGTAAACCATTAACTGATAAGAGCTATGTTTTTCCGATGCAGCCAAAGTTTGTATAAACCAGCTCTAAACAAACAAAAGTGTAGCTTCGATCCCAGAGTCCTCCGTTGGTGTTGTTGATTTTGTTGTTGTTGTTGCTATTGAAACGCACATGCAACTAACGTCAGAATAAAAATGGTCGATACTAGATGATGTCACTAGTGGTTACTTTGTGAGTGGGAATGCAACAGGGGAAAAGTCTCCTCGGGTGTTCCGTTCCTCGTAAGAGTTCTCATCTATAAGGGAAAAGTACCAGGACTGCAGGTGGGAAAGGGCCTTATCAGGAAGTGTATACAGTGGCCCCAAAAAGAATTTGGACAAGGCACACTTAAAAATTTATGAACTTCATTGCATTAGATATAAAATATCAAGCCAAGTGGCATAATCAAACAAAAGACCTTTTCTTAGTACTAACTTCACTTTTCTAAGCCATTTTTGCAGTTACTTTTTAGGGATCACAATGAACAATTAGTTAGGTAGCGAAGCATACATATATAATTTTTTTTTAGCCATGGCAATGAAAATCACTTGGAAAAGTTGATCTTTAAACTATTCTGTTCCATTGCGTTCTGTCCAGCTGTTTTTGAACACAAGATTGTGTCTTATATAAATGCCCCCAGAGAAATGTGTCAAGTCAGGTGAAACTGAAACCAGCATAATTATACAGGGCTTCCAATTAAGACCGATTTGTCAACTAGTCATTCAGGCAACCCACCGACTTGTTGATTTTGAATTAGTTTTTTGCAGATTCCTGTTACTTTTACACAACTTGTCCCATGGTGGTTTTTAGTGGATGTATGAAGTTAGTTTCCCTCAAGTTCACACAGGTGTCCTAGCAGAGTAACCACATGTGTACTTCATCACATTAACTATGAACATGTTCCACTAACATTTGACAACCACAGTGTTCTAATACTTTTTGTCCTAATTTTGAGCAGTATATCTATTGTTTTATCATTTAAAACATAAAAAACTGTTTTGCTTGAAAAGTGTGTTTGTGCCATTTTCTGTAAAATTACATGCCGCTTGGTTTCAATTTTTTTTGTTATTTAATACAAAGACATTCACAGTTCTAATTGCGACTTAAGAATCTTAATACCTTTTGGGGCCACTGTATAAAATATGTTCTGACCTTTGCCCTCCTGTTTAGACTATTATGTGTGTATTTACCATAGTGTTAACCTATTAAATCTGAATCATATGCCTCTAAAATGACCGTATTTTTCCAGGCACATTAATCTGTGGACCATTAAAAAACGTTCGGACACAAGTAGCTTAACATTCTCACACAAATGCTGCTTATCTAATAACAGAAGAGAACGTTCTCCCCAGCATAAGCTTTGTTATATTGTAGGTGGAGGCTGTCCGTGAACAGGAAAGCAGATATTTCCCAGGCATTCCGATCAGCTGTTCCCTCTCACTTCCTTCCTAAGATTTCCTGTGATTTTTTTTTTTTTTTTTTTTTTTTTTTTTTTCTGCTCGCTTCCCCCTCCCCCCATTAACAGCATTAAAGTAAAAGTTATAATTCCTTTATAACTATTGGAATACAAATTCCAAATCTCAAAAATTCAAAATTTTCTTCTGTGGAATAAAAAAGGAGATTTAGCAGACTGTTTACACTGCTCATTTTCATACAAAGAAAGCATGTAGTGACCAGGGGCTGGTCTTCTGGTCCAAAAAGAAAATAGAAATAACATAAAAGTACCATAAAAGTAGTTCATACAACTTGTGCACATTATTTGAAGTCTTTTGAAACCATATGATAGCTTTGTGTGAGGGACAGACAGAGATTTAAGTCATGATGAAATAGAGGAACATTCTGTGTATATAAAATACATGCAGAGAGAGAGAGAGAGAGCGAGTATATGTGTGTGCTTTTGTCCAGTTAGTGGGCTCAGAATTGTAGGCAGTGCTGATTGTTATCGCAGAACCCATGCTTGCTGCAGCTCTGTCCCAACATTGTGCTGGATATGAATAGGGAGGGTCAGTTGGAACAAACAGTGTCCACTGCGTCCATTCAGAGTTCTGACAGGCCTGAACTCAGACAGAAACACAGGATGTTAAAATAGGAGACTGTACCACAAGAAGGCAGTGATAACATAAAAACATTCAAATAAACCCTCATTATCTGCTCCATATTATCTGCTTTCAGACCATGACTTTTTGATACCTAAATGTGGTTTTCTATCCAAAAGCCTATATGTAACACCATCAAATGTGTTTTAAAGGGATAGTTTTCCCCAAAATGAAAATTATGTCATCATTCACTGCCCCTCATGTCGTTCCAAACCTGTCTGACTTTCTTTCTTATGCAGAACACAAAAGGAGATTTTAGGCAGAAAGTTCACGCTGCTCTTTTCAATGCAAAGGTAACAAATGGGGATGGGTGCTGTCAAGCTCCAAAAAAGACAAAAAACCACCATAATCATAATCCATACAATTTGTACACTACATTTCAAGTCTTCTGAAGCCATACAATAACCTTGTGTAAGAAACAGACTGAAATATAAGTTGTTATTCACTGAAGATCTTAAAATCTCAATTGCACTTGCACATATTCAAACATTTGATGTCAGGTTGATGTCAGTGATTTAACCTGGGAACATTATTTCGGGCCCTGTGATCAGGGGAGTCATCTATGCTATGGTACCTATTCATTGGGCCTGGGAGAGAGAGAATTTAAGCAACGGCCCCTCCTGTGTGACTAGATGACTGTTCACAAGAATGTGAATGATAAACAATGTTTCCTGAGCATTTTCCTGACATCTCTTTAAAGCTGTAGTTCACCAAAATTTTTTAATTCTCCCATCATTTACTCCACCTTATGTCATCTCAAACTCTCATGACTTTTTTTTTTCTTTTGAGGAACACAAACTGAGATATTTTGATGGAGATATGCTGTGAATATATCCATACAATGCAAGTCAATGGGGTCCAACACTTCTAAGCTCCAAAAATGACATCATATCATATCTCTATGAAAATACTTTTTGCCTTTTTCTTATTTGTATGATGCAGGAGAAATAAAGTCATATGAGTTTGAGGCTGCAGAAGTGTGAGCAAATGATGAGTGAATCATAATTTTTATGTGAACTATTCCATTCTCTGTTCTACCCTGCAAAACAAGCTGAAAACAACATAAAACCTAAATCTAGCCTGAAATTAACCTAGCAGGGATCTGTAATGTAAAGGCTGGAATAGACATGACAGAGCTAGTGAGAGGTCAACTGTAGAATGTTCTGGAAGATATCTCCTAGAGAGCAGGAAACAGATGTCAGAGTGCCCCCCGCCCAGCAAACACACACACAAAAACTCATTCAGACAAACACACAGTAAGCTGTGCAGGAAAATATGTCACACCATTGTTCCAGTAGTTTCCGCCTGGCAGATTAACTCTGTATCATCCTTAACTCTGTGTGTCTGTCACGTCTCTGTTTATTTTTTAGGTTCTTTCATTAGCGTTAGCGAACATGCTATGTTCTTCAACTCTCTCTGGCTCTATTCCAGTGCAGTAAAGTAAAAGAACGATCCTTCATTTCCTTTCTCCATTTGGAAACAACAAAATCCACACTCCACATCATGGAAAACAGCAATAAAAAAGTACCAGAAGTATACTGGTTTTACCATGATTTGTTAGACATGATGTGGTCATAACATGGTAATTCCAGATTATTATTTAAAGAACCTTAACATGTAAATACCATAGTATATGAATATGGTTATTATTCAGTACCATGGTATATATCAAAGTACCATGGTATGGCCATCTGGTTCCATCACTGTACAATGGTACCACTTCAATAAACAACCGCCTTCAGACATCTAGGTTCCTTTAAGCCCCACATTGTTAACTGAGTTGCTGAACGTAAACTGGGGAGTGAGCGACATTATCCTCTCAACATCAAATGCTATGCACTTTTAAATGTTTGGTATACACAAGTGTATTAATATTTCAGTCTTATAAAGTATTATTTCAACTTTCACTCTGTCTCTATTGCTCTCATTTATCTCTCAGGTATTTTGCTGTCTGTATTGATGTTTTTAGTGGTTGCAGATGGTTGAGACGATTTGCCCCAAGGATGAGTCGCACTGAACATCTGTCTGGCTAATAGCACACCTAGCTTAGATCATGAGCTCTCAGAAACCAAACTTAGGCTTTAAAGGGATAGTTTACCCAAAAATAAAAATTCTGTACTCTTTTAAAAATGAACACTCAAAGTTCGTGCTTGCGCACATGCTGACCTGCACCACACCAGTTATTATGCCAAATGAAGTTCTTGTATGTCTTGTGACCAATTGTAAAAAAAATTTTAATGCATTTAAAGGGATAGTTTACCCAAAAATGAAAATTCTCTTATCATTTACTCACCCTTATGCCATCCTGTATATTACTTTCTTTCTTCTGCAGAACATAAATCAAGATTTTTAGAAGAATAATTCAGCTCTGTAAATCCATGCAATGCAATTGAATGGTGACCAGTCCAAATAGGACATAAAGTCAGCATAAAAGTAATCCATGTGACTTCAGTGGTTAAATCCATGTCTTTAAAAGCGATATGATAGATGTGAGGGTGAGAAACAGATCAATATTTAAGTCCTTTTTTACTGTAAATCTCCACTTTCACATTCTTTGGTATGACTTTCACTTTCATATTCAGCCACCCACTGGTTGGGGCTAGTCAAAGGTGGAGATTTATGGTAAAAAAGATCTTAAATATTGATCTGTTTCCTCACCTATTTTGTCATTCCTGAAATCATGGATTTAACCACCGGAATCATATAGATTACTTTTATGCTGCCTTTATTTCCTTTTTGGACCTTCTGAGATCTGGTCACCATTCACTTGCATTGTATGGACCTACAGAGCTGAGATATTATTTAAAAAATCTTCGTTTGTGTTCTGCAGAAGAAAGAAAGTTATACACATCTAGGATGGCATGAGGGTTAGTTAAGGATGAGAGAATTTGTATTTAACTATCCCATTAAGCGCCATGAGGGCAAGATTTTCAGTGAATAATGTTGTAAAGTTTGACCTGTTCCTCACACAAAGCTATTGTATGGCTTTAGAAGACTTGAAATGTAGGAATATAGATTTTTATGCTGCTTTTTTGTCTAGTTAGAACAACATGAGGGTGAGAAGATTATGACAGAGTTATATATTCCTTTAAGAACTTGTTAACGGACAGTGACTTTCTCTGAAACCGAAGGTAGCTGTCTTGCTTCTTTTTTTTTTTTTTCTCACCTTTTCTCCCCAATTTGGAATGCCCAATTCCCAATGCGCTCTAAATCCTTGTGGTGGCGTAGTGACTCGCCTCAATCCAGGTGGTGGAGGACAAATCTCAGTTGCCTCCGTGTCTGAGACCATCAATCTGCGCATCTTATCACGTGGCTCGTTGAGCACGTTACAGAGGAGACATAGCGCGTGTGGAGGCTTCACGCTATTCTCCGCGGCATCCACGCACAACTCACCACATGCCCCACCGAGAGCAAGAACCACATTATAGTGACCACGAGGAGGTTAACCCAACGTGACTTTACACACCCTAGCAACTGGGCCAATTTGGTTGCTTAGGAGACCTGGCTGGAGTCACTCAGCATGCCCTGGATTTGAACTCGTGACTCCAGGGGTGGTTGTCAGCGTCTTTACTCGCTGAACTACCCAGGCCCCCACTGCTGTCTTGCTTCTTAGTCAGTCAGTGACTCCTGGTTTCAGACTGGCTTCCAAGGCACCATGATGTCATGTCTAATGATCTAAAACCAATTTAAGTGAGCTTTAGAGATAATCAAGCAAATATTGAATGACTACAATGTTTATTGCTCAGTAGAAATGAAACAATAATTTGGAAAAACAGACATGGACACAATGGACACTTCAGAGGATGAACTAATGCAAACTCCAACCATAAGACATGGGATACTTCATATGCCACTGCTTGAACCTTGGACTTAGGATAGACTTCACCGAAATGACCAGCCGGTTGAACTGCGGAGCACCTCACTGATCTCTGCCTGCATCACCTTAGTCTAATGATGGACTATGCTCTTAAAATGGAATGCATAGACTATCAATTAATTGCCAACAAATGCCTACATCAGCCAACTAACAAAAGACATGCATCTCTGGGTGTGTTCACACTTGTAGTTTGGTTCACTTGGTCAGGACCAAAAAAGAAAATGATACATTTAGTCCTGGTTCGCTTAGCGTTCACACTGGCATTTTTAACACCGAACCTAATGATACAAAACCAAAGGCATCAGGAAAAAGTCACAACATGATTGGACAGCTTTTATGACATATATTTTTTGACGGAACTTGCCGATCATCCAAAACAATACTGGCAGATAGGCGAAATGTGCTCGTTATATTTATATATGTATGTGGTATTTTTACCAGCTGAGAACAAACGAAGAGCTAATAAAATGTGTAAAGGAGTCAAAACGGCAGGAATTCCTCCGTTGCACACACAAACGAAGATATGCTGCAAGGACGGCTGACGGCGGTTCCGACGCCTGTACCGAACTGTAATGGGCAACATAGCTCCTATGATTAGCAGAACCAGGTATGCTTGAGGTCAGTATTAGGCAAATTACTTCCTGTTTTTGGTCTGTTTAGACGTCTTTGGTCCATGTTGCGTTCATATATCAATCGAACCGCACCAGAGTTCGTTTGGAAGCGGACCGAGACCCACTATTCAGGCGGTCTCGGTCCGCTTGTTTGGTGCGCACCAAGGTTCGGATGGCAGCGTTCACACTTGTTCAAATGAACCACACTAACAGAGCAATCGCACCAGAGTTCGTTTTAATTTAACCAAACCTGCCAAGTGTGAACACACCCTAAGTAAACATCTGCAGTTAATCTAGGATGAACTTCAAAGACATTAGTCATTAATCTTACAGTTCATACAAAATCTTTGTTTAAACACTGTCGCTTAACACTTGCTTAGTTTAATAATTTTAAACCATTACTTGCACTGCATATAAATAACTAATATTGGCATTATATTCATGCTGTTTAGTCAGAGGGGAACTGGCCACCACAGTGAGCCTGGTATCTCCCAAGGTTATTTTTCTCCATTAACAAACATCTTATGGAGTTTTGTGTTCCTTGCCACAGTCGCCTTTGGCTTGCTCACTGGGGTTCTAAATACAATTGCTATTTAGTTATTTATTTTTATACACAATTTGCAATCATATTTAATCAAACTACACAATGATGACTCTAAGATATTATAGATATTACAGTTTCATTTAATGCATGATTTTCTGTAAAGCTGCTTTGGAAATATGTGTGTTGTGAAAAGCGCTATACAAATAAAAATGACTTGATTTGACATGAATTAATGTACAATTTTTTTAAATGCTCTGCAATTAAATTTCTTTTTAATTAAATTTCTTGCCTGTGTTCCAGTGAAGTTTCTCATATGGTTTATTTCTATCACAGTCATATATCATCTTTGATTCATCCAAAATCTCTGTACATTTTATTGACTTTTAAGTCCATACAAACAGCCTGTTGGTCAGTATCTGGCTGTGTCTAGAAGAGAGAGAGAGTGTTTTGGAATTCCTTTTAAGTCAGGCATTGACCATGTTTATGCATCGACTCTGACCAGTATGATGGAATGCAATGGGATTTTAAGCTGGAAAGGTTGTGAGAATGACCTGTGTGCTTTGGCCACTGTCACATGGAACTATAAATACCTGATATTTCACATTTCATATCATCAATGTGTTTTTCCAGGGGAAGATACACAGATGGGAACTGCTTTAGCACTAAGCGTGGATAAATGTGTGCTAGGCATTTATAAGTAGTGCTTAATAAGGCAAGCATCATTATTAATATTGCTCATACTTAAGGGTAGGAGTTGGCGAGAAACTTGCTCCTACTGTGGGGATTGTGCTAAGGACATTAATGATACTTCAAATCAAGGAATGTTGAGGTGAGGTGTGCTATTACTTTTCTAATCAATCAGACTTAGGTTTGCTGCCTGGCGGAAATCAAGATGGGTGAAAAAACCTATATGCTCCACCCCCCCTGGTTACAGTTGCTCGCTCTGACAAGCTCTGCAGAACTCCCCATAGGAATGAATGGGAGATTGCCGTGAATGGTGTGGTTTTTGGCAAAATATTCTCATAAACAGAATTTATAGTATTATTATGTGGGCTGGAATGAAGTGTGACATTGTAAGGCATATATTTAGCTGAAATTATTATTATTATTTTTTAAATTGCACAGTAATTTGAAAACTGTGCAGACTGTGAATCAGAATTGAGGCAAATGATCATCACAGTCACATAAAAAGAGAAAAGTGCAATATGATGGCGATTACACACCTAATAACATTAGTGTAAGTAACACACTAGAATACCGTGAACTCTTTATTAAATATTGCCTCTAATATGACCTGAAACATAACATAAATTATATTTAAAGTATTTAGCATTGTAACAGATGTTCATATTTTGATCAAAAGGAGGAAGCGGGGGCTTTATTTCTCACAGCTTCACAGTCTTTATATACTCCACTTTTCCGTGGTCACACTCAAATTGATGCTTTTTCAGCACAATACAGATCACACTCAGGAACACTCTGCTCCCTGCAGCTCTCTCTCTCTCCATCTCTTTCAGTGGACTGGGCCGTCTTTTATCTCCCCCGACTCTCATTATGAACATGGAAACAGTAATTAGACACAATTCATCTCAGGTGGATGTCCTTACTGCTTTCTCTCTCCCCAGACGGGTGCATGACCACGCCCTCAACTCCACATACCCCCACCGCCCGACTCAGGCCGGGGGAACCTTCCGGACTGCCCGTTCCCCCACCTTTACCTCTGGTAGTCCACCAGAACCAACACAAAGAAATGCCCGCGTTCTGACCGTTCTAATGACCCGACGAGGTCCATGCCAACTGGATCAACGTCCCCACCTCCATCACCAGGCACTGTTCACGGAAGTGTCCCAGCTCCCCGCAACTCCAACAGACCGGCCCAAACCTCACGCCCACACAAATGGCAGCGGCTTCCCCCACCTGAGAGGAAGAATGGGTATAGCTGGTGGAGAGAGAGACTGGAGTGTTAGTAAACCCCGAGGCTGGGGCACTGGTCTTGGGGGATTGTTCCACCGTTTCCGGGGGATAGGTTGGAAAGAAGGAGGGGAGGGGGTGGGGGAGGGATCACAGAGATAGAGAGAGGGGGGCTCGCTGGCCCCCGGGTATGCCACTAAATGGTCCTCCGCCAACTGCACTGCTTCATCCAGCGACGCCGGTCGGTGGCACTGGACCCACTCTGCAGTTCCTTTCGGTAGTTTGTAGATGAATTGTTCCAGTACCACGAGATCGATGACACCCCCGACATCACTGGGCTCCTCGGCCAGCACCCACCGCCGGCAGGCGTCACGGAGCTGTTGAGCGAAGGCAAGCGGGTGGCTGAATTCGCTCAGTGTCAGGGTTCGGTTGACTCGCTACAGGATGGCTTTCTTCAGCTCAGGGTACCTCAGAAGGTTGTCGACAGAGTTGTTGGGCCGCGAGTTGGGCCTCCCCGGTCAGCAGTGGTAGGAGTTAGACTGCCCATTGCGTCTGTGGCCATTCCAGAGTTTGGGCCGTGTGCTCGAAGAGCTCAAGAAAGGCCTCTGGCTCATCTTGCACCCCCATCTTCGCCAGCATCACATGGGAGTTCGCTGCTGCCGGGGTCGCGGCATGTGCCCCACCGGGGTACCAAGCTCCGCAATGCCCGTCGGTCCTCTTCTTGGCCTCGAAGAAGCGCCTTGAAGCGCTGTTGCTGCTCCGCCCGCATATCCATGAGGGCCTGGTGGATGCTGCCGAGGGATCGGAACACTTCCTCCAGTGGCTAAGACGACTCCATAGCAGCTTACCTTCCGCCTTATCCCTGGTTTCGGCACCAGTGTAACAGATGTTCGTATTTGGATCAAAAGGAGGAAGCGGGACAAGGCGATATCCAACTCAAAAGGGCTTTATTTCCCACAGCTTCACAGTCTTTATGTACTCCACTTTTCAGTGGTCACACTCAAATTTATGCTTTTTTAGCACAATACAGATCATACTCTGCTCCCTGCAGCTCCCTCTCTCTCTCTCTCTCTCAGTCTCTTTCGGTGGACTGGGCCGTCTTTTATCTCCCCCAACTCTCACTGTGAACATGGAAACGTAATTAGTCACAATTCATCTCAGGTGGATGTCCTTACCGCTTTCTCTGTCCCCAGACAGGCGCTTGACCACATCCTCACCTCCACAAGCATCAGTTTACCTTGGAGCAAATTTAGGTGTCCTCGCTGATGTTATACATGTTCATTTAAGAATGAGGAATGACAGTTTAATCCATAGCATGCTCTTCTCAAGATTTATTTAAAAATGTTTGAAAAAGAAAGAAAAAACACTGCAGGTATCCTCTCTGGGTACCTTACAAGTGACCCAGCAACAACATGTTTCACATTATTTGGATCTTTTTGATAAAATCGTGCTCAACACACATTACTCAAACTCAAACACACATTGTCACATAAGCTTTCATTGGAAAATAGCAAACGCTTTTCAGAGAAATGGCAGCCGGCAACAGTTGCTAATACAGGATTGGTCAGAAACGCTCTTCAGGCGGGGCTTAGCAAAGGGTCAGTTGCATTGAAGCAAGCAAACACCTAGCAACACCCTAGCAATCGCATTGCAACACTCGAGCAACCACCAAAAAACATTACAGTGGCAAGTTTTGCATGGGCAAACACTACTCACATTTTCTTCAAGATGTAAAAATATTGTTTGATTTATACACAATAACTCATGTTAGACTTTTTTGTTTTTCAGAACTGTGGTGTGGAGACTGATAACTTGAAAACTCTGGTCGGTCAGACGCAAGCAGCATCCAATAACCTGCACAACTGTGCATCAGAGCGCAGGAAAAACCCTTCTTATGATGGAGGCTGTCCAGACAAACCACCTAACATGTTCCTTACAGCTGTTGTGGAGCTGATAGGAACTGCCAAGGGTATGCTTGCTTGGCTTGACAGGTATGTGAGTTTTACAAACAAACAGACACTCCTTCACATTCTTTTAGACTTTACACACCACACAGCAAATGTATCAACAACTTTGGCTAACATTATGCAAAGGGAGTGTAACGATAGAAACTACAGCATAGTCTTATGACAACTTGTAATGAAAAGGTATGACTTCTATTCCCATAGAGACCAACCAATCAACAAACAGATTGGTTACTCTTTCAGTATTTATTTATGCAATACAAATGACTGATGTATGTCAATAACCTGTAATACGCCCCATCCCCCACCCCCCGCTATACAAAAGTTTTTTCCTATTAAAATAATTTTTTGGTTTAGGGTTTTGGTAAGGGGTTAGATCTTACGGTTTGGTTTATGTTGGGGTGAAATTTAGGGAAAATATATTAACATCATTTGTTGGTTTGTTTATTTTCTATGGGAGTAAAAGTTGTATGTTTTTGTATGAGCCAATTTCTTATGATTTTGCCATCTCATACTATTATTACGACTTCTCATTCGACTGAGTTGGGTCTCCCACAGGAGCGCCATTTCACATTATGTCAAATCACCCACATCATTTACAAGTCCATGGCTCCGTCAGCTCATAGCAAAGTTGACAAATGTTGATAATTTATACAGATTTTCATTTTCAAGTTAAAAACACTTGAATAGAACTAGTGTTACAGTGGGACTTTTTCACTGTTGAACACCTTTGAACATAAATACACTGAACACCAAAATGTAATATTTGGAAAAACATTTAAGAGCATAAATGTGTTTGCTGGATATGCTCAGTGAATACATGTGCACTGAAGTGCAGAGGGTCAGGCAAATAACTGTCAAGATATTATTCGGAAATAATTCCAAATAAGCATTGGTGTGACATTTTTTTAATTGCAGCTTTCTCACCAACTATTGTTTTGGGTTGGTGTTCAGTCAAAACAGTCTTCCTATGTGTTGTCATACAGACAGACAGTTGACATACAAACACAGTCTTACATACATTATACGTGCAGCACATGTTTGGGCTTGAAATTACACATTCCAGAATTCACAAACATTTTAACACCTTATGAGGGTTTGGATAAGTCACACTTTGCTATCTTCATTTATTTCAAAGGACTCCCCTCACTGGTGTCAGTGATTTCACTTCGACCAAGAACAGAATCATTCAGCTCTGTCTGGAACTGACCACAACTGTACAGAAGGTTTGTTATTGTGTCCTCCAGCATTGCTCACTTATTCAAAGCCCTGCAAGCATTTGTTCCAATAGTAATAATCACATGAAAGTCTGTTAAATAGTGTGGCTACACTCGATATTGCCTAATGTAGTGTGTCACTCTCCAAATGGAGATACCATTCAAAAGTTTAGAATCACTAAGACATTTTTATGTTTTTGAAAGAAATGTATACTTTTATTCACCAAGGCTGCAGTAAATTGATCCACTACACAGTATTAAATACAAAAACCTAATTCATGTTGCAAATTGTAATTACTTTTGAAACAACCTTTTTTATAATTATATTTGGTAACACTTTCTGTGAAGCCCATTGTAAGGATGGGCAAGGAGGAGGCGGGAACCGGCTAAACAGTCAACATAAAGGTTTAATGATAAACTGATGAACTTAAAACAACATAAACCATAAACGAACACAGACACACATGCAGCACTGCCACGTGCGTGTCTCTCTCTCTCGAACTGGCGTCTCCAGCCCCCCTTTATCTCACTCTCCTGTTGATCATCTGATTCAGCGCCGGCCATGCATCCTCACGGCCCAGCCACCCCCTCCTCCTCATCACACCCATATTTATAGTGCATTGTAAAGGCATTACAAATGCATTATATTGCATTCATAATGTGTCATTATACACCTTATAATATGTTACAACTTCTTATAGATAATTGTAACTATAGTTATAATTCATTATAATACTTAATGTATTTATTGTTACCTTAAAGAGTATAATGCATTATAACACAATCAGCATTGCATTTTATCTGCACATAAAATGCATTATAATTTGCCTTAAGCAAATTAAGTTACAAAAGCAATGTCTTCTTATAAACAGCCATACCATAAACTTGTAACATAAAATACATTACAAATCAAGCTTATATAATGGAACTTATATAAATGCACAGAATATAATGGAACACACATTCACAATATAAATTTGAGACATTAAGTCATGTAATTTTGCCAAACAGTCTGTAATTTAAGTCTGACTAGGCCATAGTATTAGACCTAATGGAAATGTATAATAAATCTTGCAAATATGTGCAAATATATAACAAGAATTTTACAAGCTTATCTTGTAATGTCTAATAGCAACTTAAAAATATCTTATGGATGTTTATAAGAAGACGTTGTTTTTTTCATTTTACTTAAAGCATACCTAATATATATAATATACATATAGTATATACTGATAATACATTATAACTTCTGCAAATGAAATTTGATGTTGGTCATGTTATATACATTATACTCTAAGGAATAACCATGGATAGAGAAGTGTTATAATGTTAACAACATTAGTTAACATGAACTAACAATGAACAACACTTTTACAGCATTTATTAATGTTTGTTAATTACGACATTAACTAATACATTTTTAAAATCTTATGTTGTAGTTGTTAACATTGTGAGTGTGGATGCAATATGAACTAACATTAACTAACAATGAGCAATTGTACATTTATTAGCTAACAGCAGGGTTGGGAGGGTTACATTTGAAATGTATTCCACTACAGATTACAGAATACATGCTGTAAAATGTAATTTGTAACATATTCTGTTAAATTACTCAAGGCCAGTAACGTATTCTAAATACTTTGGATTACTTCTTCAGCACTGGTAGATTTTTTTCACTTGTTTTGACTATAAAAACTCTGCCAGTACAGTAAGACAAAATACACGTTAAAAATACATTCTCTGAAAAACCTAAATATCTTATGCAGTGTTGTTTCTAAAACAAGATCAATCAAATTGATCTTGTTTTAAGGATTTTTAGATATTTTTACAGGAAAACAATATAAAAATTATTATCAAGAATATGATTTTTGCCCTAATATCAAAGGTCTTACTAGAAAAAAAGAAATTATGATCTAACGTGAATTTTCTTGATAAAAAATATGATCGTGCCTGGTAACATGTGAATGTAAAGAAATAGCATTTTAGCTTAGCGTACAGCTGACAATTTACACAAGGTTTATTTCAATTTCTTCTGCTCCAAACTTACTTCAAACTTACTTCTCTGTCTGCTCGTATGAATGTAACACATCATAAGAAAGTGTTTCACCGATGTTCAAATGCACTTTGGATCGTATCATTTATATTTTCCATCTGAAAGGACTAAATATTAAATGAAACAAATGACAATAAAAATACAAAGTAATCTGTTCAGTAATCTAAATACTTTTTGAATGTAACTGTATTCTAAATACCAATGATTTCAATTGTAACTGTAGTGGAATACAGTTACTTATTTTTTGTATTTTAAATACGTAATCCCGTTACATGTATTTCATTACTCCCCAACCCTGGCTAACAGTAACAAAGCTTAATAAATGCTGTAATAAATATATTGTTCATTGTTTGTTAATGATACCTGTTAATGATAATGCATTAACTAATGTTAACAAATGGCACTTTATTATAAAGTGTTACCATATACTGTAACATATAAGGTGTATTATGAGACATTACAAATGCATTATTAATATCGGCTTCATAGAGAGTGTTATCTTACATTTTAACACATGTGAAGACAAATCCCCATTTACGGTAATAATATGTAGGCTACACATGGTTTGATATTCTGTTATCTAATAATGCAAAAACATTCATTTTTAAGTGTGTCGTAAGTGTGCAAATACTTTTTGGGGCCACTGTAGGTCTTGAACTCTTAGAAGACACATGTCTCCTGAAGCACAGAGGAAAAAAATGGTTCCACTGAGTCTGAGCTAATTTCTTCATGTATACAAGGAGATCTCATACCTGTGTTCGATCACTCGGCTCTGTTTTGCTCTTAGTCTCACAGCTCTGAAACTCCAGCCCTAAAAACTTGCACCATTTATCCTGTCAAACTTGTTTTTCAAATTATATTTAAACACAGGCAATAGGCTCTTCGCCGTTTGTCAGCACATTCCGTTTGAAATTCTTGCTTTTGGTATTTTGATTTCATGTTTACCATTCCATATTTTCCTGTGGGAACTCAGCATACTGTGGCATCTCAATGCGAATCCTCCCTCTTTAATTGCAGGATTGCACAGTGTTTGAAATGGAGGAGAAGATATTAGAAGTGGTAAGTAGAAAGTCTCCCTGTCAACCATTTTACAGACAGTATATTCATAAATTCCCCAGAAGCAACAACATTATGCAGGCATGCAAACTTATCTCAGCTCTTTTGTTTGTTTAGTGTTGTGTTAAGATGTTTTTCTCAGGAACTGCCAGAGCATTCTGTGGTAGATAACACTGTATAAATGTCCCTCACAGATTCCATTTAAAGGAATTGTTCACCCATTCATTATTTAGTCACCCTCATTTTTTTCCAATCCTGTAACACTTAGTTATGCGAAACACAAAAGAAGATGTTTTGATGAAGATCCCTCAGTGTCTTTTTAATACAATGGTAGTGGATAGTGCCTCACTTTAAAGCTTAAAAAAGGACCCTGAAGTCTTATAAAAGTATGTCTAAGTAATACAGTGGTGGCCAAAAATATTGCCACCCTTGGTAAATATGAGCAAAGAAGGCTGTGAAAAAAACAAATCTGCATTGTTTATCCTCTTTGATCTTTCATTCAATAAATGCACAAAAATCAAACCTTTAATTGAAGGTAAGTAATGGGAAGTATCTCATTATTAAATAAATATTTTTCTCCCAAATATTTTGGCCACAATTATTGGCACCTCTAGAAATTCTTATGAGTAAAATATATCTGAATTATATTCCCATTCATATTTTACATTTCTTTGTGCACCTGGGTGACTAGGAACATGAAATTGTTCACCCATGACTTCCTGTTTCACAGGGGTATAAATATGAGGCCATATTCCCTTAATCATCAATCACAGTGGGTTAGACTAATGAATATAGTTCTGGGGGGTCACGTGACGCCATGCAAGGAGCGGATGTGTGAGCGACGAGCTCTGGGCACTTTACTGAATTTTCGATTATTCTCATGTTATAATCTGGTGAAATTTGATACACCTAGTTACATATTTGCCCTTTGTTGCAAAACATGGCAAAGAAGTCAAAATCCTCTGGCTCTGGAGACATTAAAAGATACTTACGTGTTCAGGATGAAAGCCCCGACAGGCCTACAGACCGGGGACTCGATTTGGATGGTGCGGTGGGAGAAGGAATCCAGCGTCAATTGTCCAACATGTCGGTGATGTTGACGAAGATTCTTGCTGACTTGGAGGATCTTGCTGTAATACGTCGATCGATTACGGCGATGGAAACAAAATTCTCTGAGTTAGCTACAAGAGTGACTGATGTTGAAAAAAGAATCGATTTTCTGGAATCTTCGGACCGCTAATCCGCCCGCGACCAAAGTTGATTTGGAACATCTCCTTGACAAGATTGAAGATCTTGAGAATAGAAACCGCAGGAATAACGTTCAAATTGTTGGAATTCCTGAGCATGAGGAGGGCAGAGATATGGTGAAAATCCTAGAGGAGTTTTTCCCAAGTCTGCTCGACATAACAGGCCACAAGCTGGAAATCGAGCGAGCTCACAGAGTGCCGGCTCGGAGATCTGCTGAGGGAGACAGGCCCCGACCGATTCTGGCCAGATTTCTGAGATCATCCGATAAAGATCTTGTGTTGCGCCAGGCGAGGAGCAAAGGGAAGCTTTCTTGGAAGAACCATAATATTTTCTTGTTCCTGGACTTTGCGAGTTCGACAAGAGAGAAACGCGATCGGTTCAAGGAATGAAAGAAACTCTTACATCAGAAAAAGATCTTGTTTGCTCTGATATTTCCTGCCAAACTGAGAATAGAAACGAAAAACGGTCGCAAAGTATTCACATGTCCAAATCTGGCAATGTCTTTTATAGAATCAATGACTGAGTAAACCATTGGATGTTTCTCATGTGAGTGGGCCTGACTCGCTGTACTTACTCTTGAGGAAGCTGGGCGACATTTTAGGTTTTTTGCGTTGGCTCCACCGTGTGGCTGGAGCTTGTTTTGTGAATAACACTTTCCTTAAAGAAACTTTTGCATTGAAGTTCCCAGACAGATTGAGAGTGGACATTATGGATGACCGCAAAATATCTACATGCTCACACAAAGGATGTCTTTTATAAAGCTGATGGATGGTGTAAGTCATGGTATATACTTTTATGCAGCCTCTGAGTGAATTGACTCGATCATCCGGGGGAACCGGGATGCCGGTTTTGTTTCTTTTTGTATTGGTTCCGCATAGCGGCTGGAGCTTGTTCTGTTGAATAACATTCCTTTGGAACAGCTGTGGATTAATCTGTTCGTTCTTCATGCTTATTCCTCCTGCTGGCTGTGGTTTGTTTTGAGTTTTTTTTTTTTTTTTTTTTTACGAGACATTGGAATGATTACGTCATCCGTTGAACTCATAACAGCTGGCTCACTGAACATTCATTTGTCTGTCTGAGGAATCTGAATGGTTTTATATCAGCTGAAATTTGTTTTGTGGAAGATCACACCTTTGAGACAGTTCTGTGAATGAATCTGCATGTTCTTTGTGTTCATTCTTCCTATTGACTGAGTTTATTTCACAAAGTATTTTCTGTTATGTAATTAAATTGAGCAATCCGATGGCAAAGTTGTCGTGGGGACTCAAGGGCGTTCATGGACCTTTTGAGTTTAGAGGGATTGTCGCCGGTTGGCACTGTCATGCGCAGGGTTAATGTGCACGTTTTTCTTTTTTCTGTTTGTTTTGTTCGGGGGGATGTTCGGGGGTTGATTGTTTCACTAATGGGAATGTGGTCTTCATAATTTTGTTTTTGGCACACAATTTATTTTATTTTTTTATTATATCAATATGTCAGTTGTTAATATAAGTGTACTATCTCTCTCCACATGGAATGTAAAAGGGTTGGGGCACCCCATAAAAAGAAGGACGGTTATTTCTTTTCTTAAACGTAAGAAATATGATATAGTGTTTCTTCAAGAAACACATCTCTCCCCGCAGGAAGCTGAAAAATTTGGAAAGATATGGGGTGGACATGTTTTCTTTAGTGCTGGCAGAAGTAAGAGCAAGGGAGTCATTATATTGATTAATAAACATTTACAATTCAAATGTCTCAAACAGATTAGAGATAAATTGGGAAGAGTAATTGTTGTTTTGGCTGAAATTCAGGGGCAAAGGTTGATTTTGGCTAATATTTACGCACCTAACGCTGATGATCAGGGCTTTTTTTATAGATCTTGAAGGGATGTTGCAAACCGCTGTCACCCCTCATGATATAATATTGGGAGGAGACTTCAATCTTTTGATGGATTCAGTCCTTGATCATAGTGAAGCAAAAGTGTGTAAGCCCCCTAGAGCAACACTGACGCTTCGCAGGATGTGTAAAAATCTTGGTCTTTCGGATATTTGGAGACTTTTGAACCCATCTGGTAGGAACTATAAATTTTTTTCATCAGTCCATAAGATTTATTCTAGAATAGATTTTTTTTTTATATCTAAATCCCTAATTTCATCTGTTGTTGATTGCTCAATTGGAAACATTTTAGTCTCAGATCATGCCCTGGTGAGTTTAGAGGTGATGCCACATATAGAGAAAAAGAAATCATATAGTTGGCACCTTAATGTATCCCTTCTGCAAAATCCTGATTTCCAACAAATGTTAAAGACTGAAATCTATGTTTACATGGAGACCAACTGGCCCTCAGTATCCTCTGTGGGCGTGGCTTGGGAGGCATTTAAAGCAGTTCTTAGGGGCCAGATCATACAGTATGCCTCATTCATCAAAAAATCCAAAGCACGAGAACTCGTGGAGTTGGAAGGAAATATTAAAAGTGCAGAGGCAGAGCTGAAGCACCGTATGTCAGCTGATGGCCTCAGAGAATTAACCCGATTGAAATATAGATATAATACTATTTTGTCACGGAAAGTGGAGTTTTGGTTATTCAGGGCAAGGCAGTCATACTTTGAGTCGGGTGACAAAGCAGGGAAGCATTTGGCTAGATATATAAAGCAGAGAGAGTCTTTTTCTACCATTCCCTCAGTGAAATCTGCTGGTGGTGAAATATTTACCTCAGCCATTGATATTAATAATACCTTTAAAGAGTTCTATATTGATCTTTATAGTTCCACATCTTCGTCTACTGATGAAGATATTAGAAACTTTGTGGAACCATTAGATCTTCCTAAACTGACGACTGAGCAAAAAAACTCTCTTGATTCTGAGATAACCTTGGAGGAGCTTGACGAGGTAATTAAGGCTTTACCTACTAGCAAGGCTCCCGGGCCAGATGGTTTTGCCGCAGAATTTTTTAGATCTTATGCTACAGAACTGGCTCCACTTTTGTTAGAAGATTATACTGAATCATTAAAGAATGGAAAGCTTCCTCCAACCATGACACAAGCCCGGATCAGTCTGATTCTTAAAAAGGACAAAGATCCAAGCCGTGTAAAAGTTACCGTCCAATTTCCCTTATCCAACTAGATGTAAAAATATTGTCAAAAATTTTGGCTAATCGATTAAGTAAAGTTATGACATCTCTTATACACATAGATCAGGTGGGGTATATTCGAGGCCGCAGCTCTTCTGATAACATCAGGCATTTCATCAATATCATGTGGTCAGTAGCGAATGATCAATCTCCAATCACTGCCATCTCACTTGATGCCAAAAAGGCGTTTGATATGGTAGAATGGGATTATCTTTTTAAGATTTTGGAAATGTATGGGTTCGAGAGTACATTTATTGGTTGGATTAAGTTACTTTAAAGACACCCTGTATCAGCGGTACAAAAAAATGGATTAATCTCAGATTATTTTACTTTGAAAAGGGGCACTCGGCAGGGTTGCCCTCTTTCCCCATTATTGTTCTGTCTTGCCCTGGAACCATTAGCAGCGGCGATAAGAAAAGAGGATGATTTTCCAGGCGTGGTGGCGGGAGGTATGCCGCATAAGCTTCTGCTTTACGCAGATGATATTGTATTATTTGTCTCTGAACCTACTAGATCTTTGCCTTGCCTCCACAGAATTATTAATTCCTTTTTCAAGTTTTCAGGATACAAAGTCAATTGGGCTAAATCCGAAGCTTTGGCTTTGACAGCGTACTGCCCAGTAACGGCTTTTCAGCCGGGCGCCTTCCAGTGGCCCAAACAGGGCATTAAGTATTTGGGGATTTTATTCACAGCAAATTTGTCTGATTTAGTTAGTGTTAATTTTGCCCCTTTAATAAAAAGGTTTCGAGCGATGTGGGCAGGTGGGCTTCATTACATTTATCGATGATTGGGAAGGTTAATGTTATTAAAATGAATTGTATTCCAAAATTTAACTACCTGCTACAATCTCTCCCTGTAGATGTCCCCCTCTCTTATTTCAAGGAATTTGATAGCATAGCGAAGTCCTTCATTTGGAATGGTAAACGTCCCAGATTGCAATAAGTTACATAGGCCGATAGACAAAGGAGGGCTAGGCCTACCCAAGATTTTGTTTTATTACTATGCGTTCAGTCTCAGACATTTGGCTCATTGGTCACTTCCACCTGAGAGAGCCCCTCCCTGGTTTGTTATTGAACAGGCAGTTCTTGCCCCTATTTCGCCATTACAAAGCATCTCTATCAAACTAATGGAAAAGTTAAGTTACACCCCGTTATTTCGCATTTACACTCAGTATGGACTAAAGTGTCCAGATTGTTTAAATTGGACACTTATTTAAATGCTGCCTCGAGCATTTGGCAGAACCCAAGACTATGTATTGGCAAGTCTCCTTTCTGCTGGCCGGAATGGATTGTGAGGGGGGTTGTTACACTCGGTGACCTATATGAAGGTGGTGTGTTGAGATCATTTGAAAACTTGGTCCAAACTTTTGGGATCCCCAGACATCAGTTTTATAAGTATTTACAACTGCGCCACCTGCTTTGCACTATTTTTGGGAGTAGCACACATCCCCCTAAGGAGGCAGATGCTTTGGGAGAGGTGATTGCGGCTTTTGGAAAAGGTCATGAGGCATCAGTGTACTACTCCCTGTTAATTCAGAGTATGGGGGACGGAGCTTTAACTTCTCTCAAGAGAGTATGGGAGAAAGATTTCAACTTGGCATTGGAGGAAGTAGTGTGGGCTAAGATTCTTAAAAACATTAAGTCTGCATCTAGTGATGCAAGGGTACGTCTTATACAATTCAAAATTTTGCATAGATTTTATTGGACCGCCTCTAGACTGTATAGGCTCGGTCTTAAAGACACACCCACCTGCTGGAGATGCCAATCAGAGGATGGAGACATTGCCCATGTTTTTTGGTGGTGTGTCGAGATCCAAAAATTCTGGTCGAAGGTTCAGAATTTTGTGTGCGACGTGGTGGGCACTCAGGTTTCATTTTGCCCCAGACTTTGTGTTCTGGGCGATGGGGCAGTCATCGATGTGGGGGATGGCCATATAGGGAACTGGGTTCTGACATGTGTGATGATCGCCAGGCAGGTTATTTTGAGGGGTTGGAGGTCAGCTGGTGCTCCCCCATATCCGGAGTGGTACACGGAGGTGGGGAGGGTGGCAGCTTATGAGGAGGTGTCATCTGGAAGACGGGGTGGCTTGGATAAGTTTGTTCTGAAATGGGGCAGGTATTTGGAGTTTTTTGAGGGCTCTCGGGTGGGGTGTGGAGAGAGTAGTGTATTATAGTTTGTATGATTATTATATATGTATATGTATTTATGTTTGTATATGTATGTATGTATGTATATTGACCACAATGTATATTGTTTTTTTTGGGGGGGGCGGGGTCGGGGAGGGGGTTGTGGGGTTTAAATGTTGATTTTTTATATATATATATATATATATATATATATAAAATCAACATTTAAACCCCACAACCCCCTCCCCCTATATATGTACATTTTTTTTTTAAGTAAATGCAGTGAGTTTTGATTTCATGTCTTTCATCCATCCACTGTCAGTCAGTAGTGTGTACTCACAAGAGGTCCTCCAGCACCTGCGATGGCCACAACAGAGTGCAGATCTGTCTGAAACACAATAGAATGCCTCTTTTTTTCAACCACTTTTCACAATCCAATCTAGTCCTCCTGATAGAGTTGGGGTACTCGAGTTTGGACAATTTTAATGGACTTGGACATGTCACGGACTCAGATGCATTTTTTACTCGGACTTGAGCCTTTGGGACTCGGGATTTTTTTGAGTCCAGCCGAGTCCATGACATTTGTGATCCAATGAAAAAATAAATAAATAACAAAACAGAAATGAATGAACACATCTCTGTGTGCATGCAGCTTTATTAACCCCTGAAGTCATAGACGTAGCCAGAGTTGTTTCACTGTGTTTAAGCAAATACACGCACACACATACTCACGTGCACAAGCACACTCTTCAGTCAACCAATACGCTTGAATGTTACTACTGAGACTACTGAATAACATCGACTACCGAAATGGCTGGCACGACGAAAACATAAATATGGGTATGTATCCAATGTAATAGAAACTAAACAAGGCAGTTTCACACGACTTGGGACCTGACAACTGGTAAAATTGCGTGTGGCATTTGTGCAGCCAAGACGGTGCTCGCATTGTGGTTTCATCGTGGTTAAAATCTTAAAATCAAGAACTTCATTGAATCAAGTCACCCACTAAAAGCATATTGAAATCAAAATACATAAAAATATTATTAATATTGGATGTGGTCTTTTTAGGTGTAATGTATCTACACATGAAGGCCTCTGTAGTCTCTTGTGGTCCATGCAGTGTTGTCAGCTTGAACTGGTCCATAATAGCTTGATGAATTAACTGTGTAACTTTTTAAATAGTTGGGGGAAAAAGCGTTATTGCTAAAGCAGACAGCAACTCTAAACAGATAAACAGCACCTATTCATTATTGATTGACTAGTTTCAAAGCATTGACGAGCTGCTTAAAATACATTCTTTTACAGCATTTGTTCACCATTCACAACATTCAACCATGAACAATTAAATATTAGGATATTTTGGGCAGTGAAATGATTTATTTATAATTTAATTATAGACTATAAAATAAATGTATTATTCAATGACGAAGTTTATGTATGAAGCTAAACTTCATGTTATGAGTTGAATTTAGTTGGTTATGATATTTTTATTTTAAATGTTTATTTTATTTTTATTGTAAACCATAAACTATAAGGTAACTTATGCACATCTTTTTTTAGCCTATATCTCTGACACTTTTGAAGGACAGTTATGACTCAGAGTTATTATTCTCCATGTTTTTGCAGTTAAAGAAGAGCTTAATTAAATTTTCTTTGGTTGGAATTTAAAGATTTCAGACTGATTGCAGATTAACGCGGCTGCCGCTCAAGTAAATATCAATATCAGCTGCTGCGAGATGCATCAAGGATATAGGTACAGGAGCAGCACGCAGAACTGCCCTGCATTGTGCGGTTTCCCACAAATTAACTAGAAAATCATGTCCATGACGACATGGCCCTAATATTATCAGTGGGCTTTTCCAGTGTTTTTTTGGATGTAGCATTTGCAGTCAAATCGTGAGACATAACTTCTCAGCGAGTGCTAATTACTACTGTGTTGACTCATTTGTACAGTGTGTATTTTTCCAAATCTGTCAGCAGATAGAGAAAAAAGATTCAGAAAGAAATCTCAGTATAAACTATTATTTCTTTAGATAGGGATAATTTTAAATAAAACTAAATTAAATTGAATTGACAAATTGAAAATGTAGAAATAAAAACTATACAAAAATTCGAAATTATAATAACTCTGGTTTTAATGACTGTAACAGCTCACAAACAGAAGGGAAGGGGAACAGGGAAGCAGGTTTTTCCAGGCTCAGGTAGGACATTTAATCGGCCACTTCAGTGCTTTACAACTTCACAAACACGTCAGCTTCACAGGCACATAGTAACTTAAACACATCAGCTTCACAAACATAACAGACTCTCTCTCCCTCTCTGCTGGTGGCATGGCTGCTTATATGCCGCTCTTCCCATGCTCACTGGAGTTAGAGACAGGTGTTACACATAATCTAGCTCAGGTGCAAGCGCCCTTACCATTTTCTCTCTCTCTCTCTGGACTTGACGCTTGAAGTCTGTTCAGCAGGATACTAATCATAAAATGTAAATATGAAATGCAACAGAGGTGTTTTTGTAACATTTATATTGACAAACTGTTTTTCTTAGTTGTGAAGTGTAAAATAAGCTTAAAATATTGATGTTGAGTTTACGGTTACAATTTTTATTCAGATTCATGAACAGATTCATTTGGACTTGACTCGGACTCTGCCTGTTATGGGCTCTGTCTTGAGTCCGACTCGGCCCCTTTTGGACTCGGACTCGATTGTTTAAAGACTCGGACTTGACTCGTACTCGAATATGGTGGACTCGAACCCACAATACCTCCTGATGAATAAAATCAAGTCTTGTTCTACATTTCTTTCTCATTTTTTGTTTAATCATAAATACATCACATTACAGAAGTAAAATGGGTTGCGAATGCAGTTTCATGTTGACATTAAACGTGCACCAAGATTTTTTTTGTTTATGTTTCACTGGTCAATACAATTTTATACTGACATCTATTGGTGTGGATGCAGCATTACCCAATGCAAAGGTTTTAAGTTACTGATGTAATTGTAGAAATACCAAATCACAGGCATATTTGTCACCCATTATTAATTTATTTTGCATGTAGCAGCTACCATGAGGGAGCTTTTTTTTTTTTTTTGCTGGTGATGCATCAATGTTCCAAGCTCCATGACCTTTGCTCCAGATCCAGCATAATTCAAGCCACTTCATAGATTGTGACTTATGGTTTTCCCAAGAACCATAAAAAAAGCTCTGAACATTGAAAGAATGAGTGATAGAATACAAATTGAAAAGAAACAATTGGATACTCTTAGGCCGATACATACGCTATATTAAATGTGTTCAAAAGGATCAAATGCTTGCAATATACTGGCCAAGCATTCGCGTTTTTCACATCATACGAAAAGTATGCTTCTGGCCTTATAGCTGAAGTGTGTAATTTGTGCCCCACTAGCATCACCAAATACAACTGCCAAATATCATGAAGTTCATCAAAACAAACGTTGATTTGGGATTGATAAAGCCTTGTCTGAAAATGTAAAAATCAAAACTTTTAAAGTCTTGAATGTTCAAGGTTTTAGAGATAGCCACCTTCAGATGGATGGATGGATTGATGTTGGATGGTTGGATGGATGTTGGATGGATGGATAAATGGCTGGATGGATTGTAGATTAACTGTTTAACAGGTGGACTTTAAATTCACAAACATTCCAAGACTGACTCAGAACATTCAGTCAATGAAATTCTATGAGACTTTGTGGACTTTTGATAATCAGCTACAGAAAAATCTTGCATCCAGTCAGTTTTAAAAAATATAGCAACCAGAGTTGAAACAGTCTGAAGGTCTGTACCCTGTTTGGTGGATGCACTTTTGCTTGAAAGCTCTAGGAGTTAGTATTAGAAAAGAGTTAGGGATTTTGGACCCTAAACAGTATGTTTGCTTTGTCAAACAAACGTAATGGCTTTCAAGAAGATTTCCTAAAAATTTGATGATAACACTATGCCTTCTGTTCATTTAAGTCACGGGTGTTGACTGGCATTTGTGATGCTACCATGAGGATGACCTCTGACCCTTTGAAGAGTCACATGACCTGTTTGGAGGAAGTCCACATCAGCAATATTAATCCGGGCGAGGGACTGGTAAGTGTCATCTAGATTTGCGCACGGCTTGGTGGCATTGTTTCACTCATTGCGTAAAAACTGCGTATTGTTTGTTTATTTTTAAAGGGAATGTACATCAAATCCACTTACGATGGGCTACACGTCATTACTGGAACCACAGAAAATGTGAGTCAAATGCCTTTAACTCACTAACAGAACTTTTGTACAAGAGCTGTCTTTTTGTTTTCCTATTAATGCATCAATGTTCTGAGCATGTATGTACTTTGCTCTCAGCCCAGGATCATCCAAGCCTCTTTTCAGATTGTGACTAATGGATTCCTAAGATCCATAAAAAAGAAACTGTTTACAAAGCATTACCTTAATTGATTCATGACGTCTGTTTATTAATACAGTCTCCAGCAGACAGAACTCAGCGGATCCATGCAGGCGATGAGGTGGTACAAGTAAACAGACAAACAGTGGTGAGTCCAAACATTTGTTATATCCAAGGAGGTCTATATGATACCTGCAGAGAGCTATCCGTTAGCATTCCCATTCATCTCAATGGTTGCTTCTCAGCAAAACTTCAAAAAGGTCTTTATTGGGGCAAAATACAAAAACAAGAACCCAACCAAACACAAAGTACCCAGAAACGGTTCATGAGACTCAACAAATGTCCATTAGAGGGGAAAAAAGGAGGAAAACAACAAACTAACACAACTAGAACTTGACATCAAGCACTGTGACAGAATTAATAAAAACCAATGCAACACGAAACGTCAGAAAACACAGAGAACCAGACTGGAAACAGAAGGAAAAATCTGACACAAGACGGAGCACACGAAGGGAATATAAAGCAGGAGAAATCAAGAGCGCAAACGAACAAGGCAGGTGAAGGGAATAAACTAATAATGAGGCAAACGAGGAGGCGTGGGTTTCAAACGAGACAGGGAAATGACAGGACAGCACATGGCCAGAGAAACAAACAGAAGCTATGTGCTCACATGAAAAAAAGGGACAAGACAACATGAGTGTCAGGATCAAGCCACAAAAAATATAAACAAGACCAACAGAAGTGGCAGGATCCTGACACTACCCCACCTCAAAGGCACGCCACCTGGCGTCCCAAAAGGGGAACACCTAACACAAGACAAGACTAACAGATATAAACACTGACTGGCTCAGAACAGGAATTAGGAGAGGGAATGGAGGGAAACTGAGGCGGGGGTAGAGGCAGAGACCAGGGCAGGGCCGGAGGAACAGACCAGGGTTGAGCCGACAGGGCTGGAGACCAGGGCAGAGCCGGAGACCTGGGCGGAGCTGGCGGGACAGACCAGGGGAGGGTAGGAGGGTAAACCCCAGAGGATTGTTCAAGAGAGGGAGGCGGCTTCTGGACAGGAATGAAGACAGGGACAGGGGCAGCCACAGAGGATAGGTCAGGGACGGTGGCTCTGGTGGCTGCAGAGGCGAGGCCAGGGACGGCGGCCGTTGGGGAAAGGTCAGGGTCGGCGGCTGCTGGGAAGAGGAAAGGATCTATAGCTTCCTGGCGGTCAGGGCAGGCACCTCCTGGTGGACAGGACGGGTGCTTTCTTGCAGACAGCAGCGAGGACGGGGCCTCCTGACATCAGAGGCGAGGATGGGCGCATTCCGGAGGTGGCAGAATCCACCCGCAGCTGGAAAGCAAGGCCTGGCCTGGATTAACCCCCAATAGGGCCTTTCATACAAAGTGCAGTAAACATAAAAAAGGGCCCACAAAAGCATTTGCACACACAAGTAACACTTAAAAATGTATGAATATCTTTGCTTTATATGACAGCTTATCAAAGGAAGTGGTGTTATAACACTTTTCACATGTCACTGACTTCCTGTTCCTGTTGCTGACGGCACGCTGCATGAGTGTTTGTATCCTGCTAGCCTGCTTAGCATTGCTTATTCTTATTCTCATACGTTCACTGTTTTATCCTTTGTCATTTTACCGTGTTTCGGGTTTTTCCGCTTTTCTATCTGTGTGTATTTTACCTGTTGCTGCTGGCACCCAGCTTGAGTCTGTGTTTGTAGCCTGCTAGCTTTTTTAGCATCACTTATCTATCTGTCTTCAGCTTTTAAAATTTAACATCTGCCATTTTTCAGTGCGCATCGGGTTTTCCCCCGCATTATTCTCTTATCGTGATTCAACTTCGTGCATTTTCCGCGTGCATCCGCTTTCTATTTTTATCGCGATTAAACTGCTCACATTTTACAGCGCGCATCTGTTTTTCTCCTCCATTTTTCTCCTCTGTGTTACACGGATTATTGCATCGATCTCAAAGCACTGCTTATCAAGAACAAGCATAACAACAAACAATTGCGTGAGGGATTCACATCGATCTCAAACCCTCACAGCTCAGGAACAGCTTACAACTACTACAACAACAATCAATTGCGGTAAGTCATGGCATCCTCTCATGTTATTTCTTCCTGCATTGCATGTCACATGTGATAAATGTAAGGAATTAGTCAGGCTGATGGAGAAGGTTAATCAGTCAGAGACACACATCCGAATGCTAGTGGCAGTCTGTGAGAAACAGAAGCCAGTAAATACTGTTTCAGATGCGGGTAGAACAGCAAGCAACACACACACTTTGGTTCCGGCTCTAGAGCCCCTGCAGCAGGACGTTTGGGTGACGTCTCGGTGGCATACTCGCTCAGCAAAGTGACACCACTCTCCCGTTCCTGTTAGGGTTTCCAATCGATTCTCCCCACTCAGTGATGCACCCACTGAGAATCATGTTGAAAGAGCCCTAATAATTGGTGATTCTATTGTAAGGAACGTGGAAATAGAGACTCCAGCCACTATTGTTAAATATATTTCGGGTGCCAGAGCGTCTGACATCAGATCAAATTTACAAGTGCTGGCTAATGCTAAACGTAGATTTTCTAAAATTGTTATTCATGTCAGCACTAATGATGTCCGGCTTCACCAGTCAGAGATCACTAAAGATAATGTTAAAGAGATGTAAAAACGATGTCAGACACTGTGATATGCTCTGGTCCCATCCCTGCTTGTCGTGGTGATGAGGTTTATAGTAGATTAGTGTCACTGAATGGCTGGATGTCTGAGTGGTGTCCAGAGAATAGCATAGGATTTATAGGCAATTGGAAACATTTTTGGGGTAGACCTGACCTGCTAAAGAGAGACGGGCTCCATCCCTCCAGGGAAGGTGCCGCTCTCCTCTCTAGTAATTTGGCTCATAGTCTTAATAATGATAGTGTTTGACTAACTGGGGCCCAGGTCAGGAAGCAGACAAACTGGCTAAACCGAACGTCTGCTAGCTGCCTTGAGACGTCACACAGGTCACATAAACAACACATAGAGACTGTATCAACTAGATATCACATAGAGACTGTGTCTGTTCTCTGAACTACCAAACACAAAACTGTCACTAAATCATTTAGAAAAACTTTAAGGTCAAACTTGAACAAAACAAAAAAATTAAAGATAAACATCATATAAAGGTAGGGCTACTAAACATTAGATCTCTTTCTACCAAAGCACTAATTGTAAATGAAATTATTACAGATCATAGTTTGGATGTGCTCAATTTTGACTGAAATCTGGCTTAAACCGGATTAATATATTAGTTTAAATGAATCTACTCCCCCAGGTTATTGTTATAAACATGAGCCTCGTCTGAAGGGTCGAGGAGGAGGTGTTGCTACAATTTACAGTGAAGTTTTTGGTGTTACTCAGAAGACAGGATATAAGTTTAAATCTTTTGAATTAATAATGCTTAATGTGACACCATCAGATAAAGATAAAAAAACTCTGTCAACTTTTGCGCTTGCTACAGTATATAGATCACCCGGGCCTTATTCTAATTTCCTTGGTGAATTTGCTAATCTTTTATCAGATCTTGAAGTTACTGTAGATAGAGCTTTAATTGTTGGTGACTTCAACATTCACATAGATAATGAAAATGACACATTGGGATTAGCATTTATCGATATTCTCAACTCTTTTGGAGTCAGACAAAATGTGACAGGACCAACTCATCGCCATAATCATACGCTAGATTTAATTCTGTCATATGGAGTTGATGTTGATACTATAGAAATTCTACCGCAGAGTGATGACATCTCAGATCATTACCTCGTGTCTTGTATGCTGCGATCAGCTAATGTTACTCAATCTACACCACGCTATCGTTCAGGTAGAACTGTTCTTTCGACCACTAAAGATAGATCTGGTAGATTATTAGTGAAGCTATCTCATGTACTCAGTAAGCCTCAAAGTCTAGAAAACTTGATGAAATAACAGAAAATATAAATACAGTCTTCTCTAGCACTCTTGATAGTGTCGCCCCCCTTTGATTAAAGAAATTTAAAGAAAAAAGTCCCGCACCATGGTACAATGATCACACTCATGTTCTCAAGAGAGCAGCTCGGAAAATGGAGCGCAAGTGGAAGAATACAAAATTAGAGGTATTTTGTGGTGCATGGAAGGATAGTGTCTGTAGCTACAGACAGGCACTAAAAGCTGCCAGGTCAGCATATTTTAGCAAACTCATAGAAAATAACCACAACAATCCTAGGTGTTTATTCAGTACTGTGGCTAAATTGGTTAGGAGTAAATCCTCAACTGAACCAGATATTCCGTCGCAGCACAATAGTAATGACTTCATGAATTTTTTTACTGATAAAATTGAAATAATCTGAAATAAAATTGGAATTATGCAATCATCTGTCACAGTACCTCAGAAAACAGCGTCTCATAATTTTCCTCACCTGCAGCTTCAATCCTTCGCTGTCATAGGTCATGAAGAGCTAACAAAATCTATCGAAACATCAAAAGCCACAACATGTATGTTAGATCCAATACCAACTAAGCTCTTAAAAGAGGTATTCCCTGTAATCTCAGAACCTCTTCTTAATATTATTAACTCTATCCTTAGGGCATGTCCCAAGAAACTTTAAAATGGCAGATATCAAACCACTTAAGAAGCCACAACTTGATCCTGGAGAACTGGCTAATTATAGACCGATTTCTAATCTCCCGTTTATGTCGAAAATACTAGAAAAGGTAGTATCCTCCCAACTATGTTCATTTCTACAGAGAAATAGTATATATGAACAATTTCAGTCAGGATTTAGGCCTCATCACAGTACAGAGACTGCACTTATCAGAGTTCTCTTCTAGTGCTATTAGATCTTAGTGCTGCATTCGACATGATAGATCACGACATTCTCTTGAATAGGCTAGAGAATTATGTTGGCATTAGTGGACTTGCATTAGCATGGTTTAGATCCTATTTAGCAGACCGCTACCACTTTGTCTATGTAAATGAGGAATTGTCAAACCAAATAAAGTAAAGTTTGGAGTGCCACAGGGATCAGTTTTAGGGCCTCTGCTTTTTTCCTTGTATATGCTTCCCCTGGGAGATATTATCAGGAATCGTGGAATAAGTTTCCACTGTTATGCCGATGATACCCAACTTTATATTTCTTTAAAACCTGATGAAATTTCACAATTCTCCAAATTAGCAGAGTGTATCAATGAAATAAAAGATTGGATGGCCAGAAATTTCCTTCTACTCAATTCCGACAAAACAGAGGTACTAATTGTTGGACCAAAAACCTCTTAAAAACAAGCCGCTAAAATATAATTTGACTCTTGATGAATGTACTGTTATATCATCTTCAACAGCGAAAAACTTGAGGTGTTATATTTGATACCAATCTGTCATTTGAAAATCAAATTACCAGTGTTTATAGAACAGCATTCTTCCACCTAAGAAATTTTGCTAAATTACGACACATGCTCTCAATTGCTGATGCCGAAAAACGAATTAATGCGTTCATGACCTCAAGACTAGATTATTGTAATGCATTACTGGTAGGATGTCCAGCAAGATCAATAAATAAACTTCAATTGGTTCAAAATGCAGCAGCTAGAGCGCTGACTAGAACCAAGAAATATGATCATATTAGCCCCATTTTATCGTCGTTACATTGGCTACCTGTTAAATTTTGTATTTTAAAATTCTGTTAACTATGTACAAAGCTTTGAATGGTCTAGCTCCGCAGTACTTAAGTGACCTTCTACCACGCTATATTCCATCACGTTCATTACGATCACAAAATTCTGGCCTGTTAATAGTTCTTAGAATATCAAAATCCACAAAAGGAGGTAGATCCTTTTCATATTTGGCTCCTAAACTATGTGGCTCCTAAACTAGTCTCCCTAACACTGTTCGAGACGTAGACACACTCACTCAGTTTAAGTCTAGACTAAAGGCTCATCTATTTAGCCAGGCATACACCTAATTTATCCTTCAACTCACAATTAGGCTGCTTTAGTTAGGTCTGCCAGAACCAAAAACCAGAAACATTGATCATGTTCTATAACTCTGCAATAAATTGAATGGCATCTATGCTAATATTATTCTATTTGTTTCCATGTCACAGCCTCGGGACTCCTATCCTGAGGTCACCAGAACCGGCTGGATCCAGCTCCATTCCTGCTTCATGTTGGATTCCGCTGCTACGTGTCTCTGAGTGATGATGACAAATAGCAGCCAGTGCCAGCCAAGCATCACTTCAGTCTATTACGATAGACTTCAGAGGATGAACTGATGCCAACTCCAACCATAAGACATGGGATCCATCATATGCCATTGCCTGAACCTTGGACTTAAGATAGACCTCACCGAAATTACCGGCCAGTTGAACTGCGATGCAACTAACTGAACTCTGCCTGCATCCCCTCGATCTAATGATGGACTACACTCTTGAAATGGAATACATAGACTATCAGTTAGTTGCCAACAAAACCCTTCATCAGCCAACTAACAAAGGACAATGCATATATGAAAACTTCTGCAGTTAATCCAGGATGGACTTCAAAGACATTAGTCATTAATCTTAAAGTTCAAACAAAATCTTTGTTTAAACACTGACCCTTAACACTTAGTTTAATAATTTTATACCATGACTTGCACTATACATAAGTAATATTGGCATTATATTCATGATGTTAGCCAGTGGGGAACTGGCCCCCACAGTGAGCCTAGTTTCTCCCAAGGTTATTTTTCTCCATTAACCAACATCTTATGGAGTTTTGTGTTCCTTGCCACAGTCACCTTCGGCTTGCTCACTGGGGTTCTAAATACAATTATTATTTAATTACTTATTTTTAAACACAATTCACAATCGTATTTTATCAAACTACACAATGATGACTCTAAGATATTATAGATATTACAGTTTCATTTTCTGTTAATGCATGATTTTCTGTAAAGCTGCTTTAAAACGATGTGTGTTGTGAAAGGTGCTATACAAATAAAAATGACTTGACTTTTTTCAGTATTTGGTGTGACCATCCTATGCCTTTTCTCTTAGGTACACTTGTGTACAGTTTTAAGGTTGTTGACAGATAGGTTGTTCCAAGCTTCTTTGAGAACTTGCCACTGTTCTGTGTATTTAGGCTGCCCCAATTGCTTCTGTCTTTTCATGTAATCCCTGACTGATTCAATGATGCTGAGATCAGGCCTCTATGGAGGCCATACTTTTCTGTTGCAGGACTTCTTGTTCTATTTCTGTTTAATTTTATTTGCAAAAGGAATGTTTGGGAATCTAAAATGTATATTTCCTATTGATACTCTAAAGCAAAAAATATAAAATAACCATCTTAAGACAAATGTTTTTGTGAAACAACTAATATGCCTAAGACTTTTGCACAGAACTATATATATATATATATATATATATATATATATATATATATATATATATATATATATATATATATATATAGGTAGCACTTTACAATAAGGTTCCATTTGTTAACATTAGTTAACAACTTTAGTTAACATGAACTAACAATGAACAATACTTTTAAGCATTTATTAATCTTAGTTAATGTTACTTTCAACATATACTAAAACATATTTAAATCAAAGGTTTTATTAGTTAACATTAGTTAATGCACTATGAACTAACAATGAACAATTTTATTTTTATGTTAATTGTTTATTGATGATACCTAATGCATTACCTAATATTACCAAATGTAGTCTTATTGTAAAGTGTATATATATATATATATATATATATATATATATATATATATATATATATATATATATATACATACACACACTGGCGGCCAAAAGTTTTGAATAATATACAGATTTTGCTCTTATGGAAAGAAATTGGTACTTTTATTCCATTATGCCATTCAACTGATCACAATGTATAGTCAGGACATTAATAACGTGAAAAATTATTATTACAATTTGAAAAAACATTTCAAAACTTCTTAAACTACTTCAGAGTTCTCATCAAAAAATCCCCCACATGCAGCAATGACAGCTTTGCAGATCCTTGGCAATCTAGCTGTCAGTTTGTCCAGATCCTCAAGTGACATTTCACCCCACACTTTACGTAGCACTTGCCATAGATGTGGCTGTCTTGTTGGGCACTTCTCATGCACCTTACAGTCTAGCTGATCCCACAAAAGCTCAATGGGGTTAAGATCCATAACACTCTTTTCCAGTTATCTGTTGTCCAATGTTTGTGTTTCTTTGCCCACTCTAACCTTTTCTTTATGATTTCTGTTTCAAAAGTGGCTTTTTCTTTGCAATTCTGCCCATAAGGCCTGTACCCCTAAGTCTTCTCTTGACTGTTGTACATGAAAATGGTGTTGAGCGGGTAGAATTCAATGAAGCTGTCAGCTTAGGACATGTGAGTTGTCTTTTTCTCAAACTAGAGACTCTGATGTACTTATCCTCTTGTTTAGTTGAATCTGGGCCTTCCACATCTCTTTCTGTCCTTGTTAGAGCCAGTTGTCCTTTGTCTTTGATGACTGTAGTGTACACCTTTGTATGAAATCTTCAGTTTTTTTGGCAATTTCAAGCATTGTATAGCCTTCATCCTCAAAACAATGATTGACTGATGAGTTTCTAGAGAAAGCTGTTTCTTTTTTGCCATTTCTGGCCTAATATTGATCTTAAGACATGCATAATGTCTATTGCATAATGTGGCAACTCAAAAACAAACACAAAGACAATGTTAAGCTTCATTTAACAAACTAAATAGCTTTCAGCAGAGTTTGATATAATCGCAAGTGATTTTCTAGTACCAAATAAGCAATTTAGTATGATTACTCAAGGATAAGGTGTTGGAGTGATTGCTGCTGGAAATAGGGCCTGTCTCGATTTGATCAAAAATGACTTTTTTCAAATAGTGTTGGTGCTGTTTTTTACATCAGTAATGTCCTGACTATACTTTGTGATCAGTTTAATGACACTTTGGTGAATTAAAGTTCCAATTACCTTCCGAAACAGCAAAATCTGTACATTATTCCAAACTTTTGGCCGCCATGGATGTATGTATGTATGTATACACATACATACATCACACACACACACACACACACACACACACACACACACACACACACACACACACACACAATTCTTTCTTCTGATTTTTGATTGAAAATTGACCTGAGCATGTTCTTTGACAGGTTTTGTGAGATTCACTCAAAAACAGATTTAATGTGCTGTTGTGCTTTTAGGTGGGCTGGCAGTTGAAGAATCTGGTGTCAAAGCTCAGAGAAGATCCTGAGAAGGTGACACTGATAGTGAAGAAGAGACCCTCAGGTACCTGCGGCTTTACTCCTGCACCCTTGAAGAACATGCGCTGGAGACCGCCTGTCGTCCAGGTACTGTCCACACACCTCTAGAGATCAGATGCTCAGCAAGCTTAGTTTTGCTTGTTTAGATTTGGGCTGGATACAATTTTTATGCTATCTGTCCTGTATAATGTACAAGATTAAGATTAGTGCTTCCCAATCACAGTATGGTGAAAAGTATGCATTTTTGCATAATTTTAGACAATATTGCCCACACCTCTTTGCTGGTTCTTTAATGCAGGACTGGAAGGAAATGTAATGACATATTTGTCCCAATACTGGCTCATTTCATATTTATTTCACACTTCATGACCCCATAAAACAAACACAGTTTTCGTTCCTATTGAAATCAGACTTTTTTCTCAAAGGAATAGTTCACCCTCAAATGAAAATCACCATTTACTCACCCCCATGCCATCCCAGATGTGTGACAATTTTTTTTTTTTTTTTTTTTTTTTTGCTGAACACAAACAAAGGTTTTTAGAAGAATATTTCAGCTCTGTAAGTCCATACAATGCAAGTGAATGGTGACCAAAGCTTTGAAGCTCAAAAATCTCATAAAGGCAGCATAAAAGTAATCCATACAACTTCAGTGGTTTCATCCATGTCTTCAGAAGCAATATAATAGGTGTGGGTGAGAAACAGATTAATATTTAAGTCTTTTTTTTTTTATAGTATCAGATGGTATCGGTTTTGGGATCTGAGCAGTTTTATGAGCACAAGTACAAATACATGAGCATGGGATCAGACCCAATTCCGATACCATTATCGGTTTCAGGACATCCCTATTTATATTATATATAGAATAAAAGTTCATTTTGTCAACTTTAAAGAGAACATTAGCATATAGATGGCCTCAAAGCTAACAGACATGGACTGTTAACCATAAAACTCCCATTTTGATGGCTTTAAAGGTGATGTGTACAATTCTTTCTATTTTTAAATACTTTCTCCTATCTCAGCTTAATATGCAGAGACAACTATTTGTAACCCATTGTGTAAACACTATGGTTTTGCTTTAGTCATTTAAGTGGTTTGAGATGTCAACTTTGAGACTTCCTGATGGGACTACATGATTTAAAAAACAGGCTACCTGTTTAGAAAAATGTTTTGGAAACCGTCATTTTATGCAATTCCATTTGGTGCCACTAGTGGTTTAGAATTACTCTTTAAAATGTTCCTGCTTCACGATCGGCAGGACACAATGTACTGTTCGTAGTTTGTAAAAGTTTGCAAATAGGTATACTGCTTGTGAGATACAGTATTTTACAGAGTGTTTGTCTATGTGAAGTGTTTCACATTTGGACAGACTCCATGAAATTTATTTGTTTTAACATGAGTGGGTGGGTGTTGCAGAAAAAACAATGAAACACTTCTTCCCCTAGACACACACAAATGAAAATGGACACTGATGTCAAACATCTTCCACAGGAGACTCCATGTTGATTAATGGTGGTTGAGATTGCTACCTGCAGCAGGTTTCTACTGTACATCATCAGGATGTGTGTTTCCATTTAATTTAAAGTGCCGCTTTAAATGTCACAAAGCCATTGATTTTAGAATTGCTAATCTTAGTTCACACATGTACCCCACCCCTTTCCATTCTTTTAAAGGTCAGACTCTAGACTACAGCTCTAATAAAAAGATTTTCACCCATTTAATACAAATTACAAATGGAACATGCATTATAAAGACTTTTCATGTAGCATCTTGGCAGTGAGCTTTACACAGGCAACACCACTCACATTTTCTTCAAAAAAATTAAAAAAGTTAGTTCACATAATGTACTCTATCTTTAAATGAATGGAAAGCCTGCTCACCAACGAATGTTCTCCTGAATATTTGTTTATGCAATTCATATAATCCATACATAAAGTTAATGCATTTAACGACTGCTATTGGTTCTGTCTAGAAAAGTAGAACAGAACTCTTGCAATTACTGGGAATTAATTAGTAACAAAAGTTTGTACCTCACAAAATCTATGGTCTAAAGGCTTACTTTGAGAAAATCTGAATTTATCTGGGCTAAAATTGGCATGTCTTACCAAACAAAGCAGGTCCTAAGAAGAAAAGATCCTTCAGTACAGTGTCGTATTGTATTAATTTGGTGTCAAAGGTAGATCAAAGGTCTATGGATTGAAATTTAACATTCAAAGTAAATGAAAAGAATGTGTGATACAACTGTGAATTCTGTTAAAACTACTGTACTGTAAGGTTTAATTAAGCATAAAAAGAATAGTGGTTCACTAATACTGTTTAGAGTGGGCAAAATGACTGACTAATAGACTCATAAGGGACTAATAAACACATTTATTGATTTGTTTGTTTTAGAGCCCATTGTATGTGCCTGTTGCCCAGTCATCTAGAAATCCTGCACAGATCTCAACCAAGCGGCCGGAGAAACCTGCTATTTTAGATCTGTATATTCCTCCTCCCCCCTCCATGCCGTACAGCCCACGGTCAGTATCTGTCTCTCTGATAAAGTTTTTCCTTCATATTTCTGTTAAAACAACAATTTCACTTTAGCCCTGTTCTGAAACCTAGTGACTTGCATTGTTGTCTACTGCCTGCAAAGGGAGCATGCTAATCTGTAAAGTAACTGATAGGAAATGCTCAACATAGACAGCAACTCTGTAATCGGTCACTCATGTGCACCCCACAAATTGCTTTCCTCATGTGATGCAAATAGGAGACTCAACTTGCAATTGATTCCGATAGAGTTTAATGTTAGCATGTTGCTAAGCTAAAAATTCGATACTCCAATAAGCACAAATACATAGTTTGGTAAAAAAAAAAATCCGTTTTTAATTTGATGGTAGTATTATTTCATACTTTCAAACTACTGTCAAGTCATTTTTATTTGTATAGCGCTTTTCACATCACACATAGTTTCAAAGCAGCTTTACAGAAAATCATGCTGTAACGGGGGTTAAAATGGGAAAGGAGGAGGCGGGAACCGGCTGAACAGTCAAAGTAATATTTAATGTAAAATTAAAACATAAAGACAAAAACATAAACACACACACGGCAGCTGCGTGTGGCTCTCTCTCTCTCGAACTGCCGCAACCGGCTGCCTTTATCCCTCTCCTCGGCTGATTAGCCCGATTGGGGACCGGGCGTGCGTAGTCACGGCCTGGCCCCGCCCTCCTCGTCACACTCCCCTTTGCCTCAGGCCAGGGAACCCCCGGCATGACGTACATCCCCCCCCCCCCTTCTGGAGACCTGGGAGGGAAAAGGGGAGAGGGAAAGAACGAGTCGGAGCAGCAGTGAGAGAAAGAGAGGAGAAAGAGAAAAAAAATTGCTCGCTGGTTCCCAGACATGGCGTCACCTGGTCCTCGACCACTCCTCCACCTTCTGGCGAATGACAGTCGATCCTCCCCGGGCGGACAGCAGCGAGTCCTCCGACCCTTGGCGGATGGAACGCCCCTCCACGTTCCGGCGGTCGGTAGCAAGCCCCTCCGCCCCTGGCAGTGGCTCCACTGTTCCAGGCGGCCGGCAGCGAGCCCCTCCTCCCCTCGCGGACGGTGGCCGTTCCTCCGTGTCCAGGCGGCCGGCAGCAACGCCTCCCTTCCCCGGTGGACGGCAGTGGCGAGGACTCCACGACAGCGCATCCCACCTCCTTCCCTGGTTTCGGCACCAATGTAACCGGGGGGTTAAAATGGGAAAGGAGGTGGCGGGTACCAGCTTAACAGTCAATGTAATATTTAATGTAAAATTAAAACATAAAGACAAAACATAAACACACACACGGCAGCTGCGTGTGGCTCTCTCTCTCTCAAACTGCTGCATCTGGCTGCCTTTATCCCTCTCTTCGTCCGATTAGCCCGACTGGGGGCCGGGCGTGCGTAGTCACAGCCCAGCCCCGCCCTCCTCCTAGTCACACATGCATTAACAGAAAATTAACCTGTAATATCTATAAAGTCTTAGAGTGATCATTGTGTAGTTTGATTAAATATGATTGTAAATAGTGTATAAAAAATTAAATAATAATTGTATTTAGAACCCCTGTGAGCAGGATGAAGGCGACTGTGCCAAGGAACACAAAACTCCATAAGATGTTGGTTAATGGAGAAAAGTAACCTTGGGAGAAACCAGGCTCACTGTGGGAGCCAGGTCCCCTCTGGCTAAACAACATGAATATAATGCCAGTATTAGTTATTTGTGTGCAGTGCGAGTCATGGTTTAAAATTTGTAAACTAAGTAAGTGTTAAATTCAGCGTTTAAAAAAAGATTTTTTATGAACTGTAAGATTAATGACTAATGTCTTTGAAGTCCATCCTGGATTAACTGCAGAAGTTCACATAGATGCATTGTCCTTTGTTAGTTGGCTGACGTAGGCTTTTGCTGGCAATTAATTGATAGTCTATGTATTCCATTTCAAGAGTGTAGTCCATCAATAGACAAAGGTGATGCAGGCAGAGATCAATGAGGTGCATCACAACCGGCAGGTCATTTCGGTGAGGTTCAGTGGGTTCCATCCTAAATCTAAGGTTCAGGCAGTGGCATATGAAGTATCCGATGTCTTACAGTTGGTGTTGGCATCAGTTCATCCTCTGAAGTCCATCGTAAAAGACTGAAGTGATGTCTGGCTAGCACCGGCTGTAGTTTGTCGTCATCACTCAGCGACACGTATCAGTGGAGTCTGACGCCAAGCAGGAACGGAGCTGGATCTGGCCTGCTCTGGTAAATAGGAAAAGGATCTACCTCCTTTTGTGGATTTTGATAATCTAGGAACTATTAACAAGCCAGTATTTTGTGATCGTAATGAATGTGATGGAATATAGTATGTCAGAAGGTCACTTAAGTACTGTGGAGCTAGACCATTCAAAGTTTTGTATGTAGTTAACAGAATTTTAAAATTAAAATGAAATTTAACTGGTAGCCAATGTAACGATGATAAAATGGGGCTAATATAATCATATTTCTTGGTCAAATCAAGTCATTTTTATTTGTATATCGCCTTTCACAACACACATCGTTTCAAAGCAGCTTTACAGAAGATCAGGCATTAACAGTAGATAAAACTGTAATATCTATAATATCTTAGAGTCATCATTGTGTAGTTTGATAAAATACAATTGTGAATTGTGTTTAAAAATAAGTAATTAAATAATAATTGTATTTAGAACCCCAGTGAGCAAGCCGAATGCGACTGTGGCAAGGAACACAAAACTCAATAAGATGTTGGTTAATGGAGAAAAATAACCTTGGGAGAAACCAGAATCACTGTGGGGGCCAGTTCCCCTCTGCCTAACATCATGAATATAATGCCAATATTACTTATGTATAGTGCAAGTCATGGTTTAAAATTATTAAACTAAGTAAGTGTTAAGGGTCAGTGTTTAAAACAAAGATTTTGTATGAACTGTAAGATTAATGACTAATGTCTTTGAAGTCCATCCTGGATTAACTGCAGAAGTCCACATAGATGCAATTGTCCTTGTTAGTTGGCTGATGAAGGGTTTTGTTGGCAGTTAATTGATAGTCTATGTATTCCATTTCAAGAGTGTAGTCCATCAGAGATAATGCAGGCAGAGATCAGTTAGGTGCATCGCAATTCAACCTGGCTGGTAATTTCAGTGAGGTCTATCCTAAATCCAAGGTTCAGGCAATGGCATATGAAGTATCCCATTTCTTATGGTTGGAGTTGGCATCAGTTCATCCTCTAAAGTCCATCGTAATAGACTGAAGTGATGTTTGGCTGGCACCGGCTGCTATTAGTCATCATCACACAGTGACACGTAGCAGTGGAGTTCAACACAAAGCAGGAATGGAGCTGGATCCAGCCGGTTCTGGTGACCTCAGGATAGGAGTACCGAGGTTGAGACAGGGAAACAAATAAAATAATATTAGCATAGATGCCATTCAATTTATTGCAGTTATAGATCATGATCACTGTTTCTGGTTCCGGCAGACCTAGTTGTAGTCAGCACTCTGGTAGCTGCATTTTGAACCAATTGAAGTTTATTTATTGAACTTGCTGGACATCCTCCCAGTAATGCATTACAATAATCTAATCTTGAGGTCATGAACGCATTAATTCGTTTTTTGGCATCAGCAACAGAGAGCATGTGTCGTAACTTAGCAATATTTCTGAAGTGGAAGAATGCTGTTCTACAAACATTTGAAATTAGATTTTCAAAGGACAGATTGGTATCAAATATAACACCTAAGCTCTTCACTTTAGAAGATGACATAACAGTACATTCATCGAGAGTCAAATTATATTTTAGCGGCTTATTTTTAGAGGTTTTTGGGCCAATAATTAGTACCTCTGTTTTGTCAGAATTGAGGGGACGGAAATTTCTGGCCGTCCAATCTTTGATTTCATTGATACACTCTGCTAATTTGGAGAATTGTGAATTTTCGTTGGGTTTAGAAGAAATATAAAGTTGGATATCATCAGAATAACAGTGGAAACTTATTCCAAGATTCCTGATAATATCTCCCAGGGGAAGCATATATAAGGAGAAAAGCAGAGGCCCTAGAACTGATCCCTGTGGCACTCCATACTTTTGATTTGAAAATTCCTCGTTTACACATACAAAGTGGTAGCAGTTCGATAAATAGGACCTAAACCATGCTAATGCAAGTCCACTAATGACAACATAATTCTCCAGCCTATTCAAGAGAATGCCATGATCTATGGTGTCGATGGCGGCACTAAGATCTAAAAGCAATAGAAGAGAAATGCAGCTGCGATCAGATGATAAGAGCAAGTCATTTGTAACTCTGATAAGTGCAGTGACTGAAATTGTTTATATATACCATTTCTCTGTAGAAACGAACATAGTTGGGAGGACATTACCTTTTCTAGTATTTTGAACATGAATGGTAGATTTGAAATCAGTCTGTAATTAGCCAATTCTCCAGGATCAAGCTGTGGCTTCTTAATAAGATGTTTGAAAACTGCTATTTTAAAGTTTCTTGGGACATGTCCTAAGGATAGCGAGGAGTTAATAATATTAAGAAGAGGTTATGAGATTAAAGGGAATACTTCTTTTAAGAGCTTAGTTGGAATTGGATCTAACATACATGTTGTGGCTTTTGATTTTTTGATAAGTTTTGTTAGCTCTTCATGACCTATGACAGCAAAGGATTGAAGTTGCTCATGAGAAAAATTATGATACACTTTTTTCTGAGATTTCTGTTTCCTTCCATGCTCAGCGAAATACCTCTAATTTTGTATTCTTCCACTTGCGCTCCATTTTCCGAGCTGCTTTCTTGAGAGCATGAGTGTGATCATTGTACCATGGTGCAGAGCTTTTTTCTGTAATTTTCTTTAATTGAAGGGGGGCGACACTATCAAGAGTGCTAGAGAAGACTGTATTTATATTTTCTGTTATTACATCAAGTTCTTCTAGACTTTTTGGCTTACTGAGTATGTGAGACATTTCTGGAAGATTATTAGTGAAGCTATCTTTAGTGGTCAAAAGAATAGTTCTACCTGAACGATAGCGTGGTGTAGATTGTGTGACATTAGCTGATCGCAGCAAACAAGAGACGAGGTAATGATCTGAGATGTCATCGCTCTGCGGTAGAATTTCTATAGTATCAACATCAACTCCATATGACAGAATTAAATCTAGCATATGATTATGCCGATGAGTTGGTCCTGTCACATTTTGTCTGACTCCAAGAGAGTTGAGAATATCAATAAATGTTAATCCCAATGTGTCATTTTCATTACCTATGTGAATGTTGAAGTCACCAACAATTAAAGCTCTATCTACAGTAACTACAAGATCTGATAGAAAATGTGCAAATTCACCAAGGAAATCTGAGTACGGCCTGGGTGATCCATATACTGTAGCAAGGGCAAAAGACGACAGATATTTTTTTATTTAAATCTGACGTTGTCACATTAAGCATTATTAGTTCAAAAGACTTAAACTTATATCCTGTCCTCTGAGTAATGCCAAAAAGTTAAAGCAACACCTCCTCCTCGACCCTTCAAACGAGGCTCATGTTCATAACAATAACCTGGGGGAGTAGATTCATTTAAACTAATATATTCATCTGGTTTAAGACAGTTTTCAGTCAAACAGAGCACATCCAAATTATGATCTGTAATAATTTAATTTACAATTAGTGCTTTGGTTGAAAGAGATCTAATGTTTAGTAGCCCTAACTATTTATGATGTTTACCTTCAAATGTTTTTTTTGTTGTTTTTTTCAAGTTTGACCTTAAAGTTTTTATAAATGATTTAGTGAGAGTTTTGTGTTTGGAAGTTCAGGGAACAGACACAGTCTTTGTATGATATCTAGGTGATACAGTCTCTGTGTGTTGTAGTTTATGTGACCTGTGTGACGTCTCAAGGCAGCTAGCTGACGTTCGGATTAACCAGTTTGTCTGCTTCCTGACCTGGGCCCCAGTTAATCAAATAATATCACTATTAAGACTATGAGCCAAATTACTAGAGAGGAGAGCGTCACGTCCGTCTCTCTGTAGCAGGTCAGGTCTACCCCAAAAACTCTTCCAATTGTCTATAAATCCGATGCTATTCTCCGGACACCACTCAGACATCCAGCCATTCAGTGACATTGATCTACTATAAACCTAATCACCACAACAAGCAGGGAGGGGGCCAGAGCATATTACAGTGTCTGACATCATTTTTGCAAGTTCACACACCTCTTTAACATTATCTTTAGTGATCTCCGACTGGTGAATCCAGACATCGCTAGTGCTGACATGAATAACAATTTTAGAAAATCTATGTTTAGCATTAGTCAGCACTTGTAAATTTGATCTGATGTCAGAAGCTCAAGCCCTGGAAATGCATTTAACAATAGTGGCTGGAGTCTTTATTTCCACGTTCCTTAATATAGAATCACCAATTATTAAGGCTCTTTCAACATAATTCTCAGTGGGTGCATCACTGAGTGGGGAGAATCGATTGGAAACCCTAACAGGAATGGGAGAGTGGTGGCGCTTTGAGCGAGTATGCCGCCGAGACGTCACCCAGATGCCCTTCTGCGGGGACTCCACAGCCGGAACCAAAGTGTGTGTGTTGCTCGCTGTACTACCCACATCCGAAACAGAATCTACCGGCTTCTTTCACACTGACCTCCACTAGCGTTCGGATGCGTGTCTCTTACTCAGTAACCTTCTCTGTCAGCCTGACTAATCCCTCACTGCTGACGGAAGAAATTATAGTAAAGATGCGGCATGCAGTGCAGGAAGAAATAGCATGAGCGGATGCCATGACTTACCGCAATTGTTTGTTGTTGTTGTTATGGTTGTTCTTGAGCGGCGAAGGTTTGAGATTGATGTAATAATCCGTGTAAAACACAGTGGAGAAAACGAATCCACGCAGTCGAGACGCGAGATGTAGACAAGCGGGGGGGGGAAGAAAAGAAAAATTAGAGTGTGATGAGGAGGAGGGCGGGCTAATCAGCTGAGGAATGGGATAAAGCCGAGCCGGATGCGGCAGTTTGAGAGAGAGAGAGCCACACGCAGCTGCCGTGTGTGTTTATGTTTGTGTCTTTTTAAGTTTTCATTAAACATTATTTTTACTGTTCAGGCGGTTCCCGCCTCCTCCTTGCCAATTTTAAACCCTGTTACAGAGAGAAAACGGGTGCACGTGGTAAAATACACGCAGATGAAACATTAGAAAAGCAGAAAAACCCGAAGTATGAGGATAAAACTTTGAATGTATAAGAATAATAATAAGCAATGCTAAGCAGGCTAGCAAGCTAAAAACACTCGTGCAGTGTGCCGGCAGCAACTGGAACAGGAACAGCCAACTGTATAACTGTATACTCTCCTGTATTTATTTAATTGAAATGTAAGATCAATCTGCATTTTTCCTACTTCGTCGTGGATTTTTTTCACTTAGCTTGTCGCATTGCATTCTGGGATTGCCTTCTCCACAATGGATACATGCCATTCTACCTTAGAATTTGGTCAAAAAGAGGGATCTCAGAAGGCAACATAAAGTTGCTGCCTAGCTTATGGAACAGTTTTTGCATCTGGATTCTAACAATGATGCTCAAAATGTTGTCTAGGTAGGCTGCTCACTAGCATTTGGAACAGAGCTTGTGGCTTTAAAGAAAACCTATTATTATAACGCTTCTTTATTTGTGTCTCACTGTAGAGATGAAGAGACGAGTGAATGTACAGGTGTAAAGATCAGACCAAAAGGGTCAGAGTCACCAAACTCATCTCTGGACTTAGCTAGCAGGCGGCGTTCCAACATCGCAGAATACAACAGCAAACCCAGCGTGAGCCCACCAGAGATTGTTGTCCCACAGGCGCGACTGAGACAGCGCACCCCCTCTAGAGGTCAGTACTTGTTCAGCCAACCCAACTGTCTGTAACATTACTGAAATAGCGTCACTCATGCCCCATGTGTTTGCTGCAAGACTAAGACCAGAATCATACTCGAGCACTTGGCCAATGCATTGCCAATGTGGGGTCTGGTTGAACATACTAACGAGTGTTCTTCTTGTGTTACTGTGGTGGTAACAAAACTCAATACTTAAATTGTTAACATTTGTTTTCTTTTCACTCTGAGCCTTTAAATACATGTTTTGGGCAGCATGGTTTGAGAAGGCATTATGGTGTTGTTTGAATGCTCAAGTAAGGGTTTAGTTAGTCTGATTCTTACATTGTGCATGTGTTTTAGGAAAGCCCCGTCCCATGTCCATGCCAGTAGACACTTGCCTAGGTGTGTCGGATTCCCCCTCCAGACCCTGGGGTCTTGGAAGGAAAGGTAAGCCCAACACCTGCCTTTGTGTAAACTCCAGCTGAAGCGAGCTAATCACCAGCTGTCAGCGCAAACATTTCAATAGCCAATTACATGGGCAGAGCAAACAAAGGTCAGCTGACACTGCCTGCTGCATATTTGTCCTCTGTTATTAAGTAGCTCAAGGGTCATCTCTGCATATGCATAGTTCATTTAGGTTAAGATTTCAGACAGTAGTTTAAATGTGGAATGCATTTTCAGACTATGCAGGCCTGCAGTATAGAGTGTAGTGTTTTCTTGTTTTTACTGAAAATGAAGACTAAAGTTAGACATCATACATTTGTCATTATTAAATCCCTTTTACATTATTGCCTATAGCAAAGCCAGACTTTTGACTATTGACATAAAGTCCACATTATATTATAAATTATTCTGGCAAAGAACTGCCCACATGAACAGGAAGAGTCTGTGTTCAAATCACTTCTATTGTCACATCACCTTACAAACAAGTGAACAAACCAGAATAACTGACATATGAATCGCTTCTGTTGTATTCCTCATTTGTAAATCGCTTTGGATAAAAATGTCTGCTAAAGGAATAAATATAAATGTAAACACATAAAGTGACCACTGTAGGATACAGACAACACTAAAGAAATTAGTTGGAAATGCATGTATTTCTATTTTTGAAAGTCTATTCAAAAGTAATAAGTATACTGACTATTTAACAGACATAACTCATAAAATGAAAAATGGGTCAGTGACTTGACACTTGATAACTTAAATTCACTTCTACTATGATAAACATGTTTTCAGTTTCTGAGTTCAGTAATTTTTTTTGGGGGGGGGGCCTTCAAGTAAATAACCGTAACCATCCCAAGACAGTACACTAAAAATAAAAGTCTCATTAAAAGCTGAAAAAAAATAAATAAATTTCCTCCCAATTTGGAATGCCCAATTCCCAATGTGCTTTTTAAGTCCTCGTGGTCGCATAGTGATTCACCTCAGTCCGGGTGGCGGAGGACGAATCCCAGTTGCCTCCGCGTCTGAGATCGTTGTTGAGCTCGTTGCCACGGAGACATAGCGCGTGTGGAGGCTTCACGCCATCCACCGCGCTCAACTCACCATGCACCCCACCGAGAACGAGCCACATTATAGTGATCACGAGGAGGTTACCCCATGTGACTCTACCCTCCCTAGCAACCGGGCCAATTTGTTTGCTTAGGAGACCTGGCTGGAGTCACTCAGCACGCCCTGGGATTCGAACTAGCGAACTCCAGGGGTGGTAGTCAGCGTCTTTACCACTGAGCTACGCAGGCCCCAAAAGCTGAAATGTATAAATAATAAAAAAGAAGAAGAAATGTTGGCATAAGTAGTTTGGAATAATATTTTATTGTTTTTTTCCCCTTAAAAGCAGTAAAGATATTTTTAAAAAAATATGATTCATATTTGAAAAACTTTTTTTTTTTTTTTTTATCATATCATAGTCATGTGGTGTAACGGACATGCAGGTACAGCAGCCATTCTGCTGTCATGTGAGGAAAAACAAAACAAGAGCACCCCTTTAGACCCTTATGACTCTGTGTACAGATTTGAAAAAACATGAGGTATTTTGAAATTTATTGAAAAGGCACATTTTGCTCGGGTCAAATAGAGAAACATTTTTAAAAAAACTTGTAATTTGTGACGCAAAAATTAAATTTGTAAAAATATAATTGTTTTTAATTTTTTTTTATACTGATATTTGAAAAAAGAAAAGAAAAAAGACAATTTAAATTGAAAATTATGCTTGAAAACTTTTTTGAAATTAATGATTAAGTTGTGTACCCTCACATGTATTAAAGGTGCAAGGTGTAATACCTGTTATT